>NC_055990.1:77385619-78001989 GCF_018446385.1 Zingiber officinale
TAATCCTTTATTAATTAGTTAAGTTAAAATCAGTAAACTAAATATTAGTTCAAATAATGTTACCATTAATTAATCATTAATTTTAACCCAAAATTAATTTACGTTAAACTAAAATTCAATTTAAGTAAAGTCATCTCACACAATTATAGGATTACCATACTTAAAATTTTAGAATGGGTGAGATGCTAAGAAAATTAAAATTTAAACTATTTCCTTAAAAAGGATTTTGAAAACTTATAAATCTATTTTCTTATGAAATATTTTTCAAATCTTGA
The DNA here is from genome assembly GCF_018446385.1 of Zingiber officinale. NCBI lineage: Eukaryota > Viridiplantae > Streptophyta > Magnoliopsida > Zingiberales > Zingiberaceae > Zingiber > Zingiber officinale. The sequence goes on from NC_055990.1 coordinate 77,385,895, forward strand.
TTGATGATTGATTGAGTGTATTATATATAATTATTGTTATTCATCGCCTAAGTCTTTAGAACCTTAAGTCAATCGTGACTCTTAGACACATATAGAAAAGTCTTCCTTGTGGATAACAAGGATATCTAAAAAATAGTGTCTAGTTAAGGGGGAGAGACTTGGTTGAAGGACATATTTTTAATTCAAAATCATGCTTTTGAAAACATATTCTAAAAAAAAAAAAATTGTTTCAAAACACTCTTTGAAAATTGCTTGATAAAACTTCTTTACAAATTTTTTTGAAAAATATCTTAAAATCTCTTAATCAAATATTTTTTTAAAATATATATATATATATATATATATATATATATATATATATATATTTATATATATATATATATTACTTTTACAAAATTCTTCTTCAAGCATTATCTTTCAAAATCATATTTTTCAAACTCATACTTTTTGAAAAATACTTTGAAAATTACTCTAAAAACTTTATGTTTCATACTTTGAAAATACTTTGAATATTTTGACATTCATATCTTAGTAAACCAGTAAGAAAAAAGGATTTTTGACAAAGTCCAAGCCTTGGAATATCTTTTTAAAATCCTTGAAAATATTTTTAGCCTTGAAATATTTTATATTTATTTTGAAAATGGTATTGAACTCCGATTTCAAATACTCTTTGGAAAGCATGCTTGATAAAAACGCTTTACAATTTTTTTTGGAATTTTTGGAATTTTTTTAATTAATATTTGATGCATGCCCACTTAGAAAAATACATCTTATTATTGTCCTTCAAAAGGGTGGGAGAATACCTTAGAAAATATCTTGGAAATGTTTAAAGGTATTCTATCATTGTTGGTGCAAAACTTAGGGATCATTAGCAATTAAAAGTAATTTATGAAGGGTTCTTTTTGTTGTATGACAAAAGGGGGAGAAAAGAGGTTTAAGTTAGAAATCTAAATCTTTTTAAATTGACCTAACTTAAACATATTTGTTAAACATAAAAAAAGGGGAGATTGTTGGTGCAATCGACCTCCTAGGTTTTAATGTCAGACAAATATGTTTAAGTAAGAATGTTTTAGGATGGAGCTTGATCTAGAGAAGTCCTAGTTGTAGGCTAGGCAAGGGAAGTCCTAGTTAGAGGCTAGGCAGGGAGAGAAATCTCGGTATATCATGGAAGCCAGGTGGATAGGTCTGGAGGACTTGATCCATGGGTAACCGAATACTGAGTCTTAGTTGTAGGCTAGGTAAGGGAAATCTCGGTATGTCGTGGAAGCCAGGTGGATAGGTCTGGAGGACTTGATCCCTGGGTAGCCGAATACTGAGTCTTGGTGAGTGAAGCCAAGTGGAGAAAATCCTAGGGGGTGGTAACCTTAGGTAACAAGAAGTCTTGGAGGAGTGAACTCCAAGCAAGGTTGATCGGATGGTTTCCTGTCGACCGTGCGCGGTCGACCGGACCAGCGGATCTCGGTAAATCTAGGTTTAGGTTTACTATTATTTTCTGTATTACTATTATTGTTGTTTGCTAATATGGTATTGCAGGAAAAGTCTTAGTGGATCAGGCGATCAGACACTGAGCAGACAAAAGACCAAACATGTCTGGAGAATCATGTTTGGCAGGTAAGTTAAGGTATGCAACTGGAAGAGCGACAGTGAGGTCGGATTCCTAAAAGGAACAACCTAAGGTCACTGATCCAACTAAAGAAACCGGGAAGGTTTCCAAGTTGAGATCAAGACAGTCCTAACTGTCATACTCATGCATTATATATTACTGTGCTAATCTTTGTGTTGTAGAGATACTTTGCTTAATACTGTGTTGCAGGTTTGGCTGGATCGGTCGACCAAACCAAAGGATCGGTTGACCGAACCAAGATGCTCAGCACAGATCAGTTTAATCAGCAACGATCAGATGCAGAAGGAAACTACACTGATCGGTCGACCGAACCCGAGGATCGGTCGACCGAACCATCAATATTAAAGTCGCAGTAAATGCAGATCAAGGCAAATCTCGACGAACAGGGAAGGAGCTTGTTCGGTCGACCGAACAGAGGGATCGGTCGACCGAACCATTGAAGGCAAATTAAAGCACAATTACGAGCCAGCGTCAGATTGCCAGCTGGAGGTGATCGGAGCTGGTTCGGTCGACCGAACAGGGGATCGGTCGACCGAACCTTCAGTACCCCTATAAAGCCAGGCTCGAAGATAGAGGCAGGGATAACTCTTCTGATCATCTCAAAAGTTCTTCTTCACGTACGGATTGTGCTACACATCTTCAACAGCTCAGCAAGTCACTCCGTCTGGAAGTACCGACCAAGCTACATTCTACGCACACTATTGTCGGTATACTTATTTTTTGCACTTAATTGTAAATAAGATAGTAGGCTTGTTACTATCTTATTCCATTGTACTTGTACGATCTACTTCTCTCCGAGGACTTCGAAGAGAAGAGTTTTAGTGCTTTGCCCATCGGTGCGGTCAAGGACCGCGGGCCTTCGAGTAGGAGTCGAGCTAGGCTCCGAACGAAGTAAAACGATTGTGTCTCCTTTCTTATTTTCCGCTGCATGATTCTGACTTAAAAAGAAAAAGAATAGTTTTTAAAATAACGCGATATTCACCCCCCCCTCTATCGAGCTACTCGATCCTATCAGAAGTTTCCTAAGGTTGTGAACTTGAGTTATAAAGTGCAGCATTGATGAACTCTATAATATGCCAAGATTCTTGTTTTCATTATATTACTAGCATGGTTTGAGTTGATGTTTTGCATGATCAACCTATTTAAAATGCATGCCATGTATATAATGTTGGTGCGGTTAGCACTAACGGTCTAACTCAGGTTTTGATGAATGACAAATCAGGTTAACTTAGGTTCGTTGTGATCTAACACTCTGATCGAGTGTGCAGGCTAAGTCCAGACAGGTCGACGGGCTGACCGGATGTCTGGCACAAAGTCCAAGCTGGTTGACGGGCTGACCGGACGCTTGGCGAGAAGTCCAACTAGGTCGACGGGCTGACCGGATAGTTGGCGAGAAGTCCAAGCGGGTCGACGGGCTGACCGGACGCTTGGTGAGAAGTCCAGACGGGTCGAAGGGATAATCGGACGTCTGGCAGGTGAGTAAAAGTAAGTCACTGGAAGGGAGTGACTATGAGGACGCGTTCCCGGGAAGGGAACAGTAGGCGTCGATCCGGCTTAGATCCATTTTTGATATCTAAGTCGAGATCGTGACTAGATTCTGGTCTCGGAAAGACGGAATCTAAGTCATAACTTTTATGTTAAACTTATGAACTGTGTTAACACTCTGTTTTGCAGGATATACATTATATATTTGCCTCGGACTAACCTTGTTTTGCAGGAAAGGTGTTCCCTGGAAAAAGGTGGTTCGGGCGCCCGGAGGTCCGAGCGCCCGGAAGGGATACGGGCGTCCGGGAGGTAAAGTTTATTCAAACGCGTCGTCGCCACGTGGAGCTCACTGGTTGGACCTGCCACATCCCACCAGGGCGCCCGGAAGGGATCCGGGGTGCCCCGAGCTTCATATAAAAGAAGGGGCAGGGGTGGAGCTTCAAACACAACTCAGAACTCTCTGCTCTACCGTGCTCCTGTGACGCCTTGAGGCTACTCTGACAAAGCGCGATCTTCGGTTTACTTCTTTTCAGTTTGTCGGTATTAATTTTTTTTTAGCATTCCTGTAATTCTTAATTGTAACATTCTTCGAATTGCTAGTGAATTGCCCAACGAAAGCACCCTTGTGTGCGGGCCTTGGAGTAGGAGTCGCCAAAGGCTCCGAACCAAGTAAAATTGGTTCTTGTGTTAGCATTGCATTGTCTTAATTTTTCCGTTGCGCTTAACTCTCTTATCGACGAACGATTTTCGATATTCACCCCCCCCTCTATCGAACGTCTACGATCCAGCAAGTGGTATCAGAGCAGGTACCGCTCTGATTTGGTGCAACCACCAATCAGACAAGGGGGTGATTTTCTTTTTATTTTTTTCGGACTTCAATTTTTTATTACCCTTTTGGAATTTTTTTTTGTCGTAATTGAAACTAAATTGGTGCAACACCAATTTGGTTATTTTTATTTAATTCCTTCCGCACTATTAATCCAAGACCAAGTCTTGGAACCTCTCTATATTTTTTTTGTGTGCAGATTAAAAATGTCGCAGATCGAAGGCTTCAGCACAGTGTGACCTCCCCTCTTCAACGGGGATGATTTCCCGTACTAGAAGAAGCGAATGGAAGTGTATCTCAGACTGACTTCGACCAGTGGCTGAGCGTCACAAGACCCTACAAAATACCAGTAGACAGTTCCGGGAATCTACTGGATCCAGAAGATTGGAAAACAGACCTAAAGAAGAAGGCATCAACAGAGAACAAAGCAATCAACACCTTACAGTGCGGATTGACTAGAGAAGAACTGAACCGGGTCGGACCACACAAGAACGCTAAAGAGCTGTGGGACAAATTGATCGAGCTGCACGAAGGAACGAGCGACGCTAAGGTAACAAAACGAGACTTGCTCTTAAATAGAATTTTTAACATAAAAATGTAGGAAGGAGAAACGGCCAGCCAACTCCATGCAAGAATCAAAGACATTCTCAACGGACTCCACGCAATAGGGCACCAAATGGAGAACCGGGACTTAATAAGGTATGCCCTAAACGCCTTTCCACGCAACAGCTTGTGGGCATCTATCGTAGATGCCTACAAGATCTCTAAAAATTTATCTAAATTAAAATTAGATGAGCTTTTTTGTGAATTAGAACTGCATGAGCAAACTAATGTCGGGGTCGAGAAAGGTGTAGCCTTATTTGCAGGTTCCTCAAAAGAAAAGAAGAACAAGTCTGAACTGGAAGAAGATTCTGACCTGAACTCTGAAGATGAAGAACACCTGGTGAACCTGATAAGGAAAATGTTCGCCAGGAGGAAAAGAAGCTTCAGCAAGAAGGACCTTCAAAAGATCAATTCTCCAATCGAATCGAGGAGCGTGACGTGCTTCGGATGCAACAAGAAGGGTCACTACAAGAATGAGTGTCCAAGATTTAAGATCGACAAACCGAAGCCAACCAAAAAGAAGGCCCTCAAGGTGACGTGGGACGACTCATCCTCGGAAGAATCGGACGCAAAAGATCAGAAGCACCAGAGCCACCTCATGCTGATGGCCCACGAAGCAGAATCAAAAGAAGAATCGGAAGAAGAATCAGAAGACGGGTCCGAACCTGAATCGAGCCACGAGTCCGTACTCGTTTTCGAAGGTTCCGAAGAGGTATTCCTAACCTTAAACCAGAAATTTTTTAAAATTATTTCATGCTTAAATAATAAATTAGTTAAATTAGAAAATGAAAACAAATTGCTCCTCAAGGAAAATCAAATCCTCAAGGAACAAGTTGTAAATAATAAACCAACTCAAGATCTAACACTTGAGGAGGAGAATTCATTATTAAAATTAGAAATTAATAATTTAAAAAATATGTTAGAAAAATTTACTACTAGATCAAAAAATTTAGACTTAATTCTAAATAATCAAAAAGCATGTTATAACAAAACCGGACTCGGATATAAGTCGAACTCAAATAAAACGTTTAAATCATTAATAACCTAATATAAATCAACGAACAAAGCCTAGGTTCCGAAAGCGTGTTTGACCACGCAAATAGGAGCTAACCAATATTATATCCCTAAAAATAAAATATATTATATAAAGTCAAATAAATCAAATAAAAAACCAGAATACAAACCTGAACAAAAAAATTTAAAAATCTAAACATGTTAAAACTCAACAAAATATAAACTATCACCAAGTAAAATATAATTATAAAAGAAATAAACATAAACCGAGAACAAAATTAAATTAAAAGGCCATTGATTCAGGGGGAGGCTCTAGAATAGCTGACACCTCCAAAACTAACATACCCGGCAGGGTAACCCTAACCAACCTACCCGACAAGGTAATTAGGATTAGTTAAAAAAGGTTCAAGTTTAACTTGAAAAATGGTACTGGTGAAATTTTGGATGATAGTACGTTAGGGAAGCTTAGTCTATGCATGTCTAGGAAGATATGGCTTTAACCTGGTGCATTTGGCTAAGTGGAACTGACCGAAGGTACCCTTTATGGCTAAGGGTAACCCTAACCAACCTACCCGACAGGGTAATTAGGATTAGTTAAAAAGAGTTCAAGTTTAACTTGAAAAATGGTACTAGTGAAATTTTGGATGATAGTACGTTGGAGAAGCTTAGTCTATGCATGTCTAGGAAGATATGACTTTGACCTGGTGCATTTGTCTAAGTGGAACTGACCGAAGCTACCCTTTATGGATCCTAACCAGTTAGACCAAGGTTTTGTACTAAGTCCAGTGGATAGGACTATTTGGAAAACCTCGAAGGCATGGTTACTTTAATGATGTCCTAGTGACTCACCATAACCCAGAAGTTTATCCAGAGAACGCCTATTTGTTGAACCCAAAGCTAAACCTGAATCTAACACAAGTTAAAAACAAACTCTAAAATTGAATCTGATTCATCTCACAAAATTATAGGATTCCCTGATTGAAAACATAGATCGGGTGAGATGACTAAGGATATTAAAATAAAAATTAAAATTTAATTAAAATTAAATTAAAATTAAAATTAAATTAAAATTAAAATTAAAATTAAATTTAAAATTAAATTCAAATTAAAATTAATCGTAAATGTCTTTTTTAAAAGTTAATTTTTTTTCTTAAAAATTATTTTAAAAATTAAAACTTAAATTCTTTATTTAAAAATTAAAACTTAAATTTTTTAACTTAAAAATTATTTTAAAAATTAAAACTTATTTTTTTTTTATTCAAAAATTAAAACTTAAATTTTTTTAACTTAAAAATTATTTTAAAAATTAAAACTTAAATTTTTTTAACTTAAAAATTATTTTAAAAATTAAAACTTAAATACTTTATTAAAACTTAAATTTTTTAACTTAAAAATTATTTTAAAAATTAAAAATTAAATTTTTAACTTAAAAATTATTTTAAAAATTAAAACTTAAATTTTTTTATTTAAAAAATTAAAACTTACTTTTTAAAAAAAAAATCATTTTAAAAATTAAAACTTAAATTTTTTTAACTTAAAAATTTATTTTAAAAATTAAACTTAACTTAAAAATTCATTTTAAAAATTAATTAATACTTAAATTTATTTTAACTTAAATTGTGATTTAACTTAAAATTTTTATTTTAATTTAATTTTTTTTAACTTAAAAATCTATTTTAAAACTTACTTTTTGTTACTTAAAAATTATTTTTAATTTTAACTTAAAAATTTATTTTTTTTTACTTAAAAATTTATTTTAAAACTTAAATTGTTTTTAACTTAAAAAATATTTTAAAAAATTAAAACTTAAATTTTTTTTTTAAATTTATTTTAAAAATTAAAACTTAAATGTTTTATAACTTAAAAATTTATTTTAAAAATTAAAACTTAAATTCTTTTAACTTAAAAATTATTTTAAAACTTAAACTTTTTTCTTTAAAATTATTCAAAAAAAAAATCAATATCGGAGTCAAAAACCAGGGGCGGGCGCCCCTGGTATACGGACCCGGGGCGCCCGGAGGGGATCCGGGCGCCCCACCCACTTGACCCCAGGCGCCCGGAACAGGTCCGGGCGCCCGGAGTCCCCTATATATAGGGGGGCAGGGGCACCCCCTACACTTACACCTCCTCTATTCGCTTTCGTTCAAGATTTTTCCAAGCTTTACTACAAAAGCATTCAAAAATAAATTTTTCCTCGTTCTACGGTTAATACGCGGTCGCGAATCAACCGAGGTCGTCAGTTCTAAAAAGATTTTTAGCAATGGCTCCTCGGTAAAATTCTTGCCTTCTGTTTACAATTTTAGAATGTTGTTGCATGTTTATTTTCTTTAATTAGTATAATTTTGTTTTATAATTTAGGAAATGTTCTAAATATGGTGCTGGACTCTCTACTCCCAGTGTTGACCCTAGGTTTCCCACTGATGAGCTTAGGATTAAGTTTGAATCGACCATTTACATGGCCATTAGGACCAAATGTATAGATAGAGCGTTCTTTTTACGCTCTTGCGTTCCAACTATAGAGGCTATAAACCACTATAGGTTGTAGAACCTTATTGAATGTACTAGCCCAGTAAACATAAGTTTGTGTGCCGAATTTTATAACGACCTAGTGAAAGTAGACGACTTTACCTATACTACTAGAGCAGCTGGGGCTGATATCACGCTGTTCCCTACTGTCATCCGTGACTTTTTGGAGTTACGGGAGTCTACCTGTCCCTTTCAGTGCTATCCTCCCAGGGAGCTACCCTTTGGAGATCCCTACTCGCAAATTACTCTTGATACGATTTATTCGTATTTTTTTGGGGGCGAGCGAGTACCCACAGTGACCCAGTTTAGGTCAGTTACCCTTCGAGTCCAGGACTACGCCCTTTATAGGGTCTTAGTCTTTTGCATTCTACCACTGAGTACTCGCGACATCGCGATGATGCACCCATTCCATTCTTTTCTCCTCTATGCCCTGTGTCATAGGCTAGATATTGACATTAGCCTACATATCTTTTCCACCATCATTTACTCAGCCGGATACGTGATGAGTGGGCGAGTTCATATGCCCTACTGTGACATTCTGACAGCATATATGTCCTCTTTGGACATTGATGTCACCAGAGGTGACCTCTGCTATATGACCGAGTTTGACGTTATAGGATCATTTACTCAGCCGGATACGTGATGAGTGGGCGAGTTTATATGCCCTACTGTGACATTCTGACAGCATATATGTCCTCTTTGGACATTGATGTCACCAGAGGTGACCTCCGCTATATGACCGAGTTTGACGTTATAGGAGCTAGGAACTTTTCCCTAGCTACTATTCATATAGATGGTGAGGGTATCATGACTTGGCAGAGGGGGGCACAGCACCAGCTTGACCCACTATTTCCTGACGAGGTCGCTCCTGCCCCAGCGCCAGCTCGAGCCCCACGTCCCGCTCCTCGCACTCTAGCCGATCGCGTATCCGGACTAGAGAGGGCTATGTCGAGCTTCCAGCAGGAGTCCTTCGAGTTTCACCGAGACATACGACGAGAGGTCTCCGATCTCCAACGAGAGGTGCGACAGGAGGTCTCCGATTTGCGGCAAGATGTACGGCAGGAGATCTCTGACCTGTGACGAGACCTACGAGAGGACGACCGGACTCGTCACACTGAGCTATTGGCACTGCTTCGGTCGTTGGGTTCCAGACCACCTCCTTCATCGTCTCAGTAGTCATGATTGTTACATAGCACTGTTATGACACTATTACATCTTTTGTAGTACATATTATTCTATTGATTTCAGATCTGATTGGTTATACTCTAATTTAATAGACTAGGACTTTTCAAAATTCAAAACTATTTTTCAAAAATAATTGTTTTAAATTCTAGGTCAAAATTGTTTTATTTTTTTAAAAAAACCTTCCTACTTTTAGAATTTCAAAACAATTTTAGCCGTAGATTAGAAAAAATCTCTTTAGAAATCATGTTCCCCCAGGACTAGTATTTGAGCATCTCACCAACACCCTAAGTTTACTTTGCTTGTGATTGACATACATAGAAAGGGGTGAGATGTATAGGCCAATTGCCTGGACTTAAGATGCTTATATTAGTGCATCGATATAAGTCTGGGCGTTAAATACAAAACATACATTGATCAAGCTAAGTTACTTAGTTAAGTCAACCGCTAACTGATTACAATGAACTTAACTTGACTAACCAAGTAAAAACTGCTATCTTCTGATAGTCAGTAAGTACCTAATTGGTTAGACAACTATTCTAGATGTTAGGTTTAGGGGGAGGATTAAATCAACACTTAGCACTAAAATTATTTTCTCCACCTTAAACATAATATCTTTTCTAAATTTTTTTTCAGTTTTGAAATTGAATTTCGGTTTTCAAATTTAAAGTTTTTACAAACTTAATCAGTTTTGAAAAGTAAATATCGTTTAAACCTTAGCTATGAAATCCTTAATCTTGAAAACTTATATGTTAAATTTTCTAAACTAGCTTTTATAAAACTATATTCTTCAATTAGATTTTATAAACTAAGATTTTGAATCTATTGCAAACTTAGTTTAATTTTAAAAAGTAAATATCTTTTAAAACTAAGATTTGCAAACTTATGTTGGGAAATTCTCTTGATAAATCTAGTTTTGAAAACTTAGCCTTAAAATTTTGATTTTGAAAACTTATGTTTGAAAATACTTCAAAATTGAAACGTATTTTGAAACTTGATCTTAAAATTTGAAACTTATACACTTATATTGGAAAATTAGATTTTCAAATTTCTGATTAAAGAAAATTCTCTCTGAGTTTGCAAAGTCATTTTTTTTAAAAAAAATTAAATTTGCAAAAATGATCCTTAAAAATTAACTACTCTTTCAAAACTTAGCTATTTTCCAAAAGATAAAGCTAATGTGTTAAACAAGTCTTCGAATGTTTAAACTCCCCCAAGTTAACTTGACATCATTCCTTACAATTTATTCTGTATGTTTGAATATTTAACTTGTGTCCTTGTTTGATGAATGCCAAAGGGGGAGGAATAGGTGGTTAAGTTAGAGAAACAAAATGTCAAATTTAAAAAAACTAACTTAAACCTTAAAAATGATGCTGGTTTTTTTTAGTATACTTTTCACTAACTTAACCAGGTTATCATTCCATCAAAAAAGGGGAAATTGTTGGTGCGGTTAGCACTAACGGTCTAACTCAGATTTTGATGAATGACAAATCAGGTTAAGTTAGGTTTGTCGTGATCTAACACTCTGATTGAGTGTGCAGGCCAAGTCCAGACAGGTCGACGGGCTGACCGGATGTCTTGCACGAAGTCCAAGCGTGTCGACGGGCTGACCGGACGCTTGACGAGAAGTCCAGCTTGGTCGACGGGCTGACCGGATAGCTGGCGAGAAGTCCAAGCGGGTCGACGGGCTGACCGGACGCTTGGCGAGAAGTCCAGACGGGTCGATGGGCTGACCGGACGTCTGGCAGGTGAGTAAAGGTAAGTCACTGGAAGGGAGTGACTGTGAGGACGCGTTCTCAGGAAGGGAACAGTAGGCGTCGATCTAGATTAGATCCATTTCGGATATCTAAGTCAAGATCGTGACTAGATTCTGGTATCGGAAAGACGGAATCTAAGTCATAACTTTTATGTTAAACTTATGAACTGTGCTAACACTATGTTTTGCAGGATATACATTATCTATTTGCCTCGGACTAACCTTGTTTTACAGGAAAGGTGTTCCCTGGAAAAATGTGGTCCGGGCGCTCGGAAGGGATCCGGGCGCCCGAGAGGCAAAGTTTATCCAAACGCGTCGTTGCCACGTGGAGCTCACTGGTTGGACCTGCCACGTCCCACCAGGGTGCCCGGAAGGGATCTGGGGCGTCCCGAGCTTCATATAAAAGAAGGGGCAGGGGTGGAGCTTCAAACACAACTCAGAACTCTCTGCTCTACTGTGCTCCTGCGACGCCTTGAGGCTACTCCGACAAAGCGCGGTCTTCGGTTTACTTCTTTTCAGTTTGTCGGTATTAATTTTTTTTAGCATTCCTGTAATTCTTAATTGTAACATTCTTCAAATTGATAGTGAATTGCCCAACGAAAGCACCCTTGTGTGTGGTCCTTGGAGTAGGAGTCGCCAAAGGCTCCGAACCAAGTAAAATTGATTCTTGTGTTAGCATTGCATTGTCTTAATTTTTCCGCTGCGCTTAACTCTCTTATCGTCGAACGATTTTCGATATTCACCCCCTCTATCGAACGTCTACGATCCAACATATAATTCTGATTTATGTATTTTAGCGTGAATTATGGTCAAGTGTAAGTTTTGTGCTTTCCGCAAGCAGTTTTTAAAAAGAAAGCATGTTCTCTTTAAATGCATCGTTTTGTGAGTAGATGATACTTACTAAGCATTCGCTTATAGATTTGCATTCCCTTATACTGCAGATAAAGATAAAGGAAAGCTCGAGTAGGAGGAGGCAGCAGGAGCAGTGCATTGTGTGTATGTGAAGGAACAATGGAAGAAGATCTGGGAAATTGTGAATGTTTGGAATATGTTAGAACTGATGCTAAAGTATTTTCTCCTTTCCGCTTTACCTGAAATACTATCACTAGTTGCTTAAGATGAATTTATTGGTTTGGTAGTAATTGGAGTGGCAATGATATGTACAAAGGGGAAAACAAACCTTTGGTAGAGTGGGGTGTGACATCCGCATGGCCCGTGTCACGGCCGTGTGGCACGACCCCCTACTTCCTGCTCTCGGCCAAGGTGACATAGCCGTGTGAATTCACACGGCCGTGCACCTCTTCTTCTCGGACAAAGGGATACAGCCGTGTGGATTCACACGACCGTGCAATTCTTTTCCTCGGCCAAGGTGACACGGTCGTGTGGATTCACACGGTCGTGCACCTCTTCCTCTCTGCTAAGGGGACACGACCATGTGGATTCACACAGTCGTGCACCCCTTCCTCTCGGCCAAGAGGACATGACCATGTGGGCTCATACGACCGTGCACCTCTTTGGTTCGGCCAAGATGATAGGGTCGTGTGACCTTCACACGGCCGTGCCAAATTGTGGCCTCAGCAAGGCTACATGACCGGTCAGGGTTGCACAGCCTCGACCCGCCAGAAGCTCTAGACTCCCTCCCAGCTCTGCTTGGTTCCAAATCACGTCCTACCACGAAGCAAGTTTTGAGTAGGTCTCGGTATCGAGCAATTTCTAATAAGTAAGAATGGAAGCTTAAAATTAGATATGAAAAGAGTAACCTCCGCCCTGTAAGGTAAGGATATAAATAGAGAAAGGGGTGGGGTGTTACAGTTTGGTATCAGAGTCAGGTTTAATCCTTCCGCCACACACACATCAAGCATTGATCCTGCAACTTCCAAGTAAGAAAGTACCTTCTCATAACTTTTATTCATTTTATTTCTACTATGATTAGTGTGAACTATTTGTTAAGATTGAGCTTGCTTATACATGAAAGTATTGAGGGCTGCAAGTAAGAATGAGGATGGGTTGACGTATGCCCCATTGGTTTGGTTTATGAAATGTAAAATGGCTAGAGGACGACCAGCGAGACAGCCGAGAGTTAATGAACCTCAATCAGTGGAAAATGAGTCTGCACCCCAACCCAACCTTTTAGAAGTAGTAGCTCAGCTGCAAAGACAATTGGCGGAGCATCAGCAGGTTATTACCACCCTGACTGCTAATTAGCAAGCTCCTCCTGTAGTCCCATCGGAAGCTAACAGGGTAGCACCTATTACAGCCGAAGTTCCATCAGTTGCACCTGTAGCCTCAGCAAAGATAGTGAGGCAAGAAGTGTACCTCATCCAGTGGCAAAAACTGAAACTAGAGAATTTCTCTGGCACCAATGAATCATGGGATGCTCAGGCATGGTTCAAAACCCTGGAGAGTATAATGGAGCTACTAGACTGGCCAGAGGTATAAAAGATAAAGTGTGTCTCTTTCTGCCTCACTGGAGATGTAAGAATGTGGTGGGAACGGGTCAAGGCAAAAAGAATAGTGAATCAAATGACCTGGTTTGACTTTGAGACTGAGTTCTTTGAAGAATTCTTTCATATGCGAGTCACAAACAAACATTACGATAAGTTCACGAAATTCCGTCAAGAAAGTTTATCAGTTGACGAAGCCGTGAAGAAATTCAATAGGCTAGCTCGCCTATGTCCCGAATTGGTCAACACAAAATGAGAGTCATGAACAAACATTACGATGAGTTCACGGAATTCCGTCAAGAAAGTTTATCAGTTGACAAAGCCGTGAAGAAATTCAATAGGCTAGCTCGCCTATGTCCCGAATTGGTCAGCACAAAATGAGAGAGGGTAAGGCTAATGCTCAAGATGTTAAGGCCAGAGATAGCTCTGAATGTGGCTGGCGAAATAAATAGACCACAGACTGCAGAAGAGCTAGTTAGTAGTGCCCTAATCACGGATCATTACCTGAACATCATCAAGCAGTAGAAGCGAGTACAGATTGAGAACAAAGGTCAAGGGAGTTCTGGCATTCAGAAAACTCAGGGCCAAGGTTCAACCTGGAAGGGGAGCTCCAAGAGAAAGCAATGGAGTAATAAAAAGGGAGAATCCGTAAGTAAGCAGCCTAAGTATGCTACGTGTCCCACGTGTGGAAAGATGCATCCTGGAATCTGTCACAAGGGCACTAATAGTTGTTATACGTGTGGTCAAGAGGAGCATATAGCCAAGTATTGCCCCACCAAGATCCACCTACCTCCAACACAACCTGTTCAGTATGAAGATAAGCAGACACAGTTACACTAGATGTAGGCCATGTTGGAGGGTCCTTATGTTGGTCAAGGCAGACTGGAGGCTCCACCAAGTGCTACAAATGCTCGGGTTTTCTCCCTTACCAAAGAGGAGGTAGCAAACGCCTCCACTGTTGTCACAGGTCAGATACGCATTTTTAGTCTATATGCAACTGTGTTATTTGATACTGGGGCAACCCATTCTTTTGTCTCCATGGCATTTGCTGAAAGAATAGGTATACCTCCGGATGTCCTAAGCAGATAGTTCTTGACAACACTATCCTCGGGAGAGATAATGACATCTACGCACTTGCTACGAGCTGTACAATCAAAATTTCAGACAGAGAACTGTACAACTCTCTGATAATACTGGATATATCTGATTATGATGTTATTTTTGGGATGGACTTTCTGAGCAAGTATGGTGCCTCCATCGAGTGTCGTAAGCGAAGAGTCCTATTTCAACCTGAGGCAGAATCTAAGTTTGAGTTCATTGGAGAATCAAAGAAGAGAACCCAGAAATTCTTATCGGCCATAAAAGCTCAAAAAATGTTAGCTGATGGATATGCCAGGTTTCTAGCTCATGTGGTTAATACCCAGCAAGAAAGAGACCAAAAGCTAGAGGAAGTTAGAGTTGTATGTGACTACCCAGAAGTGTTTCCGGATGAGTTGCCAAGCTTAGCTCCGGATAGGGAAATTGAATTTGAGATTGAACTCATCCCTGGTACCCATCCAATCTCAAAGGCACCCTACCGCATGACTCCTGCAGAATTGAAAAAACTTCAGGGATAGCTATAGGGGCTTCTTGACAAGGATTTTATTCACCTTAGTCACTCACCATGGGGAGCTCCGGTGTTGTTTGTAAAGAAGAAGGACGGGTCCATGCGAATGTGTGGACTACTGAGCGCTGAACAAAGTAATCATAAAAAATAAGTATCCCCTGCCGAGAATTGATAATTTATTTGATTAGTTAAAGGGAGCCACAGTCTTTTCAAAGATAGACTTGCGGTCTGGATATCATCAAGTGAAAGTGAAAGCGAATGATGTACCGAAGACGACATTTCGAACGAGGTATAGACACTACGAGTTTGTAGTTATGCCTTTTGGAGTGAGGAACGCTCCTGCTACATTTATGGATCTGATGAACAGAGTATTCAAAACATATTTGGACAAGTTCGTAATCGTCTTCATAGACAATATCCTTATATACTCCAGAATTCAGGAAGAACATGCTGAACATCTGAGGACAGTACTACAGATTCTTCAGCAGAGCCAATTGTACGCAAAGTTCTCCAACTGCGAGTTTTGGCTTGTGCAAGTGTCCTTCCTAGGTCACATTATTTCTAAGGATGGGGTTATGGTGGACCCGATAAAAATAGAAACTGTGAGTAACTAGAATAGAGTCAAGAATGTCAGTGAAATCAGGAGTTTCTTTGGGTTACCAGGCTACTATAGGAAATTTGTAGAGAACTTCTCAAGGATCGCCTCCCCACTGACAGTACTTACCAGAAAGAACAGAAAATTTAAGTGGACAGACGATTGTGAGAAGAGTTTCACTGAACTGAAAAGAAGACTGACCAGTGCTCCAATCCTGACTCTTCCAGAGACTAACGAAGGCTTCGATATTTATAGTGTTGGGGTTGTAAGGTTGCAAATATAGTCCCAGATTGAAAACACATGGAAAAGATCATGGGTTTATAAGAGAAAAGATATCTCCATTAACATGAGGCCTTTTGGGGAGATCCCAAGAACAAAACCATGAGGGCTTAGGCCCAAAGTGGACAATATCATGCCATTGTGGAGATATCTAAATTCTTTTCGATCCTACAATTGGTATCAGAGCCTGGACTGCCAGAAGGTTTAACAGCCGACTGTGCACAAGAGCTATGGTCTGATTAAGCCATGTGAGTACAATATTGACCTCGAATAAAGAAAGTTGAGGCTCCTATATTCAGATCAATAGGACCAGTCACTAGGCAGGAAGTCCTAGTTGCGGCTAGGCCAGGAAGTCCTAGTATGTCGGGTGGACCGAGGGGCAGGAAGACCTGGTGGATCAAGGATCGGACATGAGAAGCCTGTGGTCCTTTGTTTGAGGGAGGGGGGATTGTTGGGGTTGCAAGGTTGCAAACATAGTCCCACATTGAAAACACATGGGAAAGATCATGGGTTTATAAGATAAAAGATATCTCTATTAGCATGAGGCCTTTTGGAGAGAGCCCAAGAGCAAAACCATGAGGGCTTAGGCCCAAAGTAGACAATATCATGTCATTGTGGAGATATCTAAATTCTTTTCAATCCTATATATAGTGATGCTTCTAAATTGGGACTCGGGGTTGTACTAATGTAGAATGACAAAGTCATTGTCTGTGCCTCAAGACAACTCAAGGATTATGAGAAGAACTATCCTACTCATGACCTTGAGTTAGCAGCGGTAGTCTTCGCTCTCAAGATTTGGAGGCATTACTTATACGGAGACTCAGTGCAAGATTTACATAGATCACCAAAGTCTGAAGTATTTCTTCACTCAGAAAGACCTGAACATGAGACGGCGAAGATGGGTGAAATACTCTACCATCCAGGGAAGGCGAACAAAGTGGCAGATACATTAAGTAGGAAATCTTGCGCAGCTTTATTATCCTTAGCTGTTATGCCCCAACCCCTATAGAAGGAAGTAGTAAACTTTGGGCTTGAAATTGTAACTAAGTAGCTCTCCACTTTGACACTAGTGTCAACCCTGCTTGACGATATACAGAAAGGGCAAGATAAAGATTCGAATATTCAGAAGATCAAGCAAGAAATACAGGAAGGAGAAAATGGGGAGTTCCGAGTATCAGACTGTGGGATACTATATTATGGTGATCGCCTCTGTGTCCCTAACCAAGAAGAACTACGACGGAAAATTCTAGATGAAGCCCATGGAATGCCCTACGCTATGCATCCTGGTTCCACCAAGATGTACCAAGATTTAAAGGAACGCTTTTGATGGTCTGGAATGAAAAGAGACATTGCAAGATATGTCAGTACCTACTTGACATGCCAACGGATTAAAGTAGAACATCAGAGACTGGGCGGAGTTCTGCAGCCTATCCAGATTCCAGAGTGAAAGTGGGAGGATATATCTATGGACTTCATAGTAGGACTACCCAGAACCACGAATGGTTACGATGCTATCTGGGTAATAGTGGACAAATTGACCAAGTCTGCTCATTTCCTAGCTATCAGAATATCCTACTCTATTGAGCAGTTAGCACAATTATATGTGAAAGAGGTTATCAGATTGCATGGAGTTCCCAAGACCATAATTTTATATAGAGATGGTCGCTTTACTTCACACTTCTGGGAGTGTGTCCAAAGAGCTCTGGGCACTAAGCTGCGATTTAGCACAGCATTTCATCCTCAAACTGATGGGCAAACAGAACGAGTGAATCAAGTTCTGGAGGATATGCTATGAGCTTGTGCCTTAGATTTAAAAGGGAGCTAGTGCCGATACCTATGCTTAGCGGAATTCGCATACAATAATAGCTATTAAGCTACTATCGGAATGACACCCTATGAAGTGCTATATGGGAGGAGATGTAGATCTCCTATCTGTTGGTATGAAAGTGGTGAAAAGAAAGAAATGGGACTCCAGACATACCTCATCGAAGACACCACCAAAGCTATCCAGAACATTCGCCAGAGAATTGAAACTGCTCAAAGCCAGTAGAAGAGCTATGCGGATGTACGCCATAGACCGCTGGAATTTGAGGTTGGGGACTCAGTGTTCCTCAAAGTAGCTCTTATGAAAGGAATGATACGGTTTGGAAGGAAAGAAAAGTTGAGTCCACATTTTGTGGGGCCATACCGGATCACTAGAAGGGTTGCCAAGGTAGCTTATGAGCTGGAACTACTGCAGGAAATGTCAGTCATTCACAATGTATTCCATGTCTCAATGCTGAAGAAGCATGTTCCTAATGGAAACCAAGTGATTGAGTCACATACGGTACAAGTTCAAGAGGATCTCAGTTATGAAAGTCGACCTATTCAGATAATAGATCGAGAAGTTAAGAAGTTGAAGAACAAATAGATACCATTAGTGAAAGTGTTGTGGCAAAGTCAACAGTATGAAGAGGCAACATGGGAACGTGAGGAAGATATGAGAAGGAAGTATCCACACTTGTTTTAAGCTCGAGGATGAACTTTTTATAAGGTATGGGGGATTGTAACACCCGTAAAATTCCTTTCCTCCAAAAAGAGCAAACAGAAATAGAAGAAGAGAAAAGAAATAAAAATATATTCATAAATAGCCCGGGCTAGGATTTGAACCCTAAACCTTTGGTTTAAGATTGGTTTAAGTAGCCATTAGGTGGTGGTAAAGCATCACATTAAAAATAGAAAACTATTCATTATATGTGGAGAGATGCTTCAACTTCCACTTAGTATAAAAGAGAACGGAAGAGATGAAAACCTAGCTTTTCATCTTCTTCTCCTCCCTAGCCGAAACCTCCTTCCCTCTCTTTTCTTCAATTTTCGGCCAAGAACCTTAGGGTTCCATTCTTTGAAGCTTCTCAAGAGGGGAATCTAAGAGGAGGGTGTCCTTCCGGGAATTAGTACGCGGGTGAAGAGAAATCCGGAGGCCAAGGCATACAAGGGAGGCGTATTCTCCCAAAACCTTAGTGGTGTAATTGTAAGAAATAGCGAAAGGATGTAAGTATCTCTCACCTGCAGTATGAGTAGCTTCGATAATACATGTTACGATATGTTTTAAGAATTTTAAGTAAGATGCATGTTATGATATGCTTATTGCGTGTTAAAGGAGATAGATGTTATAATATGTAATATGCCCTCTAAAGTTCTGGGACTAAGAGCATGTTTAGAGTATCTTGAATTACTTTTCATTTAGTTTTAGGGCTAAGAAGCGTATTCAAGTGCCCTAAAGTGCTTCCCTATAAGTGTGAGGGGATTAAGCACACATAATGTGTTTATTAAAATGACAAACAAGTGCAAGTATAAGAAATCAATAGTTAAAAGAAAGTATTTTACTTTAGAAAGGCATGTACTGGACACAAGGTCCATGGGTGGGCTCTTAAATTGCCCCTAGGCTTCTAGACCACCCAGTAGTACCTTAATGGGTTCGAGATTAACTACCTCGGATCTTATTAAGGATGCGCGCAAAGTTGTACAATGTCGGACCCAAGCAAATTGTTTACTATTTTCACTAATTATGTAATATAAAGTTTTCAAACTTCATGGTTTGTCTTAGTAGAAATTTCCTAAGGTTGAGAACTTGAGTTATAAAGTGCAGCATTGATGAACTCTATAATATGCCAAGATTCCTGTTTTCATTATATTACTAGCATGGTTTGAGTTGATATTTTTCATGATCAATCTATTTAAAATGCATGTCATGTATATAATTCTGATTTATGCGTTTTAGCATGAATTACGGTCAAGTATAAGTTTGTGCTTTCCGCAAGTAGTTTTTAAAAAGAAAACATGTTCTCTTTAAATGCATCGTTTTGTGAGTAGATGGTACTTACTAAACATTCACTTATAGATTTGCATTTCCTTATACTGCAGATAAAGGTAAAGGAAAGCTTGAGTAGGAGGAGGCAACAGGAGCGGTGCATTGTGTGTGTGTGATGGAATAATGGAAGAAGATCTGGGAACTTGCGAATGTTTGGAATATGTTAGAACTGATACTAAAGTATTTTCTCCTTTCCACTTTACCTGAAATACTATCACTAGTTGCTTAAGATGAATTTATCGGTTTGGTAGTAATTGGAGTGGCAATGATATGTACAAAAGGGAGAACAAACCTTGGGTAGAGTGGGGCGTGACATCTGCACGGCTCGTGTCATAGCCGTGTGGATTCACACGACCCCCTACTTCCTGCTCTCGGCCAAGGTGACACAGCCATGTGAATTCACACAGTCGTGCACCTCTTCTTCTCGGACAAGGGGACACAACCGTGCACTTCTTCTCCTCGGCCAAGGTGACACGGCTGTGTGAATTCACATAGCCGTGCACCTCTTCCTCTCTGCTAAGGGGACACGACCGTGTGGATTCACACGGCCGTGCACCCCTTCCTCTCGGCCAAGGGGACATGGCCGTGTGGACTCACACGGTCGTGCACCTCTTTGGTTCGGCCAAGATGACAAGGTCGTGTGACCTTCACACGACCGTGCCAAATTGTGGCCTCGGCAAGGCTACATGGCCGGTCAGTGTTGCACTGCCTCGATCTGCTAGAATCTTTAGACTCCCTCCCAGCTTTGCTTGGTTCCAAATCACGTCCTACCATGAAGCAACTTTTGAGTAGGTCTCGGTATCAAGCAGTTCTAATAAGTAAGAATGGAAGCATAAAATTAGATATGAAAAGAGTAACCTCCGCCCTGTAAGGTAAGGATATAAATAGAGAAAGGGGTGGGGTGTTACACCTCGGATCTTGAATGGACAACCTAGATTATTCCAAAGCTTGATCTCCTCATTTTAACCTAAATTTGAGTCCAATTTAGATCGATTTGACTTGAGTCCATGGCCTTTTTGATCACCTACAATACCACATTCAAAGATTAGCCAAAATACCAAAAATAGAAAATAATTTTGTATAAAAGCCTAAAATGAATCCAAACTCTTAATATGTGATATAAATGTGGATTTAAGCATACCATCAACTCAAAAACACGAGTATAAGATCCTATGTAATGTAATAAAATGATAGTTAACAAATCCCCCACACTTATTCTTGCACGTCCCTAGCAAGCAAATAAAATAGAGAAACAATTAAGAACCATTTCCACAATAATTCCTTAGCAATACCTAGAAGATAATAAAAGAAATTTGCCTGTGACCATCTAAAGATCAAAACAATCATGAATATAATCCTTACAATAATCAATTAGTATGGTGGTTTCAATCTAATTGAAAAATTAAGCAAGATGCAATCTCACAAGGTATTCACCTACTCTAACTCTCACACTCAAACATGTATAAGTAGAGCTCACTCAATGTAACTCATAACATTTCACTATCATAAACTTGCTTATTTTCTAATTCTCCACCACCATAAAGCATAGTATACATGAATCAAAAGGATTTATTATGAATTGCAATGAAGTCAAAGAACTAAGTGGAGCAAGCAAAAGAATGGGCCGGGTAAGAGAAAATAAATCAATAAAGAAAATAAGAGTATTGGAAGAATAAACCTAATGAGTTGACCAATTTGAGATGTATCAAAGAATTTATCATGGGGAATAAAGAACACCATTTGTTGATGCCAAAACAAAAGATCAAGCCAAGCTCTTTTTCAATTGGATAGCTATCCAAAAATCTTGATACATTATCTCCACACTTGATACTCTTTATTTGTTACAGAACCATTTTTTTTTCCAGCAACTCCATACTCAAATTTTTCAACACTTCACTCTCAATGTTGCTTTGAAGTATCCCTCCCCCACACTTAAAACGTTGTACATCTCGAACAAAGATCAAATTTTGAAACTGTCTAGGAATTTTTAACTCATTTTTTTTTCTTATTTCACTTTTTCTCTTTTCCATACTCCAATTTCAAAAATTAAATTCAATGTAATTCTATTGAAGGCATGAAGAATTCAGCTCAGATCAATGTGTCACTTCAGGTTTCCTTCAAATTTTGCTTTTATCACTGATGTGAAGCACTCAAAACTTCCTCATCATCAGCTACATCCGCTACCAGCTGAATTCCAATGTTTCTGCAAATTCTGTAAAGTTCTGTCAATTTCACACTTTGTTAACATTTAATTAAACTCATCTCTTCTAATTTTTCTCCTACATTATAATTGAGAACACCATTTGATTCAACTGTAGCTTCTGAGATCAGATTCCAGCTTATCTAGTAAATAATTCTGTCACATAAATCAATACCATTCAGCATTTGATTGCTTGGTGTATCAATCCAATGAGGTAACAACTCAGCTTCAATCAATTCCAATCCTTGGTTTCAAATTCAGATTCAGGGATCATGCCAAGAAATAATTTCAGAAATGAAATTATCTCAAAATTCTGGATTTCAGATTTCAGTCTCATACTTGGAATTCAAGGTAATCTCAGCTTGGTTAATAGAGAGTTAGGCTTAAGATGAGCTATCATTTAGCTATAAGATGGTAAGAGTTGGAATTCGAATTGTTGTTGGTCATAATCAGCTCGATGATCTGACATTGAATTCAAAATGTTGCTGCAGATCCACCACTAATTGGTTGAACTCTGAATCCATTCATGAATTGAAACAACTTGAGATTCCTTCAGAATTTCAGTACTGCAGAAATAGAATTTAAGATCTGTTTCTCATGAATTCAATTACCATATTCAGATAGAGCTCTTAGAATTTTAAACTATTGAAGGTTCTTAGATATTCAAAAATCAAGTTCAGGAAACCTGCCAGAAGTGTTTGTTGGGACCTTGACGTCCGCTAGAGGGGGGAGGGGGGAGGGGGGAGGGGGGTGAATAGCAGACTTGCCAGAGGGTCATGGCAGAACACCAGAGACCAGGAGGAGTTCTGCAGCCTATTCAGATCCCAGAATGGAAGTGGGAGGATATTTCCATGGATTTGATAGTGGGGCTACCCAGAACCACGAATGGTTTTGATGCCATTTGGGTAATAGTCGACAGATTGACTAAATCAGTCCACTTCTTAGCTATCAGGATATCCTACTCCTTGGAGCAGCTAGCTCAGTTGTATCTCAAGGAAATTGTCAGACTACATGGAGTACCACGGACCATCATTTCAAACAGAGACAGTAGATTCACGTCACACTTCTGGGAGTGTGTATAGTCAGCATTGGGCACCAAGTTAAAGTGTCACGCCCCAGAGGAGTCCCTGTCCGAAGAAATTTCGGCAGCACCTCCCCTGTACCGGTGACAATCTGAACTATTTCTACAGACATAATATACATCAGCCACAGGCGGCTGGAATATACACACAACCACGCAGTTATATATATATCATCAGCCCAAACGACTGGAACAAACCAACACAACGGATAAACATAAAATACAAGCTCATACAAAACCAAATAAAACACTGCTAGCCGGCTAGGCTTACACCAGACAACCAAAACAACACTCCGAACACAAAACCGGAACACACAAAGCCAAATACACACATCTCATATACCAAGATAAAATAACTGAAAGGCGGAGATATGTCTTCTGATGTGACGTGGGGACCAGCAGACAGGATGCTCAAAGCGACACCATAAATAACCTGGTACCTGAAAAAGATAGTGTCAACGGGGGTGAGTTCAACAACTCAGTGAATACCAATGGACATGAGTAGTAAGATATATCTAACAGCAACAAACATGGAATACAGCTTCCTAATCATATATAGGGAATATGCAAAACTGAAAGGTAACTAAGGAAGCTGTACTCACCAGGAACTCCTATCCAGACAAAAGGGTCGTCAAACCGAAAGTGTCAATAATCCTGTATGCAGGTCAAAGGTATGCATCCAACCAAAATGCAGCAACCAAATGCAGCAAACACAATCACAAGAATATAAATACATCAATGCATATGATGCTAATGATGCGTCCTGGTCACCCCTGACGCCAGTCAGTCCTCTCACACACAAATGGCGAGACCGAGTGGGTAGAGCTGTGACAACCGTGCACTGTCACTTGCTCCGATGAGTGACCGAGTGGACGGATCTTTGTCGGAGTACTCGCCCCTCGACCCCAAATCATAAATGGGAAGCTCAATGCTCTCATCTCCGGAACACGAGGACGGGGAGGTCACACTACCCATGAGTCCGACCAACGGAGCCAAACAGAGTCCACCATCTGCCGGCTGCTACACTAAATGCCAGCGGAGCCAAATAGAGCGGAACTGTCTGCCGGCTACCACGCTGAGTCACCTGACCAACGGAGCCAAACAGCAGAACCGCCACACACCTGCTTGATATATCACTAATCCATGAGTGGGGGTGTGTGCAGTACATGTAACTAGCGATGTGCTCAACCATAATGGAGCCGACAATCGCGCAGCATGCAATCATGATGCATGACACTAAGCATAGTCATAAACTGATCAGCATAACCATATCCATATATATATAAAATGGGTACCACAGTATCAGTGAGTCAAATCCACGGATCTAGGGTATACAGGTCCTCTATGGTATAACAACCTAGATCCTAAACATATCCGCCTTCCATAACATATGTACCAACAATATACACAGATCAAAGAATCAAAGTCTAGGTACACGAATCATATATGATATACAAATAGAGGTACACAAGCCAGGTATGACATAAAAACCTAAGTATCAGATAATCTAGATACACATGTCAGAAATAAAATCCAGAACCTAGTCCTAACCTCAATAGAGCATGGTATGTCACTTACTCTAGGAACTAAGGTACTCATGGCAATAATCACGAGGTATAAACATGGATACCTAGCAAGCAACAAAACAGAACATGCTATGGATATCAAACTGACATACCAAAGACAATCATGATTATTGCTTGTAGCTATAAAATACTATGCATATCCAAATGACAATATCATAAAAGATAAGTCAAGGGGTACCCGCCTCCAATAGAAAGGTCCAAATCCGAAATAGATCCCTCGTCGAGACACCGTCTCGAATCATAGTCCTGCAGATAACGTGATATACAATTTAGCTAATTTTATAAACAACAACTAGCTAAATCCAACCCAACTTAATTAGGAAAAACCCTAATCGATCCATCATAACTTACACAAATCCACAACTAACCTAGCAATTGCATATTACAACATCTCCAACATAAATCCGATACCAATGCATATCCTCCAAATACTCATAGAAATACAACCAAAACCCCACACATAGCTTTACACCAAAAGCATTTATTTGGAATGAGTGGTTACCTCCAATGATAGTCGGTAGCAGGATACTCCGCTGCTGGAAATTGCTAGTCGAAATTACTTTTTGTCGTAGATTCTTGACTGAATCTACATTGAAATTGCAACCAGGGACATCCACCCGGTGAACACAACATCCTATACCAAGTATGAAACCCAGATCCAACAGACTTACCATATCTTAGTGCTGGCAATTTCCCTCTCCGACAGAAACCTCAACAACAAGCTGTAGTAACTAGCAAAGAAGGAATCAACATGAACAGCTCGGAATTAGGGCTCGGAAGGTGACCACAGTGAGGAAGAAAGTGTAGAGGCAGTAGCGCAAGGGAAGAAAAACTCACCGCTGGATGGCTAGTCGACTGGTGGTGAACCCAACCTAGGGCACGACTCAAGGAAGGAGGTGCTGAAATGCTGCCGGCGTTAGGGCTGAGGAGGGGCCGCATCCCGCGATCTACACAGTGGAGGATAGGGCTGCGCGATCCAAGCCAGGGCAGAGGCAAATGGCCGGCCGTCGGCGCTCGGGAGAAGAGAGGAAGAGAGGAGAAGAGACGTGGGCGTGAGCGCGAGGGAGAGGGGTCGGCGCAGAGGCTCTAGGGCAAAGATCGGAAGAAAGGAAAAACACAAGGTTTCCCCACAGCCACTACCTTTGTACCGGAGACGAGATAAACAACCGCTTGGGTGGCGGCAGCACGGCGTTGGGGAAACAACAATTGTCGGAGCGGAGAGGAACGACGTCGGGTGAGAAACAGGGGCACGGGCACGGGAGAAAAGAAATGGCACAGTAAGGGATCGGAGGAAAAAGGAATAAAGAAAAAGAAAAGAAAAATTAAAAAGAAATCAAGCATTTCCTCATTTCAATGGGGAAGCCCAAACAAGCTTTCCCAGAAGTCTATTTTTATCCCCGTAACCGAAGTCATACGGTCTCCGAAAAATTCCAGAAAAATTCTCAGAAATTCCAGAAAATTCCCTTATCATTATTCACCATTTTTCTGATATTTTACATTCTCCCCCACTAATAAAAATTTGGTCCCCAAATTTCGTTATCTACCATCAGCAAGTACTAAAAACAAATATAGAAAGTATAAATGCTGAACGGTAAATTAAATCACATACCTCAAGTGAAAAGGTGGGGGTATCGAGCTCAGATAGTATCCTCGAGCTCCCAAGTAACCTCCTCGTCCAAATGATACTGTCATCCGACTTTAACCAGCCAGATAGTCTTGTTCCGCAACTGACGCTCTTTCCGGTCTAGAATCCATACCGAAACCTCCTCATAGGTGACGTCAGGCTGAATGGGAATTGAGATTATCAGACAACACGTGAGCTGGGTCTGTTATGCATCTCCTCAGCATAGATACACGAAATATGTCATGAACACCTGTCCGGAAGGTGGTAGTGCCAGACGGCAAGCTACTGCTCCAAAATTATTATTTTTTTTCCAAGATCCGAAAAAAATCCAATGTATCGCGGAGCTAGCTTACCTCTGAGGCCAATCTCTTTACCCCTTTTCGTGGGTGAAACTCGCAGAAATACATGGTCGCAAATGGAGAACTCTAAGAGTCTCCGACTCCGGTCAGCATAACTCTTCTAGCAGTCTTATGCCTTTGACATCCTCCGTCTGATAGTATGGACCAACTCTGCATCCTGCTGAGCTCTATGAGGTCCCAACATCTGGGCTTCTCCAACCTCATCCCAGAGGACGGTTGTCCGACAAGACCTACCATACAACGCCTCAAACGGTGTCAACTGGATACCCGAATGAAAGCTGTTGTTGTAGACGAATTCTACCAATGGCAAGTGGTCCTCTCAACTTTCTCAAAAATCCAATACACAAAACCTTAGCTGAACCGGAGGTCTCTATCCGAAATAATAGTCAACGGAACACCACGTGATCTGATGATCTCCCGGCAAAACAGATCCACCAATCGATCCAGGGTATCAGACTTCCAGACCGTCAAGAAGTGCGCCGATTCGGTTAATCAAACAACGATTACCCCAAATCGTGTCATAGCCTCATCGTCTCCTCGGCAAACTCACCACAAAATCCATGGTAATATGTTCCATTCCCACTCAGGAATAGGAATCTACTGAAATAATCCGGCAGGTATCTAGTGCTCTGCCTTCACCTACTGACAGACAAGACCTCTCGCTATAAATTACGCGATGTCTTTCTTCATACCGTTCCACCTATAGGAACGCCTCAATTCTCGATACATGCGGTCCCGCCTGGGTGGACCACAAATCGAGAGCGATGAGCCTCCTGAAGTAGCTCCTATAAGACCGGATGAGACTGAGGTATACAAAATCTGCCTCGGAAGTGTATACCACCCTCCTCATCTCGTGTAAACTCGGTCTGCTATCCGGAAGCTATCTGGTTGCCAATAAACTGCAAATGCTGATCTCCATTCTGGGCCTCTCGGATCCTCGTCCTGATCGACGACTAAGCAGCCATGGTAACAAGAATACCCTGCTCTGTCTGTAGCCACAACTCGGTGGCAAGCCAAAGTCACTCTAGACTTCCGACTAAGTGTGTCGACAACCACATTAGCTTTTCCTGGGTGATAGCTAATGGTACAATCAAAATCATTCAGGAACTCCATCCATCTTCCCTGTCGGATATTAGATTCCTTTCTAAGTGAACAAATATTTGAGACTCTTATGGTCCGTGAGAATCTCAAATGTAACACCGTATAGATAAGGCTGCCAAATCTTCAAGGCACAAAATAATGACGGCCAACCACAAGTCATATACTGGGTAGTTCTACTCATGCTCCTACAACTGTCGAGAAGCATAGGAGACTACTCTATCGTGCTGCATCAGAACAGTGCTCAAATCCTGAATAGGTGCGTCGGTGTAGAGGACATATCTGTCCTCTCCAGAAATGTAAACCAAAATCAGAGCCGACACTAGTCTCCGCCTCAGCTCCTAAAAGCTGGTCTCATAGTCCTCGAAACACGTAAACTTCACGCTTTTCCTGGTCAAGCGTGTCATTGGCATAACAACGCGTGGAAAAAAAAACCCCCAACGAATCGTCTGTCATATCGATCCAAACCAAGGAAGTTGCGAGTCTCCTGTATAGACTACAACTACTCCCAACGATAACAACCTCTATCTCCTGTGTAACCACGGTATACTCCTACTAGTGACCGTGTGTCTCAAACATCTCACAGAAGACAACCAAAATATGCACTACTGATCTTCATATGTAGATGTTCTCGTCGAAACATCTCCAGAACTATGCAAAATGGTGTGCGTGTCTCACCGCGGATCCGAAATAGATCACAACATCGTCAACAAGACAATGGAAACCGATCCAAACATCCTGGAAATACTAAAATCATCAAATCTCTGAAAACATCTAAGGCTCCGCAATCTCTAATGGTAACACCAAGACATATAATGTCTGTATGACAGACATTCCTAACCATAAGATCTCCGACAACAAATCAGGAATCTGATCACCAACGATATAAATCATCTAAGAATAGATCCTCCAGTGTGAGAGCAACACTCCATCACAAGAAATACCACATATGTGGGAGCAACGCTCTACCACAAGAAATCCTCAATATGTAGGAATAATACTCCACTATAAATAATCCGTAACATGTATCTACAATAAATATGGGAGCAATGCTCCACTACAAGCAATCCGCAATATGTGGGAGCAACGCTCCACCACAGAACAATCCCTAAATATGTGGGAGTTACGCTCTACCACAACAATCCAGAATATGTGGGAGCTACGCTCTACCACAAACGATCCATAACATGTGGGAGCTACGCTCTACCACAACAATACATAAGTGCCCAAAGCACCTAACTATCTAGCTAGAGACCGCACGAGATCTCTCTACCACAGATCACTGTGGGTAGCCTAGGGTATAACCACCCAGTAAGCAAATCAAATCCATAGTCAACTCTATTATCCTCCTAGTGGGTCGGTCACCCACTAATGGGAGAATTAATTGACAGGGTAAAACAACCAATATCATAATGTAGACATTTAATACCATACATCTGATACACGTGCACACACAACATATGTATGATCGCCATAATCCTCCAATTAGTACACACAAAAAATACTCACATCATAGGTATAAATCACTGTGATACCTCCAACAATGTATACCGAACCCGTGTGCATATATCATCGTAGGTAAAATCAACAATACCCCTCAAACAACACTCACATGACAAATATACACATATGCCAAGAGTATAATCAACATATACTTCCCATAAGGCATACTAAAACCCAGGTGCATTCACAAATCACACATAATCAACAAGATACCTCAGATACCACACCAAACACATATGTACATATCACAACACCGATGTAGTCGACAAGATACTTCCAACATGACACTCACACCCATGTGCACATACCATGACACAGATTTAAATCGATAAGATACCTCCAATATGTCAATCATGCACGTACAGCTAACTAAATAGCTATAATCCATAAGGAACCTACAATAACCATATCTAGATGGGAATACCCACACTATCTACAAATGAACTATCCATCATAGAACTCCTTCAACTCATAACAATCATATGTACACTTCATAGATATGCAGAATCAGCATATTTAATCCAATCAACCCGATATTCCATATGTTACCTTCTATGTTATCCAACTAGGTGCATATAGTCTAAATAAAAGTCCACATGAAATAGGATACATCGATCCTTTATAGACTGACCAAACCGATAATGGTATACAGCTAATTCAGTCTTTTCCCACTTCAGTTCAAGCCATGTACTTTATGTGCTCAAGATATCCACTAATCACGAATAACTCAAAGATCAGCATTTTATAGAGTATGATGGTCCTCTATTGATTGAACCAACAAAACTAAATCGTTCTTATTCCAACTGACCAAGGTTACATTAATCCTCTTCAAGAAACTATGGTAAATCAAACTTCTACTGATCGATCTAACAAGAGTAGATCAATTATCTACTAATAAAATTAATTAAAATAAAATGGTATACTACTGGCTAAGTCAACATGAATATGTAGATACTATTCACTACACAGCTAATAATAACAGAGGCTGGTATGTGCCTCGATCTTCTAACCAACTAATCGTAACAGAAGCTAAAGCTACTAGGGGTATGATATGTAAAATCACCAAAGCCTATAATCCTTAATCTCTATTAAGGTCAATCAAGATCAGTGGCTAACCCATCACATATAATATATGCTATAACAACCAGACAGGTACTAGTAAAGAGTGCTAATACATGTCATAGACTGTAATAATGAACAGGGCATAAACTAATCAAAAAGGTAGGATAACATATACCAACATACCTCCTATAGCTTGGAGATGTCCTGCTTCTGCCAAGTCCCAAAATCCAAAAAGTCACATCGAGAAGACTAAAACATGAAATCCGAAACACGAGAAATAAAACTCGTAAGCCGATCTCTGATACCAAATAAATTGGTATCAGATAAATCTCAAAAATCCAGAACACATAGCAAGTATCGTATACCTGCTCTAATACCACTAAATTGTCACGCCCAAGAGGAGTCCCTGTCCGAAGAAATTTCGGCAGCACCTCCCCTGTACCGGTGACAATCCGAAGCATTTCTACAGACATAATATACATCAGCCACAGGCGGCTGGAATATACACACAACCACGTAGTTATATATATATATCATCAGCTCACACGGCTGGAACAAAACCAACACAACGGATAAACATAAAATACAAGCTCATACAAAACCAAATAAAACACTGCTAGCCGGCTAGGCTTACACCAGACAACCAAAACAACACTCCGAACACAAAACCGGAACACACAAAGCCAAATACACACATCTCATATACCAAGATAAAATAACAGAAAGGCGGAGATATGTCTTCTGATGTGACGTGGGGACCAACAGACAGGATGCTCCAAGTGACACCATAAATAACCTGGTACCTGAAAAAGATAGTGTCAACGGGGGTGAGTTCAACAACTCAGCGAATACCAATGGACATGAGTAGTAAGATATATCTAACAGCAACAAACATGGAATACAGCTTCCTAATCATATATAGGGAATATGCAAAACTGAAAGGTAACTGAGGAAGTAGTACTCACCAGGAACTCCTATCCAGACAAAAGGGTCGTCAAACCGAAAGTGTCAATAATCCTGTATGCAGGTCAAAGGTATGCATCCAACCAAAATGCAGCAACCAAATGCAGTAAACACAATCACAAGAATATAAATACATCAATGCATATGATGCTAATGATGCGTCCTGGTCACCCCTGACGCCAGTCAGTCCTCTCACACACAAATGGCGAGACCGAGTGGGTAGGGCTGTGACAACCGTGCACTCTGTCGTCACTGCTCCTGATGAGTGACCGAGTGGACGGGATGTGTCGGAGTACTCCTGTCCTCTGACCCCAAATCATAAATGGGGAAGCTCAATGCTCTCATCTCCCGGTACATAAGGACGGGGAGGTATCTCTGCCGGCTACCACGCTGAGTCTCCTGACCAACAGAGCCAAACAGAGTCCACCGTCTGTCGGCTACCACGCTGCTACACTAAATGCTAGCGGAGTCAAACAGAGCGGAACTGTCTGCCGGCTACCACGCTGAGTCACCTGACCAACGGAGCCAAACAGCAGAACCGCCACACACCTGCCTGATATACCACTAATCCATGAGTGGTGGTGTGTGCAGTACATGTAACTGGCGATGTGCTCAACCATAATGGAGCCGACAATCGCGCAGCATGCAATCATGATCAATGACACTAAGCATAGTCATAAACTAATCAGCATAACCATATCCATATATATATAATATGGGTACCACAGTATCAGTGAGTCAAATCCACGGATCTAGGGTATACATGTCCTCTATGGTATAACAACCTAGATCCTAAACATATCCGCCTTCCATAACATATGTACCAACAATATACACAGATCAAAGAATCAAAGTCTAGGTACACGAATCATATATGATATACAAATAGAGGTACACAAGCCAGGTATGACATAAAAACCTAAGTATCAGATAATCTAGATACACATGTCAGAAATAAAATCCAGAACCTAGTCCTAACCTCAATAGAGCATGGTATGTCACTTACTCTAGGAACTAAGGTACTCATGGCAATAATCACGAGGTATAAACATGGATACCTAGCAAGCAACAAAACAGAACATGCTATGGATATCAAACTGACATACCAAAGACAATCATGATTATTGCTTGTAGCTATAAAATACTATGCATATCCAAATGACAATATCATAAAAGATAAGTCAAGGGGTACCCGCCTCCAATAGAAAGGTCCAAATCCGAAATAGATCCCTCGTCGAGACACCATCTCGAATCATAGTCCTGCAGATAACGTGATATACAATTTAGCTAATTTTATAAACAACAACTAGCTAAATCCAACCCAACTTAATTAGGAAAAACCCTAATCGATCCATCATAACTTACACAAATCCACAACTAACCAAGCAATTGCATATTACAACATCTCCAACATAAATCCGATACCAATGCATATCCTCCAAATACTCATAGAATACAACCAAAACCCCACACATAGCTTTACACCAAAAGCATTTATTTGGAATGAGTGGTTACCTCCAATGATAGTCGGTAGCAGGATACTCCGCTGCTGGAAATTGCTAGTCGAAATTACTTTTTGTCGTAGATTCTTGACTGAATCTACATTGAAATTGCAACTAGAGACATCCACCCGGTGAACACAACATCCTATACCAAGTATGAAACCCAGATCCAACAGACTTACCATATCTTAGTGCTGGCAATTTCCCTCTCCGACAGAAACCTCAACAACAAGCTGTAGTAACTAGCAAAGAAGGAATCAACATGAACAGCTCGGAATTAGGGCTCGGAAGGTGACCACAGTGAGGAAGAAAGTGTAGAGGCAGTAGCGCAAGGGAAGAAAAACTCACCGCTGGATGGCTAGTCGACTGGTGGTGAACCCAACCTAGGGCACGACTCAAGGAAGGAGGTGCTGAAATGCTGCCGGCGTTAGGGCTGAGGAGGGGCCGCATCCCGCGATCTACACAGTGGAGGACAGGGCTGCGCGATCCAAGCCAGGGCAGAGGCAAATGGCCGACCGTCGGTGCTCGGGAGAAGAGAGGAAGAGAGGAGAAGAGACGTGGGCGTGAGCGCGAGGGAGAGGGGTCGGCGCAGAGGCTCTAGGGCAAAGATCGGAAGAAAGGAAAAACACAAGGTTTCCCCACAGCCACTACCTTTGTACCGGAGACGAGAGAAATAGCAGCTAGGGTGGCGGCGGCACGGCGTTGGGGAAACAACAATTGTCGGAGCGGAGAGGAACGACGTCGGGTGAGAAACAGGGGCACGGGCACGGGAGAAAAGAAATGGCACAGTAAGGGATCGGAGGAAAAAGGAATAAAGAAAAAGAAAAGAAAAATTAAAAAGAAATCAAGCATTTTCTCATTTAAATGGGGAAGCCCAAACAAGCTTTCCCAGAAGCCTATTTTTATCCCCGTAACCGAAGTCATACGGTCTTCGAAAAATTCCAGAAAAATTCTCAGAAATTCCAGAAAATTCCCTTATCATTATTCACCATTTTTCTGATATTTTACATAAAGTTTAGCACAGACTTCCATCCTCAGACAGATGATCAAACGGAGCGAGTAAATCAGGTACTCGAGGATATGCTCCGAGCGTGTGCCCTAGACTTCAAGGGGAGTTGGTGCAGATATCTGAGTTTAGCAGAATTTGCATACAACAATTGCTATCAGGCTACTATTGGCATGGCACCCTATGAGGCTCTCTACGGGCGGAGGTGTAGATCTCCAATCTGCTGGTATGAAAGTGGTGAACAGAAAGAACTAGAACTTCAGACAGATCTAGTGGCAGATACCACAGCAGCTATATAGCAGATCCGCCAGAGGATAGAGACAGCTCAAAGCCGCCAGAAAAGCTATACTGATACACGGCGTCGACCCTTAGAGTTTTCAGTTGGAGACACAGTGTTCCTCAGAGTAGCTCCCATGAAGGGAGTAATGCGTTTTGGGAAGAAGGGCAAATTAAGTCCCAGATATGTGGGACCATACCTTATTACCAAAAAAGTTGGCAAAGTAGCATATGAGCTAGAGCTACCCCAGGAAATGTCAGCTATCCATAACTTATTTCATGTCTCTATGCTGAAGAAACATATCCCAGATGCCACCCAGGTGATTGAGCCTTAGTCGGTACAAGTCTGCGAAGACCTCAGCTATGAAAGTCGGCCTATTCAGATAATAGACCAAGCAGTTAAGAAATTACAGAACAAGGAAGTACCATTAGTAAAAGTTATTTGGAAAAATCACACAACAGAAGAGGCAACTTGGGAGACAGAAGCTAGTATGAGCCAGAAGTACCCAGAGTTATTCTAAGTTAGAGGACGAACTTTTTATAAGGTATGAGGGATTGTAACACCCGAAAATTCTTAAAGTAATTTTAGAAATATTCTATGATTTTTCTAAAATTTTAGAATATTTTTATGGAATTTTTGGAGAAGCAGAAGTAGCAAAATTAAGTAAAAACATAAAATAGCCTAAGCGGGAATTGAACCCGAGACCTAGCGAACTCTATACCTTATAGATGACTCTAGTAACCAAGGGGCCCCAGCAGGGGTATGCTGAAAGAAGAGGAGAACAATTATATTTAAGATTTAGTTGGGTGGTATTAATCACTTAATATAAATAGGGGAATTAAGAGAGGAGTTATTATTCGTGAACAACACCTCTCCCTCACCCTCACCCGGCGCCTCTCTTCTTCCGCACCCTCTCGGCACGCCAACCTCAAGGAGACCTAGGGTTCAATCCCTAGGGTCGTAGGAACACTTTCTGGCGACAACTCCGGCACGAGAACGTTCCCCTCCGCGAGAAGGAAGCATAGACGCAAGAGGATCGTCGAAACTGTCATTTTCTCCGGAAACCTAGCGATCGGATTGTAAGAAAAATTAGCGCAGGATGTAAGTAACCCCTCACCTACAGTATAAGTAGCTATTCGCATGCTTTTATGGTTCTAGTCCACTTTTATGGTCTTAGTTTAGTTATATGCAGGATTAGAGCACACCAAGTGCTCGATAAAATGCCTAGTATAGTTAAATGTTACAATAGGCATTTTAATAGCTCAGTTGAATGCCCTAGATGCATTTTAAATAGCGTACATAACCTTGCTTCAGTGATATGGCACTATGGTCCAATGGGTGGGCTCCCACAGTCGCCTCTAGGTTCAGATAACCTAGCTCTAGGTTCAGATAACCTAGTAAAAAGCAAGATATGATAAATCAGTTATAAACAGTATTTTACTTTATCAGTGGCACTGTACTGGACTTCAGATGTCCTTGGGTTGGGCTCCCATAGTCATCCCTAGGTTTAGATAACCTAGTGACCCTACTAGATTCGGGACTTGCTACCTCGGGCCTAGTCAGGGACGCGCGCACAGCAAGTACAATAGTCGGGCCCATCAGCAGCATGTTTAGTATTTTTTATCTATTTATGAAAATAGTTTTCAAACTTCACAACCAGATACGTGAATACAGCTTAGTTTCAGTTTAGTTCTTATTGTGATGATAATTAGCTTAGCTTATGTATCAGTTTAGTTTCTTGTTGATACACAAATAACTATGTTTCAGTAGTTGACTGCCATGTTTCAGTATTCTAGTATGATTCTCATCATGTTTATTAGCACAACATATTTTAAAATAAAGCATGATTTCGTTAGATGTACATTTTGTGAGGTAGATGGTTTCTTACTAAGCTCCCAAGCTTATAGTTTCTTTTTTTTCCTTATACTGCAGATAAAGCTAAAGGGAAGATGGATTAGCGGAGGCTGGAGGGCAATGCGATAAAGATGTGTGTGCAAGGAACTTGGAATGAAGATCTTTGGGGAAGCTAGCAAATTTAAGAACTTAGTGTTTCAGTTTTGGTTATTTTCTGCACTTCTAGAATATTAAGTGTCATGAATTGTGGATGTGTTCACTATGTTATGCCTAGACCTCTAGTTACCTTGATGTTAGTTGGTAAGTGATGAATCATGATCTGTTTATTAAGAGTTTAGTATTTATTAGTTGAGATATCCATGTTTTGCTCGAGATTCTGAAATGCAACAGAAATCAGAGCTCCGATCGATCAGCCGATCGATTGGAGGGTCCCCAATCGATCAGTCGATCGATTGGGAGGTAATCTGTCACGTTTAGAGAGCTGTGGAATCGATCAGCTGATCGATCAGCCATGGGTTGATCAGCCGATCGATCGGGAATTTAATTCCTGTGAATAGAGAGCCTCTAAATCGATCATCGGATCGATCGTCAGGCTGGATCGATCAGCCGATCGATCCGGACTTGATCCCATGCATAATAGCGAGTTGAGTCGATCAGTGGATCGATCAGACAACTCCAATCGATCAGCCAATCGATTGGAATGTCTGATTTCTACCAGAAGTGTCTAACTTTAGTTTTTGACCAAATAGAAAGTTAAGTTCCCTTCTTTAGCATATGTATAACTTCAGCAATGTATCCCGAATATAAATTTTAGATTTTATGGCACACAACATAGAGTTTTAATTAGTTCAGTTTTTTCCGCACCATAATATTCACCGATTGCCCAAGAGTAGTTTAGCAATTGTAACCCCCGACCTTACAGCATAGTCAGTAGGAGGTGGGACGTTACAGTCCCAGTCGATTGTCATCGTCAAAATGAGCTTACAGAGACATTCTGTGCTCATGAACAGTGTTACCAGTCGACTGGTATAGTCGACTGGTACTCTATTTCTGAAAAAATTAACCTTTTCTGACCAACTTCAGAAATGCACCAGTAATTCTACAAACCTTCAAAAATTTTCAAATTTTGTGGAGAAGTATATTTTAACGTTATCTACTTGAGAAAAATATATATAAAAATATATTTATCATAGATCCCAAGATTGTCATAAAATTCAAAACTAGCTAAATAGTTCAATTCAACCTTGACATAAAGTCCTAGTTTTGGTTTCCTCTTGATGTATCTGCCTATACTAAACCATAATGCATCTATTGCATTAGTTTATATGACATCTATACATCAAAATCAATTTTCATGCAATATGAACCCAATTCATATTTTCATGCATGAAACTTAACCCAATTGTGTCAACCAACTACAATAGAGACTCAAATCCATCTCTAATCCCTTTGGCACATATTGGTTCACTTGAGATCATTTATCATATGTCCCAAATACTCTTTAAGCTCCCCCTTGAGCTCTTAATCTTATCCACCTCCCTAGGTGACTCATTTACTATGGCTAGGTCACTTCGGTGCACCTCGGGTGATACTTGGCCTACAAAACTCACCTTCTTAACCTTAGACACCTTGTCTTTGGTTAGTTTCTTCTTGTCCTTCACCTTGGACACCTCATCCTTGCCATAATTATATGTCATCCTACCATATTCCTTCTTATTGGCCTTGGATGATTCTCCCTTGTCCTTGGTCACACCTCCCTTACTAATGTCATGTACTACCTTAACACTTGACCTCCTTTTGGTCTTGGAGGGACCTAATTTGATATTTTTGGGTCTTTGACCATCCAAATACATGTCAATTCCTTTAGGTACAATAATGAACCTCTCTAGGACTTTCTCCATTTCCTCAAGCTTTGCCTTCAAGGCTTGATTTTCCAACTTTAGGGTTCTAACCCTAAAGTCAACATGTCCACCTTAGACATCCCTAGACCTACCCACCTTCCTAGGCATATGTCTCCCTTTCTTGGGATTAATGCTTAGGTTTTCACCTACTTTTCTTCCTTTTGGCAAAGTGGTTTGAGTCTTATTAGGTCTATTCTTACAAGATTTAGCATGAATAGGTCTCCTAGGGTTATCTCCTACATTAACCCTATTTCTATCATTATATCTAAATCCATTATTATGCTTGGGTAAATAATAAAAAATATTTCTAAAATGCATGGAAGAATTTAAATTTGAACTTAAATTCATGTTTGGGTTTACCTCCCTTACCATTGAAGCTCTCTTCTTCTCCCATTTCTTCAAGTGAGCCAATTTCTTGAGCTCTCCTCTCCTTGGGCACTTTGTGTGGTAGTGTCCCCACTCACCACACGTGAAACACCTAATGTTCTTCTTCTCCTTCTTCTTCTTCCTACAACTCACATTAGTTTCTAAATTAACTCGCATTAGTTTCTAAATCGATGATGAGCTATTCGGAATTACCAAATTCGTTTTGGGGATATGCTCTGAAAATAGTAGTGTACATTCTGAATATGATACCTTCTAAATCAATACCCTTTACTCCCATGGAATTGTGGAATGGGCATAAACTTAGTCTGAGTCATATTCGGATATGGGGTAGTCCAGCACATGTGCTGAAGGGAGATACTGACAAGTTGGAATCACGTACAGAAGTTTGTCTGTTTGAAGGATATCCTAAGGAAACGAAAGGTGGTTTGTTTTATAATCCTAAAAATCAGAAGATCATTATTAGTATCAATGCTCGATTTTTAGAGGAAGATTATGTAATAAACCATAAGCCCATGAGTGAAATTATTCTAGAAGAAATAAGAGAGGACATGCCTATTTTAGTACCAACAATGCAAGATGAAATATCACAAGAAACTGCAACACATATCACAAATGATACACAACAACAAACAGTACCTCGTCGTAGTGGGAGGGTCGTTAGGCAACCTGAAAGATTCATATTTTTGGGTGAGTCATCAGACTTGATCCCAGGTAAACATGAACCTGATCCCAGAACATATGACGAAGCACTCCAAGATAAAGATGCAGTATCTTGGCAAAGAGCAATGAATTCAGAAATAGAATCTCTGTATTCTAACAAAGTCTGGGAGATAGTAGAACCATCAAATAGTGTAAAAGCTATTGGATGTAAATGGATCTACAAAAGGAAAAGAGGGATAGACGGGAAGGTGGAAACCTTCAGAGCAAGGTTTGTTGCGAAGGGGTATACTCAAAAAGAGGGAATCGATTATGAGGAAACCTTTTCACCAGTAGCTATACTTTAATCTATCTGGATACTCTTATCTATTGCTGCTCATATGGATTATGAGATGTGGCAAATGGATGTCAAGACAGCTTTCCTTAACGGAAGTTTTAAAGAAAATATCCATATGCAGCAACCAGAAGGGTTTATTGCAAAGGGCAAAGAGCATCTAGTATGTAAGCTCAATCGGTCTATTTATAGACTGAAGCAAGCTTCAAGGTCTTGGAACATCCGGTTTAATGAGGTAATCTAATCATATGGATTTATTCAGTGTCTGGATGAGTCATGTGTATACAAGAAGTGTGATGGAAATATGGTGATATTTCTTGTACTATACGTAGATGATATTTTTTATAGTTGGAAACAATATCAAAGTATTGTCGGAAGTAAGGGTATGATTGTCCAAGCAATTCGATATGAAGGACTTGGGAGAATGTGCACATATTCTCGGGATCAAAGTAATGGGATCACAAGAAAATAATGTTGTGCTTATCCCAAGCTTCATATATCGCTACAATCCTAACTCGTTTTAGCATGCAAGACTCCATGAAAGGTTTTTATACCTTTTGGGCATGGAGTATATTTATCTAAAGAGATGTCTCCGAAGACATCAAAAGAGATAGAAGAAATGAAGGCAGTTCCTTATGCTTCAGCTATAGGAAGCCTAATGTATGCTATGCACAAGACCATATATCTATTTTGCCATGGCCATGGTTAGCAGATATCAAAGTAACCCAGGACCAGGGATACTGGACTGCCGTAAAGCATATATTAAAATACTTTAGAGGGACTAGAGATTATATGCTAGTTTACAAGGCAGATGATTTGCTCCCTATGGGATACACGGATTTTGACTTCTAATCAGATAGGGACAATAGTAAGTCGACCTCGGGGTTTTGTGTTTACTTTAGGAGGTAAAGCCATAACAATGGAGGAGTGTTAAGCATAGATGCTTTTCGGACTCCACCATGGAAGCTGAGTATGTGGCAACCTTTGAGGCAACCATAGAAGTTATATGGCTCAGAAACTTCATGATGGACTTAGATGTGAATCCTATTTTACCCAAAAATTATTATAGTGTATTGTGATAATAAGTGGTGTAGTAGCAAACTCGAAGGAACCACGAGCCCATAAGGCAAGTAAACACATAGAGCGTAAGTACCACCCAATACGAGACATCGTATAACGAGGAAAAGTTGTTGTCGCCTAAATTGCATCAGATGATAACCTAGAAGATCCTTTCACTAAGGCCCTTAAGGCAAGAGCTTTTGATGGGCATATTGAGGGGGTGGGAATCAGATGTATGGCAGGGTATATAGTAGCATAGTCTTTTAGTATAAGTGGGAGATTATTGGAATGTATACTAAAAGCCTAGCTTTTTTTATAAACATTTATTTAGAAATAAGAATCACATTGGTCAAATGTCTACATTTATGCTAAGTGTAGTTGTCCATTTAATTTATATTATAGATAATATAGTGTGAGGAGACACACAGAAGTTCATGTTATCAGTTCCTTATAAATTATAAATAGTTTCTCACAACCAAGATGGAATGGGACAAACCATTGGAGTGGTTATATTGTAATTAGGTATTAGTTTATCTTGACTAATAAATTGCACTAGTACATTATGAGTGTATTGAGCAGGACCATTTGAAGTAGTTTCTTTTTATACTGACTATATAAAAGAATAATACCTCTGTTATTATGGAAGTGTGTACTCTTAATCATGATATAATAATAAGCACATATACTTAATATTTATTTCTTTAATTTATCAAAGGGTGCGATTTAGCTCGTTAAATCAATAGGCCCGATAAGTTGGGAAATGATATTATTTATATGGTGTGTTGTTGATTAATGAATGAAATTGCGTCCTAGTAATCTAGGTTGATGATGTCCCCTTGAGGAGCTCATAAGGATTGTCATGTAAACCCTGCAGGTGGACTTAGTCCGACATGATAATAAGGTTGAGTGGTACTACTCTTGGAGTTATATATTAATTAAGTGAGTTGTCAGTAACATTTAATTAGTGGACATTCGATATCTTAAACACAGGGAGATTAACACACTCATGATAAGAAGGAGCCCATATAGTAATATGGATTTGGTGCGGTAGTTCAATAATAACTCTTTAGTAGTATGAGTTATTATTGATGAACTCGAGTTGGGTGTTCAGGGCGAACACGGGAAGCTCAAGTTCATCGGGAGACCAAAACTAATTCCTCCTCTCGGTCCTTGTTGTAGCCTCTTATTTATAAAGTCTTATACCCACATAAACCCAACTTCTTACCCACTTTAAGGTGGTCGGCCAAGCCTAGCTTGGAGCCCAAGCTAGGGCCGGCCAAACCAAGGCTAGATGGGTTCAAGTGGTGGCCGATCCTAGCTTGAAGTCCAAGTAGGCTGGCCAGCCACATTAGATTAAAAGGAGTTTTAAATTTTAAATCTTTCCTTGTGTGTAAGTCATGGTTTTAAAAGAGTTTTAAAAAAATTATAAATCTTTTCTTTTATAGCTTTCTACAAAGGATTAAGAGAAAGGTTTGATATCTTTCCTTATTTGTAGTTAAAAGGAAGATTTTAATTTTTGATAAAACTTTTCCTTTTGTAACCATCCCCATGGTTTTAAAAGAGAGTTTTAAAAATTATAAATCTTTCCTTTCATAGCTTTCTATAAAGGATTAAGAGAAAGGTTTGATATCTTTCCTTATTTGTGGTTAAAAGGAAGATTTTAATTTTTTATAAAACTTTCCTTTTTTGTAACCATCCTCATGGTTTTAAAAGAGAGTTTTAAAAATTATAAATCTTTCTTTTTATAGCTTTCTACAAAAGATTAAAAGAAAGATTTGATATCTTTCCTTATTTGTAATTGAAAAGGAAGATTTTAATTTTGGAGAAAACTTTCCTTGTAACCATCCAAATGTTTTAAAAGAGAGATTTTAATTTATAAAAGTTTCCTTTTATAACCAACCATGAAGGGAATTTTTAAAGAGAAATTTTTATTTTAAAAATTTCGGAAACAAATTAGGAAGTTTTAATTTTGTGTTTAAAACTTTCCTTATTTGAGGATTTGAGGTGGTCGGCCATTAATAGAATAAAAGGAATTTTTTTTATTAAATTTTCCTTTCATTGGCAAGGAAATTAAGGAAGTTTTAATTAAAACCTTCCATATTGTTGGGACCGAAAAGTAGCTAGAGGAGGGGGTGAATAGCTCTTCGCGTGCTCGTCGTTGGCGTTGCTCGTTTCTTTGATGGTATGCAGCGAAAATATAAGAAACAAAAGCATACAATGCTAACAATGATAGTTTACTTGGTATCCACCTCACAAGAGGTGACTAGTCCAAGGATCCACACCTACTCACGCACCCTCCACTATGAATAACACTCCTTTATGGTAACTACCAAAGACGGAGAAGCCCTACAACACTCTCAATACAAGAAGAAGAAAGGGAAATACAAGATAAGCAAAAGCTTACAAGATGTACAATAAAAACCCTAACCCTAACTTCTTCTTCTTGTTTTTGATCCGCCTCTTGACTTGGAAAAGCCACCAAGAATCTTCAAGAACTGGCGATCTGGAGCTTGGAGAGAGCTATGGAGGTGCTGGAGAGTATCTGGAGTGAATCGGTGAAGTTCTACCGAAGGAAATGAACGCTTGCGGCTTAAATCGACGCCAATGGTCGGATCCCGATCGATTGGATTGCTCCCAATCGATCGGGGAGGCTTTGGATCGATCAACGGATCGATCCAGAGCACCTCTGTGCTCTCTGGAATAGCCAAGATCTATCAGTGGATCGATCCAGGGCTTATCGCGCATAAACAACAGCTCCCAATCGATCCACTGATCGATTGGGACCTTTGGATCGATCCACCGATCGATCCAGAGGGGTTCTGTTCGCGGGGACTCACCGGATCGATCAGCCGATCGATCCAGATCTTCTGGATCGATCCACTGATCGATCCAGATCTGCTGGATCGATCCATTGATCGATTCAGATCTGTTGGATCGATCTACTGATCGATCCAGATCTGCTGGATCAATTGGCTGATCAATCCAAATCTGCTGGATCAATCGGCTGATCAATCCAGATCTTGGTTTTTGTCCAAAACCAAGTCCAAAGCCCCCTAAACCAACATCTAGTCAACCATGACTTGTTGGTACATAAGACCTAGCATCCGGTCACCCTTGACCAGCTAGGACTATCTCACCAAGTGTCTAGTCAATCCCTTTGACCCACTTGGACTTTTCTCTTCTTGCCAAGTATCCGGTCAATCCCTCTGACCTACTTGGACTTTTCTTCCTCGTGCCAAGTATCCGGTCAATGTTTTTGACCTACTTCGACTCTCACCAGATGTCTGGTCAACCTTGACCCCTCTGGATTTCTCCTGCCTGGCTTCACTCACCAGGACTTTCCCAATTGCCTAGCTTCACTCACTAGGTCTTTCACCTGGCTTCACTCACCAGGATTTTCCTCCTGCCTAGCTTCACTCACTAGGACTTCCCAATTGCCTAGCTTCACTCACTAGGTCTTTCACCTGGCTTCACTCACCAGGATTTTCCCTTCTGCCTAGCTTCACTCACTAGGACTTTCTTCTGCCTGACTTCACTCACCAGGACTTCCTTCTGCCTGGCTTCATTCACCAGGACTTTCAGTCAAGTATCCAGTCAACCTTGACCTACTTGACTTTCCTTCACAATCTTAACTGGTCAACTTTGACCAAACGAGAATTGTATCAACAATCTCCCCAAATGAACAACTGCACCTGCATTGTCCATATCATCTAAACCCAATATATTGTCAAACATCGAAACTCAAACCAAGACTCAAGCTTGGTCAACCAGGTCAACCTTGACCTGAGGGATATTGCACCAACAATCTCCCCCTTTTTGATGTTTGACAATACCACCTGTTCAGTTAGGAAATTAGGCTAGTCACATAGCCTCAATTCCCTTCATGCCTGTAGGTAATGAAGGCATAAGTTAAACCCTTCATTCTCCCCCTATTGGCACACATCAACAACATGCCCTATCCTTGGGCACACATCAACAAATTCACTTGTTGAAAACTCTCCCCTTTGAGACTCTCCCCCTGAAGAGTTGCTCATCGTTGTTCACAACTTCACTCGTTGTGATCAACACGACAATAAAAGTCTCATACCCTTCATTATCCTTAACCCTACATTCTCCCATTAATGTAGTCAAATGCCCATCCTAGAGCATTTCTAACTTAAACCACTTGAACAATGAGGATATCCAATCCCCATTAAAGTTCAAACGCTCAACCTTGAGCATTTTCTCTAAAAGAAGGTTAACCACCTTCCAAGGTGTATGAAAAAATAGTGTTCATGTCTTTAAAGAGTCCCTCCCCCTAAAGACATGGTGATAACTTCTGTCATTGTACCAACAATGACTTGGAATCCCTAAACCTTTAGGAAATCCAAATTTAGACGTTTTGATGTTCAAAAATTTAATATTGAAATCAACCTCAACCTAAACTTCAATTTAGTCTTTCTTAACCAATCCATCCTTGTTTTCAATATGAAAACACCCTTTTTATGTATACACATATATTTTGAGGGGTTAGGAATGGTTATCTAGACTAAAATAGGTTCAAAATGTTGAAAATAAGCTTTCCCAGCCAAAATCAACATCTTCAATCGATTGGAGTTGGGTTCCAATCGATTGAACCCTGCTGAATCGATCCACTGATCGATTCAGTCTTCTTGGATCGATCGGTTGATCGAT
This sequence comes from Zingiber officinale, assembly GCF_018446385.1. Lineage (NCBI taxonomy): Eukaryota > Viridiplantae > Streptophyta > Magnoliopsida > Zingiberales > Zingiberaceae > Zingiber > Zingiber officinale. The sequence goes on from NC_055990.1 coordinate 77,430,812, forward strand.
CCAGCGAGCTTCTGCTCGCGAGAAATGCCTTCTCAATCGATCGACTGATTGATTGAGGCACTCCAATCGATCCACTAATCGATTGAAGGCCTGAAATTGCTGAAATTCAATTTCAGCCAATTTCAGAAACCCCTAGAAAATTCTACAAAATTCCAAAAATCGTAAAAATTTGTGTAGACATTATTTAGGGTATAATTTATCATGAAAAAATAGTTTTCTATGAAAATACATCATATTTTCAAATATTGACACAAACTTGAGAACTTGCAAAAACTTTAGTGTTTTCTTCAAGTTTGTGTCTAACTATTCAATGGTGATTACTATCAAAAGATAGCCTTCACCAAGGTTTTCCAAAATTATTTTAAAAACATTTTCAAAACCAATATCCCACCATGTTCCTTGGGCTTAATGCACATGACTTTACATTAGCTTTCCCAATGATGGGAAAACACATAACTATGTGTTTTGATGAACTTAAAACTCAAAGAAATGCACTAAATCAACATGTTGAGTTTTGTTCATCATCCTAACATCTCACTTGTATTTATTGTGGACAAAACACATACAAGTCATCTTATAGGTCTTTGTGAGATGTAAAATTTAGTTTTGCCCTAATCTAGGGATCATGCATATCTATCTAGGCATTTTGTGGATATTGAACATCCACCTAGGATGTCACTTGTTGACTTGTTGATAAATGCCATTTGTCCTCAATTTTAAGGAAATAAGCATAATGCATGATAATTTTATGACATACATCAAAAAGAAATAATTTTCAAAAGAAAATTTTCTTATAACTACATGATGTATGTATAGCATGACATGGTATTTTTGTATTTTCATGATAAGGCATGAGTGCAAAAATAAAACATGATGTCATGGCATATAATGAGCAAACAATCATGGCAAATTCTAGCATAAATAAAATACCTAGATTACCTATCTAAGTATCGTTAATCTTAGCTAATCCTAAAACTTAAACCCTAGATTGCCCAAAGTGCTTCAAGAGAGTGACAAAACCTAAATGGACATTTCTAATTCTCTTGATTAATTTATGCCAATTGAAATTAAGCTTATTCCACAAATGTTGGCATATTTCATTTTTCCACAAGAGTAACACTTTAAATTAAGGCTCAAAATGACCTTTAATTTCCTAAGAACATACCAAAATCCCAACTTGGTAGGTTTTATGATTTTCCAATATGTGCCATTTTAAAATAAAACCAAAACTTCTCAAATTTGGCACATTTTACTCTTTCAAGGGGTAAATCATAAATCCATTTCATTTTCAAAAGTTTATAATAACTTTGAAAATGCTCCTTGAGTGTCAATTTCTTCAAAGTTGGGTTAACTACCCTTCTTCTTAGAGTTGACACTCTCTAACCCATCTATGGGGTAGAGAAGATGCTCCTAGGAACCCAAAACCTATTGGTGCTCCTTGGATGCTCTAGGTATTCACTAGGGATAACTTCCCTAGATACCTTCCTAGTGACCTTGTTTGGCTTCTTGGAAGCCTTGGTCACTTTTTCTAGGTCAACTTTAGGGATAGCCTCCCTTGTGACCTTGTTTGTGACTTTCTTAGACTTCTTAGAAGCCTTAGTCGCATTTATTGCAAAAATACTCTTAGGGATGACTTCCCTAGTATTCTTGACTTGACCACTAGACCTAGGGTTAGTTCCATAACTATATGGAACCCTATGGTACGAAATTTCATCCTTCTTAGCCTTAGGTTTGTATCCCAAACCTCTATGGTCATTGGATGACTTTGATACTCCTAGACCTAGATTTTTACCCTTAGACCCTTGTGTCATATTTGTGATTTTTCTAAGGGTCTTTTCTAATTTATCAAGTCTTGACCTCAAGACTTGATTTTCCTTCCATAATCCCTCAACCATAGATTTTTCACTAAAATCATGATTTTTCTTCTTCTTAGGTACATACCTAGAATCCTTAGGGTTCTTACCTAAGTTTCTATCTACCTTTCTAACCCTAGATTGAGAAGTTTTGGCATGATAAGCTACATAATTTTCCTTAATACTATCATGCTTCCTATTTTCATGGTAAATAGCATTAAAATGATATAAATTTGACCTAGCATGCTTTTTACCATTTTGCAAGGGAATAGGCTCAATAAAAGATACCTTCTTTTTTACCTTGGAGGCTCCCCCTTGAGTTGAGCTTCCTTCATGAGCCTTGGCCACCTTCTTCCCATTAGGGCATTGACTTCGGTAATGCCCCTTTTGATTGCAAGAGAAGTACACAATGTGCTCCTTGCTCTTCTTTGTTCCGGGAATGGTCTCCTTGGGCTTCTCCTTGCCCTTTTTTTCCATTTGGCCCTTTTTCTTGGCCAATTTGGGGCACTTGCTCTTGTAGTGCCCATGTTCCCTACATTCAAAGCATATAATATGATTTTTATTATTAATTGAAATGTTTATACCTTTTTGTGTGGGGATGGCACTTTCTCATTTGGATCCGGAGGTAGAAGCTTCCTCTTGATCCGAAGATGATACTCCTCCAATAGATTTGACTTGACTCGTGGAGGTGGAAGCTTCTTCATCCTCTTCTTCTCTTGACCCGGATGTGGAGGATCCTTCTTGCTCTTGATCCAGTGTCAATGAAGATTGCTCCCCCTCAATCCTAGAGGTGGAGGCTTCACCTTCTTCTTCATCCTCTTGTGCATGAAACAAGGAATATACTCCTTCCTTGCTCTTTTGATTGCGCTCCTTTGAGGATGAAGCTTCTTCTTGGACTTCTTCTTCGGAAGTTGACCATCTCTCAACTTTGGAGTCCTCCTCTTGGTCTTGCTCCAATGAGTCGCCCTCTTTGGATTCCTCTTGGATTGGTACAGTGGAGGGGATCTCATGAGTTTTTGCCAATTTGCTCCATAGCTCTTTGGCATCTTCAAAATCTCCAATTTGCTCCAAGATGTTGCTTGGTAATAAATTGACCAAAAGCTTGGTCACTTTGTCATTGGCCTCACATCTTTGGAGTTGCTCCTTATTCCATTTGCTTTTCTTGAGGACTTTGCCCTTGGAGTTCCTTGGAGCTTCAAAGCCTTCCATAAGAGCAAACCATTGCTCTATCTCCACCATTAAAAAGTTTTCGATCCTTGATTTCCAAAGATCGAAGCTTGTAGATGTGTACAGTGGAGCTACCCTTGTGTCAAATCCAAGTCCATCTTGGAATTGCATCTTGAAGTTGAGCTTCTTGATGAAGTCTTCGACTTGTAGAATTTTGCTCCAACTTCTTCACCCTCTAGCTTTGCTTGTTTTGTTTGCCCCTTCCGGCGATGATTCCGGTGAAGAGCGACCTCGCTCTGATACCACTTGTTGGGACCGAAAAGTAGCTAGAGGGGAGAGGGGGGTGAATAGCTCTTCGCGTGCTCGTCGTTGGCGTTGCTCGTTTCTTTGATGGTATGCAGCGGAAATATAAGAAACAAAAGCATACAACGCTAACAAGGATGGTTTACTTGGTATCCACCTCACAAGAGGTGACTAGTCCAAGGATCCACACCTACTCACGCACCCTCCACTATGAATAACACTCCTTTATGGTAACTACCAAAGGCGGAGAAGCCCTACAACACTCTCAATACAAGAAGAAGAAAGGGAAATACAATATAAGCAAAAGCTTACAAGATGTACAATAAAAACCCTAACCCTAACTTCTTCTTCTTGTTTTTGATCCGCCTCTTGACTTGGAAAAGCCACCAAGAATCTTCAAGAACTGGCGATCTGGAGCTTGGAGAGAGCTATGAAGGTGCTGGAGAGTATCTGGAGTAAATCGGTGAAGTTCTACTGAAGGAAATGAACGCCTGCGGCTTAAATCGACGCCAACGGTCGGATCCCGATCGATTGAATTGTTCCCAATCGATCGGGGAGGCTTTGGATCGATCCACGGATCGATCCGGCACCTCTGTTTTCTAAGAATCACCGGATCGATCGGTGGATCGATCCGAGGGATCCGCGAGACGCCGGCTCCCAATCGATCCATCGATCGATTGACCCTGGATCGATCCACCGATCGATCGAGGTTTTCGCAGGGACTCACCGGATCGATCGGCCGATCGATCCAGATCTTCTGGATCGATCCATCGATCGATCGGATCTGGATCGATCCACCGATCGATCCAGCTGGATCAATGGCTGATCAATCCAAATCTACTGGATCAATCGACCGATCAATCCGGATCTTGGTTTTGCCCAAACTAAGTCCAAAGCCCCCTAAACCAACATCTAGTCAACCATGACTTGTTGGTACATAAGACCTAGCATCCGGTCACCCTTGACCAACTAGGACTCTCTCACCAAGTGTCTGGTCAATCCCTTTGACCCACTTGGACTTTTCTCTTCTTGCCAAGTATCCAGTCAATCCCTCTGACCTACTTGGACTTTTCTTCCTCGTGCCAAGTATCCGGTCAATCCCTTTGACCTACTTCGACTCTCACCAGATGTCTGGTCAACCTTGACCCCTCTGGTTTTCTCCTGCCTGGCTTCACTCACCAGGACTTTCCCAATTGCCTAGCTTCACTCACTAGGTCTTTCACCTGGCTTCACTCACCAGGATTTTCCTCCTGCCTAGCTTCACTCACTAGGACTTCCCAATTGCCTAGCTTCACTCACTAGGTCTTTCACCTGGCTTCACTCACCAGGATTTTCCCTTCTGCCTAGCTTCACTCACTAGGACTTTCTTCTTCCTGGCTTCACTCACCAGGACTTCCTTCTGCCTGGCTTCACTCACCAGGACTTTCAGTCAAGTATCCAGTCAACCTTGACCTACTTGACTTTCCTTCACAATCTTAACTGGTCAACTTTGACCAAACGAGAATTGTATCAACAATCTCCCCAAATGAACAACTGCACCTGCATTGTCCATATCATCTAAACCCAATATATTGTCAAACATCGAAACCCAAACCAAGACTCAAGCTTGGTCAACTAGGTCAACCTTGACCTGAGGGATATTGCACCAACACATATTTGCCAAGACCAAGGAATATAAAAGAGAGGGTAGAGGTGCCTCACATAACAACACATCTATTATTCCTCTCCTCTATTCCTTGGTGGTGGTCGGCCCTCCTCTTCTTCCTCTTCTCCTTTTCTTCTTCTTTGGTGGTCGGCGGCATCAACCCTTGGAGCTTGGTTGGTGGCCGGATTTAGCTTGGAGAAGAAGTAGAGAATGGAGGCTTTGTTTCTTAGCATCCCTTGGAGCTTGGTTGGTGGCCGAAGTTCTTCATCTCTAGGAGATTGTTGGTAGCCGAAACTTGCAAGGAGAAGGAGGCTTGGGTGGATCCTCGTCTCGGTAGATAGTCACTCACACGACGTCTGAGATAAGAAGAGGAATACGACAGAAGATCGTGAGGTTTATAAGCTACAAAAGGTATAACTAGTTATTAGTTTCCGCATCATAACTAGTTTATTCTTTTGTTTAGATCTTGAAATACCAAATACAAGAGGCTAACGATTCTAGGTTTCAGATTTATGATTTGACTTTGTGTTTCTTTTGATTTTTTGATCTTGTGATTTGATTGTTCTTAGTGGTTAAACCTAGGGTTACTATAAGGAGATTAAATATTGAATTTCGTTGAAACGCTTTATCTAGGAAGTGGTGGATGATCCCATACCCAAGAATGCCTAGTGCCTCGCCATGTTTAACCTTGAAGTCGATCTCTGAAATAAATATTTAATCGAATTTGTAACATAGGTGGATTTGGATTAATAATGTTAAGCAGCGTTTGCGATCCAAATCTAAACTTCTAAGAACAGATAAGTTGAATTTGGAATCTATAATGTTAAGTTCTGTTTACGATTCCAAATTTAATTTCTAAAGAACACAATAGGTTGTTAGGAAAGGTTCAGGACTTGTACAAAATTTTTGTACAGAGGAATCGGTACGATATTCCGAGTAGCAACCAACAATTAGTATCAGAGCTAGGGTTTGCCTCTGTGTATTTAGTTTTCAGTTTAATTATACACATGTCATACATAATTTAGGCAGGATAATAGTAGGATATGCTAACTCTGTGGTTGCAGGCTCCAACTATTATGGCTTATAGTGATTATGTGTGATTGGACCCTTAGACATGTCAAGGGTATTTTATGTGTGTGCATGATTGTATGTATTAAATACAGCAGGAGTTGTATTAGTTTTAGGATTTTACATTTTTGTTTCGATCTAGATTACATGTACATTCCCTTGTGGAATATATGATCAATATATGTAAAATTCTATTTTTGTCGCGTATCGTATCCTTGCGAGGCGTGGTACTATTTGTGGACCAGAGGCGCAGCGGAAAAAGAAGCAAGATAGATGCGGCGACTAGACCTGATTGCGGTGGCTAAAGATGGCAGCAGCTAGGGTTGACAGCACACGGAGAATAGTAATGGAAAAGGCCATAATAGTTAGAAAATTGTTTTTTCATATTTATTGCTTTATTTGTTGTGATGTGTGTATGCATGTTAAAATTCTTCACCTTAAATAACTAAGTGGGAGAGGGATTAGTAAATAAATTTCACGGTCTCCATTACTAGTTTGTAAGTGATGCAACAAACTTGCGTATTGGCTCTGAGTGCCTCCCTCCACAACGGATCAGTTTGTTTACGGATCACTAGGTCAAACTTCTTTTATGGATGGTCATAGGAAATTATTTAGGAGCGTGTGATCTTCTCCAACTGAAGGGGCACAATCCTATTTAATGGACTAAGTATCAAGTAATGGTATACACTTAAATACATTTAATAGTATCCTCCCCAACGGAGTTACTGCTATTATTTGTGTGACCAAAGGGATACCAACTAATAATTTTATTTGTCATAAAATTAAGATGATAAGATAATAAAATTAATGGGTAAAATCTCTTCTTACAAATGTTAAATTTGTATACGCCCACACTAATGTGGCATGCAAAATTGATGGTGTTTTGAGGTATTGGTAACTTTAAATAGTATTGTTTGAGGAATCAATATTATTCTAAATTTAGAGTCTGAACCAAAACTTATTTTGTGATTCTTAGGATGACTTTCAACCCACTGGCTATTATACTTAAAGAGAACAAACTTACTGGTCCCAACTACATAGATTGGAAAAGAAACCTAGACATTGTCCTAAATGCTGAAGGCTATAAGTTTGTACTGTTAGAGGTCTGCCCTAATGTGCCTAACGACGATTCTAGTGAAGAGGAGATTGAGCATCATAGGAAATGGATCAAGGCAGATGAGATGGCACGGTGTTACATTTTGGCTTCAATGTCAAATGTACTACAACATCAGCATCAGGATTTGCCAACTGCCTATGACATGTTGAACAATCTCAAGGAACTCTTCGGACACTAGAATCGGGCTGACAGGCAAGACTGTATGATCTCTAGGTACTGGACTAAAAGTAGGAATGAAGAAGCCGAAAGGCAAGTCCTTTATTTGCAAGCAGTCTGGACATTTGTAGGCGGGCTGTCCTCATAGGAAGAGAACAATATAGGTATAGTAGTTGGAACATGTTTAGTGGTGTTATCTACCGTACCTGGCGTATAGATATGATAACCACTGATCATGTCTGCAAATCATTACAAGGGTTCCAGGAAACCCGACAACTACATGAAGGAGAAATTACTGTTTACATGGGCAATGCTACAGAAGTAGTAGCTGTTGCAATGGGAGATGTTTATAGGAATAAAATATTGGTTTTAAGAAATTGTCTTTACATACCAAGTTTTAGAAAGAACTTGATTTCAGTTTCTAAACAATACAAGAATGGATATTCTGTCTATTTATGATAGCAAAGGTATTATCAAGATAAATAGGGAAGTTATCTGTTCTGGTACGTTCATTGGCAATTTGTATACTCTAAATCCAATAACTCCCACGATGTAACAAATGGAAATTAATAGCACATCTTCTAATTCTAATAAGAAAAAGGAACCTTCATAAATGAACCAAACATATCTTTGGAATCTAAGGCTTGGCCATATTAATTTGAGTAGGATTTAAAGGACTGTTGGGTTCATTAGTGTTGGAAAACTTTCTAACTTGCGAATCTTGCTTGGAAGGGAAAATGATCAAGAGACCTTTTAAGGCCAAGGGGTATAGAGCTAAAGATGTGTTGGAACTGGTTTATTCTGATTTGTGTGGTCCTATAACTATCCAAGCAAGAGGTAGTTTCGAATATTTCATCTATTTTATAGATGACTATTCGAGATACGGGTACATTTACTTGATGTGCCGCAAGTCTGAATACTTTGATAAGTTCAAAGAGTACAAGGCTGATGTGGAGAAATGTCATGGTAAAAGTATCAAGACACTACGGTCTGATCGTGTGGCAAATACCTCTTAGGAGAGTTTAGGAATTACTTATCAGAGGCCGGGATTCAATCCCAATTGTCTGCATCTGGTACACCCTAACAGAATGGTGTAACAGAACGAAGAAATAGAACTCTTATGGAAATGGTTAAATCGATGATGAGTTATTCGGAATTACCAAATTCATTTTGGGGATATGCTTTGGAAACAGCAGTGTACATTCTGAATATGATACCTTCTAAATCAATACCCTTTACTCCCATGGAATTGTGGAATGGGCATAAGCCTAGTCTGAGCCATATTCGGATATGGGGTAGTCCAGCACATGTGCTGAAGGGAGATACTAACAAGTTGGAATCACGTACAGAAGTTTTTCTGTTTGTAGGATATCCTAAGGGAACGAAAGGTGGTTTGTTTTATAATCCTAAAAATTAGAATATCATTGTTAGCATCAATGCTCGATTTTTAGAGGAAGATTATGTAATAAACCATAAGTCCACGAGTGAAATTGTTCTAAAAGAAATAAGAGAGGACATGCCTATTTTAGTACCAACAGCGCAAGATGAAATATCACAAGAAACTGCAACACGTATCATAAATGATACACAGCAATAAACAGTACCTCGTCGTAGTGGGAGGGTTGTTAGGCAACCTAAAAGATTCATATTTTTGGGAGAGTCATCGGACTTGATCCCAGGTAAACATAAACCTGATCCAAGAACATATGACGAAATACTCCAAGATAAAAATGCAGCATCTTGGCAAAGAGCAATGAATTCAGAAATAGTATCTATGTATTCTAACAAAGTCTGGGAGCTAGTAGAACCATCAAATAGCGTAAAAGCTATTAGATGTAAATGGATCTACAGAAGGAAAAGAGGGATAGACGGGAAAGTGGAAACCTTCAAAGCAAGGCTTATTAAGAAGGGGTATACTCAAAAAGAGGGAATCGATTATGAGGAAACCTTTTCGCCAATAGCTATGCTTAAGTCTATCCGGATACTCTTATCTATTGTTGCTAATATGGATTATGAGGTGTGACAAATGGATGTCAAGACAGCTTTCCTTAATGGAAGTTTTGAAGAAAACATCCATATGTAGCAACCAGAAGGGTTTATTGCAAAGGGCAAAGAGCATCTAGTATGTAAGCTCAATCGGTCTATTTATGGACTGAAGCAAGCTTCAAGGTCTTTGAACATCCATTTTAATGAGGTAATCTAGTCATATGGATTTATTCAGTGTCCAGATGAGTCTTGTCTATACAAGAAGTGTGATGGAAACGTGGTGGTATTTCTTGTACTATACGTAGATGACATTTTTTTTAGTTGGAAACAATATCAAAGTGTTGTCGGAAGTAAGGGTATGGTTGTCCAAGCAATTTGATATGACATTTTTTACACTTGTTAGTATGCAGCGGAAAATAAAATACAAACTAACAAAAAGAAAGCTAATCTAAATACAAGACAAGAGATGCAAACCAAGCTACACGATCATTTAGCATGGTTCGGAGATCAGGGCTGCTACTCCACGACTGTCTGTAAGGTGGGCAATCCCGATCCGTTGGTGGATGACTCCCCGGCAAACTCTGGCTAGCTCACGTAACTCCTTGTGGGTGGAGAAACCTCATCACAACTCTCACAAGAACACTTGAAACACTAGGGAACAGGTAGACTACTAATAGGGGTTAACTGTTGGATTGAGATGCGCTAGAGGGGGGTGAATAATGCTCGTGGCTATTTCGTTCGATTATCGGAATCGTAAAACAATCGTTGAGTAATTAAAGCAGCGGAATAAAAATAAGCAAACACACAAGAACACAGTCGTTTACTTCGTTCGGAGCCTAGATCGACTCCTACTCGAAGGCCCGTGATCCTTGATCGCTTTCCGTGGACAACAACTAAAATATCGTGAATAAGTACAAGGAAATAAGTACAACTGAAATTGAAATAATACTGACAACAGAATAATAATAAATGAAGCTTCGGGTCATCGGCGACTGCAACAGCACTTTAGAATCGACTCTTGAGCAGCACACAGCAGAAGGAAAGCTTGTAAATTGTTTCGTTATTATTTTGCTGCTGCTCGAACCCCTCTTATAAAGGGTGTTCAAGGCGCCTTAAACCTCTCCAAGGTACCTCCAGACTGGCCGCGTCACCCGTGTGGATCAGAACTGACCTGGTCGAACTTTATCTTGTTCAAGGCGCCTTCAACCTCTCTAAGGCACCTTCAATAACTTGTTCAAGGCGCCTTCAGCCTCTCCAAGGCGCCTTGAAGCTTGCTTTGCAGCCAACTCAGGTTTTGCACCCGAGGCGCCTCCAAGCTCCATGGAGGCGCCTCGGTACTGTTCATCCGAGGCTAATTTTGCACTTTGGTCCCTGCAAGATATGTTAAACACAAAAATATCCTGCAACACAAAGTTAGCACATAAAACATAATAGAAGTGATAATGACAGTCTCCGGACTGTCCGAGTCTGACTTCGGTTTTCCAACCGGAAACCCTAGGTCGACCCAATGCCTACTGTTCCCTCTACGGGGAACACGTCCTCACCTACTCCACTCAGGAGATTTACCTGATGCCAGTGAGATCCTCCAGATCGATTGGACTTTTGCTCAGCACTCGAAGCTTCCGGACTTTCTGTTGGACATCCGCTTCCCGGCTAGTCCAGTTTTTCACCTAGTTCGCGACACCAGGACTTTCCACCTAGGATTACCACCCCCTAGGACTTTTGCCTGAAGCCTTCAACCTGCTAAGACTTTCCGCATAGGGTTACCACCCCCTATGACCTAGGGTTACCACCCCCTAGGGTTTTTACCTGCCTAACCACAGTTAGAACTTTCCTGAAACACTTAGTCAAGCACGTTAGATCACAAGGAATTTTAACTTTGAATCCCTTTACCATTATCAAAACTGAGGTTCGATCGTCGGATGCTTACTGCACCAACAATCTCCCCCTTTTTGATTATGGCAACCGAAATTCAAAGTTAAGTAAAAAAATGCAATAAAGATAAGTATAAATAAGCGCAGGCATAAAGCATAGGCACATTCACAAAGAAAATTTCTTTTAAATTTTCTTTGAATTTTAATTTTCTTTGAATTTCTACCTACTCTCCCCCTTTGCCATATATCAAAATACCCAAGAGAGTGAAAAAAATCTAGGCCTTAGCTTAACTTTCAAAGATAATTTTTTATCTTATCTTTCAAAGAGAAAAATAGAGGGTTAAGCATACTTTTGATAAACACTTAGTTTTTCTTGTAAGACTTTTAGCTAGGTGAAATCAAAAATGTTATCATAATTTTGAAAGAAAAATTCTTCCTTTAGTTTGAGGGATACTTTTAGCTAAGATAAAGTTATTTTGTCTTTAAATAGTAACTTAGCAAATTTTTGTGATATCAAAACACTTTAAATTTTTAGTTTTTAAAGAGGGAGTTTAGCAAAAAAAATTGATCAAGACTTAGTTTAGCTAAGATTTTTACTTTTTAAAATACTTTTATCAAGGACTTAGCTAAACTTATGAAGATAATAGTTTTGTTAGTATTTAACCTTATTTAGTTTTTCAAAAAAAAACTGTTTTGATGAAATTTTGAGAATGCTTTGGAAAATACTTAGCATTTTCAGCAGAACTTAGCATTTGAAAACAATTGCTTTGAGAGACACTTAGCTAAATTCCTTTTTTTTAAAAAAAAAACACTTTAAAAAGTACTTAGCTAAATGTTTTTGAAAAAAGAAAAAAAAATATTTAGCTAAATTTGAAAATACTTAGCTATGTTTTCAACTTAAAAATGATTGCGTTGAGAAAATATCTTGCCAAGTAGCTAAGTTTAGAAAATAATTTAACTAAGTTTAGTTAGAGAAAACTTAATTAAGTACTTAGCTTTGAAAATATTTAGCTTCTAGAGGAGTTATAATTTAAAAGTCAGGTCATAAATAATTTTAATTTTAAAGCTAAGTTAAAAATAACTTGAATTTTCGAAGATATGCCAAAAATAGTTTTTAATTTTGAGGTCAAGTCAAAATTTTTAAAGAAAAACTAATTTTAAAACCGACTCAAAATCACTCCCCCTTAATTAATGCATTAATAAATTTTTGAGTTCAGGAGTTCAAGCATGAGAGGTTAAAAATTATTTTCCTAATTTTGGATCTCACTCATTCTAGATTAACAAGCATGTTTAGCATATGAGTGAACATGAGAAGGAGTTGTCTTTGCAGTTGATAATTGAAGTAAGTTAGAGTTTCAAAAGACTAAACATTTAAAGTTTTGAAGATTTTCAATTAATTAAGTTTTAAATTATAATTTGAAAAGAATTAAAATTTTAATAACTTGAAATTTGATTATAATTTGAAAAACTATAATTTTGTAGATAGTGATTTTGAATATTTATAATGTTTTTTTTCAAATGATTTTTAAGATGATTTCCTAATGATTTTCAAATATTTAAAATAATTTTTAGATGAATTTTTAAAATGATTTTGAATAATTTTTAAATAATTTTTAAAAGAATTTTTCAAATAATTTTTAAAATGTTTTTTAAAGAATTTTTCAAATAATTTTTCAAATACTTTTTAAAATGATTTTTAAATAATTTTTCAAATAATTTTTTAAAATGATTTTTAAAAGAATTTTGCAAATAATTTTTAAAAAGATTTTTAAAAGAATTTTTCAAATAATTTTTAAAACGATTTTTAAATAAATTTTCAAATAATTTTTAAAATGATTTTTCAAAAGAATTTTTCAAATAATTTTTAAAATGATTTTTCAAAAGAATTTTTCAAATAATTTTTCAAATAATTTTTAAAATGATTTTTAAAAGATTTTTCAAATAATTTTTAAAATGATTTTTAAATCATTTTTTCAAATAATTTTTAAAACGATTTTTAAATAATTTTTCAAATAATTTTTTAAATGATTTTTAAAAAAATTTTGCAAATAATTTTTAAAATGATTTTTAAAAGAATTTTTCAAATAATTTTTAAAATGATTTTTAAATAATTTTTCAAATATTTTTTAAAATAATTTTTGAAATAATTTTTAAAATGATTTTTAAATAATTTTTCAAATAATTTTTAAAACGATTTTTTAATAATTTTCCAATAATTTTTAAAATGATTTTTAAATAATTTTTCAAATAATTTTTAAAATGATATTTAAATAATTTTTCAAATAATTTTTAAAATGATTTTAAAAAGAATTTTACAAATAATTTTTAAAACGATTTTTAAATAATTTTTCAAATAATTTTTAAAATGATTTTTAAATAATTTATCAAATAATTTTTAAAATTATTTTTAAAATGATTTTTAAAATAATTTTTAAAATAATTTTGAAAAGATTTTTAAAGGAATTTTGAAATTAAGTTTTAAATATTTTTAAAATAATTTTGAAAATATTTTTAAAGGATTTTTGAAATTAAGTTTTTAAAAATAATTTTGAAATAGATTTTTAAAGGAATTTTGAAATTAAGTTTTAAAGATTTTTAAAATAATTTTGAAATAGATTTTTAAAAGAATTTTGAAATTAAGTTTTAAAGATTTTTAAAATAATTTTGAAATAGATTTTTAAAATAATTTTGAAATATTTTGAAAAGATTTTTAATGGAATTTTGAAATTAAGTTTTTTAAAAGATTTTTTTTCAAAAAGGAATTTTTTAAAAGGATTTTTAAAATGATTTTTAAAATATTTTTTTAAAAGATTTTTTAAATAATTTTTTAAAATTGATTAATTGATTATAGAATTTGAATTAATTATTGTTATGAGTTTAATTTTGAATTTGAATTTTAAATTCCTTAGTCATCTCACCCGATCTAAATTTTCAATCAGGAAATTCTATAATTGTTGTGAGATGAATTGAGGTTCAATTTAAGGGTTTGGTTTAACTTTGTGTTAGATTCAGGTTTAGCTTTGGGTTTAGGGTTTAGTTTTGAATTTTTAGTTTTGAATTTTTAATTTAATTTAAATTTTTAATTATGTTCGTTTTATTAATATCGTTTTTCTTTTTGCTCCCCCTGGATCATAATCTCGATAAGATCTATCAAGGTAATAGACTTGATCCTTGGGGACCCAATATTGACCAAGTCCAACTTGATTGACCAAGTTGGACTTAGGTACCCATGCTTGGACTACCTTTCTATTATTTCTATTTACTAATGATAAATACGATTTGTATTTTCTTTTAGTTTTAAATCCAAGTCCGGATTTGTTGTAAACGGCTCGCTATTTTCCAAGAATCAGATCCAGATTCTTGGAACCCAAAGTAAACCGTTCCAACATGTTCTTGAGTTCTTTAACTTGAGTTTTCAAATTGGAATTTTCTTCCTCAAGTTGTTGGACTTGGGTTGAATTTCCAATTTGAACTGGCTCAGTTAAAGGACTTGAGTTAGTCACTTCCTTAACGGTTGTTACCTCCTTTTGGAGTGACTTGACTCGGACGTTGGATTTAGCCAACTTCTTTAGTAAGTAAAAACTAAATTTTCTGAATTATCTAAGCTAATAGTAGAAATTAAAGAACTTACATTGGGCTTAGAACCTTCGGAAACGGATACGGATCCGTGGCTTCGCTAGGAGTCGGTTCCAGATTCGCTTTTGGTATCTGTCTCGTATTCAGACTCAGTTTCCGCCACAGATGCTAGTACTGGTAGTGCGAGGAAGCTTGTCAGTTCTTCTTCGTCAGTCTCAGATTCGTCTGAAAATTCAGACCATGTTGCCTTCATCATCTGTTTCTTTCTAGCTTCCTCTGTCTTGCTTGTACCTGCAACCAACGTAATACCTTCCTCGACCGAAGTAGTATCATACTGTTCATCTAATTCAAATAAATCATCTATTAAATTATGCTTACTTACTTGGGTACCTTCGTGTAATTGAATCAGATTCTCCCACAGCTCCCTGGCGCTTGAGAATGGGCCGACGCGATTCAGCTCCTTATTCGTTAAGCCGCACTGAAGTGTATACGTTGCTTTTGCGTTTGCTTCTACCTTTTTGATAAGGTTCGCATCCCAGTTCTCGTATGATAGTGGCATGTCGGCACCGTCAGTTGGTATTTCGAGCCCGGTCTTGGTGATTATCCAGACATCAAACTCGGTTTGTAGGTACGACTCCATTCGGCCTTTCCAGTAGCCGAAGTCTTCTCCGGAGAAGAGCGGTGGACGAGTGGTGCTATAGCCTTCTTGGAGAGCCATTGAATCTTGCACGAAAAAGTGAGCAAAAACTTTTCCCAGGACTTAATCCTGGATTAGTAGTGTGGTAGAAGGATAGAAATAGAAATTTACGAGTTTCGAGAAAAGATAATAAAATAATAAAAAAATATTATTAAAAATTATTTAAAAAATATTATTTCAAATTTTGCCAAATTCAATATTTTATCAATACTAATAAACCATGAAAGGATGAAAATGAATTTTTTGAAAACAGTTTTAGAGAGAAAAAACGAAAGGCGTAAGGTTTTATTTTTAGCCTAAATAGACGAAAAAGCCATAAGAGAAATGCTTGAATGGTGGTTTCACCTATTCGAAGCGACCCCGCTCTGATACCAATTGTTGGATCTGTTGGTGCAACCTTAGGTCAAGGTTGACCTGGTTGACCTGACTCGAGTTGACCTGACTCGAGTTGTATTTTGATGTTTGACGAGAATAGAAAAGCTCTATTCTAATGTTTGACGAGAGTAGAAAAGTTGTATTCTGATGTTTGACAGAATACAAACTTGGGAGATTGTGGGTGTAATCTTTGGTCAAGGTTGACCTGGTTGACCCGAGGTGAGTCGACCTGATTCGGGAAATCCTGGTGAGTGAAGTCAGGTGAAAATCTTGGTGAGTGAAGCCAGGTGAAACTCCTGGTGAGTGAAGCCAGGTAAAAGTCTTGGTGAGTGAAGCCAGGCAGTTGGAAAGTCCTGGTGAGTGAAGCCAGGCAGTTGGAAAGTCCTGGTGAGTAAAGCCAGGCAAGGGAAATCCAGATAGGTCAAGGTTGACCTGGTGAAAAGTCCAAGCAAGGAGCTTGGCACGAGAAAAGCCCAAGTATGGAGACTTGGCACGGGAAAAGTCCAAGTATAGAGACTTGGCACGGAAAAGTCCAAGCAGGGAGCTTGGCACGGAAAAGTCCAAGCAGGGAGCTTGGCACGGGAAAAGTCCAAGTATGGAAGCTTGGCATACGAAGTCGGAGAGGGCTCGGCAGCTCGTTCTCCGGACTAGGTCAGAGAGGGCTCGGTAGCTCGTTCTCTGGACCGGACGAAGTCGGAGAGGGCTCGGTAGCTCGTTCTCCGGACTAGGTCAGAGAGGGCTCGGTAGCTCGTTCTCTGGACTAGGTCAGAGAGGGCTCGGTAGCTCGTTCTCAGGACCAGGTAGAGTTTAGGGCTGGAATCTCTAAACCTGGATCGGTCTGGTGACCGATCCAATGATATGGCTGATCGGTCTGCAAACCGATCAGTAACCAGTCAGTGTGGTACTGTGAGTTATCTGATCGGTCTGGAGACCGATCAGGAAGCAACACAGAGGAAAAGGAGAGAAAGGACTGATCGGTCCAGGGACCGATCAGATCCCTCCTGGACCGATCAGGATATGGTCTGATCGGTCCAGGCTTAGCCTGATCGGTCTGTGGACCGATCAGGGATCTCCTGGACCGATCAAGTGATCGGTCCAGGCATAGCCGTTGAGTCACAACGGCTATCTCCGTCTTCTTCGCAGAACTCTGTCGCCAGGTGAGCAGGTGCAGGTTATAAAGAGGTCGAGGGCTTCTACAGTGTAATTGCTGCTTCTTCCTGGTTCCTTCTGCTCTTACTGAGCTTTGCTGAGCTCATACTTCTTGAAGCTTCGAGTGAGCTTCCTTCGGCTGGTTCAGCTGCTGTTGGGCATCCGTGAAGTTGTTGCTTCATCAACGGACTCCCGTCGACGAGAAGGCAAAGTGTTTTTACATTCGTATTGCTTTTTGTTTCTTGATTTCTTTCTTGTACTCCTATCTTGCTGTTGCAAGTGATTGTGGCGAGGTTTCTCCACCCAGAAGGAGTTCATATTAGCCGGTTATTCGGGGTCTCATCCACCGACGGATTGATAGGCTTCGTCCACCTTACGGACATGCCGAGGAGTAGGAGTATCATCTCCGAACCTCGTTACATCGCTGTGCTTGAGGTTTGATTTCTCCATTTATGTTTCTGTTGTTATTTTTCCGCTGCGCTAACTTGATTTGTAGAAAGAAACGCAAATTTGAGGTCGGTTATTCACACCCCCCCTCTCTAGCCGCTATCCGAAGGTCCTAACAGGATCGAGATGCGCTAGAGGGGGGGAGTGAATAGCGCTCGCGGCTATTTTGTTCGACTATCGGAATCGTAAAACAATCGTCGAGTAATTAAAGCAACGGAATAAAAATAAGCAAACACACAAGAACACAGTCGTTTACTTCGTTCGAAGCCTAGATCGACTCCTACTCGAAGGCCTGCGATCCTTGATCGCTTTCCGTGGGCAAAAACTAAAATATCGTGAATAAGTACAAGGAAATAAGTACAACTGAAATTGAAATAATACCGACAATAGAATAATAATAAATGAAGTTTCGGGTCGTCGGCGACTGCAACAACACTTTAGAATCGACTCTTGAGCAGCACACAGCAGAAGGAAAGCTAGTAAATTATTTCGTTATTATTTTGCTGCTGCTCGAACCCCTCTTATAAAGGGTGTTCAAGGCGCCTTAAACCTCTCCAAGGCGCCTCCAGACTGGCCACGTCACCCGCGTGGATCAAAACTGACCTGGTCAAACTTTATCTTGTTCAAGGCGCCTTCAACCTCTCCAAGGCGCCTTCAACAACTTGTTCAAGGCGCCTTCAACAACTTGTTCAAGGCGCCTTCAGCCTCTCCAAGGTGCCTTGAAGCTTGCTTCGCAGCCAGCTCAGGTTTTGCACCCGAGGCGCCTCCAAGATCCATGGAGGTGCCTCGGTACTGTTTATTCGAGGCTAATTTTACACTTTGGTCCCTGCAAGATATGTTAAACACAAAAATACCCTGCAACACAAAGTTAGCACATAAAACATAATAGAAGTGATATTGACAGTCTCCGGACTGTCCGAGTCTGACTTCGGGTTTCCAACCGGAAACCCTAGGTCGACCCAACGCCTACTGTTCCCTCTACGGGGAACGCACCCTCACCTACTCCACTCAGGAGATTTACCTGATGCTAGTGCGATCCTCCAGATCGACTGGACTTTTGCTCAGCACTCGAAGCTTCCGGACTTTCTGCTGGACATCCGCTTCCCGGCTAGTCCAGTCTTTCACCTGGTTCGCGATACCAGGACTTTCCACCTAGGGTTACCACCCCCTAGGACTTTTGCCTGAAGCCTTCGACCTGCCAAGACTTTCCGCATAGGGTTACCACCTCCTATGACCTAGGGTTTTTACCTGCCTAACCACAGTTAGGATTTTCCTGAAACACTTAGTCAAGCATGTTAGATCACAAGGAATCTTAACTTTGAATGCCTTTGCCATTATCAAAACTGAAGTTCGATCGTCGAATGCTTACTGCACCAACATTAACCACCTATATTTCGTCAACCTCAACCAAGCTTCCAAGGCTTGGTTATATAGGCCACGGGTTGGAAAATCTCACTTACCAGTTGACTGCCAAAACCATCAGTCGACTGCCATCTTGTGGAAATTCGACCGTTACATCCCAACGGCTCGATACCAGTCGACTGGTAAAAGTACCAGTCGACTGTACCAGTCAATTGATGAAACCACCAGTCGACTGCTACAGTACTACTACAGTAAAATCCTAATTCTAGGATTTTACCCTCGAGTACATTCACTCAGCACTTGTCCTCGCCCGACCAACCTATACCTAGCCTTCTAACCTCCTCCATCAGTCTTGTGTCCCTCGGATGCCTCCCCATCCTTTATGTCTTGCCTTCTGGAGCTTCCATCGGCCTTGTCATTGTTGTCAGATCTTCCTTTTCCAAGAGGTTGCACCTCCGGGACTTCGTCCATTGCCAAGTCACACTTGGACTTACGTTTCCAAGACTACCTACTTGGACTGACACCGCTAAGACTCATCCTTGGACTTTCTTCCTTTGCCAAGATCACACTTGGACTTTCCTTGTTGTACCTGTATCCTGCACACTCACAATGCATATCAAATACAACAATAAACCTAACTTAAACCTTTGCCAAAACATCAAAACCTAGGGTACCTAGATTGCTCCAACAGTATTCTGAATTAAATCTGATATCTAAGTTCTGGTTTTCAAACTCCAACTGTACCTTACTGATGCAATGGTTGGGCAGTTGCTTCTTGTACCAGAATTTCAGGAACCATTGAGTTGCTTAACTGATATTTTAGAAACTTGATATCTGATCGAGTTCTAACAGTTGTAGAATTCATTGGCTGATGATACCTTTCTAATTTGTGATCCAGCATCAAAGCATTGTTGTTGTTGATAGCATAGTTCTAACTGAACAAGTATCTAGACATCAGAAATAATTTCTTGCATTTCCAATTCCAACAACAGCTAGTTCACTGCAAGTGCTATATTTTTGCAACAACTCAGCGATAAGATTATTTCAGTTACTCCCTTTCATGAATTCATTTTTTTTCTGGTTTCTGCTCTCTTGCATAATGAGGAAGAACAACAACTTGGTTCATCCGTTCACACAGCTCTTGGAATCAACATCTTCAACTCCAAATACTTTTGAAGTCAAGCTTCTCAACTTCTGCAAATCAGAATTGTTTGTTCAAGTTTGGCACTTTTAAAGTAACTTCTTTTCCTCAAAGATCTTGAGACCAATAAGAGTATGCTTCATGGAAAAGATAATGCATCAAATTACATTACAAGTTAAGAACTCAATTTGGCTTAACGGCTGTCCAGAATTTTTTTAGTGAAGGTTGGCACAAAATAGTTCTAGTGCTCCTTTGTTCCCATGTAATTTTTTTCTTTCTAGATCAAAGAAACAACTTGTTACATTAGTTACTGTGAATGTTCTAGATGATTGGCACTCAATTCCCATGAAATCATGAAAACAATTTGCTTATTTCCAACAACCTTTTTAAGTGTGAGCTACTGTGAAAAATTCCAGTAGAATCTCTGAAATCAACAGCACTATCAAAACAGATTTTTTTTCTAACTCCATCTTCCACTAATTTTCAAAAATCATCCAGAGAAAAGCTTCCTAGACATTCAACTCTCTCAACAGCTAAATCAATCTCATTGAACAAAACAACCAGCTCAACTTGTCAATTCAGCTTTGCACAATCCAATTTCTGAAATTTCCAGCTTCTCAATTCTTTTACCAATTCTGTTTTTGTTTCATTTATCACATCTTACTTGTTGCAGTTGTACCGAATTGATTCATCACCATCCTCAATTAACAACTGAACCAAATGCAGTTATAAATTTCCAAACTGCTAATTCCAATAATTATAGTTTCTGTTCATTTTTTTTAAACAAATTAGCAGCAACATGGCCAAAATTAGAACCATCACATTCTAACCTTAATTATTGCACATCATATGTAGCAAGATTCAATAGCAAAGGCATGAAATCATTCAAAGTCTTCAAGATCTCTAAGCACAAGCAAACCCTCCCCCACACTTAAAAATTTTATCCATCTCGAACAATCCAACTCATCAAGAGAATCAACCAAAACTCTCAATGGAATTAAGGCAAAGCAAAGTGATAAAAGATAAAGGAAGTGTTGAGTAAATTATTAACAAGAATTTAGAAGGAAAAGAAATCAAAGACTGGGGTAGGAAATATTATCCTTGATCATATCCATGTATGTCAATGATATTGTGATTTTGAAAAGAAGTAAAACAAGTTCTAGAGTTCAATTATCATGAGTGCATATTACACAAAAAGATAATAGAGTATAGGCTTTAGGTAGTCCTCTCTAGGTAATTTTTGGCAATCAAGCTTAATTAATCAAAACAGAATCCATGACCATGCCAACCAATAGCATGCAAGTAAAACATTCAATCATGTCAAATGACCTAAACTTGATGGTCAAACTTTAAAAACTTTTACCACCATAAAAGTATTACTAGAACAATTTCATGGAGAATTTTATTCCAAATGAAATGCTATGTGGACCAAACAAAGTGCAAAGTATTAAGCAAAATGCAAATGTAATGTATGTAAAGCAAAAAAAGAAAAGCAAGGAACGAACTCCATTTAATTCTGGGCGGTTGCAAACGATTTAGAAGTAGCATCCACTCTGGTATTGGAATAATTCTTCCCAGTGGTTGGAGTCGGTTAAGAAGCCACATCCACTTAGGGAGAGGAATGTTATGATTTCAAGTAAAGACCGCTCCCTTCACCCTATTCTTTTTGAAAGTTCTTCTTGGAGGTTGAAGGCGGTTCAATTTAAGCATCCACTCCGGAATCTTATAGTCTCCTACAAAATCAATGAAAGACAACACCTCTAGCAAGCATGGTAAAATATTAGTTTCTACATTGCATGGTTCAAGAAATGCATCACATCCAATAAAGTCAATTAAAGGTACCTCTATGAAATTTTCTAATAAATCACAAGAAATATTAACCTTGTCATGTTGAAAGGTACATGGAGGTTCTGGAATGGTGACTGTGACCTCCTCCTCATCAAATAATAGCTCAAGCTTTGATTTTGGGTCCTTACCTCCATAGTGTTGGACCTCATGGTTGTTTTGTTGTGATCAACCAAGTTAGGTTAGGTATTGTTTGGTTTTGATTCCTGTGTCTAAGTGTGCAGGATCTTAGGAGCACAAGAAGTCAAGTGGAAGACGCAGCTAGCGAGAAGGATGACACAGGAAGGGAGCCGATGGGTTTGGTGTATCCGAGGGATGAAAGGGCTACGGAAGAGTGCACTGGTGGATGAGAAGAAAGTACGCGACATTCAAGGGACGAGAAGCTAGAACAGAAGCCTGCTCTAAGAGAAGGCTAAAAATTGGGTTCAGGTGAGCCTTATTTCAGTGGCCAAATCACCCAAGAGATCATAGCAGCAAAGGAGCAAAATGGAGCTGCAAGTGCTGCTGGAGGCGCCTTCAAAGGTTGTTGAAGGCGGTTCCGCACCTTCTATGGAAAGCATCTTCCATGGCTGGAAGGCGCCTTCGATGAACAATGTGAAGGCGCTTCCAAGGCTATGGAAGGCACCTTCGGCCAGTCAAACTAGCCATTTGCAAGTGGATAAAGCTTTATCCACTTGCCACGCTGGAGGCGCCTTCCAAGCCCTTTAAAGACGCCTTCAACCTTCGGATGAGATTTTCAAGGGGCTATAAAAAGATCTCTGGACCTAGGAAATCAACAACAACCTGAGAACAACTACTATAATCATTTCTTAATCTTTTCTAAGCTTTTAAAAAAGTGTAAGAGGCTTCTCCGCCTACATAAAAAGAGATTTTTCGAGTAGAGCTTTGCAACCGCTTTGGATTAACAACCACCTAGGTTGTAATTAAGTTAAATCAGTTTGCATCTTCTTTTTATTAGTTGTTCATTTTAGTTTATTTTATTGTGATATTGCTACGATCTGAGTTGGAAAAATAGAGAAAGGTTTTATTTTCTTAACAGACGTTGCGACCTCTGACCGATCGTCGCTGCCCCAACAAGTGGTATCAGAGCCCAACCGCCTCAGAAGGACTAATCGCTGTCTGAAGCATCAAGATCAAGACGATGACCGGTATAAGCATTCACCCACCAAAGTTTGAGGGAGAATTCGCACAATGGAAAGGCCAGATGGAGGTATTCTTCAAAATAGATTTCAAAATTCTTTTAATAATGAAATATGATTTTACAACTCCAAAAGACAAAGAAGAATATTAGTGGACGAAAAAGGAACAAGTCGACTTCATGGCGAACGATAAAACAGAACTCTATCTGCTCAACGTTCTTTAACCCCAGGAGGTCAATCGAATCGACAGGTACGACTCAACAAAGGAACTTTGGGATAAGTTCCTAGAACTGCACGAAGAAACTTTCGAAACAAAGCCTACGAGACAGGACGTGCTCCGGAATCAACTAATGAACCTCCGAATGGAAGAAAGAAAGTCAGTAGCACAACTACACGAAAGAATCAAGAGCTGATCACTGGACCAACAAACCTCGGAGAAACGATAACGAATCGGAACGCACAAAGGTATGCATTAAATGCATTCCCAAGAACACCCAATTGAACAACTATAGTAGACTCCTACTATATATCCAAGGATCTCGAGGTAAGTACTTTAGAAAGTCTTTTCTTTACTTTCGAATTACACAAATCTCGATGCATAGGACAAAGAAAAGGACTGAGTCAGAAAGTTGCGTTGAAGGCAAAAACCAACGATTCAAACTCCGAAGAATCAATTGATGAAAATGAAGTAGCGCTAATGGTAAGAAAGTTTAATAAATTTATCATATCTAATAAATTTAAATTATAGATGAGAAAGCGGTATCGAAACAAAAGGACTGTCCGATGCTACAATTGCAATGAAGAAGGGCACATCAAAGATGACTACCCAAAATTGAAGAACAAAGACAAGGAAAAGAATAAGAAGCCAGCTCGGCCCAAACATAATCTCAAAGCCACGTGGGATGAGTCGTCATCCTCCGAATCTGAAATTGAAGCATACGCTGGACTAGCCCTAACGTCAATCCATCAAGAAGAATATGAGACAAGCTCATAAATGAGCATAGATGAAAGGGGAGGATCATCGGAAGAAAGCAGCGATGAAGGGGGAGGATCATCAGAAGAAAGCAGCGATGAAGGGGGAGCATCAGAAATTGAGGTAAGTGAGGTACGTGCTCTATCTCTCAAACAGTCCTTTAATTTTATCAAAATTCTTACTAAAGATCTAGTGAAATTAGAAAAGGAAAATGATGAGTTAAAATTGAACTTAGCAAAGACATGTTCTCTAGAATTATATGATAATCTAAAATTACCAAATGGAAAATTTAAAAGAGAAATCGAAAAATTGAAAAAAGACCATGCATGCTTGAAACCAAATAACTTTCAAAAATCAAAACTTAGAATTTATGGTAGATTAAATTAGTATATTAAATATCACCAAGGTCAACTTAGAAAATTTTCCAGAGAATATGTATCCCCCAAATTCTTAGTTAACCCAATAGGAAGGAACCTATGTTGGCTTCCAAAGTCTTACTTAGATTAAAATATTTTTCTTCTAAGGTTTTCAGAAAGCTTAAATGTTTACATTTTTTAAAAGGTTTTGTCTAGAAGTGGGTGATGATCCAATAACTAAAAAGGCCTAGTACCTCGCCACAGCCTGGAAGTCGATTATTAAATTAAATATTTAATTGACAAACTGATAAGCTTGTGAAATCAATTAAGATAATGCTTTCAATATTTGTCAATTTTTAAAAACCTCCATAATTTATAAAGTGTTTTAAATTTCTTTTACTTATTTTATCAAATCAAGTTTTCTCCTAAAACTTAAATTTTCAATTTTTTTTTAATGTGATTAAAGGGGGAGAAATAGGTATAGGTTAGGGGGAGTAGGGGGAGTTAGGATTTTTATCAAAATTCTAAATTTTTATGAATTTTTGCTAACTCTATTTTATAAGTCTGAATTTTGATAAATCATAATTAGTGTTGCAATTTCTTTTATTGCAAACTTCATACTTAAAATATTTTATTTGCAATTTATTTTTGTTTGTTATTACCCTAACTTAAACTTGGGTTGATGCACATCAAAAAGGGGGAGATTGTTGGACCCTGTGGTTGTTTTGATGTGATCAACCAAGTTAGGTTAGGCCATGCTTGGTTTTGATCCCTGTGTATAAGTGTGCAGGAATTTAGGAGCACAGGAAGTCGAGCGGAAGATGCAGCTAGCGAGAAGGATGGTGTAACGCCCGAAAATTCTCAAAACTATTTTAGGAATATTCTATGATTTTTTTGGGATTATTAGATATTTTTCTGGAATTTTTGGAGTATCGGAAGTGGCAAAACTAAATAGAAAAGTAAAATGGTTTAAGCGGGAATCGAACCCGGGACCTCTCGGGTCCGCTAAACCTTTAGTTAGCCTTAGTAACCGGTGAACCCAGCAGGGCCGTGCTGAAAGAGATGGGAAACATTTATATTTATATTTGAGTTGGGCCTAGTTACCCACTTAATATAAATTAAAAACTTAAGTTGGTTTGGGTTATTTTTAGTTTGGTTCGGCAACATCTCCTTCTCAAAAACCCTCACCGCCGAACACCCTCTCCTTCTCCTCTTCCTTCTCTCGGCGCCCAAACAAGCCAAAGCCAACCCTAGGGTTCCCTCCCTAGGGCCCTAAGAGCATCTTCCGGCAGCGATTCCAACACAAGAACGCCCCCCTCCGCGAGAAGAACGTGTTGGAGCGAGGAGATTATCGAAAGGATCGTCTCCACCGGAATTCTAGCGAATAGAGTTGTAAGAAAATTAGCGTACGATGTAAGAAACCCCTCACCTGCAGTATAAGTAGCTCTCGTGTGTTTTCTTTTATGCATTAGATTAGTCTTATGGAATTTTGTCAGCATATAGTGTGTATTTTAACTCTTTTCACAGAATTAGGGATTAGTGAGCATCTCTAGATGGGCCGAGCACGTGTATCCTCTATAGATAGGGGTTTGGACGCTGCTGGGTGCCTAGAGGTGGTCTCCCTGATCGAGAGGAGAGTTAGAGAGCGCCAAATGCTCGACAAAATGCCTAGCACAGCCTTATGATACAGTGGGCATTTAGTTGAATGCCATAGAACATGTTAATCAACATAATGAGTTTTATTTCAGCTTTTATGAGACTAGATGTCCGAATGGATAGGCTCCCACAGTCGCCTCTAGGTTCAGACAACCTACTTCTAGGTTCAGATAACCTAGATTCAGCAAAATACTATTAGCTATTACAGTATTTTACTTTCAGTGGCACTGTACTGGATTAGATATCCATTGGGTTGGGCTCCCATAGTCGTCCCTAGGTTTAGCTAACCTAGTAAACCCTACTAGATTCGGAACTTGCAATCCCGGGTCTAGTTAGGGATGCGCGCACAGCAAGTACAGTTACCGGGGCCCATCAGCAGCATATTTAGTATTTTTACTTACTATATGTATATGGTTTTCAACCTCTCACAAATTAGTTCGTGAATTCAGTACAGTCCTAGCAGTAGTTTAGTATTAGCTTAG
This sequence comes from Zingiber officinale, assembly GCF_018446385.1. Lineage (NCBI taxonomy): Eukaryota > Viridiplantae > Streptophyta > Magnoliopsida > Zingiberales > Zingiberaceae > Zingiber > Zingiber officinale. The sequence continues at coordinate 77,457,179 of NC_055990.1, forward strand.
CTTAGTTTTTTGTATCAACTTAGTTCTTCATTGATACCATGTGATTGATATCATGTTCAGCTTTAGATATGCCATGATTGTATGCTAATATGTCATGCCATGTTTAGTTTATCCAGTATACTTAGCATATCCTTTCAAACAGCATGATTTAAAATCATATTTGCATCGTATGCATGTTTTAGTGAGGTAGATGGTTTCTTACTAAGCTTTTTAGCTTACAGATACTATTTTCCTTATACTGCAGATACAGGTAAAAGGAAAATGGACTAGCAGTGGAGGCTGGAGGTCAATGCAGATCAAGATGTGTGTGGAAGGAACTGGAATAAAGATCCTAGGGATCTAGTTTTATTCTATTATGCATTAGAACGTGTTCAGTATGCATTAGTACTTTTAGCAAGCGTTATCTTATGTTTCTGTTAGTTAGCAAGAGAACAGTTTAAAACCTTGTTAGTTTTGGTTTCCATGTGTTTACATGCCATGAATTAGTATGTTATGCCTTAATCATGTTTAGTATGTTAGCCATTACCTCGTAGAATGTTTCCTTTAGCTTTTATAGTGTTGTGTAATGGCTTTGGCACGCATCAGTGCTGAAATCAGACCTTTGGGTCGAAATCAGAAACTCGGATCGATCAGCCGATCGATTCGAGGGTTTTCAATCGATCAACTGATCGACTGGGCGATTCAGCTCGCGAACAGTGGGCGTCTGGATCGATCAGCCGATCGATCCAGCCAATTCCGTCGCGAACAGAGAGCTCTGGGATCGATCAATGGATCGATTGACCAGCTTGGATCGATCAGCCGATCGATCCAAATTATCGTCCCGAGCACAGTAGCATGCTGGATCGATCCAACCTATGTTCCGCATACAGTAGCCGGCTGAGTCGATCACAGGATCGATTGACCAGTCTGGATCGATCAGCCGATCGATCCAGAATATCGGCCGAGCACAGTAGCCTGCTGAATCGATCCGTGGATCGATCCGACTATTCCAATCGATCCGTGGATCGATTGGGAGGTCTGATAACAGCTGGAAAACGTATATTTCAGTTCCTTGACTATAGGGGATGTAGTATATGTTAGGTATACTATAGATTACACTCCTTAGTACATGTAGCACCAAGAAATGTTAACAGCTTAGCAAAATTTTAATTAGTCCAGCTTCCGCATCTAGTTCTAGAGATGGTCAGGAAATAGTTAGCACAGCATAACTGTAGCGATCGGCCTTACAGCTTAGTTAGTAGAAGGCGGGTCGTTACAGAGTGGTATACCCTACTCAAATATAAATTAAAAACTTAAGTTGGTTTGGGTTATTTTTAGTTTGGTTCGGCAACATCTCCTTCTCAAAAACCCTCACCGCCGAACACCCTCTCCTTCTCCTCTTCCTTCTCTCGGCGCCCAAACAAGCCAAAGCCAACCCTAGGGTTCCCTCCCTAGGGCCCTAAGAGCATCTTCCGGCAGCGATTCCAACACAAGAACGTCCCCCTCCGCGAGAAGAACGTGTTGGAGCGAGGAGATTATTGAAAGGATCGTCTCCACCGGAATTCTAGCGAATAGAGTTGTAAGAAAATTAGCGTACGAGGTAAGAAACCCCTCACCTACAGTATAAGTAGCTCTCGTGTGTTTTCTTTTATGCATTAGATTAGTCTTATGGAATTTTGTCAGCATATAGTGTGTATTTTAACTCTTTTCACAGAATTAGGGATTAGTGAGCATCTCTAGATGGGCCGAGCACGTGTATCCTCTGTAGATAGGGGTTTGGACGCTGCTGGGTGCCTAGAGGTAGTCTCCCTGATCGAGAGGAGAGTTAGAGAGCGCCAAATGCTCGACAAAATGCCTAGCACAGCCTTATGATACAGTGGGCATTTAGTTGAATGCCATAGAACATGTTAATCAGCATGATCAGTTTTATTTCATCTTTTATGAGACTAGATGTCCGAATGGGTAGGCTCCCACAGTCGCCTCTAGGTTTAGACAACCTAGTTCTAGGTTCAGATAACCTAGATTCAGCAAAATAGTATTAGCTAATACAGTATTTTACTTTCAGTGGCACTGTACTGGATTAGATATCCATTGGGTTGGGCTCCCATAGTCGTCCCTAGGTTTAGCTAACCTAGTAAACCCTACTAGATTCGGAACTTGCAATCCCGGGTCTAGTTAGGGATGCACGCACAGCAAGTACAGTTGCCGGGGCCCATCAGCAGCATATTTAGTATTTTTACTTACTATATGTATATGGTTTTCAACCTCTCACAAATTAGTTCGTGAATTTAGTACAGTCCTAGCAGTAGTTTAGTATTAGCTTAGCTTAGTTTTTTGTATCAACTTAGTTCTTCATTGATACCATGTGATTGATATCATGTTCAGCTTTAGATATGTCATGATTGTATGCTTATATGCCATGCCATGTTTAGTTTATCCAGTATACTTAGCATATCCTTTCAAACAGCATGATTTAAAATCATATTTGCATCGTATGCATGTTTTAGTGAGGTAGATGGTTTCTTACTAAGCTTTTTAGCTTACAGATACTATTTTCCTTATACTGCAGATATAGGTAAAAGGAAAATGGACTAGCAGTGGAGGCTGGAGGTCAATGCAGATCAAGATGTGTGTGGAAGGAACTGGAATAAAGATCCTAGGGATCTAGTTTTATTCTATTATGCATTAGAACGTGTTCAGTATGCATTAGTACTTTTAGCAAGCGTTATCTTATGTTTCTGTTAGTTAGCAAGAGAACAGTTTAAAACCTTGTTAGTTTTGGTTTCCATGTGTTTACATGCCATGAATTAGTATGCTATGCCTTAATCATGTTTAGTATGTTAGCCATTACCTCGTAGAATGTTTCCTTTAGCTTTTATAGTGTTGTGTAATGGCTTTGGCACGCATCAGTGCTGAAATCAGACCTTTGGGTCGAAATCAGAAACTCGGATCGATCAGCCGATCGATTCGAGGGTCTTCAATCGATCAACTGATCGACTGGGCGATTCAGCTCGCGAACAGTAGGCGTCTGGATCGATCAGCTGATCGATCCAGCCAATTCCGTCGCGAACGGAGAGCTCTGGGATCGATCAATGGATTGATTGACCAGCCTGGATCGATCAGCCGATCGATCCAAATTATCGTCCCGGGCATAGTAGCATGCTGGATCGATCACTGGATCGATCCAACCTATGTTCCGCATACAGTAGCCGGCTGAGTCGATCACTGGATCGATCCGACTATTCCAATCGATCCGTGGATCGATTGGGAGGTCTGATAACAGCTGAAAAACATATATTTCAGTTCCTTGACCATAGGGGATGTAGTATATGTTAGGTATACTTTAGATTACACTGCTTAGTACATGTAGCACCAAGAAATGTTAACAGCTTAGCAAAATTTTAATTAGTCCAGCTTCCGCATCTAGTTCTAGAGATGGTCCGGGAATAGTTAGCACAGCATAATGTGACGATCGGCCTTATAGCCTAGTTAGTAGAAGGCGGGTCGTTACAAAGTGGTATCAGAGCCAAGTTCCATACTTCCTACACACACATTAGCATTGAACCTACAGCTTCCAAGTAAGAATACCTCTACTTTATTTATGTTTCTTGCTTTCTTGTATAGCTCATGTTTATAGATAAACTCCTGCATGATAGTATGTGATAGTATATAACATGATAACGATAGTTATACAATTATGATTGTAATAGTTATTCATGTTCTGTCCTCTACGTCTTTAGCAATGGCACGAGGACGCCCAGCTAGAAGGGCACTAGCTACTGAGCCCCAGCAAGAGGCAGGCAGTTCAGTGCCTCCCCCAGACCTTACAGCATTAGTGGCTCAGTTACAGCAGCAGCTAGCTGAACAGCAATAGGAAATAGCCACCTTAAAGGCTAATCAACAGAGTACATCCACAGTCACCCCGGAACCAAATCTGACGACTCCAGAAGTCTTAGAGGTTCCACCACCTACGACAACATACCAAGACCAAGATCACAAGACCGCAGTCCCAGAATGAGCCAAGAAAGGAAGCCTATCTGATCCAGTGGGAGCGAGTCAAGCCAGAGAACTTCTCAAGCACTAGTGAACCATGGGATGCACAAGCCTGGTTCAAAACACTGGAGAGCACGATGGAGCTTCTGGACTGGCCAGAACACGAGAAGGTGAAGTGTGCCTCCTTCTGCCTAACAGGAGGCGCACGCATGTGGTGGGAAAGAATCAGAACGAAGCGCCCAGTGAACCAGATGTTATGGGCTGACTTCGAGAAGGAATTCTTCGAGGAGTTCTTTCACATACGGGTTACAAACCGCCACTATGACGAGTTCACTGAGTTTCATCAGGGCAACCTTTCAGTTGAGGAAGCCGTGAAGAAATTCAACAGGTTGGCTCGTCTATGCCCGGAGCTAGTCAGCACAGAGAAGGAACGAATCCGGTTGATGCTCAAGATGCTGAGGCCAGAGATAGCAGTGAACGTGGCTGGTGGCATACATAGGCCACAAACCACAGAGGAGTTAGTGAGCAGTGCCTTGACCACAGAGCATTACCAGAACAGCATACAGCAGCAGAAGCAAGTCTCCTAAGAGTCCAAAGGCCAAGAAAACTCTCACACTCAAAAACAGCAAGGCCACAGCTCTAACTGGAAAGGGAACTCCAACAGCAAGCGCAAATCAGGGAGTGACCCAAAAGGAGGACCATCTAGCAAGCGACCCAGTTATCCAAAGTGTGCTACTTGTGGGAAATTCCACCCAGGGGTTTGTCGCAAGGGCACACGAGGATGTTTTGAATGTGGACAAGAAGGGCACATGGCCAAGCAGTGCCCGAACAAGACCGGTCTTCCTCAGCCACAGCAGATTCAGTATGCAGGCCAGCCAGCTCAGTTATATCAGATGCAGGCCGCTCTAGAAGGTCCACTTATCAGCCAGGGCAGATTAGAAGCCCCTCCAGCTATGGCGAATGCGAGGATCTACTCACTCACCAGAGAGGACGTAGCCAATGCCTCGATAGTTGTCACAGGTCAGATTAGCATTTTACAGTATAGTGCTACGGTTCTATTTGATACTGGGGCAACCTATTCATATATAGCTAGGATGTTCTCCGAAAAATTAGAAAGACCCTCAGAGGTACTCAGTGGCCAGTTTTTGACGGCACTACCTTCAGGAGAGATCATGACATCCACACACTGGCTCAGAGCAGTGCCGGTCATTATAGCAGACAGAGAGCTCTTTTGTGATCTGATAGTGCTAGAGTTGACCGACTATGACGTGATCTTTGGAATGGACTTTCTGATCAGATACGGTGCTACCATAGAGTGTCGTAAACAAAAAGTCATCTTCCAACCTGAAGCGGCAGTGAAATTTGAATACAGCGGGGAACCAAAGAGAAAGGCCAAGAAGTTTCTCTCAGCTATGAAAGCACAGAAGCTACTGGATTCAGGATGTACAGGATTCCTAGCACATGTAGTCAACGCCAGCCAGGACAAGAACCAACAGCTAGCAGAGGTTCGAGTCGTATGTGACTACCCAGCAGTCTTCCCTGAAGAGTTACCAGGCTTAGCACCAAACAGGGAGATTGACTTTGAGATAGAGCTCATTCCCGGTACGAATCCTATCTCCAAAGCGCCCTATCACATGGCTCCAGCAGAACTGAAGGAACTTCAGGAGCAACTACAGGAGCTGCTTGACAAGGGTTTCATACGCCCGAGTCACTCACCATGGGGAGCGCCTGTACTGTTCGTGAAGAAGAAGGATGGAAGCATGCGACTGTGCATAGACTACAGATCATTGAACCAAGTCACGATCAAGAACAGGTATCCCCTTCCCAGAATCGATGACCTGTTCGACCAGCTGAAGGGAGCAGCAGTGTTCTCTAAGATAGATCTCAGATCAGGTTATCATCAGGTGAAGGTTAAAGAAGGGGATATACCCAAGACAGCATTCAGAACCAGATACGGACACTACGAGTTCGTAGTCATGCCCTTTGGCGTGACCAATGCTCCAGCTACATTCATGGATCTCATGAACAGAGTATTCAGGGAGTATTTAGATAAGTTTGTTATTATGTTTATCGATGACATCCTTATCTACTCAGGAACTCAGGAAGAACACTCAGAGCACCTGAAACTAGTATTGCAGACCCTTCAGCAGAACCAGCTATACGCCAAGTTCACGAAATGTGAATTTTGGCTAGATCAGGTGTCCTTCTTGGGTCACATCATCTCAAAGGATGGTATTATGGTAGATCCCAGCAAGATAGAAGCAGTAAGTAACTGGAAGAGACCTAAGAACGCCAGCGAAATCAGGAGCTTTCTGGGATTAGCAGGATATTACAGAAAGTTTGTAGAGGACTTCTCCAGGATAGCCTCCCCACTGACAGCTCTTACCAGAAAGAACAGGAAATTTCAGTGGACAGAGGACTGTGAGAACAGCTTCAGCGAGCTAAAAAGGAGATTGACCAGTGCTCCCATTTTGGCTCTACCAGACAACACCAGCAGCTTTGACATCTATAGTGATGCCTCTAAGTTGGGACTAGGAGCAGTACTGATGCAAAACGGCAAGGTGATCGCCTATGCCTCCAGACAACTCAAGGATTATGAGAAGAATTACCCTACTCATGACCTTGAGCTTGCAGCAGTAGTGTTCGCTCTCAAAATTTGGAGACATTACTTATATGGAACTCAGTGCACAGTGTATACAGATCATCAGAGTCTGAAGTATTTCTTCACTCAGAAGGATCTGAACATGCGACAGCGCAGATGGCTTGAGCTGGTCAAAGACTACGAAATAGATATCATCTACCACCCAGGGAAAGCCAATAAGGTAGCCGACGCACTTAGCAGAAAATCCAGTGCTACCTTGTTATCTCTTACAGCCATGTCACCGCCCCTACAGAAGGAGATTATAGATTTCGGTCTCGAACTCATCGTTGGATAGCTCTCTACTATGACCTTAGAGTCTACCTTGCTTGGTGATATTCAGTCAGCTCAGGAGCAGGACCCTGAAATTCGAAAAATCAAGCAAGGGCTAGCAGAATCAGAAAGTAGAGAATTCAGAGTGTCCGATAGCGGGGTGTTGTATTTTGGTGACAGACTCTGTGTTCCAGATCAGGAGGAGCTACGGAGACGGATTTTAGATGAGGCTCACAAGACTCCCTATGCGATGTATCCAGGTTCCACCAAAATGTATCAAGACCTGAAGAACCATTTTTGGTGGCCTGGGATGAATCGAGACATCGCCAGATATGTTAGCATCTGCCTCACCTGTCAGAGGGTCAAGGCAGAACATCAGTGACCAGGAGGAGTTCTGCAGCCTATACAGATTCCAGAATAGAAGTGGGAGGATATCTCTATGGATTTCATAGTGGGACTGCCCAGAACCACGAATGGTTTTGACGCCATCTGGGTAATAGTCGACAGGTTGACTAAATCAGCCCACTTCTTAGCTATCAAGATGTCCTACTCCATGGAGAAGCTAGCTCAGTTGTATCTCCAGGAGATCGTCAAACTACATGGAGTTCCACGAACCATCATTTCAGACAGAGACAGCAGATTCACATCACACTTCTGGGAGTGTGTACAGTCAGCGTTGGGCACTAAGTTAAAGTTCAGCACAGCATTCCATCCTCAGACAGATGGTCAGACGGAGCGAGTAAATCAGGTACTCGAAGATATGCTCCGAGCGTGTGCCCTAGACTTTAAGGGAAGTTGGTGCAAATATCTGAGGTTAGCAGAATTTGCATACAACAACAGCTATCAGGCCACTATCGGCATGGCACCTTACGAGGCTCTCTATGGACGGAGGAGTAGATCTCCAATTTGCTGGTATGAGAGTGGTGAACAGAAAGCACTAGAACTTCAGACAGATTTAGTAGCAGATACCACAGCAGCTATACAGCAGATCCGCCAGAGGATAGAGACAGCTCAGAGCCGCCAGAAGAGCTATGCTGATACACGGCGCAGACCCTTAGAGTTTTCAGTTGGGGATTCAGTGTTCCTCAGAGTAGCTCCCATTAAGGGAGTAATGCGTTTTGGGAAGAAGGGCAAGCTAAGTCCCAGGTATGTGGGATCATACCTTATCAGCAGAAGAGTGGACAAGGTAGCATATGAGCTAGAGCTACCCCAGGAAATGTCAGCTGTCCACAACGTATTTCATGTCTCTATGCTGAAGAAGCATACCCCAGATGTCATCCAGGTGATTGAGCCTCAGTCGGTACAGATCCGCGAAGACCTCAGCTACGACAGTCGGCCTATTCAGATAATAGACCGAGCAGTTAAGAAATTGCGGAATAAGGAAGTATCATTAGTCAAAGTTATTTGGCACAGTCACACAGCAGAAGAGGCAACTTGGGAAACAGAAGCCAGCATGAGACAGAAGTACCCAGAATTATTCTAAAGTTTGAGGACGAACTTTTTAAAAGGTATGGGGGATTGTAACGCCCGAAAATTCTCAAAACTATTTTAGGAATATTCTATGATTTTTCTGGAATTATTAGATATTTTTCTGGAATTTTTGGAGTATCGGAAGTGGCAAAAATAAATAGAAAAGTAAAATGGTTTAAGCGGGAATCGAACCCGGGACCTCTCGGGTCCGCTAAACCTTTAGTTAGCCTTAGTAACCGGTGAACCCAGCAGGGCCGTGCTGAAAGAGAAGGGAAACATTTATATTTATATTTGAGTTGGGCCTAGTTACCCACTTAATATAAATTAAAAACTTAAGTTGGTTTGGGTTATTTTTAGTTTAGTTCGGCAACATCTCCTTCTCAAAAACCCTCACCGCCGAACACCCTCTCCTTCTCCTCTTCCTTCTCTCGGCGCCCAAACAAGCCAAAGCCAACCCTAGGGTTCCCTCCCTAGGGCCCTAAGAGCATATTCCGGCAGCGATTCCAACACAAGAACGTCCCCCTCCGCGAGAAGAACGTGTTGGAGCGAGGAGATTATCGAAAGGATCGTCTCCACCGGAATTCTAGCGAATAGAGTTGTAAGAAAATTAGCGTACGAGGTAAGAAACCCCTCACCTGCAGTATAAGTAGCTCTCGTGTGTTTTCTTTTATGCATTAGATTAGTCTTATGGAATTTTGTCAGCATATAGTGTGTATTTTAACTCTTTTCACAGAATTAGGGATTAGTGAGCATCTCTAGATGGGCCGAGCATGTGTATCCTCTGTAGATAGGGGTTTGGACGCTGCTGGGTGCCTAGAGGTAGTCTCCCTGATCGAGAGGAGAGTTAGAGAGCGCCAAATGCTCGACAAAATGCCTAGCACAGCCTTATGATACAGTGGGCATTTAGTTGAATGCCATAGAACATGTTAATCAGCATGATCAGTTTTATTTCAGCTTTTATGAGACTAGATGTCCGAATGGGTAGGCTCCCACAGTCGCCTCTAGGTTCAGACAACCTAGTTCTAGGTTCAGATAACCTAGATTCAGCAAAATAGTATTAGCTAATACAGTATTTTACTTTCAGTGGCACTGTACTGGATTAGATATTCATTGGGTTGGGCTCCCATAGTCGTCCCTAGGTTTAGCTAACCTAGTAAACCCTACTAGATTCGGAACTTGCAATCCCGGGTCTAGTTAGGGATGCGCGCACAGCAAGTACAGTTGCCAGGGCCCATCAGCAGCATATTTAGTATTTTTACTTACTATATGTATATGGTTTTCAACCTCTCACAAATTAGTTCGTGAATTCAGTACAGTCCTAGCAGTAGTTTAGTATTAGCTTAGCTTAGTTTTTTGTATCAACTTAATTCTTCATTGATACCATGTGATTGATATCATGTTCAGCTTTAGATATGCCATGATTGTATGCTTATATGTCATGTCATGTTTAGTTTATCCAGTATACTTAGCATATCCTTTCAAAAAGCATGATTTAAAATCATATTTGCATCGTATGCATGTTTTAGTGAGGTAGATGGTTTCTTACTAAGCTTTTTAGCTTACAGATACTATTTTCCTTATACTGCAGATACAGGTAAAAGGAAAATGGACTAGTAGTGGAGGCTGGAGGTCAATGCAGATCAAGATGTGTGTGGAAGGAACTGGAATAAAGATCCTAGGGATCTAGTTTTATTCTATTATGCATTAGAACGTGCTCAGTATGCATTAGTACTTTTAGCAAGCGTTATCTTATGTTTCTGTTAGTTAGCAAGAGAACAGTTTAAAACCTTGTTAGTTTTGGTTTCTATGTGTTTACATGCCATGAATTAGTATGCTATGCCTTAATCATGTTTAGTATGTTAGCCATTACCTCGTAGAATGTTTCCTTTAGCTTTTATAGTGTTTTGTAATGGCTTTGGCACGCATCAGTGTTGAAATCAGACCTTTGGGTCGAAATCAGAAACTCGGATCGATCAGCCGATCGATTCGAGGGTCTTCAATCGATCAACTGATCGACTGGGCGATTCAGCTCGCGAACAGTGGGCGTCTGGATCGATCAGCCGATCGATCCAGCCAATTCCGTCGTGAACAGAGAGCTCTAGGATCGATCAATGGATTGATTGACCAGCTTGGATCGATCAGCCGATCGATCCAAATTATCGTCTCGGGCACAATAGCATGCTGGATCGATCACTGGATCGATCCAACATATGTTCCGCATATAGTAGCAGGCTGAGTCGATCACTGGATCTAGTTCATGTAGCACCAAGAAATGTTAACAGCTTAGCAAAATTTTAATTAGTCCAGCTTCCGCATCTAGTTCTAGAGATGGTCCAGGAATAGTTAGCACAACATAATGTGACGATCGGCCTTATAGCCTAGTTAGTAGAAGGCGGGTCGTTACAGATGGCACGGGAAGAGAGCTGACGGGCTCGGTACATCTGAGGGACGAAAGGGTTAGGAAGAGTGCACTAGTGGACGAGAAGAATGTACGCAATGTTCGAGGGATGAGAAGTCGGAACGGAAGCCTGCTCGAGGAGAAGGCTAGAAATTAGGTTCGGGAGAGGCCTATTTCAGTGGCAGAAATCACCCAGGAGATCGCAACAACAAAGGAGCGAAATGGAGCTGCAAGTGCTGCTGCAAACACCTTCAAAGGCTGTTGAAGGAGCCTCTGCGCCTTCTGTGGAAAGCTCCTTCCATGGCTGGAAGGCGCCTTCGATGAACCGTCCGAATGCGCCTTCCAAGGCTATGAAAGGCGCCTTCGACCAGTCAAACTAGCCGTTTGCAAGTGGATACTTTATCCACTTGCCACGCCGGAGGTACCTTCCAAGCCCTTTGGAGGCGCCTTCAACCTTTGGATGAGATTTCCTAGGAGCTATAAAAAAACCCTGAACCTAGGAAATCAACAACAACCTGAGAATAACTACTGTAATCATTTCATAGTCTTTTCTAAGCTTTTCAAAGAGTGTAAGAGACTTCTCCGCCTATATAGAAGGAGATTTTTTAGTAGAACTTTGCAACTGCCTTGGATTAACAACCACCTAAGTTGTAACTAAGTCAAATCAGTTTGCCTCTTCTTTTTATTAATTGTTCATTTCAGTTTGTTTATTTTATTGTGATATTGCTACTGATCCGAGTTGGAAAAATAGAGAAAGATTTTATTTTCTTAATAAACGCTACGACCTCTGACCGGACGTCGCTGTCCCAATACATAGCACAAGTCCCTACACTCTCATCATCCACATATAGTTCAGGTGATTCTTGGGGTACTACTTTCAATGTGTAATCTCCTACACTTACATCATCATCTACATTAGTACTTGCATCATCAACAACATCTACAACAACAATATCAGTAGAGCTAGAAATCCTTACAACTATAGAATCATAACAAAAAATATTAGAGGAGTCCTGTGAAGTAATAAAATCAAGATCAGGTCTATCAAAAACACTGCAATCCCTCTTCTCAAGCACCTCAATATTCGTAGGAATGGTCTCATCAACTCTTAAGGTAATCGGTTGTCCATTTCTAAATTGTTGAGGGTTGTCAGCCATGGTTTCCAAGAGTTTCATAGCTTCATCAGGAGTTTTGTCAATCAAGGGCCCTCCACTAGCTTTATCTACCATGTACAAATCAAACGGCGACAACCCATCATAAAAATGTAGGACAAGCAACTGATCACTGATTTGATATTGAGGACATCTAGAGCAAATTTCCTTGAATCTCTTCCAATATTCACTCAATGTCTCCTCCATGAATTATTGAATACCACTAATCCTCTTCCGCATAGCTATACAATCATTCTGAACTTCTTGTAGGCTTTGATATGCTGGAGTAAACTGACTATGTGTAACCTTGTACCTAAAATGTGAATAATCCACCATATTGGAACTATAGGAATTTTGAAATGACTCGTACCTATTTAGTTGCTCCATAGGTGGGTAGTAATGATGTTTAGGCTGATAGAACCGAGTCTAAGGTTGATAGTACTAATCATATGGATCCATGGTCAAAGAAATATCCTGTTTTTACACTGAAATACTAGCAGATAAGATCAGAAGACATAAGAACATATAAGATCAAACACATGAATATATGAACATGAAAGCACTCAAACAATTTTTTAGTTTCCAAAATAGAGAACAATCCTAAGATTATCAAATACTGCTACATTCCCCGGCAACGACACCAATTTTGATAAACCCTAATTTTGTCGTGAAATAGGTATCAAAAGAATTAAGTAACCGAATTCATTCTACACTAATGTAGTATAGAGATGACTTGGGTCGTCTCCCAATGAATGTAGCCAATGCTTGATAAATCTCAAGATCAGTTTATTTAGAAATGGGGTTTTGGATTTCGTTAAGTTCTTGAACTAAGGAATGAAAAGTAAAGCAAATAATGAAACTAAACCTAATGCAATAGAAAGAAATCCTAACTAATCATCAACAATGAATCCATAATGTATTGTCACCCTATGCTATGAAAATCATTATCAACGGAATTAAACTAAGGAACGAAATAGCAAGACAAATATAAAACTAAATCTAATGCTATAAAAGAAATCATATGCATCTATTAATCATGAACTCATAACATACGGTCACTCTTTGCTACGGATTACATCACTAATAGATCCAAATAGATTGGAACTAAACAAGAACAAAACAAACAATTCAGATTCTTGCAACTGGATAACATCAAACAGATTCAAATTTAGATCTCCATCAGTGGAGCTAACGAGCATTCACATGAATGAAAAAGAACAAGAAACAAGATCTAAAACGTAATCTATATCAAATAGTGCAGATCTATAGAATTGGGCAGCTAGAAACAATCAAACTAAACTAGAAATCAGAGAAACAAAGATGCAAAAATAAAATCTGGGAGAGGTGATGAACTAAGGTGAGCTAGGACATTCCCAAGCACTCACTGGATTGGACAAAGATGTCCAAATCTTGTAATCGGCGAAGAACCAAACAATTCAGATACGCAGCTAGATGAAATCGATGCAGAGATAGAGATGTCCGAAGGGAATTGTCCTTGACCTCAGAAGATCGCCGGCGATGGAATATCGGAAGGAGATCGCTCCCCTCTGCTTCGCATGATTGCGCTCTGCCTGTAGAAGTTGACACGAGCATTGTAGCTTCTCATCCTTTTAAACTTGATCCATATCTGAATGGATGGCTGTGATTCTTCCGCATCTTGATCAATGGTCGAATTTGTTCAGATTTGGTTCAAAGGCTTCAGATCTTGATCTATGGTCCTGATCTACCCTCTCTTTGACTTGGCTGGAACATATGTTTGATGGATGACATAGATCTCCTCGGATCTTGAATGGACGGCCTAGATTATGCCAAAGCTTGATCTCCTTATTTTAACCCAGATTTGAGTCCAATTTAGATCGATCTGACTTGAGTCCATGACCCTTTTGATCACCTACAATACCACATTCAAAGATTTACCAAAATACCAAAAATAAAATATAATTTTGTATCAAAGCTTAAAATGAATCCAAACTCTTAATATATGATATAAATATAGATTTAAGCACACCATCAACACAAAAACATGAGTATAAGATCCTACTTAATGCAATAAAATGATAGTTATCAAACGTCTGGAAGTGATCCGAGCGCCCGAAAGTATAAAGAGTCGTGTGCACGGGAGGTGAGCATCATAACAATACTCATATATATAAGAATTTTTTTATGCTACACACTTGATGATGCATACCCATGAGAATCTAGTGTAATTTTTTTAAAAAATATTTTTTAGAGCTTAGGGTTTAAAGAATTTTTTTAAAAAACATTATATTATGTGCTCATGGAGTGTGTAGCATAACATTTGTCATGTGGTATACCTCCCTCATGGCATGTAGTCAACCCCCCTCATGGTGCGCATGTGAGGCGTGAATGAGGGGATGCAGTATTAAGTAATTGTAAATGTGTGTAGGTGTGTGTTTGTGATAACACTATATTAGTTTGATATTTTGTGATGACTTAATACACTCCCAACAACGTTTACCTAAAAAAAATAATCTAATGCATAAACTTCTATCAATACGACGCTTCCGGAAATAATCTATTGTACGCAATCTAATTTGGACCGATTATGAATTAAACCCCTAATGAACCGATAAATCAACTATTAAACTACTGATTTAATTGTTGATTTAAACTGACAGTTAACAATTCATTACAAAAATTATTTTTTTAAAAAAAAATATATTTTTTAACTATAATTTGTTTAAGTAATAATATTTAGTAATATTAATATTAATTAACCTATTTTTTTCTCAATTAAAATCAATTTTTCAATCTAAATACAGTTAATTTTTAAATCTATTTATCTTAATTTTTTTTAATGTAGGAAGCTTTCTATGGTACGAAATTATTCTACTTTTAACCCATTAAATTTATTAATCTTATTTAACTTTCTTAATTAATTAATGATTTTATTTTATTTACTTAATATTAAATTTATAAAAACTATTTGACTTTAATAATATATTCAATAATAAATTTATCCAAGAAGTTAATTTATTTAATCATAAAATGGTATATAGAGAGAATATTAACAGCCCGTACATGACCACAATAGGCGACACATAGATTCGAGCACCCACATAAGAGAGTTTCCATCTTAATTCGTGGGCGTGCAAGTAAAAAGAAAAATCATATATATATAAAAGATATCATTACACATATAAAATTAATTAAAATATATAACTTATATATATATAAACATACGACCTCAAAGAATTTCCAACCGACCGTAGGACACGGTTCTGATCATTGATTTTTTTAATATAAATTTATAATTTTAAAATATTTTTTTAAAAATAATAATATTTTTAAATGATATAAACCGTGAACCATAACTATATTAGACGGTAAAAATTAAAAGTCAGACGTTGCAAAAAACATCGAGCCGTCAATTATGAGCTGTAGTTCCTCCTAAGCAAACACATACTAAAGAAACAAATAAGTTCAGAATCTTAAAAAGAAAATTAAAACATCATCATTGAAGAAACTGGACCTAGGAGAATACTAATAAACTAGTAAATGACCATTTTTACAGCAAAAGTGGCCATATATTTACAGATGCTGGTATCAACTCAAGCAACTTATTTACAACCAAGTCCATTGAGTAGCAAATACTGTCGAATTGTGGCAAAATCTTGATACTTGTAACAAGTTGAAGCACCAAATACTGAGGGCCAAAATTTGAACAGCACACTTTGACCCCAGGTCCCCCCAAAGTAAGGTATCTTGACATCAGACTAACACCACACCCAGCTTTCTCACCTTTTGTGATGAAACCGAACTTTCAATAAAAACTGCATCTTGACCTGTCATAATACTTGATTCAGATAAGCTATTTCTATGTATTGACAAGATATACAGAATAGACTGCAACTGAGGTCGACCAATACGCTGATCTAAACAAGTGCCAGCAGCAAACCTGAGCCATATTATAAACGATGTACTCATTGTAAAGTAACTCTGATGCTCGGATGGTTGATGAAACAGGCTTGCCACAGGGCACAACCACTTGATCCCTCCACATCTCAAACTCAGACTGCAGTGGCACCGTCTTTCCCAATCCTTTAGTTGAATGTTTCCCTTTTGGCGGCTTATCCATATACTACAAGAGAAAAGAATACATGTGAGAGCAGGAATGGAATTCAAATCATCAAAAAGATCACTCACTCAAGGTTTAAATCTAATGCGGTATGGTAACTTCTATTTTTGTTTGATGCAGTAACGAAAATACTATGAATTAAGAGTGGAAATCACCGTAGCCTTCTTGAGCTCGTGGATCTCTCCCAAAGCAACTTCACTGAGAAGCATTAAACCTACAGGATCATTCTTGTCCACATAGCAATATTGTGCACTCTTACTTACTAGGTCAGCAAAGTATATACCTTTGCCAAACTGCCAAAATCAGAGAGACTATTATAACAAATAGCAGTAGGCATCACTACATGGTGCTCATAAAATGACTACTCGTAAAATAAATGTCACTGTACTTGCAAATTTAAGATGGCAAACATAAATGTAAATGCAAACACAATATAACTTGACACTAGCATATTTACATCTCAAAGAGACAGCCATCCATATTCATAACCCTAAATATTATTGCTAATCATCAATCAGAAAGACCACCCAAGCCACATAAATGATCAATTTAATAGACAGCAGCGAAGGCATAACTAAGTTAAAATTGCATATAGAGAAAAAGGTAAATAATTTATGGACTCAATCAAACCACCCCTTACATAGACAATAACTCCCAAATGTCTAACCAATTCTATAAGTCAAGAGCCCTTCTTTAGTTTTCTTTCACTGTTCAAATAGTGAAACCTAAGCAAACCCGACATGGCCAACTATGCTAAACTATACTAAACTAGAATAGTTGCACACCCCTTACATAGACAATAACTCCCAAATGTCTAACCAATTCTATAAGTCAAGAGCCCTTCTTTAGTTTTCTTTCACTGTTCAAATAGTGAAACCTAAGCAAACCCGACATGGCCAACTATGCTAAACTATACTAAACTAGAATAGTTGCACACACAAGAACCTGCATAGGCATATAGCCAACACACACACGACACCCACACGCGCCACATTCACACAAAGATAAGGGAAAAACAAAAAAAAGAGAGAACACCATGTAGCCAGTTGCTGGAGCTTCTGGAGGTGCAACTCTCAGTCCTTGGCTAAGAATTCCCACAAAGTTTGTCAAACGTGAACCTGTCATTAAATAAGCATATACAGTTATGGTTAAGATGAAATTGATGACAACATAAGAAAGCAAAGGTGGATCATAATTTCTCACAAGACTAATGAAAAGTAGAGCAAAAATTAGTTTGCATAATTTCTCACAAGACTAATGAAAAGTAGAGCAAAAATTAGTTTGCATAAAAGGGAAACCGGTGCACAAAGCTTCCGCCAATGCGGGATCTCGGAGAAGGGTCTATTACATGCAACCTTACCCTACTTTGCAAAAGGCTGCTTCCGAAACTCGAACTCATTGCCTCTAAGTCACACGACAACAACTTTATCGTTGCACAAAAATTAGTTGCATATATACTCAAAATCCATTTCCAAGTTCCAACAAAAAAACAAGTTAGAAACATATTGCATGCAAATAGACATGAACGAGACAAACAAAAATTCAACAATTCCTAAAAAAAGGGGTAGATCCGCTACCTTAACGGCCCCCTAATGTCGGCCCAATGGATATGGAGGGAAGTAAATGCAGGTACACTATTAGGCACATGGTGGGGTAAACCCTAGGTCGTCAATTCCTAAGAATTGACTCTTGGCCATTATGCTAGAAATGTCATGCGCCCACCATCTGCACTACGTCCCGAGGGCAAATTCAACAATTCCTAAAGAACATATAGATAGAAGACTTTCAATAAAATTCAGATTTTGAAAGATAGTGTAATTCTTCTGTTGGAAGGGGGAGTAACAACCATAAACCATAGTGAAGAATACAACTGTGGTATGGTATAAGGTATAAGACAGATGTAAGATTTGTGGGTGGGATCCACTACTTCACAGAAGACAACAACCAAGCCACAGAACATATCTAAAAAAAATCATCAACAACAGTTTATGATATAATATAACATTCTATCCTTGAGCTAAAAAAAATTGCCAACATAAAAACACAGCTGTCACCATTCGGTGACACAGAATAACCAAGTTTTTGAAAAAGGTATGTGATGATATTCTACAAGGAAATATTTAATCAGTCAAGGAAAAAACTATTTTAAACTAGTGAAAATTCATAAGTTTAGCAGTAGCTAGATTTAAGATACTTTGACAAATATTAACAGAATACCATGCATGCATTGAACGCATAGTGTTACTTCAAATGTTGAAGCTTGCAAGAGTTGGGAAATGATTTGATAGTTACCAACAGCTGGAAAAAGGTAAAATTCTTCCTATGGACAACGCTGAGACAAAGACTTCCTACCAGTAAATATATTTCCAATATTCTGCACTATTATGATAGCCTTTGTTATTATGTGGCATGGAGAGGGATTCTATAGAACATTATCTTCGTTACATGCAATATGTTTTATCATATTCTTCACCAGTGAAGTTTCAATTTTTTCAAGGGCTTCTGTTTTGTGAATGTTAGAGGATAGCTACATTAACAGATAATCTAAAACTATCTTGTTAACTTCCATTGTAGACTCCTTTGGGCATCTATGGTTAAATAGAATGTGTGATGATAAGTTATTTCTTCTTCACCCAAATTATTTGGACCAGAGTTTTATCCTTAACTAAAGACTATGAATGTATGGAAAGGATGGTTCAGTTTAATCATCTCCAATTATATTCCCAGTTACAGGCATTAATTCATTATGATGAATTATAGCAACCTTACGATGGATCATTTCTTTCAAGCAACAAAGATACAGGTGGTTGATTTATATTGCAAGATTCAAATGTTAAGATACCTATTGCTAGCTATTTATATTTCAAAGACAATTGCTATATACATGTACAAATTTAGCATTGCTAAATGGCTTGATACAAATTAAGAATCAAGGATCAAAGAATGTTATCATATATTTATACTTAATTTGATAACTTCTTATAACCTTAGCTATTTATTATATTGATTATTAATGATTATCATTATGTAAAGAGAGATTATAACTCAACTGCACAAATAGTAGCTAACTTGGCTGGAGTTAGGGGCAAAATCCATTTTTGGATTTTTGAGAAATGTAATATCTTGTCTGGCAAGAACATTGCTCATGAATTAATAGATAGTTTTTTTTTAAAAAAAAAACAGCATACCATGCCACAGCAGCATCTTATTTTTCATATCTTTAAATGGTGCGAACTTATCACACTCTCCTTCTCTTTCAAGTACAAAAATTTCTTCAAGCTCAAGGGACCAATCCTGTCAACCACAGAAAAGAAATCAAACAAAAACAGTGAGATGTCCATACAAAGAAAAGTTCATTTTGATAAAAAGCAGCCCGGTGCGTGAAGCTCCCACCATGTGGAGTTCCGGGGAAAGATCTATTGTACGCAGTCTTAACCTGCTTTTTACAAGAGGTTGTTACTAGGATTCGAAAAGCAAGAAAGTTCATTTTGAGAAAAGTTCATTTTGATTAAAAACACACACACACACCTTGTGAGTTGGAGCATGGGTATTAAGAAGATATTTCTTGAGCAGCTGATAGTCTTCACTATCATGTGACAATGGAGTAATAGCACATTGAAGCTTCTCATATTTTTCATCGAGAGACATATCATCATCTCTATCAAAAGCCACCAGTCTGGAAGCGATTTCAATGTCTTTTAGAGCTTCAAGCATTTTCACCTAAATATTTGTTACAGGATCATTTAGTCCAAGTTACATGGTTGTTTTTTCAAACATCATAACATTAATGAAGAAAAAAATGAACTAAAATAAATAGACAAATTTATTATACACAATGAAAAAAATATTTCATCAATCCTTTCGAAATCCAGTATAAGCTAAGCCATTCAATTCTCAATGATCCCAATGACCAAACCCTAATTTCGGAACATATGAGTTTGTCGTTCTATTGGCATGGCTTTGTGAACTCTATTACTTGGACTCAACAAATTCACCTATTCTTGTGTTGACTGACTTGATACAAGTATGGGTATTAAACGAGAGTTAGAGCCACCAAATTTGCCTGTGAGAGCAAAGGAAGAAAGAGACCAAGGAAGCACATCTAACACTTCACAAGTTGCCCAAATCACATGAGAAGGTAAGGGAGTTTAACGACATCACCCATAAGGAGAAAGGAAAGATTCAACAATCCCGTGAGGAGGTGCTTTGCTCTCGTCATTGGGAAAGGAATAGGAAGAAAACACAATTGCTCATGTTGAGCGAGTAAGAGAGGGCAAGGGCAGACGTTCGAGGGGATAGGAAAAATAGAAGGCTTGTATAGAAGGAATGTGTTGCATTAGTTGATTAGGTTAAATTGGGGAATATTTCAAACCCTCACCTCTTTAATTTTTAGAATTTTTCAAAATTCCCCTGGAACTATGGCATATTGAAATAATATATAAATACACCCTAAACATTAAACTATACTCTTTATATCTACAAAAATTATATACCATTATATTTACTTTATAATATTATTTACATTATATACTACATAGTATATGCATTAATATTTATATTTCTTAACCGCCAATATGAGTATGAGTAACATAGTCTGCGAATAACATTAGCATTCTTATAAACAATAACCAAGAGAGTATCTTAAAAAATTCCAAATCCAAATGACAAATGATAGACAATATATAGCTAGACCAACTGCATAATGCATATCCAAAATTTGAAGGAATATGTGGTCAACATAAAGAATATTTAAAATCATTTATAATGATAAAAATACCTAACATATGAAAATAAAGATATTTATTGGCATATCCAATTCATATTTCAACACATAGAAAATAATATATATAAATCATATGATAATCAATATAAATCAACAATGTAAAATAGATTGTATATGTGTAATATTGCTTAAATTAATATATTAAGTGTTTAACATTTACAAAACTATTTAACAATTACAAGTCAGAAGCTATTGTCCATGGTAGCTTAGAATTTTATACCAGATTGGTTAAGTTTTTATTGGTTCAAATGGTCCAACTTTCTTCCGACTACACAAAAATTGCATGCATCTGAAGTCATATGTAACCACTATGTGGTCCCTTTTATCTGCTAAGGCGATCATATAGCCATTCTTAACCATAGTACCAAGCATTATTCCAAGTAGGATGAACCTGACCCAAAAAGTCCGTACTAACATCTAAAACTTTTAAAACTGAATTTCCTAGTTTGCATATTCATCACTAAACAAGAAAACTCAACTCGGCATCTTTAATTAGGGGGTCATTTCCAATGAATAACAAATAACAATGTCATTGTATCAGTCTCGATCATAATGTCTTTAGTATCTTCTTGCTTGGCCGTCCCTTCTAACACATGAGAAATTACTTTATTTTGTTTCTCCTATTGTTTGAGAAATTGAGACTTGACTTTATTTTCTTTCTTGTTAGTCCTTTTTGATGCATAAGAAAATGTATAGATTGATCATGGGGCAAGGATTATGTGCTAATCTCTACAATAGCCATAAAATGTGAAAAGATAAGCACAAGGATGAATTCATAAAGGCACAAACTGAGCTTATTTGATTTTGAAATTGTCATGTCTTGTGTTTTGATCAATTGATTGAATAGAAAAGTGACTTTGTCTTTCCCTTTCCTTTTTCACTATTATACTTGTAAAATGTCTTGAACTAGCTCTGAAACTCTTAGTCTGTCTTGAAGTGCGAGGGGGGTTTGTGAGGGGTCAATTAACATTATAGCAAGTTTCATCACTTGTCAGTGACCTTCTCACATGGTTGCTAGCACATGAGAAATAGGTTAGTGTAGCTGCCGTGAAAAGAAAGAATTGATGTGGAAAAAATGCATCTATGTCCGGATGGGAACAACCAGTGTTACATATAAAATTACAATAGATAAAAATAGGAAATAAGGAGAGAATAGGAAACTAATTATTCCTAATTATATCTTTCTAACTAAACCCCTTAATCAAGGGATTTCCTACTCTAGATACACAGCTATTTATTTCTGTGAACAACTACGTATTTTTACTATTTTATTGTTGTACATGCTGTTCGACACTCCCCCTCAAGCTGAGTAATAGATATTTTTCATTCCCAGCTTGATTATAAATTCATGAAATCCATAACTGTTCAATCCCTTTATTAACACATCAGCGAATTGTAGTTCTAAAGGGACATATGACATACACACTAATCCTTCCTCCAATTTTTCCTTTATGGAATGTCTATCAATTTCATATGCTTAGTCCTATTATGTTGAACAGGATTATGAGCAATACTGATAGCTGACTAATTGTCACAATAGAATTCAATGGGGCATTCCCATTTGATTTTCAAATCATCCATAATAATCTTCAACCAAAGTAATTCACATAATCCTTGAGCTCCCTAAATTCTGCTTCTACCACCACATTTTACTTTTTGCTTCTCCATGTCACCATATTACGACCAAGGAAAGTACAAAATCGTATAGTTGATCTTCTATCCACTAGAGATCCTATATAGTCTGGATCTGTATAGACTTCTAAAGCTAGCATCTCATTTTTCTTAAACAAAATTTCATTTCCCAGACTATCTTTCAAGTAATGTAATACTCTGTAAGCATCTTGAAGGTAAGATTCTCTTGGATCATGCATGAATTGACTAATGACACTCACAGCATATGTAATGTCTAGATGAGTGTGAGCAAGATGTGTCTACCAACCAATCTCTGATATATCCTTTTGTCAACCGTGGGTTCTTCCTTAGCTTCTCCTATCTTGTGATAGGATCCATTGGACTATAGATCGATTTACATCCAATCTTCTTTGTTTCGGCTAATAGATCAGTCACATACTTTTGTTGAGAAATAAAAATTCCTTTTGTAAGAGTATGCTACCTCAATACCAAGGAAGTACTTTAGTTTGCCCAGTTCTTTTATTTCAAACTCCTCTGTCAATTTTTGCTTTAGATCATGTTTTTCCTTTTCATCATTTCTGGTTACAATAATATAATCTACATAGACTAGAAGAGTTGTCACCTTCTCTGCAGTTGAGTGCTTAATGAAAAGAGTATGATCCCCTTGGTTTGATTATACCCAGACTTCTTCATGACTTTTGCAAATCTTCCAAACCATGCCCTAGGAGACCATAAAGAGTCTTCCACAATTTACATACTTTGTTATCAGTATCCCCTGCAAATCTTGGTGGAAGGTTCCTATAAATTTCATCTAAATCTCCATAAAGAAATGCATTACATTATACTGTAGAAGTTGTCAATTGAAGTGTGCAGCCAAAGATAGTAAAACTCTGATAGTATTTATTTTTGCAACAGAAGGTCTCCGGATAATCTACCCATAAGTGTAAGTATAATAACCTTTTGCCACCAACCTACCTTTATATCTCTCAAAGGATCCATCTGCTTTGTATTTCAATGTGAAAATTCATTTGCAATAAACAATGTTCTTCCCCTTTGGCTTATCAACAACCTCCCATGTCTTATTGTTTTCTGTTGTGTCTAACGGATATACACATATCTTCACAATAACATTATATTATCCACTTTGGACTTAACCCTCATGGCTTTGTTTTTTGACTCTACCAAAAAGGTCTCATTCTAATGAAAATATCTTCCATCCTTTTAAACCCTTGATCTTTTCCATATCTTTCCCCGCAAGCATTTGATCATCCTGACCTACTCCGAGTCTTCCCGCAAGCATTCGATCACCCTGATCAGTTTCGGGCCTCCCGAGAGCATCCGATCACTCTTGAACTACTCCGGACCTCCTTGACCTGCTCCGGACCTCCCCGTGAGCATCCGGTCACTCTGGCCTACTCCGGACCTCCCCGCAAGCATGCACATCCGGTCACTCTTGACCTGCATCGGCCTCCCACAAACATCCGGTCACCCTGACTTGCTCTTGACCTCCCTGCGAGCATCCGATCACCCTAACCTGCTCCGACCGTCCCCACAACTTCGTTCAAGGCTACCCCACATGGCATCTGGTCTGGACCATGGCTCTGATACCATGTGTTGTGTCCAAAGGATATACACATATCTCTACAATGACATGATATTGTCCACTTTGGGCCTAAGCCCTTATGACTTTGTTTTTGTACTCTACCCAAAAGGCTAACCCATAATCTTTTCCATATATTTTCAATATGAGACTTTGATGGTATCCCCTAACATTTTCTAATGCATTCATTTCCTCTCTCATGGCATCCCTCCATTCCCCTTTTGATAATGCCTCGAAAATAAACTTGGGAATAGTCATGGTATTTAGACTTGCAATGAATTTTTTATGGGCGGGTGAGAGATGTTTAAGAGAAACATAGTGAAGAAATAAAGGATAAAGAGAGTGTTTGGTGCATTCTCTAGTATCCTTTCTAAAGCAATGGGAAGGTCAAGACTATCTGTTAAGTCAATGGATGATTCAGTGATTTGAAAAAGCGCGTCAGATCTTACCATAATCCTCGAATCAAGGTCGGAGGTTTGTGGTTAAGGTTCTTGGACTTGTATCACTTCTGGAGCAACCTTTCTCCTTGAATACACTTGAGACTTGGAGTATCACGAGAAATACTAGCGGGAAAGGAAGATGGAGGTGCCTCAATACAGACCTAGGTAGGAAGAAGATCAAGAACATTAATGGGTTCAAATGACTCACAAGTACTATTTTCTTTCACTGAAATCTCTCCCTAAGGACTTGGAGAAGAATAGGGTATGTTCAAAGAAGGTAACATCAACCGAGATGTAAAAATTTTGAGATGAAGGATGGTAACACT
Source organism: Zingiber officinale (assembly GCF_018446385.1). Lineage (NCBI taxonomy): Eukaryota > Viridiplantae > Streptophyta > Magnoliopsida > Zingiberales > Zingiberaceae > Zingiber > Zingiber officinale. The sequence goes on from NC_055990.1 coordinate 77,481,961, forward strand.
TGTATCCTTTTTGAGTGGATGAGTATCCGAGGAAGACACATTTGATGGCACAACTAGTTTACCTCGTTGTGAACCATGGATATGGACAAAGGCAGTGCACCAAAAAAATCTTAGGAGTAAGTTCATTTGTTGTTCGAAAATGAGGATAGAAATTATAAAGGAGTTGCATGGGACTCTTGTTGTCTACGACACGTGAGGGAAGTCTATTTATCATGTATGTGGAATTAAGAACAACCTCTCTCCAATAAGATTTAGGGACATTGTTGTGGAAGAGAATGGCACGAGTAATGTTGAGTAAATGTCCATTTTTTTCTACTATTCCATTCTGTTAGGGTGTATCAACACAAGATAAACCATGAATAATCCCCTGGGATTGAAAATAGGAGGACAAGATTTGGTTGAAGTAATCTCTAGCATTATCATTCTTAACACTTGATTTTCACTCCAAATTAATTTTGAATTATTGAGCAAAAATTAGGAATAATAATGCTGACAATAAATTTTTGTTTGAGGAGAAATAGTCATGTAACTCGAGTGCAATCATCAATTAAGGAGACAAACCATCGAGTCTAAAAAATATTGGAAATATTAAAAGGACTCATATGTCACTATGAATTAAATGAAGGGAGTATAACTTCTTTTATTGTTAATAGGAAAGGGAACACGAGAATGTTTTGCCAATTCGCAAACAACTGTGGCATATTCAGTGACTGCTTTATCTCCCTACTTAGCAGCACCTGCTTTGACCTTAAGTTCATAAACTTGGGTAGCATTACAGGCCTTTGAGTAAGTGCGGGTAATGCAATCCCAAATTTGGTTAGCAGTAGTGAGAAACATACATGTGTCGTTGATGGATGGTTCCATGGAATCCCATAACGAAGACATAATCATAGCTTCATCCCATGCCTCAAAAGCTAAATCAGTCGTGGCCGGTTCCGCCCCAAGGATATGGCTAAGTTTCCCTTTACCCTTGAGGTACACACAAACCTGAGACCATTTCAAGTAGTTCTTCCCGTTGAGTCTATTGAAGGCCCGAATACTTTTGTAAATCACCAATTTTCTACACTGAACTGCAGTAGTCTTCAGACACAATAGATTTGCTGGGATTGCTAAAAACGGTTGTTTGAAAATTGACCATGATGAAAAAGTAGAGGAAAAAGTGCATTAGCAATCAAGGCTTAAATCTCTGATACCATGTGAAAAGAAAGAATTGATGTGGAAAAAATACATCTATATCCGGATGGGAACACCTAGTGTTATATAAAAAATTATAATAGATAAAAATAAAAAATAAGAAGAGAGAATAGGAAACTAATTATATCTAATTATATCTTTCTAACTAAACCCCTTAATCAAAGGGATTTCCTACTCTAGATACACAGCTGTTTATTTCTGTGAACAGATGTGTATGTCTGCTATTTTATTGTTGTACAAGATGTCTGCAGTTTTATTTCCGTACATGCTGTTCGATGGGTGCAAATAAGAATGCAATTGTCACCAGCAGATTCAACAAACATAAAAGAATTTTAATGATCACAACTTGATAAAGGGCAGTCCGATGCATGAAGCTCCCGTCATGCGGGTCCCAAGTAAGGATCCATTGTATGCAGCCTTACCCTGTTTTTTTGTAAGAGATTGTTTCCAGGATTCGAACCTGTGACCTTTTGGTCACATGGCAATAACTTTACCATCGCGCCAAGGCTCCCCTTCAATGATCACAACTTGATGCAGCACCAAAATCAAACCCGAGACTTAATTAGAGATTTGAGATGAAATTGATGTGGCATGTAAGAGAATTATTCACACAACGAACTCACAAATATTAAGAAAAAAAATTGAAAATGTCATGCATTAAATATTAGTATTAACCCTAGTACCAATTATGAGATGATTAATAAGGGCGCGTATCATATTTCATTAATTAATAAAAAGGCAAAGTTGGTTATTATATTTACTTCAGTTCAGTGTCGAATAAATAAGTGTAAGAACGTCCTAGGGTAGTAGGTTTTAATCTACAACATATTAATTGGTTGAATTGAATGCGGGGTATTGTAGATATATCATATATATAGAACACTACTCTTAACTATTCCTAATCAAGCATTAATATAAATGCATTGAGACTAGCATATAAGTAAATTGATGACTTAATCCCACAAGTCATGAATATGAGATATTATATTGACACATAGGTATATATTAGAGACTATGACCTGCTATGAGATATAAGATGTTTCATGGATCGTTATATGAGTATCATAAATATTTTTATAGTGACTATTAGTATGAATAGTCCTTAGACCTGAAGTCACTGTGGTTCCCTACATAAGAGTTGTGTACTTTAATAACGGCAAACGTCACCTATAACAGGATGGACTATAAAATCAATTACTGGGTATACAATAAATTATACGGAGGAACGTGAGTAATGTAGATGAAATCTATCCCTTCCATACGATGGAAGTTGTGCGTCCCTTGATTAGTAGGACATGCTTAATTGAATCAATATACGATATTGAGCTTATTTGATTGAGTGTGTCTACTTAGAGATCACGAAACACAATGATTGATAAGAGGATGACACGGTCTATACCTCATTGATCAATCTAGATATCAAGGATAGAAGAACTGAGTCATACAAGATAATAGACACGGAAAGGTTAAGTTGGATCTCGATATTCTCGCCACTTAGGTAGCAATGATGTATTGCTAGATGTCATTCATTGCTTATGTATCTAAAATTGTTTTAGAGACATTGCCAACGTTATGTAAATCTATTAGGTCACACACAAAGGACAAGTTTAATTTGGAGATGGGTTCATATGATGGATCATTGGATTAAGTCTAATCCAAATTAGACTCATTAAGTTAGACTCAATTGAATCCAACTATTGGATTTAGTTCAATTTGAATTAGACTCATGGAGTCAATTCAGATTAATGAGGATCAATGAGTTAGGCTCATTGGGTGAACTCAAATTCACCTAGGAAGAGGAAAGATCAAGACTTAATTGGATTAATAGAGGACTTAATTGGATTAATGGAGAATTAATGCCAATGAAGGCAATTAATGTCAATTAAGACTCATTGGTGAATGAATACAAAATGGGGTTTTGATTCATTTGGTAAAAAAACTTGTGTTCTTCCTCCTCTTCTTCTCCTTCTTCCTCATTGGCCGAAATCTTCCTTGTGGTTGCTAACATCACCTTAGTTGATTTTTCCTTCTCCACTTTGTGAGTTCATGAGACAGATGGAAGGCTTGTTCGTGTGGATACCGAAAGAGACACGGACACATGATCATGCTGAGATCCTTGCTGTCGAAAGTTTTGTGTTTACGCAATAAAGGTATAACTCCCTTTTAACAAACTTAGTATATATTTTTCTCCTTTGTATGGATCTTCTAAAAGGATCTAGTTAGTTTTTTCTGTTGTTTTTTTTGTGTATTTAGCGCTCTAGATCCTTACAGTGGTATCAGAGCCAATTGCGAAGGTATACACTAAGTTGTAGTTAGATTTTTTATAAGTGATATAGAAATTGTATGAGATGTTTACTATGATTTACATGATTATTAGTCTTCATTTTGGGGAACGTTTAGTTTTGTGGAGCAAGATCTCGCATGGCAGAACTCATACAATGAGTATGCAAAAGAATTTTGCTTCGGAGGTGTTGCCGTGGCGTTGCGGTGCATAATTCTTTGTTAAAATCATAATAGATTTTATGTTATAAAGATATTGTGAATGTTATATGACATGGTGCATGATTATGACTCTTAACCCCGATGTGATTGGATGTATGTATGTTGTAATTCATAATACGACCTGCGTGTTGTGCCTCTCTTCTTTTTCATTCTTGTTGTAAATTTAGACTACCCTCGAATGTAACTCGAGGTTTTTTTAAATTTTGTAATGTACAAATTAGAAAAGAACTAGTCTACTAGACGATGGTGAAAAATGGAGAAGGACAACAACACATGACGACAAAGAAAGCACTTGGAGAAGATGCTTTTACCTAAGTTGACCTTTCGTTCTTCTCATTGGTTTGAGAAGATCATAGTTAATGGGGTCATAACCATGTCACATTTTATTTTAGCGTATATGTTGATGTATGTCATGATATACCATGAATGTATGCGATGCATGTGCAGTTTAATCATAATTAGGTCTTTTTCATATGTCTATCAAAGTTTGGTACTCACTACTACCTCGATAAATTGTAGTCAAGTTTTGCCAAAACAAATTGACTCGATTTATCTTGGTGGAGTGCGACATGACAATTGTATTATCCATTAAACTTTGGGTGTGACTTAACTAGGTTACCTCAGTTAGATTGAGAACTTAGAGAGACATCCCACATGTTGGAAAAATGAACAAACAATATTGTTCATCTAGCTATACAAGAGTTACATTTGATGTAATTGGTACAAGTTGCAAACAACATTATAGGAGTCTTGGGCGATTAGCCAAAGGTAACGCAAGATGAGATAAAATATGGACCTTGTCCCAAATGCATGCCATCGCAATTGAATTTGGAGCTAGTAGTGTAGGTAAAACCACATCCATGACTTGCTCCCACCGAGCTTTATAATTCAGTAGGAGAATCATTTAATTAAAGACTCAATTAAATGATCTGAATACGATACTTATTTCTACATTTTATTGTTGTAGATCACTATGTCATCTAGTACATCAAATACTCTCTCTGTGATCTATCCTTGGTAAGGATAAGTTCAATGAAGCTAATTTCCTATACTAGTATAAAAACTTGAGAATATTTCTCAAGAAAGAAAAGAAATTACACGTCCTAGAGCAACCCATTTCTGAAAAACACCCCCCACTACTGTCACTAGAGCTGATAAGGATGCTTATAAGAAGCATTAAGATGATGCATTGGATGTATCATGCCTTATGCTTGCCACCATGAACTCTGAGCTTCAAAAGCAACATGAGAACATAGAAGCTTATGATATGGTTGAACATCTTAGAAAACTATATCAAGGATAGGCAAGGCATGGGAGATTTGAGATCTCTAAGGCTCTATTTCAATGCACGATGTAAGAAGGAAGTCCCGTAGGGCCTTATGTGCTCAAAATGATTGGAAATGTAGACAACCTACAAAGATTGGGATTTTCATGGTAAAAAATTGACCACTGACCTTATTCTACAATCGTTGCCAGCCAATTTGTCATGAACTATAATATGAATGAAATTAACAAACTATTGCATGAGATGTTGAGCATGTTGAGAACTACTGAACTCAACCTTACAAAGGCAAACCTAGTACCATTTTGATGGTGTCAAAGGACAAAGGTAAATGGAAGCCCAAAGGTAAGGGTAAAACCCAAGCCAAAGGAAAAGGCAAGTCTCATGCATTGAAACCCAAAGGTGAGGTTGCTAAGGAAGGAACTTGCTTCCATTGCGGTGAGACCGAATACTAGAAGAACTGCAAACTGTACCTAAAGGAAGTCAAAAGGAAGAGAAGTGAGACTTCTGCCTCAAGTATATATGTTATAGAAGTCAATTTATCTATTTCTTCTTCATTGGTATTAGATACCGGGTGTGCATCTCACATTTATACTAATGTGCAGGGTGAGAAATAGTAGATCATTGACAAAGGGCGAAGTGGACCTACGAGTAAGCAATGACGCAAGAGTTGCTACTATAGCCGTAGGAACATATTCCTTATCTTTGTCCACTAGGCTTATTTTAGAACTAGAAGAATGATATTATGTGTCTGCCTTAACTAAGAACATTATCTCTGTTTCTTATTTGGACAAGAAAGGATTCTCATTTATAATAAAAGACAAATGTTGTTCTGTTTATTTCAATGAAATGTCATATTGTAATGTACATCTTTTGAATGGACTCTATGTTCTAGACTTTGAAAACTCAATCTATAACATTAATACAAAATGGTTCAAATCTAATGATTTAAACCAAACATATCTCTGACATTGTCGTTTGGATTATATAAATGAGAGTCGCATATCCTAACTCCATAAGGATGGACTTTTGGACTTATTTGATTTTGAACGAGGCATGCAAATCTTGTCTTCAAGGTAAGATGGCTAAGACTCCTTTTAGTGGGCACATTGAAAGAGCTAATGATTTATTAGGACTCATAGGTTGTCAATATTTTATTACTTTTACTGATGATTTCAGTAGATATGGCTATATGTATCTTATGAAACACAAGTCTAAGTCCTTTAAAAGTTCAAAGAATTCAATAATGAAGTACAAAATCAACTTGAAAAGCGTATTAAGATGCTTTGATCAGATCGAGCTAGGGAATACCTTAGCCAAGAGTTTCATGGCCATTTCATTGAGTGCGAAATTGTATCTCAACTTACTCCACCTGGAATACCACAGTGGAATGGTGAATCAGAAAAGAGGAATCATACTTTATTAGATATGATACAATCGATGATGAGTCAAACAGATCTTCTTACTTTTTTATGGGGACATGCTTTAGAGATGGCCGCTTTCACACTTAACCACGTTCCATCTAAGGTCGTCATAAAGACACCATATATGATATAGACTGGGAAGAGTTCCAAGATATCTTTCATAAAGATTTGGGGATGTGAGACTTACGTTTGACGACAAGTCTCAAATAAACTAGGACATAAATCAAATAAGTGTTATTTTGTAGGATATCTTAAGGAAACAAAGGGATATTGCTTTTATAATCCCACACAAGGCAAAGTGTTTGTTGCCATAAATGGTATCTTTCTAGAAAGGAAATTTATTTCTAGAAGAACTAGCGGGAGTAAAGCCGATCTTGAAGAAATTCAAGATATACAAACTAACACCGAAACTTTGATGGAAATTGAACAAGTACCACAAGATATTGTGAATCATGATTTTGTTATACCGCAAGAAGTTGTGGAGCAATAACCCGTTCAAGTAAAACAAGCTCAGATCTAATAGGATCCGTCGTCGACCTGAGAGATATTTTTTTCTCTTGTCTGACCACGGTGATGTAGTGCTTGTTGGTCTCAATGAACCTACATCTTATCAAAAAGTTGTACAAGGCAAGATTTTGAAAAATGGCTAGAGACCATGAGATCCAAAATGGAATTCATGTACACTAACCAAGTATGGACTTTAGTTGATCCATCCGAAGGGATGAAGCCCATTGGGTGTAAGTGGATCTTCAAAGTGAAGACTAATATGGATGGTCATATGCATACCTATAAAGGTAGATTGGTGGCTAAAGGATTCAAACAGATTCATGATATAGACTATGATGAAACTTTTTCACCAATTGTGATGCTTAAGTCTATTCGAAGCATGCTTGCTATTGCAGTTTATTACGATTATGAGATATGGCAAATGGATGTCAAAACTGCATTTATTAATATAATCTACTTGGAGATGCGTACATGACACAACCTGAGAGTTTTGTAGATCCAAAGTATACGGGAAAGGTACGTAAGTTGCAAAGATCCATTTATGGATTAAAGAAAGCTTCTAGAAGCTAGAATCTTCGATTCAATGATGCAATCAAAGCGTTTGGTTTCATCAAGAATGAAGATGAACCTTGTGTCTACAAGAGGGTTAATGAGAGCACAATCACCTTTCTTATATTGTATATTGATGGCATACTTCTCATAAAGGACTTGGCTTGAGAATTATTTCTCAATGAAGGACTTAGGTGAAGCAGCCTACATTTTAGATATCAAGATATATAGAGATAGATCTAAGAGATTGCTTGATCTAAGTCAGAGTGCATATATTGACAAGGCGCTTAATCGTTTCGCCATGCAGAATTCCAAAAAGGGATTTCTGTTAATGTCACATGATGTGAGTTTTTTAAAGACTCAATGCCCCTCTTCTAAGGAAAGGGACCGCATGGATCAGATTTCTTATGCATCTGCTATAGGGTCTATCATGTACGTCATACTTTGTACTCGCCCAAATGTCTTATATGCATTAAGCATGATGAGCAAATACCAGTCAAATCTAGATGAAAGTGACCATGGTCAAGAATATTTTTAAGTACTTGGAACACCACGGTGGAATGGTGTATCAGAAAGAAGAAATAATACTTTATTAAATATGGTACATATGATATGATCAATGATGAGTCATACAGATCTTCCTACTTTCTAGTGATATGCTCTAGTGACAGCTGCTTTCACACAACCGTGTTCCATCTAGCGCAGTCATAAGACACCATATACGATATGGACAGGTTAGAGTCCTAAGATATCTTTTATGAAGATTTAGGGTTGTGAATATTACATTCGACGTCAAGTTTCAGATAAACTAGGACCCAAATCTGATAAGTGTTATTTTGTAGGATATCCTAAGAAAATAAAGGAATATTATTTTTATAATCTCATACAAGGCAAAGTGTTTGTTGCTAAAAATGGTATTTTTCTAGAAAAATATTTTATATTTTAGAAGAGCTAGTGGGAGTAAAGTCGATCTTGAAGAAATTCAATATACAAAGACTAGCACTGAGGCCTTAATGGAAATTTAACAGGTACCTCAAGATGTTGTGAATCATGATCAATTTGATACACCGTAAGAAGTTGAGGAGCAACAACCTGTTCAAGTAGAGCAAGCTCTACACAAATCTGATAGGACCTGTCGTCGATATTCTTTTCTCTTATCTGATCACAGTGATATAGTGCTTGTTGGTTTTAATGAGCCTATATCCTATCAAGAAGCTGTAATGAGTCCATATTCTGAGAAATGACAAGAGGTCATAAGATCCAAAATGAAATCTATGTACACTAACCACGTTTGGACTTTGGTTGATCCACCTGAAGGGATCAAACTCATTGGATGTAAGTGGGTATTTAAGAAGAAAACTGACATGAATGGTCATATGCATACTCATAAGGGGTGATTGGTAGCTAAGGATTTAAGCAGATCCATGGAATAGACTATGATGAAATCTTTTTACCAGTTGCGATGCTCAAGTCTATTCGAATCATGTTTACTATTGCAGCTTACCATGATTATGAGGTCTAGCAGATAAATGTTAAAACTATATTTCTAAATGAAAATCTACTCAAGGATGTGTACATGACACAACCTAATGATTTTGTAGATCCAAAGGATGCAGGAAAGGTATATAAGTTGCAAAGGTCCATTTATGAATTAAAGCAACCTTCTAGAAGCTGGAATCTTTAATTCGATGATGCAATCAAACCGTTTGGTTTCAAAAAAATGAAGATGAACCTTGTGTCTATAAGAAGGTTAGTATGAGCGCAGTCATCTTTCTCATATTGTATGTAGATGACATACTTCTCATTAAAAATGATATCCCTACACTACAGTATATGAAGACTTGGCTTGGGAATTAGTTCTCAATGAAAGACTTAGGTAAAGCAGCCAACATTTTAGGCATCAAGATCTATAGAGATAGATCTAAGAGATTGCTTGATTTAAGTCAGAGTATAAATATTGACAAGGTGCTTAATTATTTTGTCATGCAGAATTCCAAGAAAGGATTCATGCCAATATCCATGGTGTGAGCCTTTCGAAAGCTCAATGCCCCTCTTCTAAGGAAGAAAGGGATCGCATGGATCAGATTTCTTATGCATCTGTTATAGGATCTATCATGTACGTTATGTTTTGTACTTGCCCTGATCTCGTATGCGTTAAGCATGACGAGCAGATACCAGGTGACGGTCACTGGACAAGATACCAGGTGAAGGTCACTGGACAACTGTCAAGATTATTTCTTAAGATTTAATCTCGGAAGCTTACCATGATTATATTACATTCAAACATTAAATTTATTTTAATTTTTGAATTATTTACACATTTTTAAAATTATTTTAAAATTTCAAATATTTTTTAAAAATTTTAAACTATTTTAATTATAAAATTAATTTAAGATTTAATTTTCAATAAATTATAAATATGAATTCAAAATTTTCAATTAAAATATAAATTTATACATCATAATTATATTAGTTAATTATAATTTATATAATAATTAATTGCAAATTGTATATATTTTAAATAATATATTACATATTTATGCATATCATTTTAATTTGATTTTTATTAAACTACAAATATGAATTTAAAATTTAAATATTTGCATTTTTTTATAAATATTTTAAATTTATATATTATAATTATATTAGTTAATTAAGAATTTATTTAATTAATTATTGATTTATATAATATATATATATAAAATAATAATGATATATTTGTATATATATATAAATAATATATTTTATAAAAAATTAATATAACAATGATTATAACAGTAACATTAATAAGTTATAACATATAAATATATATTTTATTTAAATATAAGGTTTTAATTAAAAACGGTATATTGTTTATACTTTTTTTATAAAACCCTATTCTTCACAATCGCGATTCTCCCCGATTCCGCCGTCGAGACTCCTCTCCTCACGATTCCAATCGCAACACTTCTTCTCTACCGAAGACGAGGCAGTGAGCACGCTTCTCTACCGAAGATGAGGCGACGAGGCGGCGAGCATGCTTCTTCTCTACCGAAGACGAGGCAACGAGGCGGCGAGCACACTTATTCTCTACCGAAGACGAGGCGGCGAGCACACTTCTTTGGCGAGGCGATGAGGCAGCGCGATTGCTGTACTGGTCTAGTGCCGATGTCGGTCCCCCGTCGAAACGGTAAAAACCGTACGTATCGAGCGGAACGGCTCGGTATTTTATACTATGAGGTGAACTATAAAGTCGATTATTGGGTATGCAATAAGTTATGCGGAAGGATATGAGTGATGTAAATGAGATCTATCCCTTCTATATAACGGAAGTTGTGCGCCCCTTAATTAATAGGACACAAGAATGCATGGTCATGCTCAAATAAGCTCAATATGCGATATTGAACTTATTTGATTGAATGTATTTACTTAGAGATTAAGAAACATAATGATTAATAAGAGGATGGCACGGTCTATTCCTCATTGATCAATCTAGATAACAAGGATAGAAGGACTGAGTCATACAAGATAATAGACACGGAAAGGTTAAGTCGGATCTCGATCTCGCCACTTGGGTAGCAATGATGCATTGCTAGATGTCACTCATTGCTTATGTATCTAAAATGGTTTTAAAGACATTGTCAATGTTACGAGAACCTATTGGATCACACACAAAGGACAAGTTTGATTTGGAGATGGGTTCATATGATGGATCATTGGATTAAGTCTAATCCGAATTAGACTCATTGGGTTAGACTCAATTGGATCCAGCTATTGGATTGAGTCCAATTTGAATTAGACTCATGGAGTCAATTCATATTGATGAGGATCAATCAGTTGGACACACTGGGTGAACTCGAATTCACCAAGAAAGAGGAAAAGAACAAGACTTAATTGGATTAATAGAGGTCTTACTTGGATTAATGGAGAATTAACACCAATTAAGACTCATTGGTAAATGAATACAAAAGGGGGTTTTGATTCATTTGGTAAAAAAACTTGTTTTCTTCCTCCTCTTATTCTCCTTCCTCTTAGGCCGAAATCTTCCTTGTGGTTGCTAGCACAACCTTAGTTGATTTTTCCTTCTCCACTTCGTGAATTCGTGGGATGGAGGGAAGGCTTGTTAAAGAGGCACGAACACGTAATCGTGTTGAGATCCTTACTATCGGGAGTTTGTGTTTACGCAACAAAAGTATAACTCCCTTTTAACAAACTTAGTATATGTTTTTCTCCATCGCATGAATCTTCTGAAAAAATCTAGTTAATTTTTTCGCTGCGCTTTCTGCGTGTTTAACGCTCTAGATCCTTACATTAAAGAACTAGATCTCTTTTATAGACCTTAACCTAAAACAAACTAGGAAATAATCAAATTTAAATTATGAAATAAAGAAATCCAGATTAAACTCTAACCAAAAGTATCTCTTTTAAATACTTACCAAATCTATTTAACACCCTAAAACTAACCAATTATCACCTTAAAATAGTTCCTAAAATAGACTTCTTCTCCTAAAGATCCCTTACCAAACTAAACTTTTCAAAAATCTAAAACTTTTAGGATTAATTTCCTAGTTTGCATGCCACCACCCAAATGTTAGGTGATAGATGATTTTGGTATTAGCAAGGGTTCAACTAATGAATTTTTAATAGTCTCCAGCTAACAAGGTACCCTATCCCATTATACAATTGAAATCTATCTGCAATAAATTTGAAACTCGTATATTTCTCGTTTTTGGGACTGAAGGATTTGGATTTTCCCAAATCAAGGTTTAGCATGATCAGTGTCAACCGATGTCAACCTATGCCATGTCAGCATGGACCAACACCAAGTCAGTACTGGTCTGGCCTACAAAATAAATTAGCATCAAACCAACCCATAACCTGGATCAAAATAAACTTTACATTATTAGCAAAAAAGACAAAGATCTAAACCTCCAAAATAATAAAGAAAAGAAAAACAGTAATGAGTGCCAACCAGAAAATATATATAGATGTCGAAAAAAAACAAAAAACAAACATGCTCAAATGCAGTTCTGATAAAGTATGAAGAAATGATAGTAGCATTTATATGCTTAAAACCCCACCTTTGCCCTGATGTCATCTTCATGTTGTATCAGATGAGGATGGATGGAGGGGATAAAGGTAAAAAATCGATTGCTAGCATCAACAATCAAGCTTTCTTTAACAGCTGGAGCATATGTAGTGTTGCAAATCAAGTTCTGTATCTCTGTTAATGCAGCAAATCCTGAAAGGCAAAAAGGAACTTAGCAGACCATGAACGCTATCAGGTTTTTATGCAACAATATCCGTTATACTGTTATGGTACACTAGCAAAAAGGCTCACCTTTTTGAATATTCTCCTTGCTTAGCTTTCCGAGTGGCATTTCAGTCAAATTGATCTCAAATTCTAACATCGCAGACCTAAAAGGTTTATGGAGAAAAATTATAGACACTCACCCATAATATGGACAATCGAATGAACAACACTTACCTATAGGTTTCAACATTAAAAAGCATTTTCATTAATTCGAGCAACCGGGGTTCAAGCTGGCTTTTCAGATTAGATGGATTCTTTTTAAGAGCTTGTTTGACACCATAATCCTAAAAATGAAAAAGCTTATAAGCCCACTAAACAGACAAATACAGGACTAGCTTCAAAAAGGAATTGACAAACAAGTCATCATCCACTAAACACGCACAATATCTAGTGGGTAAAATCTTCCAGGTTGCTTCTGGAAGTTAGCCTTCTGTTCCCATGCTTCCCACGGATTCCCTGTTTTCTCAAGAAATAAATGTTTAAATTGCTGAATTGCATCTGATTTTGACATCTCTTCTAATTTTATTCCTCCAATTTTATCATTGCCAACTCGTCCCCACTTCCGGAAAACATAGCAGTCTGAACCATTATCTTCTTGGATTATCTGAAGGATGTAGTAACTTCACAAACAAAAAAAAAATACAGTAAGAGTTAATTTACAAGCCAAAGAAAAATAAGAAATAACAATTTCTATGATGAATCTAAATTGGAAGGAAATAAAGAAACAAGTAGCAGAGGGTAATTAAGGAAAGGAATTTAATAGCAGAGATCACCATAAAATGATGATGCGCAGCCAACTTATCATACCAATCATGATAGAAAATCTTTGTTTGGATAAAAAATAGAAGCTACGCCGGACATGTTTTTTCTAAAACAAATGAAACTACCTGTTTATACCAGTAGACAGATCAGACATATTTAAAGTAGTGTTATAGATGCTTTGTCCATCTTCTAAAATATGACCAGTATCCTGCAAATCAGAAGCCTCATGCACAGCACTTCTTCCTTTCACTTTTACAGTGACAACACCACTTCTTGAGGTTTCTGAAGCAACCTCAATCTTGTACGAATCAAAAGGAAGCTTCTTCATCTTTCTAATGCATCCATGAAGGTAATCTTCCCTAACAATGGGCAATTTCATCCTCCTGTAAAGTAGGATAAAGCCTTGTCAAAATTTTGATTTGGACAGACCCATAATGACAGAAAAAGTGAGAGAGATGCAGTCTACAATAACCTTGCTTTTTTTATTTGAGAATCATCATTGTTCACCTCACGGCTCCATATCAAACAGCTAGTATCTACATTGATGAAAAAAAGTTACTGATTGTTCAAAGTATGAATATATTTGATATCAAAAGAGTGCCATGCAGATAGTTTTAATAAAACTTGGGAAAATAACCTTTCATGATTTTCATATGAAATTTTACTCCAGCTGCCTCAAGTTTTGGCTTCAGTTCTTCCTAGATGTAAAAATAGAAATTACTTTAACAAGGTGCAAAATCAGTACCCAATGTATGTGAAAAACAGTTAACAAAGTTCACTTGGGCAACAAGACCACCTAAATACAACCTCTAATGTCCGTTAAAAAGTATATATTTGCCAAGAGCAGAAATCAACAAGTGGACATAACTAATAAAACAAAATAATAGCTTACGAAATCTCCACTGGATTTCCCAGCAATAGCAACTTTTAATTTCTCCAACTTTTCATCATTAGATGGCGGAGATGAATCAGATGTATCCCCAATGACAGACTTACTAGTGGAGAGAGGAAGAAGTCTTTCGGGTTTCTTGGGTTTTTGAGACCTGTACCACTTCAGAGGTAGAACAAAGTTGAGTCAGCATTGATTACAGCTGATGATTTTTCATGCAACAAATATACATACTTTTATAAGATACTTGTTAGTTGTTTCTCTAGGAATTTTCCACTTTTCCTTAAGGCGTACTGGTTCCTTTGTTGAGTATGAACACTTGCTCCATGCAGACAAATAACCATGACAATGATACTGACCTCCAGAGTAATGCAGAGAACCAGAGCAGAGTGGGCATTTATCCAATGCACCAAATAGCATCCCATCAGCACTAGAAATATTTTAAAAAAGCACACACCTGTTTAGGACTAAAAAATTGAGGCAACAGCACACCAATATGAAACAACTAAATAGCCTGGTCATCCAATAGACAGATGGAATGAAATTGTTCACACTTTTATGTCTAAAAACAGTGAAAGATATTATAGGCAGACTTTCATGTGCCTACTAAGTGCTGAAACCTGAATAACAAGCTGGTGAAAGCATTTTACAAGAATGGCAATGCACACGACTAAGTTCTAAGTTTCTAATTACTAATATCTTGGTCTATCCAACATATACTAAGTAATTAAGTTGGTACGATCCTCATTCTTTGCTGACTATTTTTTGCTGAGTATTTTTTTCTTATATCACAGCACATTGAAATTCCCAAAACAATTGAATGTCATGGTTTAAAGTGTTGACACCTCTGGATGAAACCAATACTGTACAGACATGAGATTCTTGTAGTTGTGCCACCTGTGCCAACACAAAATAGCCTGTGATGATGTAACCAATGTGTCTTGTCTTGTCAACTGGCAAAAGCGGAATTGACTAAATCTAGAAAGAGAAAATAAGGCATACCTAATGAAGATCCACAAGTCTGAAAAAGTAGGGACGGAAGCAGAAAATCTTCAACAAAGGGGAGGTGGCAACTCAGCTTTGGTTATTGAGTAAACTATTTTATTTGTATAGTTAAAATTTAAAACAGATCATTGATCAGACAAATACATTCGCCGTTCCATATTATAATATTGATACAATTTCAGTACTTATTTACTTTTATCAACGTCGAGTGTGCACATTATATCTCATATTATCTTTAGATTTCTATAAACAAAGTATAATTTTTTTAAAAAAAATATTCTTTTACTTGCTTTCTTTATTGAGATGAAAGCGGATAATTGTTTCTATTTGTTTCCTTTGTAGGAAATAGAAACTCATCATCTTACTAAAGAAAATGCTTTGTCATGCACAATATGTTATTCTACATTCAAAAATAGACGTGTGCCAAATTTGCATTCATCTAATTTAATATTTGTAATAACAAAATTATTAGTTTTGCAAAAATGAGATCAAATCTCTTATTGTAATCTTTTTCATCCAAAATTTAAAAAAAACAAAACATGATATTCTCTTTTTTCTTTTTAAAATTAGTAAAAAATATATTATCAATCATTCGGCCAAACATTGTTGACTATTCGTCTAATTATTATTATCATTTAACAAGATACAAATATTCATATTAATTTAATTTTTCTCATTTTTTTATAGCAAAATAAAACTAAATTGATGGAACTATAACTTCTTTGATAAGCAACAATATCATCTTGGATATACAATTAACTAGGCAAAAGCTTTATTTCCTTACAAAAAAAAAAAAATAATTAAATCTTTGGTCCATAGTTTAAAATTTTGATCCTTATCTTAGTTTCAATTCATGGCCTCGGTATCGTATCATGTCGTGTCGATACAATTCCAATATTTTTTTAAATATAAAATTTATTAATTAAAAAATATTTTTACTAATATTTAATTGCTATAAATGTTTTTTATTAAATTATATTTGAAATGTTGAATATTTAATTTAAATTTTGATATTATTTTATAAAATATTTGATGCTTATTGAATCTTTTACCATAACTGTTTATTGAATGTATAAATTTAAAATTTATATTTTTATTAATATACACATAATTAATAGTTTTAATTGCAATTTTATTAACAAGGTATCAAGTCCAACTTATATTTACAATGGCGATTGTTATTTGAGATTAAAGAAATTCTTAATTTTATAAAAAGTGAGGCATATTTATACACAAAGCTAAGAATCTATCTTCGAAAAGAATCTATCAAAATTATAATTAAGGCAATTGACAACTATATTAATTAATATATATAGTTAATAATTAACAGTTATATTAGTTACTATATACAAATATATATAGCTAATATTTCGCCTCAAGTTGGAGTAAAGATGCTTCTTACAAAGATAATCAACCTGAATCATACTTAAAGCTTTTGTGAAGATGTCCCAAGGGGTATTCCCTAGTCTTCACATATCCTGTAGAAATTAAATTTTGTTGAATTTTCTCACAACAAAATGACGATTAATTTCAATGTGCTTAGTTGGCTTATGAAACACAGAATTCGATGTAATATCAAGAGCAACTTGGTTATCATTGGTACTAATTAAGAATTGATATATCCATATTATCTTACACATAGACGATGACATTGCCCTATATTCTGATTCTGCATTGGATTGTAACACAACATTTTGCTTCTTACTTTTCCATGAGACTAAATTTTCTACAATAAAGATACAATAATCTGAAGTAGAACTACTATCCATTTTAGAACATGCCCAATATGCATCTAAAAAAATTTAATATGAATGTGCTCATGATTTGCATATACGATACCTCGTCCGGGTGCTCTTTTCAAGTAACATAAAATTTACTCTAACGCTGCCAAATAATAAATTGTTGACAACACTAACCGAATATGCAATATCTAGACGAGTATAATAAGGCAATTTAACTTCCTGATCAACCTTCAATATCTCTAAGGATGTTCAAATAGTTCCCGGGAGTTGCTGTCCGATTTTCGTCGGACAACTTTACCCTCGGGGCATGACAATTTATTGGTATCAGAGCCATAGATTTACAAGGCCTGTTTTTCGTGTTTTGGATTTCGTGATTTGTTTTCTTGATGTGACTTTTCAAGTTTTAGGACTAGGCAATGGCAGGGCATCTCTAAGTTATAGGAAAATAAGGTATGTTTTAGTGGTTATCATACTTATTTGGGTTCATTACCTTATTTAGTTATGTTAGCCATTTTTATACCTATTAGGTATCCATTAACTTGGTGCTAGCATGGTGACACTTATGAGTCAGCCTTATTTGTAGTCGTGGTCGAGGACGACCACAGACGTGACTAGTTGACAGTTTGGGACTCGAATCTGATGCAGAGAATGTAAAATTTTTTGTGGCACCAACTGATACTAAGTTGGGAAATAGGGGTCGAGTCCGTTAACAAATTATTAGAGATCAAAGAATCTCCTGTGAAGTATATGTTCTGAGTCATTGGAACACTACATGGCTTTAACTTCTCGTAACTTCGACACCTAAGAAATTCTTTAGCACCCAAGTCTTTCATGCGAAATTGAGTGAATGAAAAATTTAAGAGATGAAATTCTTGTACTATCACTTCCAATGATAACAATATCATCCACATATATAACTAACAGAATGATACCAGTCAGGCTTCTTGTACTCTATTTTAAACCATACAAAGATTTTAAAAGACAACAAACTCGCCTTGACTCCCCTAAGCAACAAAATTAGAGATTGCTCTATATACACCTCCTCCTAAGCATTCTTGATATTAAGTTGATGTAAAGGTCAATGATAAGTAACAACCATTCAAATAAATAATCGATCAGATGTCAATTTTACAAGGAGAAAAAGTACTAGAATAGTCCACACCATAAGTCTGAGTATAGCCCCTAGTGACTAAACGGTTTTTCAATCTAGTAATTGAGCGACAAGACAAGCATAACCCTTAACAAATACCCAATTTACATCCTATAGCCTGTATCCCTAAAGGTAGATCGACCAAGTGTCAAATGTCATTGTCATCTAAAACATTCATCTCCTCTATCATTGCATCTTTCCAACCAGAGGAGATATGGCCTCATAGACAGTTTTAGGAATAGAGATAGATCAAGTGAAGCAAAAAAAGAATAAGAGGAAGACGACAAATCGTTATAAGAAACAAAAAAAAGTGGGATAAATACACTAACGTTTACCTTTGCGTAATGCAATAGGAAGATCATCACGCGGGACTAGATCTGAAGATAAAGGAGTAGGTGCAAGACATGAATCAAAAGGTTGACACATGGTGTAAAATACTGTAACAAAATAATAATAAAATAATAAAGTTTAATAGACGAATAACCTTAATGGAATTTTTAGGAATCTTTAGAAATTTTCTGAAAATTTTTCGAATCTCGTATGACGAGTTTAAGGGGATGAATTTATAGGCTTGGGAAAAAGCCTATTTGGAATAACCAAAAATGGGAGTTGATTGAGAAATAAACTTAGGTTTTGATTTACCTAAATCAAAGTTCAAATACCTATTACTGTGTCCGTGCACCGCCCCATCTTCTTCACCCGATTCTTTCCCTCCCTCTCACGTCGACCCCCTCCCCTTTCCCTCTTCCTTATCTTCCTCTTCCCCGATCTCTTCATCTTCCCCACCCCAATCCTTCGCCGTCACCACACGATCGCCGACGCCGAGCTCTCCCGACCACGCCATGCCACACGGCGCCACCGGATCACCGCGAGCACCAACGACGCTGCTCCTCCGCTTCCGGCAAGCTATCGCCGCCCCCTTCTCTGTGGCTGATCCATGCCCTAACTGCCCCTCGTGAATGCCGATCGCCATTCTCCTTTGTGTCGTCGCGATTGTGCCAACGCCCGCGAGCTTACAACCGGCAGCAGTCTCCTATTCGAGCACGCCTCACCATCATCAAGTCTTGGCTACCATACTGCCAAGATTCCAGCCACCCTCTCGATCTCGACGTCGTTGCTGCACCGGCACAGATACTCCATCGTCGTGCCCTAGCATCCGGGTGCCGAGTCTTTTTTCCTCTTCACTGATCTGGATCAGGGGTAAGTCATGATTCGATCTCATCTTCTATTTGTGATATGATGATTGGTTGTTGACTGATCGATGTAGTTTCGACCAAAATCCTTGTTCTGGCTGGAATACTTGCAGGTATTAGCGATACGAACAGAACCTAGAGATCAATGGAAGGTATGGTTCTGGTTTAACATTTGTGGATTTGGATTTGAGGTTAATGCTTAGATGTGGATGTGTTGAACTTGATCTAGGAAGCTTGATTCGGAGATCATCAATTTTATCTAGCTCCGGCCACAGTTTCCAGCAGCGGGTGCTCTATCGACAAATTAACGACGAAGTATACAGCTTGGGTGAGTTTGGTTTGATTCATGATGGTTATTTAGTAGTTGATTGATTTAGATGGATGCATGGTTGATGTTAGGATCATTGAATTATTGTGGATAAATTAAGTGTGTATTGATCTTAGAAGATGACCATGATTAAATTAATTAACTCATGAGTAGGATTGAAGTGAAGGAATTGTGGATTGAGTTAAACCTAATTGGATTAATGAATTAGGTTAATTATTTTGATTAGGATTTTCCCTAATTAGGTTGGGGATTTTATTTAGCTATTTGCTACATATGTATTAGCTAAATACATTATGTGATCGACTTTGATTCGAGGCGAGCGTCTCGACATGGGATTGGTTTGACACGATCTACGTATAAAGGCGGGTATCTTTGACTTATCTCTTTTGATATTGTCATTCTGATATGCGTAGTAGATTATAACTAGTAGTAATAGTTATGTTTATATCTGCCTTGGTATGTCACTACTTGATACCCGTAGTATGCCCATATTGTTATCTGTTATGCATTTATGCTTTTGTCCTCTTGATTTTTGTCATATGTACTTATGTTCATAGAAGTAGTGACATACAAAGCAGTACCGGATACAGGTCTAGCTACTAGACATACTTGGCATGTGTATCTAGATTTATTATTTGGCATGTGTACCTAAATTTATTTCCTGGCATGTGTACCTAGATTATGATACCTAAATCATTGTTATGGACTCGGTTTTCCTTTTGGTACACATTATATTGAGGCTGATATTTTCAGGAGTTACATGTTTGGTTTTCCTTTTGGTACACATTATCTGAAGACTGATATTTTCATGAGTTACATGTTTTAGTGTTACACACCATTTTTGCATGATTGCATGCTGAGCGATTATCGGCTCCATTGTTGTTGAGCACATCGCCAGTTATATGATCTGCACACAACCACTCATGGGTTAGTAGTATATCAGGCAGGGTGTGTGTAGTTTGTTCTGTCAAGGCTCCGTTGGTCCGCTCATGGGTAGTGGTGACTATAGCGTGGTAGCGGACAGGGATCCCTCCTCTTGACTATGACGCAGGGAGATGAGAGCTTAGGCTCCCTATTATGTTTGGGATAGGAGGATAGGTGTACTCCGACAACATCCTGTCCACTCGGTCACTCAGGAGTAGTGATGACAAAGTGCACAGTTGTCATAGCCCTACCTACTCGACCTCACCATCGCGTGTAAGGTGGCTGACTGGCGTCAGGGGTGACCATGTCATTTGTATCATATGCATGGATTGCATTTATTGTTTGTAATTGCTGCATTTTGGATGCTGCATATTGGTGGTTGCATATGATTGACATGCATACATGAGACATTATGTATTTGGTCTAATGACCCTGTATTTGTTGGTGTGGTTCCTACCCTTATGTCAGGATAGGAGGCCCTGGTGAGTACAGTTCTTCCGATGTTCAGTTTTTCATTACCTATTATTGTTCAAGAGACTGTACTGCATGATTATTACTGATAGTTATATTTTACTATGCATGTCTGCTCGATACGTATGTTATACTCACTACCCCTTATTTTTCCTGTTGTTTTCAGGTTAGCACATAGATATGTCGTATCGCTTGGAGTATCCTGTCTGCCAATCCCACGTCACTTCAAAGAACGGTTTTACTTCGCTCTTGTTTTCTTTCATATATTTTTTATTGTTTTGGCATTGTATTGGTGTTTAGCCATGTGGCTATTTCATTGTTTTTGGTGTTGTATTTGTGTTTAAGCCGTGCCAGCACGCATTGTATCTATTGGGTTTGTGCGGGCTTTTCTTTCGTTTTCCACTGTGTTTTTAGTATAGTCGTGTGGGCTGTTTAATATATATAACTGCGTGGTTGTATATATTCCAACCATGTGGGCTGATGTATATAGCTTGTTGATGTATATATAATTCAGATTGTCACCGATAAAGGGGAGATGCTGCCGGATTTTCCTCTGGTAGGGACTCCTCTAGGCGTGACACCTGGAGTATACTTGAATTATAGGAGACTTAACAGGAGCTGTTTCCGAGACAAATGCGAGGGG
The DNA here is from genome assembly GCF_018446385.1 of Zingiber officinale. Lineage (NCBI taxonomy): Eukaryota > Viridiplantae > Streptophyta > Magnoliopsida > Zingiberales > Zingiberaceae > Zingiber > Zingiber officinale. Next base: position 77,503,819 of record NC_055990.1, read on the forward strand.
ATGTAATAGAATACACCAACAAATCATCCTCCTTCTTTTGACGAGTCAAAATAGGTGAGGACAAGAAATAAGGTGTCTTAATACCTAAATCAATGCTTCAACACAATATGATAAGGACCCCAAATATCAGAATGAACTAATTCAAAAGAAATAGTAGCACATTTATTTACTTTAGGACTCAAACTAAAACGGTGGTGTTTTGCAAATTGACACGACTTGCAATCTAATGAAGACATATTACTATATTGTGGATAAAGCTTCATGAGCAAAGGAAGAAATGGATAGTCCAACCTACAATGAGCGTCGAAAAGAGAAATAACACTCGAGCAAGCCAAGAATTTGGGAGCGATGCATCGAGAATGTAAAGCACTCCAAACTCGTGTTCTTTACTAATAATCTTTTTCATCAAAAGATCCTGAAATAAATTGGGAAAAAATGAAATACAATAGTTAACATTACAAGTTAGTTGACTAACAGAGAGCAAATTAAAAGATAAATTAGGTAAATGTCAGACAGAGAACCAAAGAAGTAAAGGGATAGGATTGATAGTGTCAGACCCATAAACACACGATCGAGACCCATCAGCTAAAGTAACGTTAGAAGTTAGTTTTGGACTAAAAAGTAGAAAAGAGACTATAATTATCTATCATATGATTTATGGCACCAGAATGAATGACCCATTTGAAGGATAAGAAAAGAAGACATGCATTGTGTTTACCTGAATTAGCAATAGCAATGATAGAGGAAGATGAAGACTTGATTGATTCATGATATTATGAGAACTTAGCAAAGTCATCTGTAGAGATAAGGACCAATTTGTCAAAGGCATCATTAGTGGACACAATATGGGGCAAGTGTTTTTGTTGTACTAAAGCTTTCTATACTTAAATTTCGTATGGCCTAGTATACTACAGTAGTTGCGCACAATACCACCAAAATTCGACATTTGAGTTTCAAAATCCTATGAGTCACGTCCTTTGTTTCCACTATAACTAGTTGATCTCCCACACACATAATTAGTAATGCGACTTACCAAAGCACTACTAAGCAAAACCGGTGCAATACTTTCTAAACGGAGAACGTGACTAAATACATAAGAGGAGACCTCAGAACCTGAGAGAGCTTGTGACTTAGCAGATTCAAAATCAAGAGATAGGCAAGCGAGGAAGCTCATGATAGTCATATGTTCTCTTTAGCGTTGTTGAACCTTCACATCAGGGCTAAAAGGCAACCGTATATTAAGCTTCTCATGTCTTCAAACACCATAAAATAATTAATTAGATGTTGATCTTGTTTTTCACAGAGTAAAGGGCTTTACAAACCTTATTTATACATGTGGGAGAGATTCCTTTCTCCAAAAGGATAGCCCGGTGCACGAGGCTCCTGCCATACAAGATCCCGGGAGGTTGTTTCCGAGATTCGAACCCGTGACCTTTAGGTCACAAAGCAACAAGATTCCTTTTTCCAGAATACAAAAATTCCAAACAATTCATCAGTTGTTTAACAAATTCACACTGATTGATCAAATCAATTACCTCACTATCAATACAATACCAAATATGAAAGAACAAGTGAGCATCCTCTCTAAGCCATGTCTGTTTCGAATCATCTTTAGAAAGATTATCTTTATCAATACTTCGTAGATAAAGACAATCTTACTCCAATTCAAGTAGTTCGAACCATTTAGCTTAGGCAGTGATATTATACATTACAAGCACCACATCCGTCATAATAGAAGACTTATTATCGGTCATAAGACTTTATCCCAGAGGAAGTCAAATAAGAGAAGAATCTGAAGGAAGCTTCAAACCAACAAGACGCGGACAAATCCACACGTCGACGCCTACGGGCGCGTCTGGCCAGGAGTTGTGAACCCCACAATTAGCGAAACAACCAGGGAGGAAGATCCATTGATATGCAGCGGCTGATGGGCGATGAGTTGATGAAGGTTATGACGGAGATGAAACCCTAATTTCATTCTCTAATGCTCTCTGATACTATGTTATTTGAGATAAAAAGAATTCCTACTTTTATTGAAGAGTGAGGCATAATTAAATACAAAGCTAGGAATCTATTTTAGGAAAGAATCTATCTTAGAAAACTATAATTAAAGTAAAGGACAGCTATCTTAGCTAATATATGCACATATATACAACTAATAGTGATAAAGATTGATCTTCACATTCAAGTTTCGTTGCAGAGGCATATTTTACATTTATGATGGCCATCCTCGGTTTAGACATCTTTAGATATGTTTTGATGAATTTTAAGATTGATTATGTTATAATTATTTGAAAACTTCAAATTACTTATGGATTAATATAATTTTTTATTTTGAGAATATGTAAAAATATTGTATAAATTTTTAATTGTAAAGTAAAATGGCAAATAGATGATGATTGATATATTGAGTATGCGCACGCGTGTATATATATATATTATAATTCTTAAATAGTGATTTCAATCCTTGATCTCTAATGACATTATAAAAGTTAGAACATATAAAAAAATTTAAATACCAAATTTTATCTTATTTAAAATTTTATATCCTAAATAGTTTTAAAAATAAATAATTAATTATATCAATATTTTACAAATTAATTTGAGTAAAAGTCATTTAGGGTTAATTGAAGTCCACCCAAGTAGACATGATAATTAGGATTAAATAGGTTTAAATTTAATTAAATTTGATCCACTTAAAATTAAATTTATATATAGAATAATTTTATTTAATTGTAGTAGTATTTAAAAAATATATTATATTTAAATTTTTTTCTATCTTTTGGTTTTTTTCTCTATCCTTAGAAAAAATATCTCTCTTAATTTCTATATTTATCTTTGTGGACAGATAGAGAGAAAGAAATTAATAAAGAAACAAATTTCAATATTTGAATTAAATAATAAAAAGAATTAATAATTTTAAAAAAATAATAGTTAAAAAAATGGAAATGAGAATGGGGAAAATGTTGAGAAAAATTAATCTACCAAGGGGCCTCGCGCGAGGTAGCGAGGCCGCACGAAGGCCTTACCTAGACACGAGGTCTCACGTGGTCTTGGATAGAGGTTGGGTGAGGTAGCCTCCGCGAAGCCTCTCACAAGACCTCGCAACTATGCAAGGCCTCCGCGGCCTTCATGCAGCCCCCGCGGTGTTCACGAACCTTTGTGAGACTGCCATGAGAGTCTTCGCCCTTTACAGTGATGCTGATGAGAGTCAACGGGCGGAATTTGCCGATTGACACACTCAAACTTTGAAATTATGCTTTGGTTCAAACTTCAACATAAATAGCTTCAAAACATAAAAGAACATCCCAAAGCACAATTTATACAATTTACATTTATTGTTTGTAGTACCTAATCTTTATATTGGAAAGATAGCATAATTTTTTTTTCATTTAGCATAATATATGGTTAAAAACACCCATAAAGATACAAGGAAAAATGTGATTCCACTCTGAGCTAATTAAAAATATTGAAATTGAGTGCTTATCATTTCTAAATAATAAGAATTATTGCTACACTATGTTTTTCTTTCAACTAAAATTTTCATTGCTATTTAATTTCAAATTTTATTAGTTATTTAAGCAAGTTATTTAGATTGACCAAACTAATTAATAGGTTTTGAAGAACTCAATCAGAGTGTAATTGGAGTGTGGCTGAGTTATTTGGATAGGCTCATCATCTAGTTTTAGTGGGTCTAATTTAGTCTTGATTTGATCAATTTAGGATTGAACTAAACTTATTTTGATTTAGACCTGTTTAATCTTTTGTATTTCAATTAAAAAAACCCAAGAAAAAAATCCTAATTTATTTATTTTAAATCTCTCATATACTCCTCTCTCTCGTATACGTTTGTGCCTCTCTCTCACACGACATTGACTCCATTACGACCTGCTCTCTCCCACCATCTCTCCCACAATGCTAGAGTTGATGACTCTCTCTTGTGCCTAACGCGCCCTCTCTCGCAACATCAGAGTGGATCAAGCTGTCACCAGGTAACCTTTCTCTTTCAATCCTGATCTTGCTCTTCTCCCTCTCCCACTTCTTCCTCAATAAATGTGTTTGTATCGATCATTCCACATCTTATTATAAGAGCAGAAAAAGCACAAAGCAAGATTTTAATTTGTGATTATGTGTGATTAAATAGCTTATCAACTTATGCAACATCATGTAGTGACTGAAATCTCGAGCCGTGCCGTCCGAAACGGGCAGTTTTTACCGTTCCGATGCAGGACCGGCACAACACGCACAGCAATTTCATGTGCGTCATTGTGTGCATCACGCGCACGCAACAGAAGGAAGAAGGAAGAAGGAAGAATCAATTCAGGGATGAAGACTTACAAGGAATCATCGGCGAAAAATTAGCTCGGTGAGGTGGCGACGGCAAGGCTGCTGCGATGAGGTGGTGGTGAGGCAGAGTGAGGTGGTGGCGGCAAGGCGGCTGTGATGAGGCAGCGACGACTTGAAAAAAAATCACGATGGGAGGCGAAATCGCAAGGTTAGCAAAAGTTAGGGTTAATTAAAACTTTTAAATAAAACCACTATATTATATATATAATTTCTAATTTCTAATTAATTATTATATAAATTATAATTATATATTATATAAATGAATAATTAATTAAAGAAACGGTTAATTGATTAATATAATTATAATATATAATTTTATATTTTTATTATTGCTATTAAAATTATAAAAATTAAAGTAAAAAATAGATAATTTAAAATAATTTTAAAAACAAACTTTAATTTTTATAAATTAAAAATAGATTAAAATTTTATAAAAATATTTAAATAATTTTGAAATTTTATAATAATTTTAAATTTTAATAAATAATTCTAAAAATATAATTGTTAAAAAATTTAAAATATGTATAAATTTTTTAAATAAATTTGATTTTAAATTCAATATATATATATATATATATATTATGATTTTTGTGTTAATTTATATAATTATTATAGATAATAACTTTTTTTATCTTAGAATCAATTTGAGATTTAAAAACATGAATATTAACATATTTAAGCATATGGACACATTTTTATTAATATGAATGTCTCATCTTTATTTTTGAAGTTTTGACAAATGTATGCCATCAAATTACATAACATTAATACAACAACAACCACTATATATATATATATATATATATATATAAGTATCGAAACCGTATCGGCATGATACGATACATTACTGACACCGTATAGTTCCAGTCTGAGACTGAATTCTCAGCATGGATCGAGATTTTAAATCTTGGCATCATGTATTAATAAATTTGTACATATAATTTGACCAAATTAAAAATTCATAAAATAACGAAATAATTTAGATTATTAAAAACATTATAATCATATATATATTACTCATAATAAAAAATAATATAACCTTAAACCTATAGTCAACTATCTAAATTAAAGTTTTATACAATGGACCATACATAGTATATAACAAATTTTACTTTTTCATATTTTCTAGGTTAATTTAGTTTAGCGTTCAACTTAAGTTAATTGTAACTATATGTTTTACACTTAATTAATTCATTGTTTATTAGTATTACTTAATTAATAATATTTGTAAATATTTTTTAAAGTACTATTATATCCTTTATAGTCCATAATAAACCTTTATAGTTACACTGACGTATTAGTTATTTAAAACCATCTCAAGTCCTCTCAGCATATGCTTTAAGTGCATGTCAAGTGACAACACAACAATACAAAAACTTAATAGCTAGAGAGAATTAAGGAAGCAGGGACAGGAAGATCAGGATGCAAACCAAAACAGAATGCATAATGTCAGGTTGGTAGTGTGACATTCTTTTCATGTTAATAACAAAATTTGCAAGGTAAATCATCAAAAATAAAATAATTAGATATAAAAAGCATTTCATTCAATCACAGAAAAGGATAAGACCAGGGACAACAGGCATGAGAAGAGCATTCAAGACTCGGTGATTAAAATGTAAGCAAACCCACTTGTGGACAAATAATGAAGGAAACGACTTTAAAATAATCATCTTTACATAATAATAGAGTGACATCAGGTTTACTATATTACTAGAAATGGCAGATGCAGGTAGCCTTTGTGTAAAATAATCAAGGCTCGACATTCCCAGAAACAAGATTAAAAGAAAAGGGTGAAGTGACTGAATTATTGTTAATTTAAGAGAAAACTGATGAGCACCTATAAGAAATCAGCCCCCAAGAACTTTCTTAAAGAAAAGCAAGAAACAAAGAAAACTATCCACAATTTAGCTACTGAGAAAGTGTTGTGTCACTAATTCAGTTAGTTATATACCTTAAATATACAATAAAAACATAATTGCAAGAAAATTTTGATCTCATTTTCAAACTTAATGAATCAAGACATACCATGTCAGAAAAACTTCCAAACAATTACAGAACATAATGAAAACTAACCAACGATCTCGGAGATCATGTTCAGATCCGGTTGAATCCTGTTCATTTGCTTTAAGCATCTCCCGCAGCTCAGCCACACTCACATACCTTTTAAGCTCATCTTTTATATCCCACAACAGCTTGCTCTGCACTTCCAATCTATTGTCCAGTTCCATGGTGTCAGAATTATCATAATCAGGCACTTTGTTTCCTTTGCTTGGTCCTCTGTCTGATGCATTGTTTAGATCAATCTTGAGAACTTTTGGTTTCTGATTGTTAGTCCTGGCAGTCTTCCTCTTCACACCTTGTGAAGTTGCTTGATCTGATGAATTATAGGACATAATCAAACAATAATTAAAGGAGGAAAAATTAAGAGTAAACTAACAGTTATTTGGCAACTTGTACTAGAATTATGAATTGATAATATCTTACTTCCTTCTATATGTTTAGATGTATCCCTTTTATAAAGTGCAGAAACAGCTTCTTTATCTTGAGGGGAAAGGCTGTCCCACCCTGAAACTTTTTTTATACTGCTTGATGGAGACATAGTGATGAAACAGCTGACATGGTGCCACAAGAGACCTCGAACACCTTTTCCTCCAGCATTAGTTGAGACACGAACCTGTCACAGAACATGCAGTCGTATTAATTCATTGAAAAGCCTAAACAAGCAACAGTTGGATATAGAAGAGATCAGATAAGCCAATAACTGCAATTAAGTGAAGAAATGCATTATCAATCTGCCAATTTAAAGTTTTAAACTTTAAAAAGCCCTTCAAAACTAAAATGTTCCATCCTCTAATGAATACAGAAATTACAGTATCAGAATATTTCATGGGGACTTGTTATTGTGGAAATTGTGCTTTACATTAACAAAAAAATTCTAAAACTTCATCAGATCTGAAAGTATTCCTTTGCCCCTTCATCAGTTTGCTAGTTCAGTTGCATGGGCATCAACATAGATGACCATAAGGGGTTTGGCTTCTCGAGGTTGATGTCAAGCAGCAGACTACTAAAACTACACTACAAATACAGAGAACAATACAGCAGGCAAAATGGATTTCAATAAAGCCACAGTTACTAAGAAGAATCTGGTTTGAGTCTATCTTTTAGTCTCCTTATGTTATAGAAAACCTTTTAACCAAGGTTTAAAATTTAAAACCTGTGACAGAGCGACAAAGCCTGTCTTTGGTCCTGTTAGAATATTGTAACATAATAACTAGGGGTATTATTATAATTATGCTTTATATCCTTCTTCAATAACTCCATAGTGTCTAATACACGATTTTTTCTTAACAAGGTATCAGAGTCAGGTTAAAAGAAAACCCTAATTTCCTGCAGCATCGCTCTCTTGCGTTTTCTCTTCTCCACCTCCTCCCTGATAGCACTCTCTTCGTATTCCCCAACGATCGCGCAATCGTCCTCGACGTGGCCAGCAAGCGTGCGATCTGCAGGCTGACTCCCATCCCTGGCGACCAACGAAGCTATCCTGCCTCAGGCTCCTCTGTTCTCCGACGACGGCGACATCTCCGACGGCTCTGGGGAAGGTGACGACCTCATCTTAGGGTTCTTCTGACTGAGGCGACAATGTCTCCTCAGTGTTCCCTTCCGGCGAAGTAGTTTTGCTCAGGCGCGATGGATTTCCCTCATCTCCCGATCCTTGTTGAAGAGTGCCCGCTTCAATCTAGGGTTTCGTTGCCGCAGTGGTTCTGCTCTCTGAAGGCTTCCCGTGGACGTGGTTTCTAACAGAGGAATCCGACTGTTCTTCCCTCTTCTCTGGCTGTTCTTTCTTCCTCTCCGTCCCTACATCCGAAGATTTCCTTGCCGACGTGGTTGCTAACGCAAGGTGTTCAACAGAGGAGAAGGCCGACAGAGCAGTGAGTATCTTCTTCTCAATTCCAGTCGGTCGTTTCATCTTCATCTCCAACAAGCTCTTCTCTAAGTGCATCACTAAGGCTGCTGTGGACTTTCTGCTGACGTGGTTGTGGAAGCAGGGAGTTTTCACCAAAGAAGGGGGTAGCCTACTACCTCTTCATCTTCTCTTTCGACGTTCTTCACAGTTCTTTCCAAACTAATCAATGGATACATCCGGCATCTCAAAGTCAGATACCTCAATCTTTACCAACCACATCACTGCACCCCTCTCTTCCGAGGGATTGGATGATAAAAATTACGTCTCTTGGGCATCTCACAGTGAGTTTTAGCTTGTTGGATAGGGTTATGAGACACATCTCACTCAAACTGAAGAAGATGTTCAAGTCGTCGATCGTCCTCTATGGAAGAAGGTTGACACTCAGTTGTGTTGTATTATCCGAGTCACCATCCATCCATCTCTTAGAAATATCTTTCGTACTCACAAAACCTGCAAAGTCGTTTGGACACAAGCTCAACAACTCTTTACAAACACCTCTCGGCGACTCTATCAAGTTTGTGAAGATCTTATGATCATCCTCAGTGCCCATCAGATTAAGGATTTAATGTCAACTTATCTGGGTTCGGTCTCTAGCCTTCTTTGTGACTTCAACGAACTGCTACCACCTATGGCCAGTCCTGTTGAAGAGCTTGAAAATTGGAAGAAATTTTTTATGTCCCTGGCTTTATATGGTCTGCCCACAGATTATTTTTATGTTCGTGATCAGATCCTAAGCAGCCCCACAAAAGCTACCATGAACAATACCTGGGCAACTCTCCTCCGCGCCCCGGCCAAGATCTTGACGATGCCTCCTTCCATTCTTGTTGACTCGTCAGCTTTGGTCTCTCGACACAACAACAGACCTCTGCCTCACAAGGGTGGCAAAGGTCGTCCTTGGTGTGATCATTGCCGCCGCCCGGGCCACACGATTGATAAGTGTTGTGGGTTGCATGGTCGACCTCCTTGCGCTGCTCAGATCGCTCAGAATTCTGTTGCTTCTTCAACTTCCACTTCACAGTTAACACCAGATCCGACCCCACAATCTTCCTATAATGACTTTCTTAAATGGTTTGAGGATCGTCAGGCTTGCTTCTGATTCCACTGCTATTGTTGCACACGCTAGTAATTCCTTTGCTAGCATATCTCACTCTTCAGGTTCTTGGGTTCTTGATTCTGGGGCCACTGATCATATCACTGGTAATAAATCTCTATTTTTCTTCTCTCACTGCTTCTGGTTATTTACTAATTGTCACCATGGTCAATGGTTCCCAAACTGAATCCAAGGGTATTAGTATTGTTCATCCTTCTTCGTCTCTTTCCATTCATAATGTTCTTTATGTTCCCAGAGCTCCTTTTAATTTATTGTCAATAAGTCAACTTGATCTCTTAATTGTGTTATTTCTTTTACTAAAACATCTGTTTCCTTACAAGACCAGAGTACGGGGAGGATGATTGGCTTCGGATGTGAGTCTCATGGACTTTATCGGCTTCAACAACTCTCTCCTGTTGGTTCGATGGCGGCATCTCCACTTTTTATTCATGCTCAATTGGGACATCTAGGTCTTGATAAGTTGAAACAATTACATCCTAGTCTTTCTCACTTAGAGTCTTTGTCTTGTGAGTCGTGTCAGTTAGGTATGCATGTTCGTAGTTCTTTTTCTCCTCGCACTGTGTCGGGCTACATCCCCCTTTGCTTTGGTTCATTCTGATGTTTGGGGTGTGAGTCATGTTTCTTCTACATTGGGATCACAATATTTTGTTATTTTTATAGACAATTTTTCTCGTTGTACATGGTTATATCTGATGAAGGAGCGTTAAGAATTATTTTCTATTTTTCAATCTTTTTTTCATGAAATCAAAACCCAGTTTGGTATTTCTCTTCGAACTTTGCAAAGTGATAATGCAAGCGAGTATCTTTCTATTTAGTTTCGTTCCTTCTTGACATCTCATGGTGCCCTCATACCCCTTAACAGAATGGGATTGCAGAACGCAAGAATCGTCATCTCCTTGAGACCACTCGAACTCTTCTCCATTCTCATGCTCCTCATCAGTTTTAGGGTGATGTCATACTTACTGCGTGTTATCTCATCAATCGCATGTCTTCCTCCACTCGCCAGGGTAAAATACCTCATCATCCTCTTCATCCTTTACCACCTCGGGTCTTTGGTTTTATATGTTTTTCTCATGATCTTGATCCTAGCATTGATAAACTCTCTCCCCGGTCTCATAAGTGTGTTTTCTTTAGGTACCCACCGTCTCAGAAAGGGTACAGGTGTTGTTCCCCTAATTTTCGTCGATACTTCATCTCTGCTGATGTCATATTCTTTGATTCGATTTCATTTTTTGGGCCTCCCGCTTCCCAGTCTGAGGTTTCTCCCTCTCCACCTGCAACTATCTTTTGTCCTCCGGAGGAACCTCTATCATCCCCAACCTCGTCTCCTCCTTTGTAGGTTTATCAGCGTTGTCCTCATCCTGCTTTGCCACCGACCGACACTGATACTACCGTGGACACATCTTTGGAGCTAAGTCCTTCGTCATTTCCTCCGATCCCATCCCCTGACTCTGATATTCCTATTGCACTTCGAAAGGGTATATGTTCCACTCGTAATCCTTCTCCTCACTATGTTTCTTTGAGTTATCATCGTTTTTCTCCTTCCTATTATTCTTGTCTTTTTCCTTGTCGTCTGTTTCTCTTCCTAAGATACAGGTGATGTCTTTGCCCATCCAAGATGGAAACAGGCTATGCTCGATGAAATTTGTACTTTACAAGTAGTGGGACTTGGGACCTCGTTCCTCTACCACCTAGGAAGTCAGTTGTTGGTTGTCAATAGGTGCATACGGTGAAGGTTGGTCCAGACGGTATGGTTGACAGGCTTAAGGCGTGTCTCATCGCTAAAGGTTATACTCAAATCTTCGAATTGGATTATGGAGACGTTTTTTCTCCTATTGCCAAGATGTCTTCTATACGTCTATTATTGTCAATTGTTGTGATTCACCATTGGCCTCTTTATCAATTTGGACATCAAAAATGTATTTTTACATGGTGATCGACTCGAGGAAGTCTACATGGAGCAACCTCCGTGTTTTGTTACTCCCGTTTTTTGGTCTTGTATGTCGCCTGCAGAAATGTTTATATGTCCTCAAGCAATCACCCAGAGCATGGTTCGGTAGATTTAGTACTATAATGAATGGTACAGACGATTAGTAGGAAAACTAAGCTACCTTGTTGTTACTCGTCCGGATATCTCATTTGCGATAAGTGTAGTAAGTCAATTTCTCAACTATCCATGCAAAGAACATTGGGATGTTGTAACTCGCATTATTCGATATATCAGAGGCGCACCAAGAAAGAGTCTTTTGCATGCAGACAAAAGACATACTCGAATCATAGGGTACTCTGATGCAGATTGGGCAGGATCTCCCACTGATAGAAGGTCCACTTCTAGGTTTTGTATATTTGTCGGAGGTAACCTTGTTTCTTGGAAAAGCAAAAAGCAGAATATTGTGGCAAGATCCAGTGCAGAGGCAGAGTATCGGGCTATGGCCATAACTAGTCAAGAGCTGATATGGCTAAAACGGTTGCTTCAGGAACTTAGGTTTGGAGAGATTACACAAATGTCACTTATATGTGACAACCAGGTTGTCATGCATATTGCCTCGAACCCAGTTTTTCATGAGAGGACAAAGCATATTGAAGTTGACTGTCACTTTGTTAGAGAGAAAATCATATCAAGAGAAATATCTACTAGTTTTGTCAACTCACATGATCAACTAAATCACTGAGAGGTTCCCGAATTGACTACATATGTAACAAGCTAGGTGTACATATGATCTATATTCTCCAGCTTGAGAGGGAGTATTAGAATATTATAATATAATAACTAGGGATATTATTGTAATTATGTTGTATATCCTTCTCTATATAAGTCAATAACTCCGTGGTGTCTAAATCACGGTTTTCTCTTAACAGGTCCGAACAATTCGATTCGGTATTGTATTGTGCGATGCTAGCCCATTTCAATAATTAATTAATTAATTAATTATTAATAATATGATTCATAAATTACATGATTTTTAATTAACATTTTATTATGATTAATTATTTATATAATAATTAATTAGATTGTTAATATATAATAATATAATTGGGTTGTCTATTGATATTTATTAATAAATTTTATTAACTCAGTCTTTAAAAAATATTTGTAACCAATTAAATTTAATTTTATACTTTAGTAACTTGTTATAATCTGGAAACGTCTTTTATTTAATAATGATGTATATTTTAATTTTTTTAATTAAATTTATTCAATTTTATAAGTATAAAAAAAATAGAAATTTGATTCACTCAATAAAAAAAGGGTAGCCACTGGTGCACGAAGTTCCCGCCATGCGGGATCTCAAGGAAGGATCCATTGTACACAGTCTTATCCTACTTTTTGCAAGAGATTGTTTACAGGATTCGAACCCGTGATCTTTTGATCACATGGCAACAACTTTACCGTTGCGCCAAGGCTCCCCTTCATTCACTCAATAAAAGTTGAAAGAAGAAAATAGATTTAAGATTTTTTTATTTTTTTTCTTTCAAATTGAATTGCATTGAGTTTTTTTTTAAAAAAAATAATTTGTTATGATTAACATATGCATATTCCAATCATCATATATTTTCAATAAAATAAATATAATAAATAAATAATTTTCTTAATCTAATAATTTTCTTAATCTAATTAAATAAATTTTTAAATTTGGAATGAAAGTTTAGAAAAGACATAAGAAGAGCTTGACATGATCTTGTGAAATTTTTGTTCTCTTAAGTAATCACATTTCTTTTATCTCTCTTGACATTATAAAAGTTAGAACACTAAAAAAAATTCACTAATATTAAATAATTTAGCTTATTTAAATTTTTACAATTTAAGTTATTTTTTAGATAATTAATTAAGTTATATAAATTAATATTTTGAGATTTTTTATGGTGAAGTTGAGTTGCATATAGTAACTCTTAAGTTGTAGGAGCGGAGTGACATATATTTTGGGATCCAATTACATTCTTACTTAGGCATAAAGATTAGTCAAGGTTCCAATCGATTGGAAGTTGACAATAGTCGACTGATAGGACTGATAGGCTTAGTCGAGTGTGGCTTTGATTTATTGAGAATGGTTCTATTTGATATCTGATAGGTCTCAATTGACTGGCAGTCATCTGATGTGCTTTATTCGACTGGTCAGTTGACTAATTTTCTGCTTGAATTTAAAAAAGAAGACCATTTAAAAAGAATATCTAAAGTATTTGATTGATGGCACATTGATTGGATTAGATTGTCATTGAGATGACTAGATTCAGCAAGATCTGAAGATTCAAGTTTGACTTACCAACATTAATGCCAAACAGTTTTCGAAGCTTATCCATGGCCATTTGAAGGGCTATAAAAGGAGAGGCAAGGAGGAGCTCAATGAACAAAAATAAGCTATTATTCTCAGGGATTCCGAAACTCAATTTTGTCATTCATTTATAGTTTCTTGCTTAAAATTTAAGGTCTCATCTTTAAGTTCGCACCTTTGTTGGTTTTCTATGAGGTTTCTAAACCTTCAGAAAGATTTGAGAAGAAAAAATTATAGTGGATATTTCGAGGCGTGACTCACTCAAAAAAAATGTGGAATCGTCACATCAGTGGCCCCCCTAGAGTCGGTCCCACGGATATGGAGGAAGGTAAATGCAAGTACATAGGTGGAAAGTGCATGGCGGAGACGTTAACCCCAGGCAATGACACCCCGAGGATCGACCCCTGAACCTTTCGGCCACAGAACCATGCACTCCCCATCTGTGCTAAGCCCTGGGGACGAGGCATGACTCACTCAAGAGTATATAAACCGTGGAGTAGAAACAAGGGTTCCAAGCCATATAAATAGCTTTTGTTAGTATTTTTTTTCTTTCTCATTTTGCTTTAATATCCACTACACGTATCTATCTTTTCTTTAAGAAAGATATTGTGTGCACAACCAAACGATGTTAGATTTATGGACTGCCCACTGCGGGCACTTCTCGATTTACCCTAATGGTCGGTGGAAAAATTTCGTAGGACCAGGCCGGTCATCCCAGGGCTAGCCTAACTGGGTTTATTATTTTTTTTAAGAAAGATATTATGAAGTCAAAGTCTATTCGCCCAGCCACACCACAATCAGCAACATCTGGTCTCATTCATCTACATTCAATCCAACAATCTATATCCAACTATGCTAGAGTTTGTATCCGTAATTTGATGACAAAAAGGATGAATTGTCGCAGTTCAATCTAAACTATAAAGGTCTTTATTATATACCCCTATTCCCTTTCAACTTCCCTACTTTCACATGCATTGTTAGATTTACCCTTGAAATTGAATCATAGTCAGGTAAGTGACGTTTTTATGTGGATCAAATTTTTATAAGATGATTTCCTATCTTCCTAAAGGTAGTCCGATGCACGAAGTTCCCGTCATGCGGTGTCCCAGGGAAGGATCCATTGTACGCAGTCTTATCCTACTTTTTGCAAGAGGCTATTTCCAGGATTCGAACTCGTGACCTTTTGGTCACAAAGCAATAACCTTACTGCTCCTAGATGCACTAATTATGAGAAAAATATTTGGCTACTAGACTTATTAATTCTAAACTTGGTCAATTGTTTCATAATATTCACTGATGTTGATTATCATCAAATGACACTATTCTGCTGAAACACACTGTCATCTAACTCAATATTATATTCACGTGCGAACTCTTTGTAGTGACAATGCACCTGTAAATTTTACCTCTTAACTTCCATCTTAGGTGCCAGGATTTCATACTCTTCATGTGAGATAATGTGTAACATCTCTATGATCACAACTAGTAGTAGCTTTTTAAATCCCTTGAATTTTCAATGGGGAACCTGAAGTCAGTAGCCATCTATAATGTGCCACTCAATATTGAGCATCTAATTCAACTAAATCATGATCAAGCTGGCATTAACACAAGAATTAAGCAAGATACTTTAAGATCACCAGTCAATCTCGCTCTTGTTCTCTGCTCAAAGGATGTAATGCAGATAAGTCCAAGTTGATAATTGTTTAAATACCTCATAGCTAAGTTCTTATGTTAATTTTTCTCCACTTGAGCCATGAAAATAGTTTGATGCTTCAACATTTTCATAAGTTCTGGACCAAAATTAACTTAAATAGGTCAAAAGGGTCAACAACTAGATCAATCAGGCCTTCCCGTGGCGGGGCAGGGCAAGGTGTGACATGGCGGGTCGGCTCGTGGCGGGTCGGCCATTTGGCAAGGGGGCAGGCCGACCCGTCATCTTGACAGGTTGGGAAACCTCCAACCCAACTCAATCCAAAGCGGGTTACAGGTTAAGAGGATCAACCCACGAGCACATCAAAAAATTTTAAAAAAATTTTATATCTTCAACGCTTTACTTCGGAAAGGTTTCATAATCAAATGTATTCATAAACAGGTATTTTAAATATAAATAGACACAAACAAGTACTTATGTATGATTAAAAAGTATTATTTTATTTCAAAATTATAAAAATAAATAAATTGACATAAAACTTGATTTACATGTATTTTTCAACCCACGAACCAACTCAAGCTCATCACGGACCGACCCGAGCACGTCGCGGGCCTAGGCTGGTCAACCCACAGCGAGCTTGGGTTGATAAAATTTCAACCTGACCAGCTTAAATTATTTAGCGGAACGGACCTACCCGACGGGCCTAACCCAAATTGACGACTCTACCTCTAACGCTCTGTCTATCTTTTAACACCCTTGTAGGCACCATTGACGAGAGACTTTCTACCACCTTTGGTCTCCCCTTTTGGGTCTTTCTTGGAGGTCAGAGATTCAGTCAACCAAGAAGACAGCTCATCACCCTCTTCCCCCTCTGGGTCATAGCAACTTAGGTTGCATTCCAGCTAGCTCACCGGCAATCCGCTCTCCACGGCTTCCGGACAAGATCAATATCGATTAGTAGCTTCATCTTTTGTAGCATTACCAACCACATTAGTGAAAAACTATCCCTCATTTGATATGTTAAGCATTACTATAACAAAAAATATGCTTAAAAGAAAGTGTTTCACATAATTTTAAAATACATAGAAAAATACCAACCGTTCCTTTCAGAATCTTCTGGCTACAATGTCTACAGGTAGCACGAGAAGTTTGGGAAACTTCAATCGAACACTCATTATCAGCAATTGTAGTTGCAACTGTAGTGGCAACTGTACTACCTGAGCCTCCACCCTCAACATAACTCTTTATCCTTTTTTGATCATCCCAACGCAATGAGTCTATGCATTCAACATCATCGAGGCTGGCAATGAAGAAAGCCATAGTGAACAAAAAAAAGGTAGTAAGAGAGACATCAAACAAGCGTGAATAAGAGTTGTGTGATGTTTGAAAGTGACGAGAAACTCATGTGTTGACCAAGACTACAAAACAATGTTTTAACAACTACATGTGAAACAATATTGCCAATAAATTCAACAACAAGGAGCGTACGATTTTATCTGGTTTTGTTTCTTGAAGATGCAACCAGCATGATTCCACATCTGAAAAGGCAAACATAACTATTGACACGATATTGACATAATGTGTAAACTTTCTCCATATATGAAAGAAGCATACTTATA
This sequence comes from Zingiber officinale, assembly GCF_018446385.1. Classification (NCBI taxonomy): domain Eukaryota; kingdom Viridiplantae; phylum Streptophyta; class Magnoliopsida; order Zingiberales; family Zingiberaceae; genus Zingiber; species Zingiber officinale. The sequence continues at coordinate 77,520,782 of NC_055990.1, forward strand.
AATTAATTGCATCACCACCAAAGACATTCTAAATTTGATCAATTACCAACACAAATCACATGATCTAGCCACTCATTTAGCACAATCATATGTCTAGTTGCTGAACTACCATAACCAATAAACAATAAATTTTACTCGAGCAATAGTTGGGAATACTAGAACAGAATATAAAATAATTTTTTTACCAATAGCCATCAGTTAAGACCTCAAAAGTTGACTGTAAAAGAAGGAAAGAAGTTAGGAATTAAGAAACTACGGAATGATCATAACAAATAATTCTCTAGTGTGACAACCAAAGCAATTAAAGATGGCTAAGAAGATTTTACTCAACATATTTGAAAAGGGTAAGAAGGCCTCAACGCTAAATTTCATCAATTGCCAATGGTTAAGATCCACAAGAAGACTTTGCACACAATTTGATAGAACGATAAGAACCACATAATCTAGCCTAAATAGTAGGGAAATGTCATTAGTTGTCCTATGAGACTCTATATATATTTTAAAAAAAATCCCCATTTCTTAATCTTAAACTAAATTTTCCAAATTTAATGAATGCAGTAGATGGAAGAAATGAAGAAAAAATAACAGAAGTTCATCTCAACGATATATTGAAGTGCAGCTGATTTTCTTTTTTTGTTCATGTATTGATTCTGGTTTTCTCAAAGTTTTAGGTATCTCAAGCACATCATGATACAACTCCGGATCAGCTCCAAGCCAATGAGACAGGACTGCAAGTCGAGATGTACGTCCCGAACCACCACGAGGAACATGAAGAGGACTTGCACGTGTCAGCCGAGCTGATAATGAAAACAGAGGTCAAGCAAGTTCAACATACTGTACAAGCATTGACATCTCGTATCTTGGAAGAGCAGGCTATGGAATTACAGTCGATGACATGCCGAATGATCAACTACATACAAGTCGACCCTAAAATGGGTCAATTAGCCGCGGAAGAATGGAATATCATGATACAACATGTTCCTAGCCAAATACCATACTAGAATGGTGGGAAAACACAGCATTCTGGTTGGAATTGGTGTGTCATTTAATGCCACCTACATTTTGGACGAATTCCCAAGTTGGAGGACAGCTAGAGGGAGTGTGCATAAAGACTTACATTCATCATCTTCTCTTTCCATGCATTGGAAACTACCATTTGTTGGAAAGGGAGTGTGCATGAAGACTTGCATTCATTATCTTCTCTTTCCATGCCTTGGAAACTACCATTTTCAGTTCTATATAATGTCTTGAGTAGATATCAAAGGGGGTAGAAAACATTATATTTTGAGAGAGTTTTCCTCCTTGTTGTTCTTCAGCAACTCTGCAAGGATTACGGGTGAGCACTTGTAATTCTCAGCACTTTTATAATATCGGTTCTTGGTTTTGTTATAATCATTGGGTCGATATTCTCCATTGTTCTCATAATATTGGTTCTTGATTCTCTATAATCAACGGGTCAATATTTCATCCCTCCGAAACCTCCTTTGGATGATCACGGAACTGAGTTCCAATCTTATTGTTGCTGGGTCTCGCGGCATTGTTCGTCGAGGTTCACATCATCTTTGGTATCAGAGCCAAGTTCTAAATCAGGTTTATCTATCTTTCCTAGTGTTTATTTTGTTTTTATCATCACAATCAGTTCATACTCATCTTGTTATCTTCATCTACTTTCTAGTATTGTTGCAAAAAATAAAAGAAAAGAACAAAAAAAAAAAAGAACAGAAAAGAAAAACAAAAAAAAAGAGAGAGCGGAAAAGAAAATGAAGAACAAAGATCATTTGATTTGTTTTGATTGCATCTCGTGATATACATCTAGTGTCATCTGTGGCTGCCGTGATTCCGTTTCCATTTGCATGTTTCTTTTCAACTCTGTTTACCATCTCCATTGTGCTGCTTTGATTTGATTTTCTCTATCTTATCATCAATTCTATTTTGCTTCATCATATCATCATTTCTGTTTGCTTCATATCTTCTTTCCATCGTTCCTTGATTGACATCGTAACCTCGATCCAACTGAGCCTAGAATCGGTATTCTGAGTTTGTTGGGTTGAATAAGTGTTTGCTTAGTTTCTCTAGAACTTTTTGGAGGAAAACAAGTGAGCAGAACTCAATTTTCTGAGTGAAACACGAGTGTTTTTGTGACATCCAACTGAGTGCAAATACGTGAGGGAGTGAGTGAGGATCCTCCTTTGTTCATAATATTTCAGTTGCAGCTCACTATGTCTCGAGAGCACGGTGGCAGGGTTGATCCAAGTGATGGAGGAGGGTTTGATCAGACTACGATCATGCGGGCTATGCAGCAACAATTTGAGCGCATGAATGTCGTGTTCAATGAGATTCGAGATCGGTTGGATAGGCATGAGGATCAGCTCGAACAACTTCAGCAAGAGCCATTACCTAGGCATCGGAGACCCGACCAGCGGCCACATTTTGCTCCAAATGTCCCAGATGATGACTATGATGATGGAGCGAGCAATGAAGTGGTCTCCAATGCTACTTGGAGGAGGGCTAGGGCTATCAGACCCGAAAGGCCAAGGCATATTCAAAGGCAACACTGAGAAAGGGAAGTTGTAGATCGTAACATGGGCACCATCAAGCTGTCCATTCCTCTATTTCAAGGTAAAAATGATCCTGATGTTTATATTGAATGGGAGAGGAAAGTTGAGCTGGTATTCGATTGTCACAATTACTCGAAGGAGAAGAAAGTGAAGCTTGTTGCGGTGGCTTTTACCGACTATGCCATTATTTGGTGGGATCAGCTGACCCTGAGTAGACATTGGAACCGTGAGCTTCCCATCGACAATTGGGAGGATATGAAAGTCGTTCTGAGAAGAAGGTTTGTTCCATCTCACTATTATCGGGACTTACATTTGAAATTGCAAAGTCTAAAACAGGGGTCCATGACTGTGGAAGACTACCACAAGGAGATGGAGATAGCCTTGATTCGGGCTAACATTGAGGAGGACCGAGAGGCGACCATGGCTCGGTTCATTTGTGACCTGAACCGTGAGATTGCTAATATTGTTGAGTTGCATCACTACGTGGAGCTTGACGATGTGGTACACATGACAATGAAAGTTGAAAGACAACTCAAGAAAGGAGTGCGATCATCTTCCAAGTATGAGGCTGCGAGTTCATCCCCTTGGAAGCAGAAGTGGGGATCATCAAAACCAACTGAGAAAGCAGTTTCAAAATCAAAGGGAGAGACGAATATGGCCAAGACACAACCTAGCAACAAAGATAAGGGTAACTCATCTTCCCAACCTCAAAGAAATCGTGACATCAAATGTTTTCGTTGTTTAGGATCAGGTCATATTGCTTCTCAATGCCCAAACAAGCGATCAATGATCATGTTGGATAATGGGGAGATAGAAACTGAAGAGGAAGATGAAGGAAATGAGTTCACTCCATCAATTGAAGATACTAGTGATGTTGAGCTTGCTGTTGATGGCCAAGCTCTTGTTGTGCTAAGAGCTCTCCATATGCAAGCCAAAGAAGACGATGACGGGCTGCAAAGGGAGAACATCTTCTACACCCGCTACCATGTGAAAGATCGGGTATGCGGTTTGATTATTGATGGTGGCAGCTGTGTTAATGTGGCAAGCAAGTTAATGGTGGACAAGCTTGGCCTACCTACCTTGAAGCATCCAAAGCTGTATAAACTCCAATGGCTCAATGACAGTGGAGAAATGAAGGTAACCAAGCAGGTCCTTGTTTCATTTATGATTGGAAGGTACACGGATAAGGTTCTGTGTGATGTTGTACCCATGCAAGCTAGCCATTTGCTTCTTGGAAGACCGTGGCAATTTGACAGACGGACCACACATGATGGGAACAAGAACAGCTACAGCTTCAGCAAGGATGGTAGGAACATTGCACTTGCACCTTTGACACCTCGTCAAGTATTTGAGGAACAACTCCAGATCAAAAAGTCCGTTGCAGCAAGAGGAAAAGGTGTGGCTGAGATAGAAAAAGAAAATGAAAGTGAAAATGAAAAAAAAAAGATGGTGGACTAAGAATAAAAAAAGAGAGTGGAAAAAAAGAAAAGATTGAGAGTTCGACCTTGAAAAAGAAAGAAGAAAAAAAAATGAGCTTCTATGCAAAAGAAAGAGAGATCAAAAGTGTTTTTAACTCCGATAGACCGATGATCTTGTTTCTATACAAGGAGGTCTATCTTTCTTTGGCTGACCATAATGTTTCTTTGCCTAGTGGTGTGATGTCTCTTTTGCAGGATTTTAAGGATGTCTTTTCCGAGGATACGCCACCTAGGTTACCACCCAAAAGAGGAATCGAGCATCAGATTGATCTCATTCCGGGAGCTTCCATTCCAAACCGACCAACGTATCGAAGTAGTCCAGAAGAGACCAAAGAGCTTCAAAGGCAAGTCGAAGAACTTATGACCAAATGACATGTTCGTGAAAGCATGAGACCTTGTGCTGTGCCGGTGCTGCTGGTTCCAAAGAAAGACGAGACTTGGAGGATGTGCGTGGATTGTCGAGCTGTAAACAAGATAACAGTAAAGTATCGTCACCCTATTCCTCGCTTAGATGACATGCTTGATGAATTACATGGATCCACTATATTTTCTAAGATTGATTTGAAGAGTGGGTATCATCAAATTCGAATTAAGGAAGGGGATGAGTGGAAAACAGCTTTTAAGACAAAACAGGGGTTATATAAATGGTTAGTGATGTCATTTGGATTGACGAATGCTCCTAGCACATTTATGCGTCTCATGAACTATGTGCTACGTGCATTTATTGGAAAATTTGTTGTTTATTTTGATGACATTCTGATCTATAGCAAGAGTTTGCATGACCATATTGATAATTTGATATGTGTGCTTGAAGCTTTGAGGCGTGAAAAATTGTTTGTTAACCTTAAGAAATACAGCTTTTGCGTAGATAGGGTTGTTTTCCTTGGATTTGTTGTTAGTTCCAGAGGCGTGGAAGTTGATGAGGAGAAGGTGAAAGCTATCAGGGAATGGCCTACCCCTAGCACCATCACTGAAGTAAGGAGTTTTCATGGCTTAGCCGGGTTCTATAGGAGGTTTGTGCCAAATTTCAGCACTATCGCTGCCCCTTTAACGGAAATCATCAAGAAGAATATTGGATTTAAGTGGGAAGAGGCACAAGAAAAAGCCTTCATTAAAAGAAAAGCTAAGTACTGCTCCTTTACTACTTCTACCAGATTTTTCTAAGATTTTTGAAATCGAATGTGATGATTCTGATATTGGTATAGGTGTTGTTCTTATGCAAGAAAAGAGGCCAATTGCCTACTTCAGTGAGAAGCTCAATGGTGCAGCGTTGAACTACTCAACATATGTCAAGGAGCTCTATGCATTGGTGCAAGCTTTGGAGACATGGCAACATTACTTGTGGTCCAAGGAGTTCATTATTCACACGGACCATGAGTCACTGAAGCATTTGAAAGGCCAAGGTAAATTGAATCGTAGACATGCTCGTTAGATTGAATTCATTGAAATGTTTCCTTATGTGATCTAATACAAGCAAGGAAAAGAGAATGTGGTAGCAGAAGCTTTGTCACGTAGGTACACCCTTATCTCTACCTTAGGGTCAAAGTTTCTTGGATTTAAGCACATGAAGGAATTGTATGTGAATGATGCTGACTTTACTGATATCTTTAAAGCATGCGAAAAGGGAGCATTTGATAAGTTCTATATGCATGATGGTTACTTGTTTTGAGAAAATAGACTTTGCATTCCCCAAAGTTCTTTGCGTGAGTTGCTTGTTAGGGAGTCACATGGGAGTGGATTAATGGGGCATTTTGGAGCTGTGAAAACCTTGGACATTTTGAAAGAACATTTCTTCTGGTCTCATATGAAAAGAGATGTTGAAAGGATTTGCATTAGGTGCCTTGCATGTAAGAAAGTCAAGTCTAAGGTGCAACCACATGGACTTTATATGCCTTTGCCTGTGCCTAGCCACCCTTGGACTGATATGTCAATGGATTTGTGTTAGGTTTGCCTAGGACTAGGAATGACCGAGATAGTATTCTTGTGGTTGTGGACCGATTTTCAAAAATGGCACACTTTATCCCTTGCCATAAAACTGATGATGCTACACACGTGGCAAATTTAATCTTTAGGGAGGTGGTCCGTTTGCCTGGGGTCCCTCGAACAATTGTTAGTGATCGAGATGTGAAGTTCCTCAGCCATTTTTGACGAGTATTGTGGGGAAAACTTAGGACAAAGTTGTTATTCTCTACCACTTGTCACCCACAAACTGATGGACAAACCGAGGTCGTTAATCGAACCTTGGGAAATTTGTTGCGTTCTGCCATTGGGAAGAATTTGAAAGCATGGGAAGATTGCATACCATTCATTGAATTTATATACAATAGGGTTACGCATTCTTCTACTAAGTATTCACCTTTTGAGATTGTCTATGGTTTTAATCCATTAACTCCATAAGATTTAATTTCATTACATGTGGATGAGATTGCTAGCCTTGAAGGTCAAGCGAAGGCTGATTTGGTGAAAAGGATCCATGACACGACAAGGCAACACATGCTGAGGAGGAATGAGCAAATTGCAACCCGTGCCAACAAGGGACAAAAGCCGATTACTTTTCAACCTAGAGACTGGGTCTGGGTTCATTTTCGAAAGGAGCGATTTCCAAACGAAGGCAATCCAAGCTGAACCCACGTGGTGATGGACCATTTCAAGTACTGGAGAAAATCAATGACAATGCATACAAGTTGGATCTTCCAGGTGAGTACCAAGTGAGTTTTACCTTTAATGTTTCTGATCTTTCCCCTTTTGTTGTTTCAGATTCGAGGATGAATCCTTTTGAGGAAGGGGGGGATGATACAACTCTGGATCAGCTCCAAGTCAATGAGACAGGACTGCAAGTCGAGATGTACGTCCCGAACCACGAGGAGCATGAAGAGGACTTGCACGTGCCAACCAAGCTGATAATGAAAACAGAGGTCAAGCAAGTTCAACATGTTGTACAAGCATTGACATCTCGTATCTTGGAAGGGCAGGATATGGAGTTACAGTCGATGCCATGCCGAATGATCAACTTCATACAAGTCGACCCTAAAATGGGACAATTAGCTGCGGAAGAATAGAATATCATGATGCAACATGTTCCTAGCCAAATACCATACTAGAATGGTGGGAAAACACACCATTCTGGTTGGAATTGGTGTGTCATTTAATGTCACCTATATTTTGGACGAATTCCCAAGTTGGAGGACAGCTAGAGGGAGTGTGCATAAAGACTTGCATTCATCATCTTCTCTTTCCATGCATTGGAAACTACCATTTGTTGTAAAGGAAGTGTGCATGAAGACTTGCATTTATTATCTTCTCTTTCCATGCCTTGGAAACTACCATTTTCAGTTCTATATAATGTCTTAAGTAGATATCAAAGGGGGTAGAAAACATTATATTTTGAGAGAGTTTTCCTCCTTGTTGTTCTTTAGCAACTCTGCAGGAATTACGGGTGAGCACTTGTAATTCTCAGCACTTTTATAATATCGGTTCTTGGTTTTGTTATAATCATTGGGTCGATATTCTCCATTGTTCTCATAATATTAGTTCTTGATTCTCTATAATTAACGGGTCAATATTCCATCCCTCCGAAACCTCCTTTAGGTGATCCCGGAACTGAATTCCAATCTTATTGTCGCTGGGTCTCGCGGCATTGTTCGTCGAGGTTCGCATCACATCAGCTCAATATATTCTAAACTATCAGCTGCCGATCTGAAACCCACTAAAATCTCTTTAGAGAAAATTCATGTCTGGAAACATCTTGATAAAGAAAAGCTATACAATAGAATGAACTATAATAATGTGCTACGAGCCAAAGTAACTAATATGATCTCGCAATGAAAAGACTGAAAGAAAAGATATTGATGGCTTCGCATATGAAAATTGTAAAGATAATATTTTAGATTTGACAATCAAACACACATTTTCCCCAATATGAAAAGCAGGAGAAGAGCAGACAAGGGTTAGGAAGAAATTCATCTCTACGTGGCAGAAAACCATAATGCTGGTATCTCTGAGTCTACGAGATGGGGAGAGGGAGGGGAAAAGGATGAAGGGGAGAAGGGGAGGAGAAAGTAGGGTTTCGATTTTACGGGCATGAATCCGTCGAACTGGGTGGCAGTGACCATCTTGCCAAGGCGTAGTTGTTCCTTGTCGATGGGGGACTTGCAGGTCTTGCACGAAGACCGTCCGGACTTGGCATATTCGGCTTTCCATGGCTTCGGAGGATTTGCCATCGCTAGCGAGACGATTGAGGAGCTCTTCCCGGACCTAGAGAAAAACAGGAACGGGCTTAAGAGTTTAGGGTTCTGTAGCTTATTTTAAAGGCAAGCAAATGTTCAAATAACCCCCAAAGTTTCCTTCCTTTTTTATTTCAAAACCCTAAACTTTTCACGATCATCGGGATACCGTTGAGATTAGACACCGACCCAAGATTCAAAATTGACATTATGACGGTTTAGAGAAATTAACGGATAAATTTTGTTAATGGGTTGGGACGTTTAATGGAAAAAAATATATTTTTATGAATTTTAAATTATTAATGCTACTAATATTTTCTATTTTAAACTCATTTACCTTCTAATCTATATTTAAACTACAATTCTTATAAATACTATTATTTTAATATTTTGCACTAAGAATTTTTTTAAAAAAATAAAGCATCATACTATATAATTCCGTTCCTGGTAAAAAATCTAATTTAAGTCTAAGACGTGAAACAAATACAATTAAATAAATATAAGTGATAAAAATATTTTCTCATTTTGTCTTCATTGTAAAAACACGAGATAAAAAATCATTTTAAATAAAAAATATATCATAAAAATTCATTAAGTATAATAATAAATATGGGATAGTTATTTAGTTACATTGTTAAATATTTTAAAATTTTATAAATATTACTACATATATTTTATTAGTGTAAAATTAAATATACATTGGTATTATTAGTTTTTTAAAAAAATGAACACAATAATTTTCTATATTGGCATAAATCTTAAAATAATTTATAAATGAATTTTAACATCAAAATTTTTTAAGTATGACATAAATTTTATAAAATCTATCTTATTATTTCATTATATCCCATTATTTAGGATATGACCACACATACGAAATGTTAATTTTAATAGTTTTAATTTGATTTTCTAAATTTTTTTAATCCATTTTAAATGCATAAATTTAAAATATGAAATACAAATCTAATATTAAAAAATAAATCAATGGTAAGTTGACTGTTACGAGGCCCCAAGTGCACATATGGCTATATCATCATTAATAAAAGATATTAAATTCACAGGGATTGAGTACAAGCACTAACAACTTAGCATAGTGAATTAACTAAATGATCGAAAGTTGTAAATTTATGCATAATAAGTTAAGAGAGAAGTAAAGAGAAAAAAGAGCTAGGAAAGAGAATTGGCTGAGGAAACTTGGTCATAGGAAGTATTCTAGGAATTCGATTTCGTTGTGACGCTAATTAATGCACTAAGAATTACCTATCACCATCCTCTGCCTTTATGGGCAGGTAGGAAGTCTAAGGGGGTGTTTGGTTTAGGGGATGGAGAATGGAAATGGGAATGAGAATTATTGATTGTCATTGTTAATGTTTGGATTATAGGAATAGGAATACAAATAAGGGAATGAATCCTTGAAATTGGGTAATAACTCATTCTCATGTATCTCCACTTCAATGAGTCATTACCCTATTTCATCAATCAAAATATTCTCTTATTCAAAAAATACCCTTGACCTAAAACTAAAATTTTCTCTCTAATATCAAATATCAAAATATATTTATTTATTTTTTTCTTTCATATCTGTCACACCCCAGAGGAGTCCTTGCCAGACAAAAATCCGACAGCATCTCCCCTATACGGGTGACAATCTGAAGCAATAATATATACAAAATATACATATAACCATCAGCCCACACGGCTGGAACAAAATAAACGCAACCACGCAATTTAATAAGCCTACACGGCTGAAAGTAAACATGCACAATGGAAAACACGAAATAATACGAACATACGACCAGCAACAGCACTAACAAAAATACCTGCGACCACCAGACTAGACTCCAAAAATCCACAGTGACTTGTTCAAAAGTAAAATACGCAAAATTACCGTACCACCCAAACAGTAACAAAACCCAAAAAAGAAAAATATCCTCGAGTGTAACGTGGGACTGGCAGCCGAGACTCTCCAAGCATCCATGACTCATCTACCTGATACCTAGTAAAAGAAAACCATTTTGGGGTGGTGAGTATTGGAACTCAGCAAGAAAAAGATAATGCATGAACATAACATATGAATAGAGAATGAGCCAACAGTATACAGTCTCATGAAGGGGATAGCAGATACTAAAACAGAACCATAATAAATGCTCATACCTGAAACCATATTCTAGGCTAGATATAGAGGTTCAGAAGTAGTACTAATTTGCTACAGTACTGCTCATAACTATAGAGAAAACATGTAAGGTATATACAAACTTCCAATAGGTAAGTCAGTCTAAGCACCCACAACAGACATATATATATCTCAACATATATAAGCATATCAGCATAAGTCAGCAACAGTAGCATAAGCTAGCAACAACAGCATGAGTAAGCAACAACAGCATATGCAAACAGCAGCAGCCAAAGCAAGTATAATAACAGCGTATGCATGGATGGTCATCCCGCCCACCTCTCTGCACCACGACCCCTGTATGGTCGAGAGGCCGGATCGATGACAACTGTACCACCCAAAGGCCACCACTCTCTCGAGTGACCGGTGTTAGGACCTTCGGATGGCTAGAGAGGGGGGGTGTGAATAGCCTCCTCTAAAAAGTCAATTAATCTCCTCACAAAAGTTTGTTAGCACAGCGGAAATAAACAAAAGGAAAACTGATGCAAGGAAAAGAAACAACACACAACTAACACAACAAGGATGTACGAGGTTCGGGGATAACTTGCCCCTACTCCTCGGCGTGTCCGTAAGGTGGACGATCCCTTGATCTTTCGGTAGATCACACCCCGGACAGATTCCGGCTAAGTATTTCTCCTTCTCGATGGAGTAACCTCTCCACAAAGTCTCAGAAAAGATTTGAAATGAAGCACAAGACTTACAGAGTTTAGTGGCTAAAAGGAATGAACAATGAACTTACAGCCACGATGAAAGCAAAGCGCAAAGACAGAAGAAGTTCCTCAGCCAAGAGCTCAAACACACAGCTCTCTTGCTTGATCGACAGAGAGTTTTTCAAAATCTTCTACTAAACCTCTCTTCTTCCTTCTTCTTATTGCTCTGCTTTCTCACTGTCTTCAGCCAGAGCCGAATCACTGTCACCTGTATCGAATCACTACGACCAACTCAGGCGTCGCCAATTACTCTTCCTTCTCATCTGGTTCTCTGAACTCACACTAATACCATCCATGGTCTTCACTGGTGTCTCTGAGCTCGAACCAATAAGCAAGAGTCAAGCTGTTGCCAACTGATCGCAACCAGTGAACGTTGACGCTCCAATTGCACTATTTGCAGCAAAACACAGCAGAAAGAGCACTTGGTCTTATTCTTCTGATGGAGCTTAATTTGAATTTAAGCATTGGCACGACACCTGCAACCTGTAACTCAAAAAGCTTGCAGCAGATGGTTAGATCAGATGAATCAGAAATCGCAGAGAAACAGCAGAAGATAAACGACATCGTTGTGGATCGGTCAACATACCGATCCATAACCCTCTGGACCGATCAGGACACATCCTGATCGGTCTGGGATGATGCTGATCAGTCAGTGGACCGATCAGCCTATAGGTGGATCGATCCACAGACCGATCCCCCTATTGATCCCCCGGTTGTTCTGAATCACATCGCTTTTACTGATCGGTCACCAGACCGATCAGATAACCCACAGAAAGCTACTGTGTGGTTACTGATCAGTCACGAGACCGATCAGATAACTAAGGTATCACTGGATCAGTCGACAGACCGATCCAGACAGCCAAAGTATCACTGGATCGGTCAACAGACCGATCCAATGCCTTTGTTGGTTTTAGAGCTTCCCAGCCCTAAACCCTAACATCTTCCTGGTCTAGAGAACGAGCTACCGAGTCCTCTCTGACCTAGTCTGGAGAACGAGCTACCGAGCCCTCTCTGACCTAGTCTGGAGAACGAGCTGCCGAGCCCTCTCCGACTTCGTCCGGTCCAGAGAACGAGCTACCGAGCCCTCTCTGACCTAGTCCGGAGAACGAGCTGCCGAGCCCTCTCCGACTTCGTCCGGTCCAGAGAACGAGCTACCGAGCCCTCTCTGACCTAGTCCGGAGAACGAGCTACCGAGCCCTCTCCGACTTCCACGTCCGGGTCAGAGAACGAGCTACCGAGCCCTCTCCGACTTCGCGTGCCAAGTATCCGTACTTGGACTTTTCCTCTCCACATGATCAACCTTGATCATTAATCAGTCTGAGTTTAATTAATATCTGATACAAACTTAAATCAGTGTCAACATCAAAACAACAGCCAGGTCAGACTGTATTAACAATCTCCCCCTTTTTGTTGTTTGACAACACGATTTAAGTTTAGATCAGAAATGTTCATATTTCCCTAATTTTAGGGGAATCAAGATCCTCCCCTAAGACAGATACAACACCATGTAAGGATAGGGGAATCAAGATCCTCCCCCTAAAGCCAAACTTTCATTTATCTCTAAACTTAGTTATCTTCTCCCCCTTTGTCAAACACCGAAAAGGTGCGAATTAGGTAAGAAAACGTTAAAGGACTCCCCCTTAACCCATACTGTCTTTTTCTTAATCCACCTAGAATGCCCTCTAAGTGTATTATAAGACAGTAATAAAGAAATAAGAGACATACAAGACATGACATATGAACAGCATATTAATAGCCAATAGGAAGTGAAACATAAAGAGAAACAAGAAAATGAGCAGAGTATCCAGGTCAGATATAAGTATCCAACAAACAACATCCAAAACATAGATAATCAAAATGACAGCATAGAACAATGTGTATCAATCAACCTCCTCATCATGAGGAGCATCAGCATCATCAGCTGGAGGAGTGGGTCCCTGAGGTGGCATGCCGCTGCTCGAGGATGGATAGCCCGGGAAATACTATGGAGGTGGGTATCTGGCCATCCATCCCATAATCGCCTGATGTGTCGCCAACTGCTGACTGCGTAAATCATCGTAGCGCTGGTCAATCCGAATGCGCAGCCCGTGGAGCTCAGCAACCAGCAGCTCATCGTGCTGATCAATGCGACTCTCCAGCTCGGTGATTTGCCAGCGTAGATCAGGATCTACCTCTCCATCGTCAGCAGCAGCAGGAGGAGGAGCAGCAACAGGAGCAGCCGCAACCTGTCGTGGAGGTGCCCGTGGTAACTCACCTAGTGCTCTCCCATCCTTCCACCGAACCTCCCCATTCTGTCCTATGATGCCAGACTTGGAAAATGCCCGTTTCCCAAGTCTGCAGTCCTGCCTGACCATCTTGACTATTCTACCCTTGGAGACATCAATCTGAAGGGTCTCAAGCCAATCTATAAGTATATGCCCATAAGACATATAAACAGTGAAGCTGTTTGGCTCACTATAGGAGATGATCGAAGAATAGATGCTAGACATGATGTCAAAGTCGAGACGCCGACACAATCCATAAAGCATCAGGCAATGATATGGTCGGATCTCAGACAAGGGTTTAGATGTGATTGGCAGAAGGCAGTTTGTGACAATCTTAAAGAGAATGTAATCTGGGACAGATAATCTCAAGGCTGCAAAAGTAGGAAAATTAACATCTAATTCATCTAGCCCACCCGGTCTAGGATGTCCGAAGAAATACTCATAAATGGAGTCAGATGAGACATCAAAAGGTGAAGGTAAGGGGTCTGGTAAGTCAGGATATATGGAAAAGACATTTCCTGAACACCTACGGCAAGCTAGATAATCAAAGAAGGCTGAGAAACTGAAATCAAGAGTCTGCTTAGCAACTTTTGTTTTATAACTTACATCATTAGTTTGATGAAGGTTGTTATAAAACTCAGATACTAAGTCATAATTAATATCTCGTTCTAAATAGACAAGTGAATCAAGTTTGTAATAGGCAATGATTTCGGACATAGATGGACAAAATTCGTCCATGAATTTTCGATCCACAGACCTACAAGGGAGCAATTTGAAGGTTCTTTGTTTAAAGGCTTACTCAAAGTGATGATTTGGAAATCTTCCCGAAACAGATGGTTGAGGTCGGGAGGGAGCCTTAGATTTAGACTTCTCAGTTGATGACTTAGAAGTTCCCTCACCAACTTGTTTCTTCCTAAGGTTAAACAATGTGATACAATGGGGCAAATAAGTGAGCACCGGAGCCACCAACAACCGAAAGCCAAAACAACATGCACAGATATGATGAGAAATGAAACTGAAATACCAAGGTGAGTAGTTCTAGGGAAGTATGGAGTTACCTTGGTGCCATTGAAGTATCTTTTGGCTAGGACTTTGGCTAGGGCTTCGGCGTGCAAAGAGAAGAGAAGAGTTGAGGTGTAGGAAAGTGTCGACTAGGGCTTCAGCGTGAAAGGAGAAGAGAAAAGATCGAGAAGATTTAAGAGAGATCGGTGTACAGGTGTTGAAATGATTGGATGGCTGTCCGATCAAGAGATATCAAGAACTTCCTGATCGGTCACCAGTCCGATCAGGAAACCTCCTAATCGGTCTCTGGACCGATCAGGGAACCTCCTGATCGGTCTGTAGACCGATCAGAAAATGATCAGTAGCCCTCTCTGCGTACCAGACTGACCTGATCGATCCCCGGACCGATCAAGGAACTCCTGATCGATCTGTAGACCGATCAGTAGGCTTCCTGGCGTACAAAACGAACTTGATCGGTCCCTGGACCGATCAGATTACAAACAGAAGAGTCTGGAGAGATTTTTGGATCGGTCGACAGACTGATCCACCTTCTCCTGATCGGGCTGTAGACCAATCAGTGTCTGATACTGAAGTTTCTCCAGTAATTTCAGTAACTGAAATTCGTAGAGGTGTTCGATAATTCGTAGAAGTTTCTCCAGTAAAACTTCTAAATTCAGTACCTAGAACCTGAAGAATCTACAAGCATAACTATTTCCTAAAGATTATGGTCTGAAATTATTTATAGCCCGAAAGTTTCAGACATTTAGAAAAACAGGCAACTCAAGGCTTGAAAACTGAAATTTTCGACCTTGTTATGTTCAGTTTCAAGTTTGTCAAAATATAACCAAATTGCTATCATTATTTCAAGGACTTGTCCTAGTTTCAATCAAAATCATGAAAAGTATCGATCAAAGGTATCAAACAGTCCATCAACCAAAGTTACATAATTTCTAGGTAAAGGTCCAACCAAGTTTCCTTGGTTGGAATATATGAGTAAGATCTAGGAACCAAATACACATGAATTATGTAATGGTCTTCCCCATACTCAATTTATGTCTCTTCAACCTAATTATTCAAGGGATGCATGATACATTTTGAATAATTCGGCTGATCCTAGCATCTCACCCCATTTCTAGCAAACAAAAATAATTTGTTAAACCTTATAGCTTGTGTGAGATGTTCCCAAGTTGCCCAAATTAATTTCCCAATTCCTCTTGTCGTTTTAATGTCCTTATCGATCATGATGAAGTCCTAATGGCCTATTGAGCCAAACACATTCCCAATTCTCTCCTTAAATGACTAAATTCATTTTCCGAAAGAGGTTTGGTAAAAATATCGGCTAGGTTTGACTTTGACTCAACATATGTGAGTGCAATGTCTCCCCTAGCTACATGATCTCTAATGAAGTGATGACGCACTTCAATATGTTTGGTCCTTGAATGATGGACTGGATTTTTTGTTAGATTTATTGTGCTGATGTTATCACACAACATTTACACTCCCTTATATGAAAGCCCATAATCTTCTAGGGTGTGGATCATCCACAACAATTGTGATACACTCTCTCCCATGGCAATGTATTCAGCCTCGGTTGTGGAGAGAGCAACGCAATGTTGCTTCCGACTTGACCAACTAACCAATGATGAACCTAAAAATTGGCAACCCCCACAAGTGCTTTTCCGATCCAATTTGCACCCAGCATAATCGGAGTCGGTATAACCTATCAAATCAAAAGACTCAGTACGAGGGTACCAGAGACCTACTCTAATTGTGCCCTTAAGGTATCTCAGAATTCTCTTAACTACAATTAAATGAGATTCCTTGGCACATACTTGATATCTAGCGCACATGCCCACAGCAAAAAGTATGTCCGGTCGACTAGCTGTGAGATATAGAAGACTACCGATCATGCTTCTATATTGCGTTAGATCAACTGATTTTCCATTCTCATCATTGTCAAGGCAAGTGTTCGTCGCCATTGGAGTGGATACTTCCTTAGAGTCACTCATTTTGAATTTCTTGAGCATCTCTTGAGTGTATTTTGTTTGATGGACATAAATGCCATCTCGAGTTTGTTTGATTTCAAGTCCAAGGAAGAATGTCAATTCTCCCACCAGACTCATCTCAAACTCACTTTCCATGTGAGTGATAAATTCATTCAAATAGCCCTTGTTATTTGAGCCACAAATTATGTCATCGACATACACCTGGGCTACAAATATGTTTTCACCATCTCTACGCAGAAATAGTGTTGGGTCTATTTGACCTCTTACAAAACCCTTTTCTAGTAAGTAAGTTGGCAACCTTTCGTACCATGCTCAAGGTGCTTGTTTAAGCCCATAAAGAGCTTTCTTGAGCTTGTACACGTGGTTTGGAGCTTCGGTATTCACAAACCCCGGTGGTTGTTCAACATAGACCTCTTTTTTAATGAAACCATTTAAGAAAGCCGATTTAACGTCCATTTGATAGAGCTTGAAGCCTCTATGTGCAGCAAAAGCTAGCATTAAATGAATGGACTCTAATCGAGTCATGGGAGCATAAGTCTCATCATAATCGAGGCCTTCGACTTGACTATAGCCCTTGGCTACAAGTCTTGTCTTATTTCTTACGACTCCTCCCTTTTGGTTTAACTTATTTTTGAAGACCCATTTGGTTCCAATAATGGTGGTCTTCTTAGGTCTAGGAACTAAGTCTCACACCTGACTCCTTTCAAATTGACCTAACTCATCTTGCATAGCTATAATCCAATCAGGATCGTGCAATGCCTCATCAACTAATTTTGGTTTGATTTCTGAGATCAAGGCGACCTCATTAGACTCATTTCTAAAGAATGATCTAGTCCTAACCCCTTGTTGAATGTCTCCCACAATCTGGTCTTGGGGATGACTAGAGGCTATCCTAGATTGCCTTGGTGTTGGCGGTGCCTCATGAGTGGTCTCACTAGACACAGGCAAGGGCTCAGTATCAGGCAAAGAATCAGACTGAGCCCTCTATTGCCTTTGCTCATCATCATCGGAGTCAATTTCGACTCTTTCTATGTTTTGATCATTTAAACTTAGATTTCTAAGTTCAAATTGAATTTCTCCTACATCCCTTGATTGATCATTTGATTTAGGAATTTCTTCAAATGCTACATCCGAGGATTCTTCAATCAATTTAGTCCTATTGTTGTAGACTCGATAGGCTTTGCTGATGAGAGAGTACCCGACTAGTATCCCTTCGTCAGCCTTAGCCGTGAACTTTCCAAGATGATCCTTGGTGTTCAAGATTAACACCTTACAACTAAACACCCTAAGATGTTTAATTGTAGGGGGTCTCCCAAACCAAAGTTCATGGGGAGTCTTTCCTAAAAACCTATGTATCAAGACTCGATTTTGCACATAGCAAGCGGTATTTACAGCTTCAGCCCATAAGTAGCTCGGTAGTGAGTACTCATTGAGCATGCTTCGTGCAGCCTCTTGTAAGACTCGGTTCTTTCTCTCCACAACCTCATTTTGTTGTGGGGTCCTTGGAGTAGAGAACTCATGCCTATATCCTTTTTCTTGACAAAATTCTAAAAATCTATGGTTTTGAAATTCTCCACCATGATCACTTCTAATTGTTTTAATTGTTGTTGATTTTTCATTTTCAGTTCTTCTACAAAAAGAAACAAAAATATCTATGGTTTGATCCTTATTTTTCAAAAAGAAAGTCCATGTATATCTAGTAAAATCATCAATGATCACTAAGCAGTATCTACTTCCATTCAATGAAATAACATTACTGCAATCAAATAAGTCCATATGCAATAAATCTAAAGCAGTAGAGGTACTTACAGCGCTTTTACCTTTATGAGACGCTTTTGTTTGCTTACTCTTTTGACATGCATCACATAATTTTGTCTTTTGGTACTTGATGCTTGGTAAGTCTCGCACTAATCCTTTGTTGGCCAGCTTTCGAATATTCTTCATGTTTACGTGGGCCAACCTCCTATGCCACAGCCATGATTCTTCTTCTTTTGACATGAAACACTTAGCAGAGGTATTAGTAGCACTTTTAAAAGATACTTGATAAATGTTATCTACCCTTGTGCCTACTAGTACCGTGTCAAGTGTGTCAATGTGTTTGACCAGACATTGACTTGAATGAAACTCAATTGTGTAACCCGTATCACACAATTGGCTGACACTTAGGAGATTAAAGGTCATCCCCTTGACTAGAAGGACATTTTTTATTTGGAGACATTCGGATATATGAATATCTCCAACTCCTATAACCTTAAGGTTACCATTATTACCAAAGGACACATTACCTCTATTTTTGTTTTGAAGGATAGTAAAGAGTGACTTGTCCCCGGTCATGTGCTTGGAGCATCCACTATCAACAAACCAAGTTGATAGATGCTCCTCCTTGACAAATGCCTACAAGACACGAAAGATAGATGTTTTAGGCACCCAAATCTTGGGACCTAATGCATCTACAATGAAAGACCTAGGAACCCATGCCTTGGTCACACCCTTCCTAGTCTCATGAACCCTAGAAGCATGTGATCTATGAAATTGGGTTCTAGACACTAGGGAAATGAAACTAGACTCCTTAGGTTGATATCCTAACCCAGCCTTGTTGTAGACCGCCCTTTGAGCATTTAGAATCATATCTAAGGTTTTAGAGCTAGTTGAGAATTTCTCAAGCATTTTCTTGAGTTTCTCAACTTCACTCTTTAAGGCTTTATTTTCATCCTCAAGAAGCTCTTGATGTAGGTCATCAACCTCATCTTCCCTAAGAGTCTTCAAGTGTTCTACTTCATCTTTTAATGATTTGATTTCAGTTTTTGATTTCTTAAGCAAAGTAGATAAATGTGCAATAGTTTTATAGCATTTTTCTAAGTGAGGAGAAGTTACCTCTTCATCATCCGAAGATGATGAAGCTGCGGCTGATGTATCACTTCCGGAATCTGATTCCTCCCTTGCCATGAGCGCTAATTGACGAGTGCTTTTCTCCTTCTTCTCTTCCTCCGATGAGCTTGAGGAGGATTCATCCCAAGTAGCTTTGAGAGCTTTCTTCTTCTTGGCCCTTTCCTCCTTCTTCTTGAGTTTTGGACACTCGCTCCGATAGTGTCCTTTCTTGCTACACTCATAACACGTAACATTAGTTTTATCAACATTTTGATCAATAGACTTACCTTTCCCTTTGTATCTCCGGCTCCTTCTCATGATTCTCCTTACGAAGTTGGCCATCTCGTTTGATGATGATCCACCTTCATCATCGGACTCGGAGGAGGATGAGGATGTAGGAATCTCTTTCTCCTTCTTCTTTTCTTTCTTCCTTCTTCCATCCTTGCTCTTTTCTCCTGCAACTAAGGCAATACCTTTCTCTTTTTGACCCTTGTTAGCAAGTTCATGAAGTTCCATTTCACAAAAGAATTCATCTAATTTAACAATTGAAAGGTCCTTGGAGACCTTGTAGACATCTACCATAGATGACCACAAGGCATTTCTCGGAAAGGCTTTGAGAGCGTACCTTACAAGATCGCGATTCTCTACGCGTTCATCTACGGAATGAAGACCATTGATGATCTTTTTGAACCTTCCGTGTAGTTCACTTACCGTTTCGTTCTCCTTCATGGTGAGATTTTGTAGTTGGTTTAGGAACAAGTCTCTCTTGGCGATCCGAGAGTCTCGGGTTCCTTCTTGGAGCTCGATGAGCTTGTTCCACAAATCTTTTGCACTCACAAATGGACCTACCTTGACAAGTTGATCTTTGGCTATCCCATATTGTAGAGTGACTACCGCCTTGGCATCGACTTATCCTTTGCGAGTTTGCTCGGCGGACCACCTTGACGACTCTAGTTCCTTACATTCTTCGTCCTTCGGAGGTGTGAACCCTTCCTTGACCGAGAACCACATGGAGATGTCGGTCTTGAGATAATACTCCATACGGCTCTTCCAATATTGGAAGTCCGCTCCGTCGAAGTAGGGTGGACGATTGGTGCTAAAACCTTCCTTCATAGCCATCTTCTTGCTCTTTAGGGTGTTAATCCGGATGAAGAGCGTCTCGCTCTGATACCACTTGTTAGGACCTTCGGATGGCTAGAGAGGAGGGGGGTGTGAATAGCCTCCTCTAAAAAGTCAATTAATCTCCTCACAAAAGTTTGTTAGCACAGCGGAAATAAACAAAAGGAAAACTGATGCAAGGAAAAGAAACAACCCAACACTAACACAACAAGGATGTACGAGGTTCGGGGATAACTTGCCCCTACTCCTCGGCGTGTCCGTAAGGTGGACGATCCCTTGATCTTTCGGTAAATCACACCCCAGACAGATTCCGGCTAAGTATTTCTCCTTCTCGGTGGAGTAACCTCTCCACAAAGTCTTAGAAAAGATTTGAAATGAAGCACAAGACTTACAGAGTTTAGTGGCTAAAAGGAATGAACAATGAACTTACAGCCACGATGAAAGCAAAGCGCAAAGACAGAAGAAGTTCCTCAGCCAAGAGCTCAAACACACAGCTCTCTTGTTTGATCGACAGAGAGTTTTTCAAAATCATCTTCTAAACCTCTCTTCTTCCTTCTTCTTATTGCTCTGATTTCTCACTGTCTTCAGCCAGAGCCGAATCACTGTCACCTGTATCGAATCACTGCGACCAACTCAGGCGTCGCCAATGACTCTTCCTCCTCATCTGGTTCTCTGAACTCACACCAATACCATCCATGGTCTTCACTGGTGTCTCTGAGCTCGAACCAATAAGCAAGAGTCAAGCTGTTGCCAACTGATCGCAACCAGTGAACGTTGACGCTCCAATTGCACCATTTGCAGCGAAACACAACAGAAAGTGCACTTGGTCTTATTCTTCTAATGGAGGTTAATTTGAATTTAAGCATTGGCACGACACCTGCAACTTGTAACTAAAAAAGCTTGCAGCAGATGGTTAGATCAGATGAATCAGAAATCGCAGAGAAACAGCAGAAGACAAACGACATCGTTGTGGATCGGTCAACAGACCGATCCATAACCCTCTGGACCGATCAGGACACATCCTGATCGGTCTGGGATGATGCTGATCGGTCTGTGGACCGATCAGCCTATAGGTGGATCTGTCCACAGACCGATCCCCCTATTGATCCCCCGGTTGTTCTGAATCATATCGCTTTTACTGATCGGTCACCAAACCGATCAGATAACCCACAGAAAGCTACTGTGTGGTTACTGATCGATCACGAGACCGATCAGATAACTAAGGTATCACTGGATCGGTCGACACACCGATCCAGACAACCAAAGTATCACTTGATCGGTCAATAGACCGATCCAATGCCTCTGTTGGTTTTAGAGCTTCCCAGCCCTAAACCCTAATGCCTTCCTAGTCCAGAGAACGAGCTACCGAGCCCTCTCTGACCTAGTCTGGAGAACGAGCTACCGAGCCCTCTCTGACCTAGTCTGGAGAACGAGCTGCCGAGCTCTCTCCGACTTCGTCCGGTCCAGAGAACGAGCTACCGAGCCCTCTCTGACCTAGTCCGGAGAACGAGCTGCCGAGCCCTCTCCGACTTCATCCGGTCCAGAGAACGAGCTGCCGAGCCCTCTCTGACCTAGTCCGGAGAACGAGCTACCGAGCCCTCTCCGACTTCCACGTCCGGGTCAGAGAACGAGCTACCGAGCCCTCTCCGACTTCGCGTGCCAAGTATCCGTACTTGGACTTTTCCTCTCCACATGATCAACCTTGACCATTAATCAGTCTGAGTTTAATTAATATCTGATACAAACTTAAATCAGTGTCAACAACAAAACAACAACCATGTCAGACTGTATTAACAACCACCACTAATTTTGTCAGCTGAAACCAAGCTCCCAAGCTTTGGTTATATAGGCCGCGGGTTGAAAACCCTGCCTACCAGTCGACTGCCAAAACATGCAGTCGACTGCCCTCTGCGGAAATTCGACCGTTATATCCCTACGGCTCGAAACCAGTCGACTGCTAAAACTTGCAGTTGACTGGTGCAGTCGACTGCTAAAACATGCAGTCGATTGATCCACACTAACCGAATAAACAGAACCATTTTATTCACACCCAGTCGACTGCGCGGTCGACTGCACCAGTCGACTGCGCGGTCGACTGCACCAGTCGACTGCGCGGTCGACTGCACCAGTCGACTGCTAAAACATGCAGTCGACTGCTACAATAACGTTACAGTAAAATCCTAAAACTAGGATTTTACTCCGAGTACAATCTCTCGTGCACTTGGACCCTCACCCTTATGACTCACTTGATGTTTTTTTGCAGCCTTGACCTCATGCCTTCAAGCCTACTTCTTTTGGCTCTCGCCCCTCGGATGCATTCAAGCCCGCGGCTCGTCCCAATGCCATCCTTCTCATATGCCTCGAAGTCGCTTCCCTCGGCCCTTGTCCTCACTGCCTTGTCCACGGTCCCTCGGATGCTCCATCCTTCACCGGACTTGAAGCCATCAACCTGCCATCAACCTGAGTCACATGTGTATCCTGTAAACCTGCACAACTCAAATACACATATCAAATACAAGGGTGAACCTAACTTATGTTGGTGCAATCATGCCCTGGAAGTTTCAATATATTGACAATTATTTAAGTTTAGGTTAATACATTGGATCTAATATACAGTGTGAGTTTGCAGGAGAAGTTCTTGTAGGTTGGAAGACCGGATGCAAGGCAAGAGAAGTCTAAGAAGGTCGAGGACCGGATTCTTGGCAAAAGAATCCTTGCAGGTCAGAAGACCGGATGCAAGGCAAGAGAAGTCCAAGAAGGTCGAGGACCGTATTCTTGGCAAGAGAAGTTCCTGCAGGTTATAAAGTTGGATGCATGATCCCTCACGTATCAGAAATCGATTGGAAAAATGATTTAGACACGGCTGTGAGGCAGAATGCCTCTGGATCGATCAGTCGATCGATTGGAAGGAAGCCAATCGACCGGCTGATCAATTGGGAAGGTTCTGCGCGAAGCACAGAGTGCTTCTGGATCAATCAGCCGATCGATTGGGGAAAACCAATCGATCGAGTGATCGATCCAGGAAGCTTCTGTGCGAAGCACAGAATGCTTCTGGATCGATCGGCTGATCGATTGGGGAAAACCAATCGATCGAGCGATCGATCGATTGGGGCAATCCAATCGATCGAGTGATCGATCCAGGAAGCCTCTGTGTGAAGCACAGATTTCCCCTGGATCGATCAGCCGATCGATTGAGGTTACTCAATCGATCGAGCGATCGATTCACAGAGCCGCGATTTCACGAGCAGAGGTCTGAATCGATTCAAGAACTGCACCGATCGATTCAAACTCAAGTGAAGCAATCTAAGCCGTTGATCGTGACGTGATGGTTTCCAACGGATACTTATGGATCGATCTAAATATGACTCCGATCGATTCACGGCGATAGCTACGTGAGAAACGGCTAGTTTTCTCAACGTTTAAAGGCATGAAAGAAAAAGAAAAGACACAAGAAAAGAAATATATACTGTTCCATTGCTCACCAAGGTCTAAACTCTCTCAAGTGCTCAAGATCTTCAAAAGTGCTCAAGATCTTCAAAAGTGCTCTAGTTCAAGATCTCCCTCTCGCTACTTTCTCAAATCTCACTCTACGAAGAAGAAGCAACTTTAAAGCCTGTAATCTTTCTTTTTTTCTTCATTGTGGTGAGTGTGATCCTTTACTTTAGAGAGGGAGAGTTGTAACCTTGTAAGGTTTCTCCACCTTCGGTGTGATTCCGAGAAGGAGGGTTTTGATAATGAAAGAGTGTGAGTGGTGTGGATCCTTGGACTAGTCACCTCCTTGGGGAGGTGGATACCAAGTAAATATCAGAGTTAGCATTGCCTTCGAGTCTCCGCTGCGCAAAATCAAGTTGATCAAGAAAATGAAGTGAGCCATTCACCCTCCCCTCTAGCTCAACCGATCCTAACAAGTGGTATCAGAGCATTGGTTTGCTTTTGACGATTCATCGCTAAGAAAGCACAAGTTAAAGAGCTGCAAGATGTCTTTGAAGGAGGGACATAGTACTTCACGACCACCATTCTATGAAAGCAGTAATTTCGTGTATTGGAAGAGCCGCATGGAACACTATTTTATGACCGAGATTGACATGTGGTTCTCAATCACGGAGGGATTCACGGCGCCAACCGAAAATGGAAGAATGTTTGAATCATCAAGGTGGGCTGTTGAACAAAAAATGAAAGCTCAAGCAAATGCAAAGGCGATTGTGACTCTTCAATGTGGATTAAGCTCGGAACAACTCAACAAGGTGGGACCTTTCAAGAGTGCCAAGGATTTATGGGACAAGCTCATTGAGCTAAATGAAGGCACCAAGGATTCAAGAATTGCAAAGAGAGATCTCTTGATAAACCAACTCCAAAATTTCACAATGAAGGAGGGAGAAACGGTAAGTTCATTACATGGGAGGTTCAAGGAACTCCTAAACGGTCTTCATTCAGTTGGAGAGAGTGTAGAGAACCGAGACCTCATAAGGTATGCTTTAAAATCCTTCCCAAGAAACTCATTATGGTCATCCATGGTGGATGCATATAAGGTATCAAGGGATTTGTCAATAGTAAAGTTGGATGAATTATTTTGTGAACTTGAATTACATGAGCAAGCTAACACATGCCATAAAGAGAAAGGTATAGCTTAAGTTGCAGGTGAAAAGAGCAAAAAGAAGCACAAGGAAAAGAAAAAAAAGAGAAGGAGTCATCTTCGGAATCTGAACAAAATACTGATAGTGATAGTGATGAAGAGCTATCATCTAGTGAAATGACAAACTTTGTTCGAAGAATGATGAGACATTCAAGGAAGTTTGACAAAAAGGATGTTAAGAAGATTTTCAATGATGAAAAGAGAAAAGGTAAATCTTTTGTGGATTCTAAGACTAAGACTGATGTTATTTGCTATGAATGCAAGAAAAAGGGGTACTACAAAATGGAGTGTCCAAAGTTGAAGAAGCAAGAGGAAAAGATCAAGAAAAAGAAGAAGGCTTTGAAAGCCACATGGGATGACTCATCGTCAAGCTCATCGGAAGAAGATGAAAGGAAGAGCTCAAAGCACATGACTCTCATGACCTTAAGCCATGTTGAAGATAGTGAAGATAAAGATAGTCATGGAGAGGATGTGGAGTCTTCAAGTGAGTCATCATCTAGTGATGACGAGGTAATTTCTCCCAAGCTTGATAAGATGTATGCCGCCATTGCATGCTTAACCAACGCACTAGCTAAATTAAAAGGGAAGGTTAAGAAATTGTAAAATGACTTGAAATCACTTAAAAATGAAATTGTGTCACGTGAAACTTGCATGCTTCATGAAAATGACAAAAATGATTTTGATGATCTTAAAAAGGAAAATGTGTCGTTGAAATTACAAGTTGATGATCTTAGATGTGCTCTATAAAAATTTACTTCAAGCTCAAAATATTTAGACATGATTCTAGGAGCTCAAAGGGGTGTGTACAACAAAGCGGGACTAGGTTTTAAATCACAAGATAAGGAAGTTAAATTCATGTCTCTAATTAGTAGAAATCATGCTTCAAGAGTTAAGTTTGTTCAAGCTTGGGTACCCAAGTAATTTGTTATTGATGCTACCGGACCCAAGGTTTGGGTACCAAAACATTTGGTTTATCGTGTTTAAACAGGCATGCGCCAAGGGGGAGTATATAACAACATGGTTCGTAGATAGTGGATGTTCTAAGCATATGACAGGGGATTCTTCAAAATTCTCATCATTTAGACACAAAAGTAAAGATACCATTTCTTTTGATAATAGTGGTGAATTAAAAGTTATAGGAATAGGAGATATTAGAATTTCAGAAAAATTTGTAATAAAAAATGTATTATTAGTGAAAGGCATGGTCTTTAATCTTTTAAGTGTTAGTCAACTATGTGATTCGAGTTATGGAGTTGAGTTCAACTCATCTCAATGTCTAATTAAGCATAGTGAACTAAACACCAATATTCTCATAGGTCATAGAAGAGAAAATATTTATCAAGTTGAACTATTTGGTGCTACTAATGTGTTTGCTAAGTGTCTCATGTCCAAAGAAGAGGAGACGTGGCTTTGGCACCGGAGACTTGCTCACACCAACATGAGGAATATCAAAAATATTTCGAAGAAGGAGTTGGTGCAAGGATTGCCAAAGTTGATGTTTCAAAAAGACAAAGTATGTGATGCATGTCAAATGGGTAAGCAAACCAAAGCTACTCATAAAGGTAAAAATATTGTAAGTACCTCAAATGCTTTGGAGCTCATTCACATGGATTTATTTGATACTAGTAGATATATTTCTTTAAATGGTAGTAGATATTGCTTTGTGATTGTGGATGATTACACTAGATATACATAGGTGTTTTTCTTGAAAAATAAGGATCAAACTCTAGATACCTTGATTGCTTTTTGTAATAGAGTAGAAAATGAAAAGGCTCATAAGATAAACAAGATAAGAAGTGATTATGGAGGTGAGTTCGAAAATGATAGATTTACAAATTTTTGTATAGAAAAAGGATATAAACATGAATTCTCCACCCCTAGGACTCCTCAACAAAACAGCGTTGTTGAGAGGAGAAATAGGGTTTTGCAAGAGGCTGCTCGGAGCATGTTAAATGAATATTCACTTCATAGTTTCCTATGGGTCGAAGCAATTAATACGGCATGTTATGTGCAAAATCGAGCATTAATACATAGGTTTCTAGGAAAAACACCTCATGAGTTGTGGTTTGGTAAACCACCTACAATTAAGCATCTTAGAGTATTTGGGTGTAAGGTCTATATTCACTTGGGAAAGTTTTCCGCTAAGGCGGATGAGGGGATCCTTGTAGGTTACTCAAGTCATAGCAAGGCGTATCGAATTTACAACAAAAGATCAAAATTAGTTGAAGAATCACTAAATGTTGTCTTTGAAGAAAATCCTTCTTTGAACTCTATAAGAACAAACGATGAAGAAATACGTTTTGAGTTAGAGAAATTAACATTGGATGGAGTAGATCATCAAGGAGAAGAAAATCAAGAAAGTGATGGTGAGAAAAATGAATCTTTGCCACTTGAACCCGAAATTATAATAAATCAAGAATCAAGACCTACTAGGATTCATGTAAATCATCCCTTAGATCAAGTAGTAGGAGACATCACTCAAGGAGTGAGAACTCGATCTTACTTTAGAAATGAAGGAAGCCAAGTCGCTTTGATATCTCAAATAGAACCAAAAACCATTGATGATGCCTTATTTGATCCCGATTGGATCTTAGCAATGCAAGATGAACTATCTCAATTTGAGAGAAGTCAAGTTTGAGATTTAGTTCCTAGGCCTACAAACAAATCGATTATTGATACAATATGGGTTTTTAGAAATAAACTTGATGATAAGGGGATAGTTGTGAGAAACAAAGCTAGATTGGTTGCTAGGGGTTTCAATCAAGTAGAAGGGTTAAACTATGACGAAACTTATGCACCCGTAGCAAGATTGGAGTCAATTAGGATGATGTTGGCATTTGCCACCCACAAGGGGTTCAAATTGTACCAAATGGATGTAAAATCAACATTTTTGAATGGTGTTATAAAAGAAGAGGTATATGTTGAGCAACCACCGGGGTTTGAAAATTTAGAGTGTCCAAATCATGTATATAAACTTAAAAAGGTCTTATATGGGCTAAAACAAGCTCCCCGGGCTTAGTATGAACGATTGTCAACATTTCTAGTATCAAAAGGGTTTCATAGAGGAAAAATTGATCTCACTTTATTCTTAAAAAATAGTGGTAATGATATGTTTGTGGCCCAAGTATATGTAGATGACATTATTTGTGGTTCTACAAATAAAGATTATTTAAATGAATTCATTAATCATATGGAGAGTGAATTTGAAATGAGTTTGGTTGGTGAATTGACATTTTTCCTAGGGTTACAAATTAAGCAAACAAAAGAAGGCATTTACATTCATCAATCTAAATATGTTAAAGAGCTATTTAAGAAATTTGGAATGGAAAATGCAAAGGGAATATCTACTCCCATGGTCACTAGTACTAAATTGGATAAAGAGGAAAGAAGTTGACTCCAAGATGTATCGTAGTGCTATAGGGAGTCTTCTCTATCTTACGGCTAGTAGACCCGACATATTTTTTACCGTAGGTATATGTGCACGGTATCAATCTTGTACCAAGGAGTCACATTTGAGTGTCGTTAAGCGAATTCTTCGTTATCTCAAGGGGACTCAAAATGTTGGTCTTTGGTATCCTAGAACCGAAACTTTTGACCTAGTGGGCTATACCGATTCCGATTATGCCGGATGCAAATTGGATCACAAAAGTACTAGTGGTAGTTGTCAATTTCTAGGATCTTCTTTAGTAAGTTGGTCAAGTAGAAAACAATATTGTGTAGCTCTATCCACAACCGAAGCGAAATATATTGCCATGGGAGAGTGTGTATCACAATTATTGTAGATGACTCATACTCTAGAGGACTATAAACTTACTTATACCAATGTTCAAGTTCTTTGTGATAATGTGAGTACAATTAACTTGACCAAAAATCCCGTTCATCATTCAAGAATGAAACACATAGAGGTTAAACATCATTTTATTCGTGATCATGTAACTCGAGATGATATCATCTTAAATTATGTTGGATCAAAATCAAACTTAGCCGATATCTTCACTAAACCTCTTCCCGAAATTGAATTTAACTTTCTTAGAAGGGAATTGAGAATGTGTTGTATTGATTAAATCACATCCTCCATGATCACTTTATAGGTAAAGCTATTTAAGTTCTATTCACCTTAAAATTGCCTTTCACAAGAACATAGGTTTGTCCTCTTACTATGATTTAGATGGGGTGAGAGGTTAGGGACATTTATCTTGGTCATGATGCTTGTTATGATGCATCATTTTGGTCAAGAAAAGTGATTTTCATATGAAACATTCATTTGTCCAATCATAGGGAAAGCAGGTGCACAAATCATGTGCACTTTGCCCTACGATTATGATTGGAAATTTCAAATTTACAATATGTATAAAACTTTTGCTTGACACCTTGATTGAAGGTTGTTGTTGGAAGAGAGTTATCATCGGACAATTGGATACATACTTACTCAAAGTATTAAAGTTTTTGACACCTTTCAATTTTGTGTAAGTTTTCGCTAAGAAGAATCAATTTATGTCAAACTTTATTTTTCCTTGATAATATGAGACATATATAGTGACTACACAAAATCTCATGATTTTTAGAGGCGTGTACAATTATTTGTGTATTTCCAATCCTTGGATCTGAAAGCTTTCAGAAATGCAGAAATATCAGCCTTCCCAGTCGATCAGTTAATCGATTGGGCAGCTTGCTTTTCATCACAAAGAGCGTATGAATCGATCGATGGATCGATTCAGCGCGTTTCAATCGATCAATGGATCGATTGAAACACAGTTTTGACTTTCCAGAAAGCATCTGGATAGATTAATGGATCGATTCAGTGCGTTTGAATCGATCAATGGATCGATTGGGACGCCCTTTCGATTTTCACAGAAGGCTTTTTAATTGATCAATGGATCGATTCATCCCGGTTGAATCGATCGTTGGATCGATTGAGACGCATTTCTAAATTTTCACAGAAGCTTCGTGAATCGATCGACCGATCGATTCACCTACTCTCAATCGATCGGTCGATCGATTGAGAATTTAAAACCCATCTTAAACCCCTAAATCTAATGGTTCTCGAATCGATCCACTTATTCTCATTTCTTCCTTTTATCTCTCTCGACCCTATCTTGCCCTAGGCGATTTTCCAGGCGACTCTTCCGTCTGCCTCGCTCGTTCACTCCGACGTGTTTCTCCGGCGAAGGGGAGCTCTTCCACCTCTCTTTCGGTTCTGCTCCTTCTCTCTCGACGCACTGGGCAGCTTTCTTCCTCATCTCCGCGTCCTCACACACCATGCGGTCTCAAAATCCTAACCCTAAGTAAATTTCTTTGCTCTCTTCTTTTTTTTTTTTTGGTTTTTGCTCCTATATTTGACCTAATCTATATGTGTCTTGTGTGTCTTTGTGCATTATCCCTCATGCATTGCATTATCTGCACTGTCCTTGCATTTTTGCATATCTTTCCCTGCATCTTTCTGTTGCACTACAAAATCGTATGCCTCCTCTTGTTCTTTTTCATTTCCTATCCCATAGAAAGAAACAAAAGGTTCGTGAATCGGGCGAAGGATCGTCCGTAGCTCCATCACGTCCTCAACCTCCTACTGATCTGAGATTCCCTAATGCTGTTATGCAGCAAGCCTTTAGCAAACACACCTTCAAACTCATAACCCCTAGATCAGTTGATTTCCAAAACTATAGGACGTCTTGTTTTGATACCTATAATCGGTTCAAGCACTATAAACTTGATTCATTATTAACCTGTGAGAGGGATGTCAATGTAAGTCTTGTCTCCGAATTCTATAATAATTTGCACACTTCTAATGGTGTAAATTATCACACTCGTGTTGTGAAACGGAGCTTGGACTTCTCCTATGAGATTCTTCGATCTTTTCTTGACTGTCTACCATCCACTAATGATTTTGTCTTTTATCCCAATCTTCCCGATGAGTTGCCTCCACCTTTTGAGCATATCAGCATTGCATCCATGCATCAGTTCCTCTTTGGTCGTCCTCGTCTGGATGGGCCAAATGCTCAAATCACTAAGTTTTTTTCACTTGAGTTATCGGCTGAGAACGCCACTTTGTTTAAAGTGATCATTAACTGCCTTTTCCCCATTGTTTCTCGTGCCTTAGCCGCTCTGCGACCTCCTCACATGTTTGCCCTCTATGCCATTCGTCATTCTCTTGACATCAACATCGCTCTGAACATTTTTCATTGCATCATTCATTTTACCTAGCTAGTGCAGCAGACGGTCCACATGCCTTTCGGGCATCTTATCACAGACTGGCTGGAGTCCCAGAACATAGATGTCTCCCGGGGACGGCTGGAGCACATGACTGTGGCTTATTCTCGGATTTCTTCCCGCTCCTTCACGAAGACGGGCTTAGTTGGTGGTCCAGCGGGAGTTCGATGGCGCGATGGACGTGCTTTTGGTGAGGGACCCAAGGCTCACCGCAGGGGGGATGCACAGGCATTAGTTCCTGCGGCGGATGATGCTGAGGAGGATATCCCCGAGCCAGCTTCTCCGACATTCGAGGAGACTGTCGACACTCGCCTGGAGGAGCTGACCATGGAGGTAGCCGACCTGCGTTCCACGATGGAGACCATGGTCTATCGACAGACTTCGATGCAGGCGACTATGGATACATTAGTGGATTTAGTGAGCTCTTGGGTGACGGGTCGTCCGTCTCAGTCTGTTCCATCCACAGCTCCCGTTCCCCATGCTGAGGATGCTGCTGGTGCTGACTCTGCAGCGGTTCCTGCTCCAGCTACTACGTCTGCTCCTCCTGCTGCAGCTGCTGATCCCCCTCCTTCGGGCGATAATCTTATCAAGTTTTATGTCTCTTTGTGATATGTTATTGTACGCCTTATGGATGGTTGTTATGGAGTCCTTATGTGAACTCTATTTTATTTTTGGATATATGATATGCTACTTGTTCTACCTTTTCTTTTGTTTCTACAATTCACATGACATGGCTCCACCTCCCAAAGTAAACACATATCCTGAGGTCGACTTACTATTGCCCCTATCTGATTGGAAATCTAAATCCGTGTAACCCACAGGAAGCAAATCATCTACCTGGTAAACCAGCATATAATCTCTAGTCCCTCTCAGGTACTTCAATATATGCTTTACAGCAGTCCAATGTCCCTGTCTTGGATTACTTTGATATATGCTAACCATGGCCACGGCAAAATAGATATCTGGTCTCGTACATAATATTGCATACATTAGACTTCCTACAGCCGAAGTATAAGGAACTGCCTTCATGTCCTCTATCTCCTTTGATGTCTTAGGACACATCTCTTTAGATAAAGGTACTCCATGTCGAAAAGGTAGAAAACCTTTCTTGGAGTTTTACATGCTAAAACGAGTTAGAATGATATCGATGTATGAAGCTTGGGATAAATACAATATTCTTTTTTTGTGATCACTTATTACTTTGATCTCAAGAATATGTTCACATTCTCCCAAATCCTTCATATCAAACTGCTTGGACAATCATACCCTTACGCTAGAAGGCGCCTTCGTACTATTCATCAAAGGTACCTTCTAGCCATGGAAGGTGCCTTCCGTATGGTAGATCAGCTCCTTTGTTGATCTATTCACGTGGGTGATTCTCTGGCTAACCGGAGTTGAGCTCACCTGAATCCAACTCCGACCTTCTCCTCGAGCAGCCTTCCTCCCTAGCATCTTGTCCCTCGGAATACCGCACACGTCCTTCTCGTCTATCGGTGTACTCTTCTGCAACATCTTATCTTTTGGATGCACCGAGTCTGTCGACTCCCTTCTCATGCCATCTTTCTCGCTAGCTGCATCTTCTGCTTGACTTCTTGTGTTCCTAAGCTTCTACACACTTAGACACAAGGATCAAACATAACAAGACCTAACTGAATTTAGTTGACCACATCAAAACTACCCCGGGGTATAAATAATTTCTCCTTTTTGATGTGCATCAACCCAAGTTCAAGTTAGAGTTAAAAATATAATAATATAGTAAAGCAATAAATTAAACAAGTTAATTATAAAAATAAATACAAGGATAAAAATTATGGGAATTAAGTGAGTTAATAAAAATTGTTAATTTCGTGAAAAGCAAAAGAATTTCCTTACTCCCTCTTAACTTGTACCTATTTTTTTTCCCTTTGATCACATTAAAAAAAAGGAAAAATAACATAAACAGGTAGAAAATTTGGATATAAATTTCTAGGGGTACATAATAAGAAATCTTAGTTTTATGGCAGAAAAAGTAAAAGTTTTCAAATTTTTATTTACTTAAAATTTTTAATTTCAAATTTCTTTTAACAAATAATATTATATTTTATCATAGAAAAATAAAATTTTCAAATTTTAAGTTTGTAAAATAATTTTACATTTTAAAGTATGCTTTTCATTAAAAAAATTGCTCTACAAATTTTTTTTGTTTGTAAATTAAATCATCGGATAGTATAAAAAAATTTTAATTCGGAATACGAATAGAAAAAAATATTTTTCTAATTGAGACAATTTCAAAAAAAAGTTGAATTTTAATCTAAAAAAGATTTTGAAATCCAATATAGGTTACTACCTACTGGATTTATTAAAAATTTTAGAGGTACATAATTTGTAGAGATTTTCCTAATCTATCCCTGTAATTTCTAATGTACCAGTTGATTCTACCATAATTTCTAAATTTTGATTTTCAATAATTGTTGAATTCAAACATGCATAGTCATTTTCTAGTTTTTCTATTTGTGCTTTCAATTTATCATTTTCTATTATTAGATTATCATACATTATTATGGGGCATGAATTAGCTAAGGTTAGTTTTATCTTAACATTTTCTCTTTCTAGTTTTACTAAATCCTTGGAGAGTACCAAAATAAATTGAAATGACATTTCAGGAGGTAAAACACGTACCTTACTTACCTCGTGTTCTGATGCTCCCCCTTCATCACGATTTTCTTCTGAAGATCCTCCTCCTTTATCAATGCTCATCTCTGAACTGCTTTCATCTTCTTTTTGGCGGTCGGCCAGTAGGGCTAGTCTAGCGTAGGCCTCGATCTCAGACTTGGAGGACGAAGATTCATACTATATTGCCTTTAGATCCTTGAGCTTCGATCTTGTTGGTCTTTTGCCCTTGCCTATATCCTTTTTCAATTTAGGGTAGTCACCCTTGTAGGGGGATCAGTGGCCGGCTTGAAAGGGGGTTGGATAGACGACACCCCCAAATACTAGCTTCCTACACTTGTTAGTTTGCACAGCGGAAATACAAACTAATATGAATACAAAGAAAGCTAAAGACAAGAAAGAAATCAAACCAAGCTACACAATCATTTAACGTGGTTCGGAGATTGCTTGCTCCTACTCCACGACGTGTCCTTGAGGTGGACGATCCCTATCCATCGGTGAATTAGCCCCCAGCAAACTCCGGCTATCTCAAGTCGCTCCTTGTGGGTGGAGAAACCTCACCACAACACCAAGCAACACTCTTGAGACTAGTAGACTACTAATTAGGGTTTACCACCACTAATTTCGTCAGCTGTAACCAAGCTCTCAAGTTTTGGTTATATAGGCCGCGGGTTGAAAACCTCGCCTACCAGTCGACTGCCAAAACATGCAGTCGACTGCCCTCTATGGAAATTAGACCGTTACATCCCAACGGCTCGAAACCAGTCGACTGCTAAAACTTGCAGTTGACTGGTGCAGTCAACTGCTAAAACATGCAGTCGATTGATCCACATTGACCGAATGAACAGAACCATTCTGTTCGCACCCAGTCGACTGCTCGGTCGACTGCACCAGTCGACTGCTATAGTAGCGCTACAGTACTGCTACAGTAAAACCCTAAAACTAGGATTTTACTCCGAGTACAATCTCTCGTGCACTTGTACCCTCACCCTTATGACTCACTTGATGCTTTTTTGCAGCCTTGACCTCTTGCCTTTAAGCCTACTTCCTTTGGCTCTCGCCCCTCGGATGCATTCAAGCCCGCGGCTCGTCCCAATGCCATCCTTCGCATATGCCTCAAAGTCGCTTCCCTCGACCCTTATCCTCATTGCCTTGACTACGATCTCTCGGATGCTCCATCCTTCACCGGACTTGAAGCCATCAACCTGAGTCACATGTATATCCTGTAAACCTGCACAACTCAAATACACATATCAAATACAAGGGTGAACCTAACTTATGTTGGTGCAATCATGCCCTGGAAGTTTCAATGTGTTGACAATTATTTAAGTTTAGGCTAATACGTTGGATCTAACATACAGTGTGAGTTTGCAGGAGAAGTTTTTGAAGGTTGGAAGACCGGATGCAAGGCAAGAGAAGTCCAAGAAGGTCGAGGACCAGATTCTTGGCAAAAGAATCCTTGCAGGTCAGAAGACCGGATGCAAGGCAAGAGAAGTCCAAGAAGGTCGAGGACCAAATTCTTGGCAAGAGAAGTTCCTGCAGGTCATAAAGCTGGATGCATGATCCCTCACGTATCAGAAATCGATTGGAAAAACGATTTAGACACGGCTGTAAGGCAGAATGCCTCTGGATCGATTAGTCGATCGATTGGAAGGAAGCCAATCGATCGGCTGATCGATTAGGAAGGTTCTGCGCGAAGCACAGAGTGCTTCTGAATCGATCAGCCGATCGATTGGGGAAATCCAATCGATCGAGCGATTGATCGAGGAAGCTTCTGTGCGAAGCACAGAATGCTTCTGGATCGATCGGCTGATCGATTGGGGAAAACCAATCGATCGAACGATCGATCCAGGAAGCTTATGTACGAAGCGCAGAATGCTTCTGGATCGATCGACCGATCGATTGGTGCAATCCAATCGATCAAGTGATCGATCCAGGAAGCCTCTGTGTGAAGCACAGATTTCCCCTGGATCGATCAGCCGATCGATTGAGGTTACTCAATCGATCGGGCGATCGATTCACAGAGCCGCGATTTCACGAGCAGAGGTCTGAATCGATTCAAGAACTGCACCGATCGATTCAAACTCAAGTGAAGCAATCTAAGCCGTTGATCGTGACGTGATGGTTTCCAACGGATACTTATGGATCGATCTAAATATGACTCCGATCGATTCACGACGACAGCTACGTGAGAAACGACTAGTTTTCTCAACGTTTAAAGGCATGAAAGAAAAAGAAAAGACACAAGAAAAGAAATATATACTGTTCCATTGCTCACCAAGGTCTAAACTCTCTCAAGTGCTCAAGATCTTCAAAAGTGCTCAAGATCTTCAAAAGTGCTCTAGTTCAAGATCTCCCTCTCGCTACTTTCTCAAATCTCACTCTACGAAGAAGAAGCAACTTTAAAGCCTGTAATCTTTCTTTTTTTCTTCATTGTGGTGAGTGTGATCCTTTACTTTAGAGAGGGAGAGTTGTAACCTTGTAAGGTTTCTCCACCTTCGGTGTGATTCCGAGAAGGAGGGGTTTGATAGTGGAAGAGTGTGAGTGATGTGGATCCTTGGACTAATCACCGCCTTGGGGAGGTGGATACCAAGTAAATATCAGAGTTAGCATTGCCTTTGAGTCTCCGCTGCGCAAAATCAAGTTGATCAAGAAAACGAAGTAAGCCATTCACCCCCCCCTCTAGCTCAACCGATCCTAACAACTTAAACCCTTTGCCCAAATACCAAAACACATGGTCGCACGGACCATTGAGATTGCTCTAAGAATCTCTCCCTTTTTGATTTTTTAGCAATACGTTTAAGTTAGGGAAAACAATAGCAAATAAATATGCTAAAACAAATGGACTTACGTTGTCAAGACTACATATTTGGACTTACACCGCCGAATGAACTTACGATGCCAAGGTTACACACTTGGACTTACAACGCTGAATGGACTTACGATGTCAAGGCTACACACTTGGACTTACAATGCCGAAACAATGCATCATGCATTGGAACCTATCCCAAGGCTCCCCCTATACCTATGCTCCCCATTGAGCTAAAAATTTTTCCACAGGGATTTTTAAGAACCTATCCCAAGGCTCCCTTACACAAAGGCTCTAAGGTTTTCCCAACTAAAGCTTACTTCTCCCCCTTTGCCTAACATCCAAAAAGCTTTTGAACAATATCCCAATTGTTGAAAATTTATCATCCAATTGACCCTAAACTCATGTATTTATCCTCCATGGATCCCATACATCTATACGAGCTGACCCGGTCAAAATCCAGTGCTGAAAATACTTTCAGACTGGTATCAGTCGATTGCAAGAAGTACTAGTCGACTGCCCTCATGAAAATGAGCTTACAGAGACATTCTGTGCTCAAAAACACTGTTACCAGTCGATGGGTAACTGTACCAGTCGACTTGTACACTATTCATGAAAAAAAAATCAATCTTTTCTGGACAACTTCAGAAATGCGCTAGAAATTCCATAGCTCTCCAAAAATTCTCAAATTTTGTAGAGAGGTCTATTATATCAATGTCTACTTGAGAAAAATATATAAAAAAAATATATTTATCACAAATCCCAAGATTGACACAAAATATAAAACTAGCTAAAAAGTTCAATTGAACCTTGATCTAAAGTTCTAGTTTTGGCTTCCTCTTGATGTATTTGCCCATACTAACCCACAATGCATCCCTGACATTGGTTTATATGACATCTATACATACAAAATCAATTTTCATACTATATGACCCCAATTGTCATATTTCTTGCATGAAACATAAACTAATTGTGTCAAAATCCTAGGTTTGAGACTCAAGTCCGCCTCCAAACCACTTGGCACATTCCATGACTTGTCTAGACTCCCAAGTAAAACCCCCTTGAGATCCATTAGCCATGAGTCCCAAATTGACTCTTTGAGCTCCCCTAGAGCTCTTAACCTTAGCCACCTCCCTAGGTGACTCATCCACAATGGCTAGGCCACATTGGTGCACTTCCGGTGACACTTGGCCTACAAACCTTACCTTTTTAACCTTGGACACCTGTCCTTGGTTAATTTTTCCTTACCTTTAAATAATTTTCCCTTACCATTTATTGACTTCTCATTGCTATAGTCATATGCAACCCTAGCATACGACTTTCCCTTAGCCTTGGAGACACTAGATCGGTATCCTAGACCCGATCTATCATTGTTGGGTCTTTGGCTACCCAACACCATACTTAACCCTCTAGATCCAACACCATCATTATTCTTCCTCTCTTCTATCTCTCTCTCCCTCTCCTCCATTGTCGAGCCACCCAAGAGTGCTAGCACACTCTAAGTGGTTATTCTCCACCTATTGTCTGTGTGGATACGTATAGAGGAGTGTACGCTTGACACTCTCGAGATCCGGCAACCTTTTGGACAAGCGGGATAAGCAAAGGGCTTCGCAACAAGAGTAACGCTTCTTATTCATGTAGATCTAAGGTAGATCTAGGTTAGAAACTTGTACATGATTTATTTTTATATATCTTCATACAGATCCGTGGCAAGACTTCGAGGTTTCTGCAACGCAAAAAGTGATTTTTACGGCTCGAAAGTCCCAACAGTTGTTGCGTCTCCCATCTTCAATACCAAGGTTCGTGCTTTGGATCTAGGGTTTAATTTTAAAATTCCTAAGTTATAAGTTTTTTTACCCATGCCCTAGCTCCCCACACACACCGAATCTCCTCCTCCTTGAGCCCTCCTTCCCAAGTCTCGTGTTTCCCCTCACCAAACTGTCACCTCTGTCCACAGCACAGGATCGAGCCGGCGTTGCTCATCCCGGCGTCGACCGATCCTCGCGAGATCTCGCAACCACATTCGATGATCTCTCCCTCAAGTGGGCACCACACCCGACAATCTCTCCCTCACGGGAGTAGCACAGCCGACAATCTTTCTTCCTCGCACGAGCACCACAGACCACAACCGGCGATCTCATCTCTCTCGAGCCACATCCGCTGATCCTCTTCTCTCCGAGCTGTGCCCTACCAGATCCAGTAAGTAGTTTCCCTTGTAGTTATGGATTGGGTGATTTTGGTAGGTTAGTAGCAAGTTTGGCTGCGATCTATGCTTCGACGTAGGATTCGTTCGATTGCGGATTCGGTTTTAGAAATGTTATTATTTTCTTTTGATGGATTGCTTTGCCCCTTGCTTGGCTTTGATTCATCGGAATGGATTTGGGAAGTTGGCTAATTGATTACGTTTCCTCTCATTGCCTCCCAGAGGATTTCTATTGGTTAATCAGATTTGATGAAATTCCTATTTTCCCAAGCTGGTTGTGATGTAGGGGATAAATTTAGGAGGTTACAAATGGTATCAATATTGTTCCTATACCTGTGAAAGCTTGGTTTTGTTTTTAGTGCAGATTTAAGTGGGATGTTTAGTGTTTTTGGTTTGGTTTTTGCCTTGGTGGCGGTTTCAGTTTCTTTTTCGACTAGATTTTTGGGTGTGGTACAGGACTCCGTGTTCTGTTCTGTGAAGGTTCTAGGTCTTGATAACTGATGTAGATAGTGATGCTAAGATTGGGTTAGATATAGTTTGAGAATTGGTATTAGCTATTTGACTCATATAAAGATAGATAATTTGTGTACGTTGATGCAGGACTTTGATTCGAGATGGGCATCTCGACGTAGGATTTCTGGTCACGATCTTCTTTTAAGGCGGGTACTTCTTGCTTTATTTCTTTTAGTACTTTGACCTTGATGCATGAGCTATTATTTTTAGATAAGAATTGCTTTACCTTGACTCCACTGATATTTTTCTTGTGCTTGATACTTCCACTCAAACCTTTGAGTTACTCGTTTCTATATCCATACAGTCTCTTGTTGTCATCTATGATATATACAGATATTAGATACCAACCTTGTATACTTTGATTGTTGTTTATTTATGTACCATATTGAGCATGCTGGCTTCATGTAGCATACCTGATTTTTGTCTATATGTATATGATGATTGTTGTATTTTGCGCATCATATCATTACATGCATGCCAATGACAAATTCTCCCTTACGGTCGAGAGAGTCGTTGACCAGGGTCGCACGCTCGACCACTCGAGAGA
This sequence comes from Zingiber officinale, assembly GCF_018446385.1. NCBI lineage: Eukaryota > Viridiplantae > Streptophyta > Magnoliopsida > Zingiberales > Zingiberaceae > Zingiber > Zingiber officinale. Next base: position 77,560,744 of record NC_055990.1, read on the forward strand.
GTAGTAGCTGGAGCAGATGCTGCTTCTCCTGTCGTGCCGCACTTGGTCACTCATGGGTGATGGTAGCTGGAGTGCGAGCAGCAGAGACCCCCATCACAGAAGTAGCTAGTTAGCTACTATGCAACTGTCCACTCGACCACTCAAGAGAGTGGTAGATGGAGTGTCGTACAGTTTGTCACTGACCCGACCTCTCGACCATACAAGGGTCATGGTGCAGACGGGTGGACGGGAGTGGCCATCAGTGCATACGCTATTATTATTATACTGGCTGATGTTGTTGCTTACTTATGCTGCTGTTGCTAGCTTATGCTGCTTACTTATGTTGATATGCTTGCATATTTTGAGATATATATCTGTTGTATGTGTTTAGACTGACTTACCTATTGGTAATATGTATATAACTCACATGTGACACTTGTAGTTATGAGTAGCTCTGTAGCATAGTTGTTCTACTCTTGACCTTCTATTACTAGCCTACAATATGGTTACAGGTACGAACACTTATTGTGATTTTACTGTAGTATCTGCTATTTCTCATATGAGACTGTATACTATTGACACTCTCTATTTGGATATTATGTTCATGCACTATCTTTCCTTTACCCGCTGAGTCCAGTACTCACCACCCCACAAAATGATTTTTCTTTCGCCAGGTAGCAAGTAAATGAATCAAGGATGCTTGGGAGAGTCCTGACTGCCGGTCCTACGTCACATCTGAAGACTACATCGGGTTTCATTTATTCTTTACTCGTATTTTGTATTTGGTGTTATATTAATTCGATTATCTTTTGGAGTTATTATGTGGAGTTAAATTTTATGCTATTGTGGTGTTATATAAGGCCTAGCCGGCTAGCAGTGTATTGTTTTAGTTTGTATGGGCTTTCTTTATCATTTTTTCTCTGTGTTGGCTTGTAGTACAACCAAGTGGGTTGTTTAATATATAACTGCGTAGTTGTGCTTATTTTGTTCCAGCCGAGTGGGCTGAGTTTATAACTACATGGTTGTGTATATATTCCAGCTGTGTGGGCAGATGATTATATTGATGTATTTTGTATATATGTATGCTTCAGATTGTCACCGGTACAGGGGAGATGCTACCGGATTTTTGTTTAGCAGGAACTCCTCTAGGAGCGTGATAATATTCCCGTGATAATATTCCCTACCGGATGACAGTTATTCTCTGATAAGAGGTTACGACTCTCTGACACTGTTGTCGCCTAGTGCAATCTGCCCCACTTGAGTTTTAGTAGAAGGTCGCTCAGATGTGTTAGCATGATTGAGCCTCGATAAAGAGAATGAGATGTAGTGGGCCGCCCGGGTTTTGTGTAAGACTGTGGCGAAAAGGCTAGCTTTCACGATCTGACAGCTGGGGAGCCGGTCGAGAGCTATATTAGCCAAGTACCTGGACCATCTATAAAGCCTAAGTTGGGAAGATCTGATTAGTTGAGGGCAGGCCTAGGACTAGTCCAAACCTTGTCTTATGTTCCAAATTTGAGGGTCTGATCTGACAGTGACCGACCAAGAATTATGCGACTAGTAACACGGGGTGATTTAACACCTATCTTCCCTTGATTGTTGATTGTCACATCCTCTTTTACTATTGACTACCACGTTCCTTTGACTCTTAACTACTATGTCCCCTTGACTCTTGACTATCACATTCTCTTAATTTCTAACTATTTGGCTCCCTCGGACCCTCATTTATATACCGTATCAGTGGTTATTATAATATTTTTATTTAATTAAATTTTTAAAACATTGACATTGAAAAAATAATAGATAATCTAAAGATTTGTTCAGATTTAGAAGCTTATTTTCGAAACATTTTAAGCATCCACGTTTAAAAATATATATTAATAACTAATTAGTTAGTCAGGGGTATAATTATGATTAATCATTAAATTGAATCATAAGAAGATTTATTTTGATTTTTAGGGTTACAGTATTACGGTAGGATATTCAGGTTGTCACTCATATATTTACAGTTCGAACCCTAGCTATGATTTATTTGTAAAAATTTTTCTTTCAAATAGAGGGTGAAATCAAAAGATATTGGACTTCTGGACTGACTGTCGTATGTGCTTCTCGATTTATCCTGGTGATTGATGAAAAATTTTCATAGAACTAGATTAGTCATTTAAAAAATAATTAATAAGACTAATTAAAATTATTATTATTATTATTATTATTATTATAATAAGATTCATTGTGATTTATCTTTCAGATTTATTATTTATTATAGAAAAAAAAAATTATCACGGGAGGATTTAATTATGACACCCTACCCAGGGCGTATAATTAACCGAAATGAATGTGTTAATCTTTGATGCAAAGATTGATCAACCGGGAAGCTCGTCGCCGCTCTGGGCGGCTATCCACACACAGATCCTATAAATACTACCGCTTCTTCCTCTTCTCTCCCACTGCTTGTTTGCTTGCAGATCTCGAATAAGGAGAGGAGAAGAAGAAATTCGGGTGGCGTCGTCTCCTCTGTCCCCTTTACCTCGCCTGAGTGGTAGAGAATTGGATAGTTGGAGTATTGGCACACGAAGTCTCCTCTCCTCTCCTCTCCTCTCCTCCGTAGCAAGCAGTGTAAACTTCAAAAGAAGATTTAAAAAAAAAAGAGAGTAAAATCCTTAGGGTTTTGATTGATCGTACGTTGATCTGATGGCGGCGGAAGGCTTAGAGCACATAAAAAATGAGACAGTCGATCTGGTAAACGAGTCAATGGATCATCAATTGGGTGACTAAACTTCTAGTTTTGGGGATTAATTTGGCTTTCTGATTTTGGTGTGCAGGAGAAGATTCCGGTGGTGGAAGTGTTTGCTCAGTTGAAATGTGGGAAGGAGGGACTCACGTCGGCGGAAGGGGAGAAGCGTTTGCAGATCTTCGGATTCAATAAGCTCGAGGAGAAAAAGGTATTTAACTCTATGATTTTCCCTTTTTATTTTTTGTTTTGAATGAATAAAAAAGAATTAATTTTTTTTCTTCTTCTCCTTACGATATGTATTACAGGAAAGCAAACTGCTCAAGTTCTTAGGATTCATGTGGAATCCGCTCTCATGGGTGATGGAGCTGGCTGCTATTATGGCCATTGTGTTGGACAATGGAGGGGTAAGCAAATTAAGCTAAAATTCATGATTCGATATTGCATTAATTTATCAATTAATTGTGTCTATCGACCATTAATCAGATCTCCCTTTTTTATTTTATTTGATAAAAAAATATATTGATAATTTTCAGGATGAGCCACCTGACTGGCAAGATTTCGTTGGAATCGTGGTTCTCCTCTTCATCAACTCCACAATCAGCTTCATCGAGGAGAACAACGCCGGTAATGCCGCCGCCGCTCTTATGGCCGGCCTTGCTCCTAAAACGAAGATATTGAGGGACGGCAAATGGTCGGAGCAGGAGGCATCCATCCTCGTCCCCGGCGACATCATCAGCGTCAAGCTAGGCGATATCATCCCGGCCGACGCCCGGCTTCTGGAGGGAGACCCTCTCAAGATCGACCAATCCGCCCTCACCGGGGAGTCCCTTCCCGTTACCAGGCACCCCGGCGATGAGGTCTTCTCTGGTTCGACTTGCAAGCAGGGGGAGATCGAGGCCGTAGTCATAGCCACCGGCGTCCACACCTTCTTTGGGAAGGCGGCGCACCTGGTCGACAGCACCAACAACGTCGGCCACTTCCAAAAGGTGCTGACCGCCATCGGCAACTTCTGCATCTGCTCCATCGGCCTCGGCATGCTCATCGAGATCGTCGTCATGTACCCGATCCAGCACCGCCGGTACCGCGACGGCATCGACAACCTCCTCGTCCTCCTCATCGGAGGGATCCCCATCGCCATGCCCACCGTTCTTTCGGTCACCATGGCCATTGGTTCCCACCGCCTGTCCGAGCAGGGTGCCATCACCAAGCGCATGACCGCCATCGAGGAAATGGCCGGCATGGATGTGCTCTGCAGCGACAAGACCGGGACGCTCACGCTCAACAAGCTCACTGTGGATAAGAACCTGATCGAGGTGATGCCTCCACTCTTCTTTCACCTTCTCTTTCTTTCATAATCAGAGCAGAGCATGATATCGTAGTTTGTTTAATTTCAGGTGTGTTCTAATGGCGTTGATAAGGATATGGTGATCTTGTATGCTGCAAGGGCTTCCAGAGTGGAGAACCAAGATGCCATTGACGCTTCAATTGTTAACATGTTGGGTGATCCAAAGGAGGTCAATCCCTTCTATATATATGCATGGCAGCAGCAAGGAAAACTAAATTAACGACTGTTTCCTCATCATCTTAATTTGTGTTTGCAGGCACGTGCAGGGATCAACGAGGTCCATTTCCTGCCATTTAATCCGGTCGACAAGCGCACTGCAATCACCTACGTCGACTCTGATGGCAAATGGCACCGATCCAGCAAGGGAGCACCTGAGCAAGTACGGCGAAAATTAATTACTAACAATCGTCGATCAACCGATCAACCTTTAATTTATGATCTTCTCTAATTACTAACAAGGATCGATTGTCTATATCGAACGCATCAGATTATCGACCTTTGCCAACTGAAAGACGACGACAAAAAGAAGGTCCACGAGGTCATCGACCAGTTCGCTGACCGCGGCCTTCGCTCTCTCGGCATTGCGAGGCAGGAGGTTCCCGAAGCGAGCAAGGAGAGCGCCGGCGGACCGTGGCAGTTCATGGGCCTCCTTCCGCTCTTCGACCCCCCGAGGCACGACAGCGCCGAGACTATTCGCCAGGCACTCAACCTCGGCGTCAACGTCAAGATGATCACCGGCGACCAGCTCGCCATCGGCAAGGAGACCGGTCGCAGGCTCGGCATGGGCACCAACATGTACCCCTCCTCCACCCTACTCGGCGACAAGAACGCCGACGTCAGCGGGCTCAACATCGACGAACTCATCGAGAAGGCCGACGGCTTTGCCGGAGTCTTCCCCGGTAATTGGAAATAAATTTACTCATTGAAAGAACCATTAATGCAACTGCTAGTGGATCAGTCGATAACAATTTGTGGCACACAGAGCACAAGTATGAGATCGTGAAGAGGTTGCAAGATAGGAAGCACATCTGCGGCATGACCGGTGACGGCGTCAATGATGCTCCGGCACTGAAGAAGGCGGACATCGGGATTGCGGTGGCCGACGCCACCGACGCAGCCCGGAGCGCCTCCGACATCGTGCTGACGGAGCCAGGGCTGAGCGTGATAGTGAGCGCGGTGCTGACCAGCCGCGCCATCTTCCAGCGGATGAAGAACTACACCATCTACGCCGTCTCCATCACCATCCGCATCGTTTTCGGCTTCCTCCTCATCGCCCTCATCTGGCAGTTCGACTTCTCCCCCTTCATGATCCTCATCATCGCCATCCTCAACGACGGCACCATCATGACCATCTCCAAGGACAGAGTCAAGCCTTCTCCCTTACCCGATTCCTGGAAGCTCAAGGAGATCTTCGCCACCGGCGTGGTCCTCGGCACATACCAAGCCATCATGACCGTCGTCTTCTTCTACCTCGCCCATGACACCGACTTCTTCCCGGTACGTCGTCAGCATTAAATAATTAATTATTAATTCCATTCAATTCTTCAATGGTATATATATAGATATAATAAAATAAATGTATTAATTAACTGCAGGAGAAGTTTGGGGTGAGATCGATCAGGGACAGTCCTTACGAATTGATGGCAGCGCTTTACCTCCAAGTGAGCATCATCAGCCAAGCGCTCATCTTTGTGACCAGGTCCAGGAGCTGGTCTTTCGTGGAACGCCCTGGTCTTCTCCTCTTGACAGCGTTCCTCGCGGCCCAACTGGTGGCGACGACGATCGCGGTGTATGCTTCGTGGGAGTTCGCTAGGATCCAAGGCATGGGATGGGGATGGGCAGGCGTCATCTGGCTCTACAGCATCGTCACCTACTTCCCTCTTGACGTCCTCAAGTTCATCATCCGCTACGGTCTTAGCGGCAAGGCCTGGGGCAACCTCCTCGACAACAAGGTCATCCAATACATTGATCAATTGCATCAAATTATTTTCTTCGATCGATCGTCTACTCAATCTGATCGATCAAAATGCATGAATTAATGGTACGTAGATTGCGTTCACCACGAAGAATGATTATGGCAAGGAGGAAAGGGAGGCACAGTGGGCGTTGGCGCAGAGGACTCTGCACGGCCTTCACACAGCTAATAATACCTCCCAACTCAAAAGCAGCTACAAAGAGCTGTCAGAGATCGCCGAGCAGGCCAAGCGACGCGCCGAGATTGCAAGGTGAGGAATTGAATCCCTGTTTTTTCAAGTAGTCACAGTTATCATCATATCAATGTGTCCATTAATTCTTTGCAGGCTGAGAGAGCTACACACGTTGAAAGGGCACGTTGAGTCGGTGGTGAAGCTCAAGGGGCTCGATATCGATAACATGCAGCAACATTACACCGTCTAAATTGATAAAACACTCAACGAGATGGAGAGGGAAATGGAAATCGGAGATGATTTCGTTCGTTCGTTCGTTCGTTCGTTCGGATTTAATTGTACACAACAATGCGTGCAAAGAGAAGAGTGGGAAAGAGAATGTACTGCGCAAATGTGTGTCAATTTTTTTTCTTTAATTAAATTTTGATAAAGAAAAACAAAACTTGCTTTCAGTTTGCATTTTATCGTAGTCCTTTTTTTAAATTTCATCTTAAGCAAAAGGAAAAAAAAAATGAAGAACTCAACACTTATTTTTAATTTTCTTGATTGACCTAAAATGTCCGTACAAAGGCATATTTATACATACCAGAGACATTCTACAAAATAACTCTTTGTAAATACTAAAAATATACTTTAGAATTAATACTATTTGTTCATGCTATTTGTCCATGAATTAATACGGTCTTATGTTTAGACAATGTCGGCGTCAATTGGAGGGAGAGAGCCTACGGAAGAGTAGAAAAATGGGTGAGGGGTTCGACTGGAGGGAGGTGTCATAGTTCATCCACTCTAATACTCATGCCAGTCTTTGACAGGGAAGAAAATAGAGAAAATGAACACTACACTATGTATGTGTACCTTGGCCGACAAGAGCAAACTCTTTTTATAACATGAATGAGAGAGATGTCATATCCATGGTTGTCAAAGGGGATGATATAATTCTTATAGGATACCTTATTCCAGTAAGGAGGATGTCTCATTATTGCATCAGAGTATTGCATCAGAGGGTAACATCACTTATATCTTAGACTGTGGGAGATCTCATGGGATCACACTACCACAATCATGATATTCCATGTGTCATGCTAGTCAATGTGCTATTGAGTAGATAGATTTTTGGGCATGTGAGAGGCATTGGGTTGGAGTGGAGGTGAGTCGGAGCATCCGAACGGTGGGGCAAATCGGAGATGAGTTGGTTTCCCAGTCAGCAAGGTCGAATGGAGATGAGTTGGGTGTCGAATCGGCAAGGTACATGGAGCGCTAGATTGGGATCGGCTGCATATGGGCAGGGAAAATAGGGATGACCAACTATGAATGCTCACAGCAAAGGAACATGGAATGGGCAATCCAACGCTGGGGTTGGTAGAGCCGGCAATCTACTTGCAGTAGGTAAAAAGGAGGTCAGTGCACATCATCGGTTCGCTAGTTGTTTGTGGCGGCAGTGAGTACAGCAATGTGAGGGTTGCTTGGACAAGGTGACGGCTGGCGATAGCATCAAGAGGCGGTGGCGTTGCTCTAAGAAGAGGCTATGGAGGTGATCTATCATTGCTACCGCTCGTGGGGCCCTATAGATCGGCAAATGACCGACGATGGCATAAGGCAGGAGAGGACGGAGCTTTGGTCAGAGATCGGTAAAAGATCACGTGAGGGAGATGGAGATTCTATGAGGGAGAGGAGGCAAGAGATGGCGATTTGACGGAGGTTGCGGCAGTAGAAACACAGCGGGCGCATGCCAAAAGAGGGAGAGCAGGCGGGAGGCAGAGTTACGACCGAGAAAGAAGGACGAAGGTGAGTAGCGACACTGACCAGGGGCTCGACAGCCATGTGCGAAGAAGGGGCAGTAGCAAGTGTGAGGTGGAGTTTTAGTGGGGGTGCGATGTTGCTCCGAGAGATGGAGATGGAGGCGAGGCGAGGAGGTGCTTGGCTGACTCAGCGAGGGAGAAAAGGAATGTGTTGGTACCCCGTGGTAGTTTTGATGTGATCATCCAAGTCAGGTTAGGTCATGTTAGTGTTTACCCCTTGGGTCTAAGGTTACAGGAGCTTAGGATCATTAAAAGTCGAGCGGAAGACACAGCTAGCGAGAATGATGACACGGGAAGGGAGTTGACGGACTCTGTGCATCCGAGAGACGAGTGCTGCGTAAGAGTACACTAGTGGACGAGAAGGACGTGGATGACGTTCCGAGGGATGAGAAGCCGGAGCGGAAATCTGCTTAAGGAGAAGACCGGGAAATGGGTTTGGGTGAGCCCTATCCCGGATGACCACGATCAACCAGGTGATCGGAGCAGCAGAAAAGCAAAAGGTGGCTTACAAGTACTACTGGAGGTGCCTTCAAAGGGAGTTGAAGGCCCCTCCGCGCGCCTCTACACCTTCACTGTGGAAGGCGCCTTCCATGGTTGGAAGGCGCCTTCGATGAACAGTACGAAGGAGCCTTCGACCAGGCTAACTTTACTGTTGCCAAGGGATAAAGCTTTATCCTTTGGCACCTCGCTAGAGGTGCCTTCCAGTCTATTGGAGGCACCTTCCACCCACGGATAGAGTTTCCCAGAAGCTATAAAAAGGCCCCTAGAGCTAGGAAATAAACAACTTTGGTAACAACTTTTGTATTCATTTCCTAGTTACTATATGAGCTTCCAACAAGTGTAGAGGTGTTGGATCGAGAAGCGCTAGAGGGGGGGGGGTGAATAGCGCTCGTGACTTTCACGCATTTCGAAATTAAAAACTCGACGAGTAATCCAGCGGAAATAATAAAAGAAATAAGCAATCACACAAAAGACACCAAGGGTTTACTTGGTTCGGAGCCTAGGACGACTCCTACTCCAAGGCCTGCGATCATTGATCGGTTACGGTGGACAACAACTATATAACGCAAAAGTGTACAAGAGTATTACAATTTTAACAGTATTAAAAACTTATACTGACAACAAGAAATCTTAAAACTGAAGCTCCGGGTCGTTGGTGGCTTGTAGCAGCACTTCAGGGCGTCTTTTGGAGCAGCACGTTGTAGTAGAAGCACTTTAGAATTGATGATCTTCACTGCTGCTCGAACACACCTTTTATGCACTGCTGGAGGCGCCTCCAACACCATCCAAGGTGCCTCCAAGCCTCCCGAGTCATCTGCGTGGATTAGCGCAGAAACCTTCGTCGCTTATCCTACTTGAGGCGCCTCCATGGCTAGTCCAAGGCGCCTCCAAGGCCAAGGCGCCTCCAAGCCCTGGTCCTAGGTGCCTCCAGCTCCTCTTCACAGCTAACTTCTGCTTTGCACTCGAGGCGCCTCCATGGGCGCCTCCAAGCTCCATGGAAGCTCCTCGGACACTGTTCATCCGAGGCTTAACTTGTTCCTTTTATACCTGCAAGACACGTTAGCCCAAAACAACAACATACACTACAAGACAAAGTTAGAACAAATAGAACTATGATAAATCAAGTGATCGACAGTCATCAGACTGTCCGGGTCTGACTTCAAATTTTCGACCTGAAACCCTAGGTCGACCCGACGCCTACTGTTCCCACTGCGAGGAATGTGTCCTCACCTACTCCCCTCAGGAGAGATTACCTGATGTCAGTCCGGTCCTCCAGACCAACTGGACTTTTCGCCTAGGGTTACCACCCCCTAGGACCTAGGGTTACCGCCCCTAGGGTTTTTCTCCACCTAGGGTTACCACCCCGTAGAACCTAAGGTTACCCCCCTTAGGATTTTCACCACCTAGGGTTACCACCCCCTAGGACCTAAGGTTGCCGCCCCTTAGGGTTTTCCTCCACCTAGGGTTACCACCCCCTAGAACCTAGGGTTACCTCCCCCTAGGGTTTTCCTTCACCTAGGGTTACCACCCCTAGGACCTATGGTTACCATCCCTTAGGATTTTCACCTTACCTAACCGCAGCTAGGACTTTTGCCTAAGAACATTTAGGACTTTCCTGCAATCTTCTTTAAGCACGTTAGATAACAAGGAATCTTAACTTTGAATCCCTTTGCCATTATCAAACCTAGGTTCGATCGTCGGATGCTTCCCGCACCAACAATCTCCCCCTTTTTGATTATGGCAACAAAAATTCAAAGTTAAGAAAATAATGCCCTAAAAAGATAAGCATGAAAAGACAAGCATAAAATTAAGTGCAGAGCTAAATTAAGTGCAGAGCTTCCCCTTAATAAAAAAACTTAAGTATAAAGATTCTCTCTTAACAAAAGCTCCCCTAATTCAAAAAAAATAAAAAATTTATATTCTTAAATTTTCTTTGAATTTTCTTATACTCTCCCCCTTTGCCATATATCAAAAATAAACGAAAGAGTAAAGGATAAGTTGAGTATAAACCTTAGCTTGTTTTGAGAAATAATAATTTTTATCCATAACAACTTTAAGAAGATAGATGAAAAGTTTAGCTTGGAAAAAAAACTTTTAAATTGAGGGAAAATTTTTGATAAACACTTAGCTTTTTAGAACTGATTTTCTTGTAAAACTTTTTAGCTAAGTGAAATTAGAAGATTCATTACATGTGTAAAGCGAAAAATTACTGAGAGGGATTAAGTTTGAAACATACTTTAGCTAAGAAAAACTATTTTTGACTTTGAAGAGTAACATAGCTAATTTTGAAATAGTTTTGAAAAATTACTTAGTAAATTTTGAAAAAGTTTTTGAAGAGAAACTTAGCTAAATTTTGAAAAAGCCTTTCTAAAATACTTAGTTAAATTTGAAAAACAACTTGGCTTTAAAAAGATATTGATAAAAGCTTAGTTAAGATAATAAACAGTTTAAAGCTTAATTAAAAATCTTATTTTTCTGGATAAAAATAACTGGATTTGTTTTAACTTTTCAAAGAGTTTAACTGTTAGATAAAAACTTGGCTTGACTCCACTCACTCCCCCTTAATTAATGCCAAAATAAATCCCTAGGGTCCTAGAGTCCAAGCAAGTAATATATAAAAACATAATAGGTATTTTATAGTTTCCTAATTTTCTATCTCACCCATTTTAGGTTATCAAGTATGTTCAACTTATGAGTGAGTGTGAGATGGAATTATCTTTATTTTAAATTGATATTTAAAATAAATTTGAGTATGACTTTTAAATGATTAAAGCATTTAAAATTTTGAAAATTGAGTTTGAAATTATAATTTGAACGTATGGTTTGAAAATTAGTTATGATTTAAAAATTAATAATCATTAGTTTTTTTGAAAATAATTATGATAACAAATCATATTTTGAGATAATTTTTAAATTGATTCTCAAATAGATTTTTAAAAATGGATTATCTTTAAATGATTTTCAAAGGGATTTTTCAAATTATTTTTAAATAATTTTCAAAGGATTTTTAAAATAATTTCAAAATGATTTTCAAAGGATTTTTAAAATAATTTTTAAAATGATTGTTAAAGGGATTTTTCAAATAATTTTTAAAATAATTTTCAAAGGATTTTTAAAATAATTTTTAAATGATTTTCATAGGATTTTTAAATGAATTTTTTAAATAAGTTTTTAAAAGAATTCTAAAATAAGTTTTTAAAAGAATTTTTAAATATGTTTTTTTAAAATAATTTTAAATAAGTTTTTAAATGAATTTTAAAATAAGTTTTTAAAAGAATTTTTAAATAAGTTTTGAAAAGAATTTTTAAATAAGTTTTTAAAAGAATTTGATTTTTAATTATTAATTTAATTTAATTTTGAATTATTAATTTAATTTAATTTGATTTTGATCCTTAGTTATCTCACCCGATCTAAATTTTAAATCAGGGAATCTTATAATTTTGTGAGATGAATTGGGTTTAATTATAGGGTTTGATTTAACTTTGTGTTAGATTTAGGTTTAGCTTTGGACTCAACAAATAGACATTCTCTGGATAAACTTCTGGGCTATGGTGAGTCACTTGGACATCATTAAAGTAACCATGCCTTCGAGGTTTTTCAAATAGTCCTATCTACTGAACTTAATACAAATCTTGGTCTAACTGGTTAAGATTCATAAAGGGTAGCTTCGGTTAGTTCCACTTAGCCAAATGTATCAGGTCGAAGTCATATCTTCCTAGACATGCATAGACTAAATTTCCCTAACGTACTATCATCCAAAATTTCACCAGTACCATAGGTCAAGTTAAACTTGTTCTCTTTCTAATTAGTTCTAATTACCCTGCTGGGTAAGTTAGTTTTGGAGATGTCAGCTATTCTGGAGCCTCCCCCTACATTGTTGATAATTTTATTTAAATTTATAAATTAGATTTGAATTATATTTAAATTAAGTTTAGTAAATAAAAGGTACTTGATTATAGCTTGGTTTGTAGTGTTTAAGTTTTACTTTAGACTTATAACCCAAGTCTAGATTTTGTTGATTAGTTAAATTATTAATAATCTTTTGTAACTTATCTATTTTATCTTTTAAGATATTACCTTGTTTCTCTAATTTTCTCAACGTTAATTTCTTATGTTTATTAAATAATTTTAAGTTATTCTTATTTAGATTTGAATTAACTCTATTTATTGTATTGTTAGCATGCATATCCAATTTTGAAGAAAAATCTATACTTGAGCAAGCAGGATTATTTAGAGTATCGACATGTGTTGAAAAGATTGGATTTTCATATAATGTAAATTTATTTACCTTGATTTCTCTCCCTGGATTATTGGGTCTTTTTTCTGGGCATTGTCTTTTGCAATGACCCATTCATTTGCACTTAGAGCATTCAATGTGCTTCTTCCCTTTCCTGATCATTTTCTCCTTCTCCTCCAATTGAGCCGACCGAATCTTATGAGTAGGGCACTCGTTTCTATAGTGCCCTCTCTCCCTACACTTAAAACAAGTTATGTGAAATTTAAAATTTGAATTTATAATTTTACCTTTAGGATCCATGATAGGATTCTCCCCCTTGACTGTTGCCATTTCAAGTTCTGACTCGGATTCAGATATCTCGTCTTTGGCCATCAGTGCTATGAAATCGGTATGCTCTGATTCTTCTGAGTCTGGTTCGGAGGTTGACTTTGGGGATTCAAATTCAGATTCGGACTTTGGTTCTATTTGATCATCTGGCTCTGAAGGGATCTCATAAAGCTTGAGAAATTTCTCCCAAAGCTCCTTAGCATTGTTGAACTTTTCAACTCGATCAAGATCTGAATTTGTTAGTCCACATAGGATAATACAAGTTGCTTTTGCATTTGCCTCAAATGTCCTTATTGTTTGTGCATCCCACTTGTCACACGTGATGGGTATACCTTCTTCAGTGGGGCGAATAAATCCAATATGGACTATGGTCCATATTTCCGCTTCGATCTTCAGTTGGTGCTCCACCTGGTCTTTCCAGTATCTGAAATTCTCGTCGGACAGAAGTGGTAGACATGTGGAGTTGTACCAATCTTCGTAGGCCATTAAGAAGGAATCTTGCAAAATAAAAACAATAAAACTTGTTCCAAGACTTGGTCTTGAATTAGTAGTGCGGGAAAAAGATAGAAATAGAAATTCATGAATTTCGAGAAAAAATAATAAAATATTATAAAAAATATTATATCAAATTTTGCTAAATGCGATATTTTATCAATACTAATGAGCGGTGAAGAGATGAGAATGAATTTTTCAAAAACAATTTTAGAGGGAAAAAATGGAAGGCGTAAGGTTTTATTTTTACCTTAAATGAACGAGAAAGCGACGAAAAAATGCTCGAACGGTAGTTGTACCAATTCAGAGCAACCTCGCTCTGATACCAATTGTTGGATCAAGAAGCGCTAGAGGGGGGTGAATAGCGCTCGTGGCTTTCACGCGTTTCGAAATTAAAAACCTGACGAGTAATGCAACGAAAATAATAAAAGAAATAAGCAATCACACAAAAGACACCAAGGGTTTACTTGGTTCGGAGCCTAGGGCGACTCCTACTCTAAGGCCCACGATCATTGATCACTTACGGTGGGCAACAACTATATAGCGCAAAAGTGTACAAGAGTATTACAATTTTAACAGTATTAAGAACTTATACCAACAACAAGAAATCTTAAAACTGAAGCTCCGGGTCGTCGGTGGCTTGTAGCAGCACTTCAGGGCGTCTTTTGGAGCATCACGTTGTAGTAGAAGCACTTTAGAATTGATGATCTTCACTGCTGCTCGAACACACCTTTTATGCATTGCTGGAGGCGCCTCCAACACCATCCAAGGCACCTCCAAGCCTCCCGAGTCAGCCGTGTGGATCAGCGCAGAAACCTTCATCGCTTATCCTGCTCGCGGCACCTCCATGGCCAGTCCAAGGTGCCTCCAAGCCTTGGCCCGAGGCGCCTCCAGCTCCTCTTCACAGCTAACTTCTTCTTTGCACCTGATGCGCCTCCAAGCTCTATGGAGGCGCCTCAGACACTGTTCATCCGAGGCTTAGCTTGTTCCTTTTGTACCTGCAAGACACGTGAGTCCCAAAATAATAATATACCTTGCAAGACAAAGTTAGAACAAATAGAACTATGATAAATCAAGTGATCGACAGTCATCGGACTGTCCGGGTCTTACTTCGGATTTTCGACCGGAAATCCTAGGTAGACCCGACACCTACTGTTCCCACTGCGGGGAACGCAACCTCACCTACTCCCCTCAGAAGAGATTACCTGATGCTAGTCCGGTCCTCCAGACCGACTGGACTTTTCACCTAGGGTTACCACCCCCTAGGATCTAGGGTTACCGCCCCTAGAGTTTTTCTCCACCTAGGGTTACCACCCCCTAGGACCTAAGATTACCCCCTTAGGATTTTCACCACTTAGGGTTACCACTCCCTAGGACCTAAGGTTGCCGCCCCTTAGGGTTTTCCTCCACCTAGAGTTACCACCCCTTAGGACCTAAGGTTACCGCCCCTAGGGTTTTCCTTTGCCTAGGGTTACCACCCCCTAGAACCTAAGGTTACCACCCCTTAGGATTTTCACCTTGCCTAATCGTAGCTAGGACTTTTGCCTAAGAACACTTAGGACTTTCCTGCAATCTCTTTTAAGCACGTTAGATAACAAGGAATCTTAACTTTGAATCACTTTGCCATTATCAAAACCTAGGTTCGATCGTCGGATGCTTCCCGCACCAACAAGAGGCTTCTCCGCCTTCAAAGAAGGAGATCTTTAGTGCGATTACTTGCCTTGGATTAATAACCTCCCCGGTTGTAACTAAGTAACTCTTTTGGTCTCATTTTTTGTAACGACCACCCTTCTTACTACTACTACTACTCTCTAAGGTGACCGTTACTTAACTATTAACTCTACTTAACCGGTGTGATCGAAATCACGAGGAATCCCTACCGAAAGATTTTGGCAGAATCTCCCCTGTACCAGTGACCAAATTCATCAATACATGCAAATAATACACAGCCACATGCGGCTGGAACATATATCAAACAACCACGTAGTAATAACATTCCAAAACAAAGATAAACTCACATGACATGAACTATAAAGTACAATCTCAAATGTTTACAGTCCACTAAAACATGGAAAACTTAGTAATAAAGAAAGAAAACTAAAAGAACTCTTTTCTAGTCCCAAGACTTCCATAGTCCTGGCATCACACACCATCCGCACCACCTTGTCGCCTTCTTTGCTAGATCTTTTCCTTTCCTTTATCTGCAGTAAGAGGAAATGCAGTCTATAAGCAAAATTTGCTTAGTAAGCACTATCTAACTCACAAAAACATGAATATGCATATATACAGAATGAACTAGAAACTATATGCTCTAAAAGAAAGTAAAGCATAAATATATCTGCTCATGTCAAACTAATAGCAAAGAAAAGCTAAGGAATCTACTCATGTAATTCTAATAGCTAATCATGCTATACCAGGATAAAATTACATGCTAGGAATAAAGCTAAACATGTGAAAGCTGCTCATCCAATAGGTAAACATAAAAAACTACTCATCTACTAGATAAACATGGTAGAATAAAGAACTAAACTTGCTGATTTTAGAACCATATGAAACTTATTTCATTTGTTCAAAACTTATACTTATATACTTCAAAATAATAATCAACTTCTCTTGGGCCCGACATTGTACCAATTTGCGCGCATCCTTAATATGAGTCGAGGTAACTAATCCCGAAACTACTAAGGTACTTCTAGGCGATCTTGTGCCTAGGGGTGATCTAGGAGGCCACCCAATGGACCTTGTGTCCGGTACATGCCATTAAAAAGTAAAATACTTATTTTCTTTTTTTCTATAACTTCCTTATACTTGTTATTCTTTAATTCTCTTATAACAAAATGCCTTGACATTTATTCAAACACTTAGTGTGCTTTTAATCCTAAACTTCTGGAATTTAGAATCAATTTAAGACCTTGGTCTTTTTTCACTTATAACTACTCATTATAGCAAGGATAGTCTAAACTACATGCCATGTGTATATATGTATATGCTATATTCTGTTCATGCACATCTTAAAGCAAGAGAAAAACAAAATCAGCATACTACACTTATAAAAATCTGTACTTAAACTCAATAAAATGCTTAATAAAATCCTGCATTATAACTTAATAAAAATCTGTTTTAGGATTGGAGTTCTACATGCAATACTTATCAAAATATGCAAGCAATACCTATGAAAGTCTGCATATCATACAAAATTAAACTAAATCTAACACTTGTTGGAATTAAAACCTACACTGCATCCTTCGTATTAAAAGGACTAAACTAGCTGACTCTAAACATATGCCTCGACAACTAAAAATGGAAATTAAAACACCAATACCGAAGACTAAACTATCCATTTCATATATATAGGAAACCAAAACTAAACCATCTCATGCATGTTGTGGCGGTATGAGAAACTTAAATCTGTGTGCTTGGAATAATCAACAAGACCTAGACTGAAATTCTAAAGCCATAAGCACAAGCTGAATCTAGGGTTCGAATTATAGCAATTGAAGCAATCAAGCACTCATGCACTACAACTAAAATGAAAGAAACTAGATTAAGCTACTAGAGATCTAATTGGATCTTCCACGTAACAAGACAATCTCATTGATTTCCTTGGTCATCAAGTAAACTTACACTTCAAAACTGTACAATAACAAAAGAGATAAACCAAACAGATTTGATCCTAAACCTTTAGAAAACTTTAGCTATTTAGTGATACGGAGATATCAAGGATTAATTCTACCATAATCTGTCTGAACCTTTATTGCATCAAGAGAAAACAAATTCAATCAACATTTATGCCACTACCTTAGCCTTCCACAGAAATGGATCATAAACCATCAAAGAACAGATCAGGATCACAGAGAAAACCGCCGAACCACAATTGAACGGAGAAAAGCAGTGCTCGTCAAATTGACTCAATCAATACCATCACAATTCCAAAGAGAAAGATCAAAACTACAAATCCTAAATCCTGATTTGAAGTACCAGCCACACCAGAAAGATCAACCCAACTTCTGCACTTAACCCGTATCCCATAACAGTTCAGGAAAATAAAACCAACCTAGTAAACCAAAACTGAATCCATCCAACCGAAACAAAATCATTATGGGCAACTAGACATCTGGTAAGAGGAATCACAGCTAGATCAATTCTATTCAACATTTTCCATGAACAACAGAAGGATGAGGCATCTTTTATCACAGCTTAAAAAAAAACAGGAGGAAGAAGCAAAACTCCGTCAAAACTAGCCATATCTACTAAGAACCTAGGTCTAAAATCCTGAAGTTCATTAAGCAAAGGAAGAGCATTACCATCAAGAAACCTCGTCCAGAAAACTTGCCACCTAAAGCCGAACAGTGCAACAAATCGATCAAACACAAATGCCCAAATCTAAACATAGAACAGAAACCTTGAATTGAAGGTACAACTCCCAATTTCAATCATAGATGTTCGAAATCCATACGAAAATCCTATAGGAGACACTAATGGCAGTAAGAACATCACATAAATCCCAGATCACAACACGAACTTCATGGGTAACACAAACCTACCAAAAACATCTCGATCTTGGTTCCGAACCCAAGCTATTAAGAAGAAGAAACAGAACTGGTAAACCAGAAATCCATGCCTTACTAACAGAACTTAAAATGATGCAGAGAATACAAAACATCCATAATCCACCAGGTGCAATCAAGAACTAATCGGAATTAAAGAAAGAACAGGACCCGAAACCTCAAAAGAAACCATATCCCTAGCATCCACTCTTCTTACAACATGTTCTTAAAAGCTAAAAGGAAAAACCTAAATCCTTAGCCAATTCAAAAATTCCTCATGGCAGCAACTTAAGAAAAGCAAACCTCCATAATAACATGCTTCGAAAACAAGAAGAGGAACAAGGAATAAACCTCGGAGCTATCCTACTGCAGGTGAGAAGCAACTTACCTCTTGTTCTTGGACTTACAATCGGAAGAAGGGCTTCTAGGGTTCGGAGAGGTTAAGGTCTCGGCGTCTCCTTCGGGTCTGCGTGCTCTCCACGACGAGAGGGTCACGATTTAGTGAAGATCGGCCGGAAAAACCTTCGCCGACCGCCTGTGGAAGGAACCCTAGCTCCTTCGTGTTTCCGCCCGAGAGCCGTCGCGCGCACGAGAGGGAGAAGAGAAACGGGATTAGGGTTCGGGAAAAAAACCTAAACCCTTTTCTTATAACTAAGTTTTTTTATTAATCATCTACTACTTAAATATTATTCGCTCTTTCCTTAATTAACACCGGCCGCAAGCACAACTGGTCAGGCGAGCTTTGCTCGGGTCAAAGGCCTCGGCTTCGAACCCTCAGCCGCGCACTTTTATTCCAAAATTTATTTTCGGTTTCTAAAATATCACTTAACTACTATTGGTTTCGGTTTTCTTCAAGAAACAATTGCTTGCTCACTTGGTTAGCTTGGCAGATAAAAGCTTGGCTGTGTCGGAGATCATTAGTTCGAATCTTGCCTCAGCCCCTTATTTTGGTATTTCCGTTTCCTTTTATGGCTTAATGTTAATTCTGACTTAAGATCAATTGAGTTCCTATTTGTTCACAAAAAGGTCGTGGACCAGTTGGCTGGCCGGATTCGGTTAAGGCTCGGTTCAGGTTCGAGGTCCACGGTTCGAATCTCGATTTGAACATTTTTTTGTCGAAACTTCCTTCGTTTAGTAAAAATACCAAACGACCTCCAAAAATTACATAAAAATACTCTAAAAATTTCTAAATATCTCTAAAATTTTTCTATAGCATTTTAAAATATTTTTAAATTATTTTTAGGACTCTAATTGAGGAAATTTGGGTTGTTACATTTTTTTGGTTATTCATTTATTCTATTTTTTTTACTACTAATTAGAGTTAAAAGTTCATGGAAGGATTTTTTTCTAGCAGACAGTTCACCTCCCCTCCCTCCACCCTAACTGGGCCAACAAGTGGTATAAGAGCGAGGTTCGCTTCATGAGGATTAACCGTCGAACGAAGTATACAACATGGTCGGATCAAACATTTATCCACCGAAGTTCGAGGGGGATTTCGCCAACTAGAAAAAGAAGATGGGGGTATTTTTCAAAACTGATTTTGATTTTTTTAATAAGGGAATTTAGTTTTGTAGTACCCGAAGGAAAAGAAAAATACCACCGGACAAAAAAGGAGCAGGCCGATTTCGTGGCAAATTGTCACACCCCGGGGAAGTCACTGTCCGAAGAAATTTTGGCAGCATCTCCCCTGTACGGGTGACAATCTGAAACATTTCTACAGACACAATATACATCAGCCACAGGCGGCTGGAACATGCACACAACCACGCAGTTTATATGCAGCCTACTCGGTTGATACAACAAAAATACAACCACGCAGTTATATGTAAATCTAACAGCCCACTCGGTTGAACCAAAACCAAACACAGCAGAAATCCAATAGACAACACATACAACTATAAACGAAGACTGCTAGCCGGTTAGACTTACACCACACAACAACACAACACTCCGGAAACTGTTAGGATGTATACTAAAAGTCTAAGCTTTTGGTATAAACATTTATCTAGAAATAAGAATCACATTGATCAAATATCTACATTTATGATAAATATAGTTGCTCAATTAATTTATATTGTAGATGACATGGTGTGTGGTGTCACACACAGAGGATCATGTTATCAGTACCTTATAAATTATAAACAGTAGCTCACGATCAAGATGGAAAGGAACAAACCATTGGAAGATCGTAGTGTAATTAGGTATTAGTTTGTCTTAACTATATAATTACACTAGTACACTTAGAGTGTATTGAGTAGGACCATTAGAGGTCATCTCTTTTATACTGACTTTATAAAGGGACAAAGACCTAAGTTATTATGGAAGTG
The DNA here is from genome assembly GCF_018446385.1 of Zingiber officinale. NCBI lineage: Eukaryota > Viridiplantae > Streptophyta > Magnoliopsida > Zingiberales > Zingiberaceae > Zingiber > Zingiber officinale. Next base: position 77,581,179 of record NC_055990.1, read on the forward strand.
TGTGCTCTTAATCCTAATATAATAACAAGCACATATATTTGATATTTATTTCTTTAAATTATCAATGGGTGAGATTTAGTTTGATAAATCAATAAGCCCGATAAGTTGGGAAATGATATCACTTATAGTGTGTGTTGTTGATTATAGAAGGAAACTGTGTCCTAGTAATCTAGGTTGATAATGTCCCCAAGAGGAGCTCATAAGGATTGTTATGTTAAACCCTGCAGGTGGACTTAGTCCGACATGACGATGAGGTTGTAACGCCCGAAAATTCTCAAAGTAATTTTAGAAATATTCTATGATTTTTCTGGAATTTTAGAATATTTTTATGGAATTTTTGGAGGAGCAGAAGTAGCAAAATTAGATAAAAACGTAAAATAGCCTAAGCGAGAATTGAACCCGAGACCTAGCGAACCCTACGACTTATAGATGACTCTAGTAACCAAGGGGCCCAGCAGGGGTGTGCTGAAAGAAGAGGGGAACCATTATATTTAAAGTTTAGTTGGGGTGAATTAATCACTTAATATAAATAGAGAAATTAAGTGGATAATTATTATTTTGGATCCGAAACTTTTCCTCTCGCTCAACCCTCACGCCGACCCTCTCTTCTCCCTCACCTCTCGGCGCCAAGCCAAGAAGACCTAGGGCTCCCTTTCTAGGGTCGTAGGGGTACCTTCTGGCAACATCTCGGATACAAGGACGCTCCCCTCCACGAGAAGAACACATAGACGCAAGAAGATCGGCGAAGAGATCTCTTCTCCGGGAAACCTAGTGATTGGATTGTAAGGAAAACTAGCACAGGATGTGAGTAACCCCTCACCTGCAGTATAAGTAGCAATTTGTATGTTTCTAAGCTTTAGTTTTGTCATATGTAAATCCATCGGTACGTAGGGTGTGAATTAGTGCACACCAAGTGCTCGATGAAATGGTTAGCACAGCTAAATGTTGGGTTTTTCGGGCCGTGAAAACCGCTTTTCGCGTCGCGGAAACCCCGAATCACCCAAAGCCGTAGATCCGTGCAAGGAAAAACCGAATGAAATACAAGTACGAGTTTCAAAAACTTTAGATCTACTCCTAGATCTATGTGTTGAGAGCTTTTACCTTTGAAGCGTACCCTCGCAAAATTCCCGCTCGTCCAAGGTACGTGTCGGATCTCCAAAGTATCAAGGTAGATACTTCTCTAGTGATATCCACACGAACAAGGAGTGCTCTCTAGCACTCAAGGATGGAGAAGAGAGCCCCAAGTGTGCTAACACTTTCTAGAGCTCTCGGGTAGGATTTAAAAGGAAGAAAAGAAAGGATGCAAAAAGAATACCATACACTCAAGAAGTAGTATCCCTCCTTTGTGACCTTCACTCTTCCTTTGCTCTTGGAACTCACTCAACCACATTCACCTTCCCTTGGAACCCACGGCAACAGCAAGAGAAGAGGAGGAAGAAGCTAGGAAGAAGATGCATTCACCACACTTAATTGCAAAATAAAAACTCCCATCACAAAATGTGGCCGGCCACACATGTAACTCCCATTCCATTTAATGTGGCCGGCCACATTAAATGAGAATGGTATTTGTAACCTCCTTGACAACTTGGAGATGATGTGGCTGCCATGTAGGATGAGTCATCCTCCATGATGTGGCAATGCATCAAGTCAAACTTGATGTTTCAACTTCCATTTGGTCAAGTCAAAATTGACCAATTCTCTTCCTTGTTGAGTCAAATCCAACATTTGATTCAAGTCAATTTTAATTTAATGAATCTCAATTCATTAATACAAATTGACTCAATGAATCAAATTTAAATTAGACTCATTCAACAATTGAATCTAATTGAGTCTAACTCAATAAGTCTAATTTAAATCAATCCGAATCCAGTTGGTTCATCATATGAACCTAATCCAATTGGTTTATCCTATGAACCTAATCTCCATCCACTTGTTCTTTGTGTGTGACCCAATAGGTTCTTGTAACGTTGGCAATGTTTCTAAACTCCTTTAGAAACATAAGCAATGAGCGACATCTAGCAATACATCATTACTACCCAAGTTATAAGAAATGTTGAGATCCAACATCACCTTGTGACTACTAATTGTGACTCCTCACAATATATGACAAGTGTCCTTCTATCCTAGACATCTAGATTGATCAATATGAGGCATAGACCGTGTCATCCTCTAATCAATCTAAATCTTGAACTCCAAGTAGACTCACTCGATCAAATGAGCTTAATATCTAATGTTGACTTATTTGGGCATGGCCATGCACTTAGTGGTCTCACTCTATCAAGAATACCGATGTCGCTCCCGTCATATGGGAGGGTTAGATCCCATCTACATCACTCACATCCCTCTACATAATTCGTTATATACCCAGTAATCGCCTTTATAGTCCACCCAGTTACGGGTGGCGTTTGACGAAACCAAAGTACATAACTCCTTATGTATGGATCCATGGTGACTTCAGGTCTAAGGACTAATAGTCATACTAATAGCCACATGAGAAAGTATATGACACTCATATAACGATCCATGATACTTTCTCATGGCGGGTCATTCAGTATACATTCTCCAATGTATACCCATGTGTCAACTTGATATCTCTATATCCATGACTTGTGAGATCAAGTCATCGAGCTGACCTACATGCTAGTCTTATTGCATTAACATTGTCCCTGAATGTTAATACATGATTAGGAATGATTTAGAGTAGTGTTCCCTATATCATCTCACTATCGATTCAACTAATTGATTGATATAGGTATGAACCTTCTACTCAAGGACGCTATTATACTTAGTCTCTTTGGCACTAATACAAATAAGTATAATAACCAAACAAATGCCTTTATTAATATACAAGAATATGATACAATGAGTCCATACAATCATCAAATGATTGGCTCTAGGGTTCTAACTAACAATCTACCACTAGCACTAGTGCCAATCAGTATAGGCTCTAAGGCCTAATTACCTAGTGTGACCATCATGCTTTCTCTGTGCCAAAGCCTTGGTCAAGGGATCTGCGATGTTAGCCTCTGTAGGTACTCTGCAAATCTTCACATCTCCTCTATCGATGATCTCTCGAATGAGATGGAAGCGCCGTAGTATGTGCTTGGTCCGCTGGTGTGAGCGAGGTTCCTTCACAATATAGCTCCATTGTTGTCACAATAGAGCTCAATTGGGTCAGCGATGCTAGGAACCACCCCAAGTTCAGTGATGAACTTGCGGATCCAAACTGCCTCCTTTGCTTCCTCTGATGCAGCAATATACTCGGCTTCTGTTGTAGAATCAGCTACTATATCCTGCTTCGAACTCTTCCAGCTGACAACACCACCATTAATTTAAAATACGAACCCCGACTGCGATCTATAGTCATCCTGGTCGGTCTGGAAGCTAGCATCACTGTAACCCTTTACAGCTAGCTCATCATTGCCTCCATATATCAAGAAATATTCTTTAGTCCTTCTTAAGTACTTAAGAATATTCTTGACCGCTATCCAGTGACTTTCACCTGGATCTGACTGGTATCTGCTCGTCATGCTCAAAGCATACGAGACATCAGGTCGAGTACATAGCATGACGTACATGATCGATCCTATGGCTGAGGCATAAGGGATCTGATCCATACGGTCTCTCTCCTCTCTAGAAGAGGGACCTTGAGTCTTCGAAAGACTCACGCCATGTGACATCGGCAGAAATCCCTTCTTGGAGTTCTGCATGGCAAACCGAAGGAGTACCTTGTCAATGTATGTACTCTGACTTAGGCCAAGCAATCTCTTAGATCTATCTCTATAGATCTGTATCCCTAGAATGCGGGATGCTTCACCTAAGTCCTTCATTGAGAAGCAACTCCCTAGCCAAGTCTTGACAGACTGAAGCATAGGGATGTCCTTCCCAATGAGTAGTATGTCATCCACATACAATATTAGGAAGACAACTATATCCCCTACAACCTTCTTGTAGACACAAGGCTCATCTTCGTTCTTGATGAAACCAAACTGTTTGATTGCATCATCAAATCGAAGATTCCAGCTCCGAGAAGCTTGCTTTAGTCCATAAATGGACCTATGCAGCTTGCATACTCTGTTAGTATGCTGTGGATCTACAAAACCCTCAGGTTGTGTCATGTACACATCCTCGAGTAGGTTTCCATTCAGAAATGCGGTTTTGACATCCATCTGCCATATCTCATAGTCATGGTAGGCTGCAATAGCAAGCATGATCCGAATGGACTTAAACATCGCTACTGGAGAAAAGGTTTCATCATTGTCAATACCATGAATATGCTTGAAACCTTTAGCTACCAAGCGACCCTTATAGATAAGTCCATCCATGTCAGTCTTTCTCTTAAAGACCCACTTGCACCCAATGGGTTTTACCCCTTCAGGTGGAGCAACCAAAGTCCATACTTGGTTAGTGTACATGGATTCCATCTCGGATCTCATGGCCTCTAGCCATTTCTCGGAATCTGGTCTCATCACAGCTTCCTGATAGGTGGTAGGCTCATCCTCTATGAGCACAACGTCATCATGCTCAGACAAGAGAAACGAGTATCTCTCAGGCTGACGACGCACCCTATCAGACCTGCGAAGAGGTATGTCTACTTGAACTGGTTGTTGTTCCTCAACTCCTTGTGGAACATCATCCACAACACTTTGTGGTTCCAGTTCAACTTCCATCGAGGCTTCAGTGCTAGTATTCGCATCTTGAACTTCTTCAAGATCGAACGTGCTCCCACTAGTCTTTCTAGAAACAAAGTCCCTTTCTAGAAAGACCCCAGTCTTTGCCACAACTACCTTGTGCTGACTGGGAATGTAGAAGTAATATCCCTTAGTTTCCTTGGGATATCCGATGAAATAGCACTTGTCGGATTTGGGTCCTAATTTGTCTAAGACTTGACGTCGTACGTAAGCCTCACAGCCCCAAATCCTCATGAAAGACACCTGGGCATCTCTCCCAGTCCATATCCTATATGGTGTCTTTATCACGGCCTTGGATGGAACTCGGTTGAGAATGAAAGCTGCCGTGTCTAGAGCATAGCCCCAAAGGTATGTCGGAAGATCTGTGTGACTCATCATAGATCGTACTATATCTAATAGGGTACGATTCCTCCTTTCGGATACACCATTCCACTGTGGTGTTCCAGGAGGAGTGAGTTGGGATAGAATCCCACACTCAGCTAAATAGTCACGAAACTCATGGCTTAAGTATTCACCACCTCGATCTGATCGAAGTATTTTAATACTCTTGCCAAGCTGGTTCTGTACTTCATTCTTGAATTCTTTGAACTTTTCAAAGGATTCGGACTTATGTGTCATCAAGTACACATAACCATATCTACTGAAGTCATCAATAAATGTGATGAAGTATCTATAACCGCCTCTAGCAGCGACATTGAAAGGGCCACATACATCACTATGTATGAGTCCTAACAATCAGTCGCTCTCTCGCTGTGCCCACTAAAGGGAGTCTTGGTCATCTTGCCTCGTAGGCATGACTCGCATATCTCATATGATTCAAAATCAAATGAGTCTAGCAAACCATCCTTATGGAGCTGGGATAAGCGCTTGTCATTTATATGACCTAAGCGACAGTGCCAGAGATAGGTGTGGTTCATATCGTTCGATTTGAACCTCTTGGTACTAACGTTATAGATAGAGCTCTCAAGGTCTAGAATATAGAGTCCGTTCATTAGAGGTGCACTACAATAGAACATATCGTTTAAATAGACAGAACAACATTTGTTCTTTATTATAAACGAGAATCCTTTCTTGTCCAAACAAGAAACTGATATAATGTTCTTAGTCAATGCAGGCACATAACAACAATCGTCTAACTCTAGTATAAGCCCAGAGGGCAGAGATAGAAAATAAGTCCCTATAGCAACAACAGCAACCCGTGCTCCATTGCCTACTTGTAGGTCTATCTCGCCCTTTGTCAATGCTCTGCTATTTCTCAGTGCTTGTACATTAGTACAAATGTGTGAAGCACATCCGGTATCTAATACCCACGACGAAGAAATAGAGAGGTTGACTTCTATAACATTTATACCTGAAGTAGAAATCTTATTTCTCTTTTTGTTAAGATCTTCCAGGTATCCTGTGAAGTTCCTCTTCCAGTGCCCTGCTTGTCCTTGATATAGTTGATGAAGATGTTCAACCATATCGTAAGCACACATCAACTCATGTTGCTTCTGAAGCTCAGAGTTCATGGTTGCGAGCATTAGACAGGACACATCTAATGCGTCATCTTGATGCTTCTTGTAAGCATCCCGGTCAGCTCGCGTGGCAGTGGCAGGAGGAGCCTCCGGAATGGGCTGCTCCAGAACGTACAGTTTACGTTCCTGAGTGAGAACTATTCTCAGGTTCCTGTACCAGTCCAGGAAATTTGCTCCGTTGAGCTTGTCCTTCTTAAGGACAAAATGCAGGGAGAAAGAGTTCGTATTCGACGTCATGGTTATCTATAACAGAAAATTTGCAGAAATAAATATCATATTCTTTTAAAATCATTTAATTAGGCCTTTAATTAAATGATGCTCCCACTGAATTCTATAATTCTTGTGGGACAAGATCCACATCATACTAACCCTTGAGTTAGTTTTGGCTAATACGCCCAAGGCTTAGTATGATCGGTAGATAACGATTACCAATTACATCTCTATGCAACTCTTGTTTATAAAATCAATATCCGCATTTATATTAAAACTCGAGTTAGCTTTGGCTAATACGCCCGAGAGTTAATATAGATGTGATTTTGACCTATCTTTTCCAACCGTTGGAAGAATGCCTATAGTTGACTCGATCTAACCGAGCAACTAGGAATACTCAATCTAATTGAGTTTGTATTTACCCATGCGTTGATAGGCGGGACCAAGATTGTCCCTCCGTACCCTACCAAGATAATATGTATTGCTCTGCTTTGGCAGATTCAACAATACATGTGATCGAGGTAGTGATAGGTATCACGGCACGGTTAGGCATTTAGAGTTGGTTCGATCGAGATCTAATCTAATCGAAAAGGATGCATCTTGTGCACGACTTAGATCTAATCTAATCGCAAGGGTGCATCATGTGCACGACTTAGATCTAATCTAATCGTAAGGCACTAATTAATTAATTACTTATTAAACATGCATCATATACATAAGCAATTAACTAATTAATCTATTTGTGATTTAGTCATGGCCCCACTACGATCTTCTCAAGCCAATGAGAAGATCGAATGGTCAACCTAGGGTCAACAGCTTCTCCAATCTCCTCCCTTTGACCACCTTGTGTTGCTCGTGCCCGCCTCGGAACTCCGTCTTCGTGTGGACCCTCCACCGCTCCAATTTGTACATTACAATTTGAAACTCGAGTTACATTCGAGTCTAAATCTAATTTACAACCAGAATATATGAGAAAGGCACGACGCGCAGGTCGCGGAAAAATAAAAACATACAACACGCGCAAACACATAACGGCACGCAGGCCGTATTATGAATTACAACACAATCCAATCATATTGGGTTTTGGGCCATGACTATCACAAAATTAATATATAATTCAAAATTATATATTTTCATAATTTTCTATAATTTTAAAATTAATTTTTTACAATTTTTACGAGTAAAATTTCCCGGCGGTCCCGTTTAGTGGTTTCGGGCGCGGATCCCCTTGCGGGGCCAGGGGCAGCGCCCCTACCCGCGATCTAACCATTGCGAGGGTTCCTTTGCGATCCAACAGCGCCTAAACTCGCTGTCCCAAAATGATTTGGGTCGAGACATTGCCGTTTTGGAAAAATCTTCCCGGCAGGTTCGTTTTTAGCGATTTCGGGTGCAATCGCGGAGCAAATCCCCTTGCGGGGTTAGGGGCAGTACCCCTACCCACGATCTAACCATCGTGAGTTGCTCCTTTGCGATCTAATGGCACCCAAGCCCGCTGTCCCAAACGGATTTGAGGTAAAACGAAGCCGTTTAAGGAAAAACTTCCCGGTAGCCGAAGCCTACAAGTGCCGAGATACTTGTGCTTCGCTTCTACGGAAAAATTACCCATAAAACATAAAAAAATAAATTTTACAGAAAATCACAGAAGGTTTAGTTTTCATAAACCAAAAAATTAAACTCGTACAAGCCTTGCACGTGGCTCTAATACCACTTTGGGTTTTTCGGGCCGCGAAAACCGCTTTTCGCGTCGCGGAAACCCCGAATCACCCAAAGCCGTAGATCCGTGCAAGGAAAAACCGAATGAAATACAAGTACGAGTTTCAAAAACTTTAGATCTACTCCTAGATCTATGTGTTGAGAGCTTTTACCTTTGAAGCGTGCCCTCGCAAAATTCCCGCTCGTCCAAGGTACGTGTCGGATCTCCAAAGTATCAAGGTAGATACTTCTCTAGTGATATCCACACGAACAAGGAGTGCTCTCTAGCACTCAAGGATGGAGAAGAGAGCCCCAAGTGTGCTAGCACTTTCTAGAGCTCTCGGGTAGGATTTAAAAGGAAGAAAAGAAAGGATGCAAAAAGAATACCATACACTCAAGAAGTAGTATCCCTCCTTTGTGACCTTCACTCTTCCTTTGCTCTTGGAACTCACTCAACCACATTCACCTTCCCTTGGAACCCACGGCAACAGTAAGAGAAGAGGAGGAAGAAGCTAGGAAGAAGATGCATTCACCACACTTAATTGCAAAATAAAAACTCCCATCACAAAATGTGGCCGGCCACACATGTAACTCCCATTCCATTTAATGTCGCCGGCCACATTAAATGAGAATGGTATTTGTAACCTCCTTGACAACTTGGAGATGATGTGGCTGCCATATAGGATGAGTCATCCTCCATGATGTGGCAATGCATCAAGTCAAACTTGATGTTTCAACTTCCATTTGGTCAAGTCAAAATTGACCAATTCTCTTCCTTGTTGAGTCAAATCCAACATTTGATTCAAGTCAATTTTAATTTAATGAATCTCAATTCATTAATACAAATTGACTCAATGAATCAAATTTAAATTAGACTCATTCAACAATTGAATCTAATTGAGTCTAACTCAATAAGTCTAATTTAAATCAATCCGAATCCAATTGGTTCATCATATGAACCTAATCCAATTGGTTCATCCTATGAACCTAATCTCCATCCACTTGTTCTTTGTGTGTGACCCAATAGGTTCTTGTAACATTGGCAATGTTTCTAAACTCCTTTAGAAACATAAGCAATGAGCGGCATCTAGCAATACATCATTACTACCCAAGTTACAAGAAATGTTGAGATCCAACATCACCTTGTGACTACTAATTGTGACTCCTCACAATATATGACAAGTGTCCTTCTATCCTAGACATCTAGATTGATCAATATGAGGCATAGACCGTGTCATCCTCTAATCAATCTAAATCTTGAACTTCAAGTAGACTCACTCGATCAAATGAGCTCAACATCTAATGTTGACTCATTTGGGCATGGCCATGCACTTAGTGGTCTCACTCTATCAAGAATATCGATGTCGCTCCCGTCATATGGGAGGGTTAGATCCCATCTACATCACTCACATCCCTCTACATAATTTGTTATATACCCAGTAATCGCCTTTATAGTCCACTCAATTACGGGTGACGTTTGACGAAACCAATGTACATAACTCCTTATGTAGGGATCCATGGTGACTTCAGGTCTAAGGACTAATAGTCATACTAATAGCCACATGAGAAAGTATATGACACTCATATAACGATCCATGATACTTTCTCATGGCGGGTCATTCAGTATACATTCTCCAATGTATACCCATGTGTCAGCTTGATATCTCTATATCCATGACTTGTGAGATCAAGTCATCGAGCTGACCTACATGCTAGTCTTATTGCATTAACATTGTCCCTGAATGTTAATACATGACTAGGAATGATTTAGAGTAGTGTTCCCTATATCATCTCACTATCGATTCAACTAATCGATTGATATAGGTATGAACCTTCTACTCAAGGACGCTATTATACTTAGTCTATTTGGCACTAATACAAATAAGTATAATAACCAAACAAATACCTTTATTAATATACAAGAATATGATACAATGAGTCCATACAATCATCAAATGATTGGCTCTAGGGCTCTAACTAACACTAAATGCCACAGTAGGCATTTTAATAGTTTAGTTAAATGCTGTAGATGCATTTAAATAGTATACTTAGCCTTGCTTCAGCTTATATGGGACTACGGTCCAATGGGTGGCTCCCACAGTCACATCTAGGTTCAGATAACCTAGTTCTAGGTTCAGATAACCTAGTAAAAGCAAGTTAAGATAAATCAGTTTATAAACATTATTTTACTTTATCAGAGGCTATGTACTGGACTCTCAGATGTCCTTGGGTTGGGCTCCCACAGTCGCCCCTAGGTTTAGATAACCTAGTAAACCCTACTAAATTCGGGTCTTACAACCCCTGGTCTAGTTAGGGATGCGCGCATAGCAAGTACAGTTGTTGGGCCCATCAGCAGCATGATTAGTATTTTTATCTATTTATGAAAATAGTTTTCAAACTTCACAAAACAGATAAATGAATTCAGCTTAGCTTCAATTCAGTTTTCTACAGATATAGTAGATAGCTTTATGTTTAGTTCTTGATTGTCATGATTTATATGTTCATGTGCTATGTTCTAGTATTTCTAGTATGATTCTCAGCTTGCATATCAACATAACGTCTTTTAAAAAAAGCATGATTTCTCAAATGCATGTTTTTGTGAGGTAGATGGTTTCTTACTAAGATCCCAAGCTTATAGTTGCATTTTCCTTATACTACAGATAAAGGTAAAGGAAAGATGGATTAACAGAGGCTGGAGGACAATGCTACCAGATGTGTGTGAAAGAGGAACTTGGAATGAAGATTTTTGGGAACTAGCCCACCTTAAGACTTAGCATTTTCTTTATGTTGTTACTTTTCTGCATCTAGGATGTTAAGTGTCTTGAATTATGAAGGTATTCACTAAGTTATACTTAGATTGTTAGTTTTCATGATCTTAGATAGCTAACCACGTGTAATGATATGCCTAGTAGTGATATTATGCTCTTAGTTTATTTCTGAAAGTTCCTGTACGAGTTCGGGTGAGATTTCTGCAAAAATCAGAAACCCAATCGATCAGTTGATCGATTGAGCAGTCCTCAATCGATCAGCCGATCGATTGGAGGAAGTCCCCGCGTATAGAATACTATGGGATCGATCAGTCGATCGATCGGGAAGCGATCTGTCGCGAACAGAAAGCGGATGAATCGATCAGCTGATCGATCGGCCATGGGTCGATCAGCCGATCGATCGGGAAATTTGCTCCCGCAAACAGAGAGCTTCTGAATCTATCATTGGATCGATTGGTCATCCTGGATCGATCAGCCGATCGATTCAGAATTGATCCCGTGCATAGTAGCACGTTGAATCGATCATTGGATCGATTGGCCAGACTGGATCGATCAGTCGATCGATCCAGAAATTCTTCCGTGCACAGTAGCACGCTGAATCGATCAGTGGATCGATCAGACAATTCCAATCGATCAGCCGATCGATTAGAGTGAATGAATTCAGCTAGAAGTGGCCAGCTTTCAGTTTTCGACTATTTAGAAAGTCAAATTCCCTTCTTTAGCATATGTACATAAATGAAAAGGTCTTTGAACCTAATCTTACAGACAGTGATAGTCATTAGCAGAATAAGATTTTAATAAGTACAGTTTTCCGCACCTTATAGTTTAGTTCAGCATAATGTAACCCCGGCCTCGCAGCCTAGCCAGTAGGAGGCGGGGCGTTACAGAGTGGTATCAGAGCAAGTTCCATACTTCCTTCACACACATATCAGCATTGAACCTGCAGCTTCCAAGTAAGAATACCTCTCACCTTATTTATGTTTTGTTTGCTTCCATGTTTATAGATAACTAAAGCATTCTTATATATATGATAACATCTAACATGGTAACAGTAGTCATGTAAATATGATTGTATTAGTTATGTATGTCCTTCATTCTCTAGAAAATGGTACGAGGACGCCCAGCTAAAAAGACACCAGCTACTGAGCTCCAGCATGAGGCAGGCAGCTCAGTGCCTCCTCCAGACCTTCCAGCAGTAGTCGCTTAGTTACAGAAGCAGCTAGCTGAACAGCAACAGGAGATAGCCACCCTAAGGGCTAACCAGCAGAACACTCCCACTGTCACTCCAGAACTTAACTTAGCAACCCCAGTGGTGATAGAGGTTCCACCAGTCAAACCTGCAGCACCAGTAGCTCCAGCAGCAGGGGCAAGAAGAGAAGCCTATCTGATCCAGTGGCAGAAAATCAAGCCCGAGAATTTCTCAGGCACCGGTGAACCATGGGATGCCCAAGCCTGGTTCAAAACACTGGAGAGTACGATGGAGCTTCTGGACTGGCCAGAGTTTGAAAAGGTGAAATGCGCCTCATTCTGCCTGACAGGAGACACACGTATGTGGTGGGAGAGAATTAAAGTGAAGCGCCCGGTGAATCAGATGACATGGGCCGACTTCGAGAGAGAATTCTTTGAAGAGTTCTTTCACATGCGGGTCACAAACCGCCACTATGACGAGTTCACTGAATTTCGTCAGGGCAACCTTACAGTTGAGGAAGCCGTGAAGAAATTCAACAGACTGGCTCGTTTATGCCCTGAACTAGTCAGCACTGAAAGAGAATGAGTCCGGTTGATGCTCAAAATGCTAAGGCCGGAGATAGCAATGAATGTGGCCAGCGACGTTCATAGGCCGCCGCAAACTACAGAAGAACTAGTATGCAGTGCTCTGACCACCGAACATTACCAGAATAGCATCAAGCAGCAGAAGCAAGCCTTTTCAGAGCCTAAAGGCCAAGGAGGCTCAGGCACTCAGAAACACGAGGGCCACAACTCTAATTGGAAAGGGAACCCCAGCCATAAACGTAAGCCAGGGAGCTACCCAAAAGGAGGACTAGCTAGTAAACAACCTAGTTATCCCAAATGTTCCACTTGTGGGAAATTCCACCCCGGAGTTGTCGCAAGGGCACACGAGGATGTTTCGAATGTGGCCAGGAATGACATATGGCTAAGCAATGCCCGAACAAAACCAGCAATCCTCCACCACAGCCGATTCAGTATGGAGGCCAGCCAACCCAGTTGCACCAGACGCAGGCTGCTTTAGATGGTCCATATATCAGCCAAGACAGACTAGAAGCCCCCTCAGCCACAATGAACGCGAGGATCTACTCACTCACCAGGGAAGATGTAGCGAATGCCTCGACAGTTGTTACAGGTCAGATTAGTATTTTACAGCAAAGTGCAACTGTCTTGTTCGATACTGGGGCAACCCATTCTTATATATCCAGGACATTCGCCGAAAAGTTGGCAATATCTCCAGAGGTACTCAGTGGTCAGTTTTTGACAACCCTACCTCCAGGAGAAATTATGGCATCCACGCACTGACTCCGAGCAGTGCTAGTCATAATAGCAGACAGGGAACTTTTTGGTGATCTGATAGTGCTAGACATGGCTGATTACGATGTCATCTTGGGAATGAACTTTCTGATCAAGTACGGTGCCTCCATAGAGTGTAGTAAACAGAAAGTTGTATTCCAACATGAAGCAGGAGTGCAGTTTGGTTACATCAGAGAATCAAAGAGAAAAGCCTAGAAGTTTCTCTCAGCTCTGAAAGCATAGAAACTACTTGATACCGGATGTACGGGATTCTTAGCACATGTAGTCAGTACCAGTCAGAATAAGGACCAAAAGCTAGAAGAGGTCCGAGTTGTATGTGACTACCCAGTAGTCTTCCCTGAGGAGTTACCAGGTCTAGCACCAGACAGGGAGATTGAATTTAAGATAGAGCTCATCCCTGGTACGAATCCCATCTCCAAAGCACCCTACCGCATGACTCCAGCAGAACTGAAGGAACTTCAGGAGCAACTACAGGAGCTGCTAGACAAGGGCTTCATATGCTCTAGTCACTCACTATGGGGAGCGCCTGTATTGTTCGTGAAGAAGAAGGACGGGAGCATTGTTGGGTTTTTCGGGCCGCGAAAACCGCTTTTCGCGTAGCGGAAACCCCGAATCACCCAAAGCCGTAGATCCGTGCAAGGAAAACCGAACAAAATACAAATATGAGTTTCAAAATCTTTAGATCTACTCCTAGATCTATGTGTTGAGAACTTTACCCTTGTTGCGTGCCCTTTCGCGTTCCCACTCTTCCAAGGAGTTGCCGGATCTCAAGACCGTCAAGCGCCGGTCCTCTAGAAGTATCCACACGGACACGTAGGTGGAGAAACCTCACACAAAAGGTGTGCTAGCACCTTGGTGAGATTCGGCCAAGCAAAGAGGAGAGGGAGAGGGAGAGCTTTCTTGAGGAAGAAGAAGAAGAAGTAATGCCTTGAATGAAAATCAAATTTCATTCACCACTTTTGTGTGGCCGGCCACTCCATGGAGTGTAACTCCCATTCCACATTAATCACAATTAATGTGAAGCCATTAAGAGGTGTTGTGTAACTCCTATGATGTGGCACATCATGAAGATGTGGACCATTACCATTGGTCCACATCTTGCCACCTCACAATGATGTGGCAAATGAGTAACCTCCACTCATTTAATGTGGCCAACCCACATTAAATGCAATGGAGGCTTGTAACCTCCATGAGGTGGCAAAGCAAGATGATGTGGAACAACACTATTGGTCCACATCTTGCCACCTCACTCATGATGTGGTAAAGAGTCAAGTCAAACTTGACTCTTCCTCTTCCTCTCTAGTCAAGTCAAACTTGACTCAATCTCTCTCATGGTTGATCTAATCTAACCATTTGATTCAAGCCAACTTAATATAATGAATCTAATTCATTTAATTAAATTGATTCAATGAGTCAAAATCTAAATTAGACTCATTGAACACATGAATCAACTTGAGTCGAACTCAAGTTAGCCCAATTAGGATTACTCTTAATCCAATTTGATTCATCAAATGAATCTAATCCTCTTGGTTCATCATATGAACCTAATCTCCATCTAATTGTCCTAAATGTGTGACCCTCTAGGTTCTTGTAACGTTGGCAATGCCCTAAACCCATTTAGGAGCATAAGTAATGAGCGGTATCTAGCAATACATCATTACTACCCAAGTTACAAGAATGTCGAGATCCAACATCACCTTGTGACTACTAATTGTGACTCCTCACAATATGTGACAATGTCCTTCTATCCTAGACATCTAGATTAATCAATATGAGGCATAGACCGTGTCATCCTCTAATCAATCTAAATCTTGAACTCCAAGTAGACACACTAAATCAAATGAGCTCAATATCCCATATTGACTCATTTGGGTATGGCCATGCACTTCGTGGTCTCACTCTATCAAGAATACCGATGTCTCTCCCGTCATATGGGAGGGATAGATCCCATCTACATCACTCACATCTCTCTGTATAATTTGTTACATACCCAGTAATCGCCTTTATAGTCCACCCTATTACGGGTGACGTTTGACGAAACCAAAGTACATAACTCCTTATGTAGGGATCCATGGCGATTTCAGGTCAAAGGACTAATAGTCATACTAATAGCCACATGAGAAAGTATATGACACTCGTATTGTAACGCCCGCCCTCCCTGCTAACCCTAAGGGACGGGGCTACGATACTCCATGTACAAATTTTTCTTTTTAAAACAGCGGAAGACTTAAAATAATTTTCTTAGTTTAATAAAAACTTTTCTTTTGTTTTTCTTTTCATCAAATCTGAACTACACTATCATGACATCAATAACATGATATCAAAATTAGTAGAAACATAACATCAAGTCACACATATGGTACTACAATTCATGATACCAAAGCATAGTTCTTTAAAAGTTTTTAAAGCAGGTTCTTATTTGGTTGCCTAGCCACTGCCACACACATCTCCTTGCCTCTCCTGCTGCTCCTTTAGCTCATCCAACTTTTTCCTTTATCTGTGGTACAAGGAAAGTAAGCTATGAGCACTCATGGCTCAGTAAGTTCCTTTCCTACTCACTAAAACCGAAAATCATCACATGATCAAAGAATGTCTCAACATAACATGATCTCAACTAGTCATGGCATAACATATCATACTCTTTAAGCATATCATGCAACATAACAAAATCATAACTAGTCATGGCATATCACCTCTTAAAGCATAGCATGAAACATAACATAATCATATCTAATCATGGCATATCATAGTATCATCATTAGGTGGCATGGCATATCAAGCTCTTAAAGCATAGCATGAAACATAACATAATCGTATCTAATCATGGCATATCATAAATCATAGCATCATCACAACATGATCATAAGGTATATGCAATATGATTTTGAAAACATGTATCCGAAAAACATGTGTATTTCTCATGATCTTTAAAACCATTTCTTCTTACATATATACTTGAACATAATATCAACATAATCATGGCCCCGGCTTGTACCACACATAGATAAATCACGTAGATATGCGCGCTTCCTAAGTATATCCAAGGTAGCAAGTCTTGAATCATACAAGGAACTAGGTCCGGATCACATAGCCGTAGACCTAGGGGCGTACTAAGGAGCCCATCCCTTTGTTTTTACTAGCCTGGATCACACAGCCAAAGGCCTAGGGGCTGATTAGGAGCCCACCCTTGGTACAAGCCTTACAAAGTAAAGTAGCATGTATAAAAATGCATCATTTAGTCACCTAGCATATCATAGAAGTATGCATCACTTAGGCATACGTTATGTCATAAAAGTATGCATCACTTAGGCATACATCATATCATAAATAGTATGCATCACTTAGGCATACATCATGTCATAAAAAGTATGCATCACTTAGGCATACATCATGTCATAAAAAAGTATGCATTACTTAGGCATACATCATGCCATAAAAAGTATGCATCACTTAGGCATACATCATGTCATAAAAGTATGCATATTTTCACCACATAGCATATCATGAGAGCATGCATATTTTAGGCACATAGCATATCATCAAAGCATGCATATTTCTATCCACATAGCATATCATGAAAGCATGCATATTTTAAGCACATAGCATATCATCCAAGCATGCATATTTCTATCCACATAGCATATCATGAAAGCATGCATATTTTAAGCACATAGCATATCATCAAAGCATGCATATTTCTAAGCACATATCATATCATGGAAAGTATAAATCACAAGCATACATGTTTAAGCATAAGGGTGTATCATGTGATTATACTATCATAAGAAACATGGTAACATAGTTAGCTTGGGTTCTAAGCTTCCTAATCTCTTGGGTTCTTATCATGGCCGAACCCCCCCTTAGATCTCAATTTAGGTAAAAACAACCTCCAAGCATGTGGAACCTAAATTATCATCACATCAATTTCATAGGAAGCATTATAAGCATGATTAACTTGGTTTCTAAGTTCTCCAAGTCCCTAAACTTCATGTGGCCGAACCCTATCAGGTGTGAAACAAGGTCCCAAATGTCATGAAAGCATGGAAACCTTAAACCATATTTATAGCATTTTTTCCAAGTAACATAGTAAGAATATTTGAGCTAGTTCCTAAGTTCTTCAAACCCTTAACATATGTCATGGCCGAAATTTAACAAGTATTCATTAGGGCTAAAAGCAAGCATACAAGCATGTGAACTTGAACTAACATCATGTATAAATTCATAATAAGGCATCATACAATGGGTATGGCCGAAACTTACCCTAGCCTCATTTTAGGTCATTAAACAACATATAGCATGAGAACTTTGGCTTTCTACTTATCATATTTCATGTAGAGTGACATGAGCATATTTAATTTTTGTTCTAGGGTTTCTAGGGCATCTA
Source organism: Zingiber officinale (assembly GCF_018446385.1). Lineage (NCBI taxonomy): Eukaryota > Viridiplantae > Streptophyta > Magnoliopsida > Zingiberales > Zingiberaceae > Zingiber > Zingiber officinale. The sequence goes on from NC_055990.1 coordinate 77,598,985, forward strand.
TCCCTTCATGGCCGAAACATACAATGGTCTATTTAGGTCATGGAAAAATTATACAAGCATGTGACTCAATCAACATATTATCATATTTCCATAAGAAGCATTTTTAACACAATTGGTTTCAATTCTAAGGCCTCTAGGTCATTTAAACCCTACTTGGCTGAGACTCATCAGTGTTTAAATTTACTTCAAATAGCCTAAAATCATAGGAAGTCATACAAGTTTCATAGCATGTACAAAGACAAGCATAATAAACATACATGTGAATTGTGTCTTAGGCTTCCTAGGTTTCTTTCCTTTTTCTTTTATTTTTTCCTCATGGCCGAAACCTACCAATCTCTAAACTAGGTTTTAAGTGGCCTAAAGCATGGAAAACCTAAGTAAGTTTCATGACAAAAATTACTAAGAACATCATATACAAATTTGGTTCATAAACAAGCTAGGACCCTTGTGATCTTACATGTCATATATCATGTAACTAAATTCTCTATACCCTAATTAAGCATGAGAGCATTAAAAAACTTTCATATCTTAATATCACAGAGGTCTTGAGCATGTTAAAATTTTGTTTAATCTTTTCTAAGCTATCCATCTTATCATGGCCGAAAATCTTAATGAAGAGTTCATGAATTTCTAGCAATATTCAACATGCAATTCTTTAAGAGAACTCTATATTCTATCATATAAACCTGGTTACTTAAATTTAAAGGTCTTCCTAACCCTAAGCTCTTTTCTTGGCCGAAACATATGAGTGGATTTCTTTTGGTTCCAAGTAACTTTTAAGCAAGAAAAACCAACAAAAGACCCTTAGTAATTCATGGAGGGAATCTTGTACTAGTTTGGTTAAACAATGATTTCCCTAACCTATTTAAAATATTTTTGGCCGAAATTCTAGGGTTAGGTACTCCTCTGACCAAGCATCATATAGGTATAAAAACATGAAGGAAAACCTTCCTACATAGCATAGAAAAATATCATGAAATGAGGACTTGTTTAAACCTTCCTAGATTTGAAAACTCTTCTTTGGCCGAATTTTTCTTAAATTCTATTCTAGGTTTTCTAATCCTCATAAAATCCGAAAATCACATAAAACGCCTTGTACCACAGGTGAGGGGAAGCTTACTTCCTTTTCGCTTGTGGATCTAAGGTGTGGTGATGGAAGAAGTAGCCTCTTCTTCTAGTTCCCTTCCCTTGATTCCTTGCTAAGTCCTCCTTGTATCTTAGGCTTTCTTAGGAGAAAACCTTGGCTTGGGCCGAAGATGGAGGAGAGGAGACTGAGGGTTCGGTGAGGGAGAGGAGAGAATGAGAGAAATGAGAGAAAAATAAAATCTCCTCTTTACATACTCTCTTTTATGTTAAGGGGGAAGAGGTAGCAAAATCGGTTTTTGCTTTCCTTCTCCTTTAGCCTTTTTTTTTTCATTTCCTTTTTATTTTTATTTATTTATTTGTTCTCATCATTCATGATGAAACAAGGGGGAATGAATCCCCTTAATTCCTCTCTTTAAGTCACGGCAAAGAATGAAGAAGAGGGAGAGAAAAGAAGGAAGGCAAGTTGCCTTTCTCTTGTTCTTTTCTTGTTTTCTTTTGGCTAGCTTTTACTCTCACCCTTATCATGAGTTTCCCTCCTTTGCTATCAATATATTATTCCTATCCCAACTGGTTATTACCCATTAATCCTATCATTTATATCATGAGAGGTTCAAGCTTCAATCCTTGACAACTCCCTATTTTATTGCTTTTTATTTGTTTTTGGTTCAACATTCTACTAATATTTTTCTAAGGTAAATTCATCATTTTCATATTTATCTTAAAAGCTTAGTGGTTGTTACACATATAATGATCCATGATACTTTCTCATGGCGGGTCATTCAGTATACATTCTCTAATGCATACCCATGTGTCAGCTTGATATCTCTATATCCATGACTTGTGAGATCAAGTCATCGAGCTGACCTACATGCTAGTCTTATTGTATTAACATTGTCCCTGAATGTTAATACTCGACTAGGAATGATTTAGAGTAGTGTTCCCTATATCATCTCACTATCGATTCAACCAATCGATTGATATAGGTAAGAACCTTCTACTCAAGGACGTTACTATACTTATTTTATCTGGCACTAATACAAATAAGCATAATAACCAAAAACCAAATGCCTTAATATATATATAAGCTTAATATATTTACAAGAATATGATATACATGAGTCCATACAATCATCAAATGATTGGCTCTAGGGCTCTAACTAACAATCTCCCATTAGCACTAGTTCCAATCAGTATATAGGCTCTAAGGCCTAATGACCTAGTGTGACCATCATGCTTTCTCTGTGCCAAAGCCTTGGTCAAGGGATCTGCGATGTTAGCCTCTGTAGGTACTCTGCAAATCTCCACATCTCCTCTATCGATAATCTCTCGAATGAGATGGAAACGTTGTAGAACTGCTGTGAACTCTGCCAGCTCATAACACTACCATTCAAGCAAAACACGAACCTCGACTGTGATCTTTAATCATCCTGATCGGTCTGGAAGCTGGCATCACTGTAACCCTTTACAGTTAGCTCATTATTGCCTCCATATATTAAAAAATATTCTTTAGTCCTTCATAAGTATTTAAGAATATTCTTGACCGCTATCCAGTGACTTTCACCTGGATCTGACAGGTATCTGCTCATCATGCTCAAAGCATACGAGACATCAGGTCGAGTACATAGCATGGCGTACATGATCAATCCTATGGCTGAGGCATAAGGGATCTGATCCATGCGGTCTCTCTCCTCTCTAGAAGAGGGACCTTGAGTGTTCGAAAGACTCACGCCATGTGACATCGGCAGAAATCCCTTCTTGGAGTTCTGCATGGAGTACCTTGTCAATGTATGTACTCTGACTTAGGCCAAGCAATCTCTTAGATCTATCTCTATAGATCTGTATCCCAAGAATGCGGGATGCCTCACCTAAGTCCTTCATTGAGAAGCAACTCCCTAGCCAGGTCTTGACAGATTGAAGCATAGGGATGTCCTTCCCAATGAGTAGTATGTCATCCACATACAATATGAGGAAGACAACTATATCCCCTACAACCTTCTTGTAGACACAAGGCTCATCTTTGTTCTTGATGAAACCAAACTGTTTGATTGCATCATCGAATCGAAGATTCCAGCTCCGAGAAGCTTGCTTTAGTCCATAAATGGACCTATGCAGCTTGCATACTCTGCTAGTATGCTGTGGATCTACAAAACCCTCATAGATAAGTTCATCCATGTCAGTCTTTCTCTTAAAGACCCACTTACACCCAATGGGTTTTACCCCTTTAGGTGGATCAACCAAAGTCCATACTTGGTTGGTGTACATGGATTCCATCTCGGATCTTATGGCCTCTAGCCATTTCTCGGAATCTGGTCTCATCATAGCTTCCTGATAGGTGGTAGGCTCATCCTCTATGAGCACAATGTCATCATGGTCAGACAAGAGAAATGAGTATCTCTCAGGCTGACGACGTACCCTATCAGACTTGCGAAGAGGTATGCCTACTTGAACTGGTTGTTGTTCCTCAACTCCTTGTGGAACAACATCATCCACAACACTTTGTGGTTCCAGTTCAATTTCCATCGAGGCTTCAGTGCTAGTATTCGCATCTTGAACTTCTCCAAGATCGAACGTGCTCCCACTAGTCTTTCTAGAAACAAAGTCCCTTTCTAGAAAGACCCCAGTCTTTGCCACAACTACCTTGTGGTGACTGAGAATGTAGAAGTAATATCCCTTAGTTTCCTTGGGATATCCGATGAAATAGTACTTGTCATATTTGGGTCCTAATTTGTATGAGACTTGACGTCGTACGTAGGCCTCACAGCCCTAAATCCTCATGAAAGACACCTGGGCATCTCTCCCAGTCCATATCTTATATGGTGTCTTTATCACGGCCTTGGATGGAACTCGGTTGAGAATGAAAGCTGCCGTGTCTAGAGCATTTCCCCATAGATATGTCAGAAGATCTGTGTGACTCATCATAGATCGTACCATATCTAATAAGGTACGATTCCTCCTTTCGGATACACCATTCCACTGTGGTGTTCAGGAGGAGTGAGTTGAGATAAAATCCCACACTCAGCTAAGTAGTCACGGAACTCATGGCTTAAGTATTCACCACCTCGATCTGATCGAAGTATTTTAATACTCTTGCCAAGCTGGTTCTGTACTTCATTCTTGAATTCTTTGTACTTTTCAAAGGATTCGGACTTATGTGTCATCAAGTACACATAACCATATCTACTGAAGTCATCAGTAAATGTGATGAAGTATCTATAACCGCCTCTAGCAGTGACATTGAAAGGGCCACATACATCACTATGTATGAGTCCTAACAAATCAATCGCTCTCTCGCTGTGCCCACTAAAGGGAGTCTTGGTCATCTTGCCTCGTAGGCATGACTCGCATATCTCATATGATTCAAAATCAAATGAGTCCAGCAAACCATCCTTATGGAGCTGGGATAAGCGCTTGTCATTTATATGACCTAAGCGACAGTGCCAGAGATAGGTGTGGTTCATATCGTTCGATTTGAACCTCTTGGTACTAACGTTATAGATAGAGCTCTCAAGGTCTAGAATATAGAGTCCATTCATCAGAGGTGCATTACAATAGAACATATCGTTTAAATAAACAGAACAACATTTGTTCTTTATTATAAACGAGAATCCTTTCTTGTCCAAACAAGAAACTGATATAATGTTCTTTGTCAATGCAGGCACATAACAACAATCATCTAACTCTAGTATAAGCCCAGAGGGCAGAGATAGAAAATAAGTCCCTACAGCAACAGCAGCAACCCGTGCTCCATTGCCTACTCGTAGGTCTATCTCGCCCTTTGTCAATGCTCTGCTATTTCTCAGCGTTTGTACATGTACGAAGCACATCCGGTATCTAATACCCACGACGAAGAAATAGAGAGGTTGGCTTCTATAACATTTATACCTGAAGTAGAAATCTTATTTCTCTTCTTCTTAAGATCTTCCAGGTATTCTTTGGAGTTTCTCTTCCAGTGCCTTGCTTGTCCTTGATATAGGTGACAAAGATGTTCAACCATATCGTAAGCGCTCATCAACTCATGTTGCTTCTGAAGCTCAGAGTTCATGGTTGCGAGCATAAGACAGGACACATCTAATGCGTCATCTTGATGCTTCTTGTAAGCATCTCGGTCTGCTCGCGTGGCAGTGGCAGGAAGAGCCTCCGGAATGGGCCGTTGCTGAGTGAGAACTATTCTCAGGTTCCTGTACCAGTCCAGGAAATTTGCTCCGTTGAGCTTGTCCTTCTTAAGGACAGAACACAGGGAGAAAGAGTTCGTATTCGACGTCATGGTTATCTACAACAGAAAATTTGCAGAAATAAATATCATATTCTTTTAAAATCATTTAATTAGGCCTTTAATTAAATGATGCTCCCACTGAATTCTATAATTCTTGTGGGACAAGATCCACATCATACTAACCCTTGAGTTAGCTTTGGCTAATACGCCCAAGGCTTAGTATGATCGGTAGGTAACGATTACCAATTACATCTCTATGCAACTCTTGTTTATAGGATCAAGATCCATATTTATATTAAAACTCGAGTTAGCTTTGGCTAATACGCCCGAGAGTTAATATAAACGTGATTTTGTCCTACCTTTCCAACTATTGGAAGAATGCCTATAGTTGACTCGATCCAACCGAGTAACTAGGAATACTCAATCTAATTGAGTTTGTATTCACCCATGCGTTGATAGGCGGGACCAAGATTGTCCCTCCGTACCCTACCAAGATAATATGTATTGCTCCAGATTCAACAATACATGTGATCGAGGTAGTGATAGGTATCACGGCACGGTTAGGCATTTAGAGTTGGTTCGATCGAGATCTAATCTAATCGAAAAGGATGCATCTTGTGCATGACTTAGATCTAATCTAATCGCAAGGGTGCATCATGTGCACGACTTAGATCTAATCTAATCATAAGGCACTAATTAATTAACTACTTATTAAATATGCATCACATACACAAGCAATTAATTAATCTATTTGTGATTTAGTCATGGCCCTACTACGATCTTCTCAAGCCAATGAGAAGATCGATTGGTCAACCTAGGGTCAACAGCTTCTCCAAGCTCCTCCCTTTGACTACCTTGTGTTGCTCGTGCCCGCCTCGGAACTCCGTCTCGTGTGGACCCTCCACCGCTCCAATTTGTACATTACAATTTGAAACTCGAGTTACATTCGAGTCTAAATCTAATTTACAACAAAAATATAAGAGAAAGCACGATGCGCAGGTCGCGAATACAAACACATAACGACACGCAGGCCGTATTATGAATTACAACACAATCCAATCACATTGGGTTTTTGGGCCATGACTATCACAAAATTAATATATAATTCAAAATTATATATTTTCTTAATTTTCTGTAATTTTAAAATTAATTTTTACAATTTTTACGAGTAAAATTTCCGACGGACCCGTTTAGCGGTTTCGGGCGCAATCGCGGAACGGATCCCCTTGCGGGGCCAGGGGCAGCGCCCCTACCCGCGATCTAACCATCGCGAGGGTTGCTTTGCGATCCATAATTTGCCAAAATTTGTCGAGACATTTCTGAGAAAAATCTTCCGGCGGTTCGTTTAGCGATTTCGGGTGCAATCGCGGAGCAAATCCCCTTGCGGGGTTAGGGGCAGTACCCCTACCCGCGATCTAACCATCGCGAGTTGCTCCTAAGCGATCTAATGGCACCCAAGCCCACTGTCCCAAAAAATTTTAGGGCGAAACGAAGCCGTTTTGGAAAAATCTTTCCGGTAGCCGAAGCCTACAAGTGACTAAACACTTGTGCTTCGATTACTCGAGAAAAATACTCATAAAAACCCAAAAATCATAATTTTACAGAAAATTATAGAAACTTTAGTTTTCATAAAACCAAAAAACAAACTCGTACTCGCCTTGCACGTGGCTCTGATACCACTATTGGGTTTATCGGGCCGCGAAAACCCCGAATCACCCAAAGCCGTAGATCCGTGCAAGGAAAACCGAACGAAATACAAATATGAGTTTCAAAATCTTTAGATCTACTCCTAGATCTATGTGTTGAGAACTTTACCCTTGTTGCGTGCCCTTTCGCGTTCCCGCTCTTCCAAGGAGTTGCCGGATCTCAAGACCGTCAAGCGTCGGTCCTCTAGAAGTATCCACATGGGCACGTAGGTGGAGAAACCTCACACAAAAGGTGTGCTAGCACCTTGGTGAGATTTGGCCAAGCAAAGAGGAGAGGGAGAGGGAGAGCTTTCTTGAGGAAGAAGAAGAAGAAGAAGTAATGCCTTGAATGAAAATCAAATTTCATTCACCACTTTTGTGTGGCCGGCCACTCCATGGAGTGTAACTCCCATTCCACATTAATCACAATTAATGTGAAGCCATTAAGAGGTGTTGTGTAACTCCTATGATATGGCACATCATGAAGATGTGGACCATTACCATTGGTCCACATCTTGCCACCTCACAATGATGTGGCAAATGAGTAACCTCCACTCATTTAATGTGGCCAACCCACATTAAATGCAATGGAGGCTTGTAACCTCCATGAGGTGGCAAAGCAAGATGATGTGGAACAACACTATTGGTCCACATCTTGCCACCTCACTCATGATGTGGTAAAGAGTCAAGTCAAACTTGACTCTTCCTCTTCCTCTCTAGTCAAGTCAAACTTGACTCAATCTCTCTCATGGTTGATCTAATCTAACCATTTGATTCAAGCCAACTTAATATAATGAATCTAATTCATTTAATTAAATTGATTCAATGAGTCAAAATCTAAATTAGACTCATTGAACACATGAATCAACTTGAGTCGAACTCAAGTTAGCCCAATTAGGATTACTCTTAATCCAATTTGATTCATCAAATGAATCTAATCCTCTTGGTTCATCATATGAACCTAATCTCCATCTAATTGTCCTAAGTGTGTGACCCTATAGGTTCTTGTAACGTTGGCAATGCTCTAAACCCATTTAGGAGCATAAGTAATGAGCGATATCTAGCAACACATCATTACTACCCAAGTTACAAGAATGTCGAGATCCAACATCACCTTGTGACTACTAATTGTGACTCCTCACAATATGTGACAATGTCCTTCTATCCTAGACATCTAGATTAATCAATATGAGGCATAGACCGTGTCATCCTCTAATCAATCTAAATCTTGAACTCCAAGTAGACACACTAAATCAAATGAGCTCAATATCCCATATTGACTCATTTGGGCATGGCCATACACTTCGTGGTCTCACTCTATCAAGAATACCGATGTCTCTCCCGTCATATGGGAGGGATAGATCCCATCTACATCACTCACATCCCTCTGCATAATTTGTTACATACCCAGTAATCGCCTTTATAGTCCACCCTGTTACGGGTGACGAAACCAAAGTACATAACTCCTTATGTAGGGATCCATGGTGACTTCAGGTCAAAGGACTAATAGTCATACTAATAGCCACATGAGAAAGTATATGACACTCATATAACGATCCATGATACTTTCTCATGGCCGGTCATTCAGTATACATTCTCTAATGCATACCCATGTGTCAGCTTGATATTTCTATATCCATGACTTGTGAGATCAAGTCATCGAGCTGACCTACATGCTAGTCTTATTGTATTAACATTGTCCCTGAATGTTAATACTCGACTAGGAATGATTTAGAGTAGTGTTCCCTATATCATCTCACTATCGATTCAACCAATCGATTGATATAGGTAAGAACCTTCTACTCAAGGACGTTACTATACTTATTTTATCTGGCACTAATACAAATAAGCATAATAACCAAAAACCAAATGCCTTAATATATATACAAGCTTAATATATATACAAGAATATGATATACATGAGTCCATACAATCATCAAATGATTGGCTGTAGGGCTCTAACTAACAAGCATGCGCCTGTGTATAGACTACCGAGCACTAAACCAAGTCACGATTAAGAACAGGTATCCTCTCCCCAGGATAGATGACCTGTTTGATCAGTTAAAGGGAGCAGCAGTGTTCTCTAAAATAGACCTTAGATCGGGATATCACCAGGTGAAAGTTAAAGAAGGTGACATACCCAAAACGACTTTTAGGACCAGATACGGACATTATGAGTTCGTAGTCATGCCCTTTGGCATGACGAATGCTCCAGCTACTTTCATGGACCTCATGAACAGAGTATTCAGAGAATACTTAGATAAGTTTGTTATCGTGTTCATCGATGATATTCTTATCTATTCCAGAACTCAGGAAGAACACGCAGAACATCTGAAGATAGTACTGCAAACCCTTCAGCAGAACCAGCTGTACGCCAAGTTCATGAAATGTGAATTCTAGCTCGATCAGGTGCCCTTTCTGGGTCACATCATCTCCAAGGATGGTATCATGGTAGACCCCAGTAAGATAGAGGCTGTGAGTAACTGGAAAAGACCTAAGAACACCCATGAAATTAGAAGCTTTCTGGGACTAGCATGCTACTACAGAAAATTCGTAGAGGATTTCTCCAGGATAGCCTCCCCACTGACATCTCTCACCAGGAAGAACAGAAAATTTCAGTGGATAGAGGACTGTGAGAACAGCTTCATAGAGCTAAAAAGGAGATTGACCAGTGCTCCCATTCTGACTCTACCAGAAAACACAGACAGCTTCGATATTTACAGTGATGCCTCTAAATTGGGACTAGGAGCAGTACTTATGCAAAATGGCAAGGTGATCGCCTATGCCTCCAGACAACTCAAGGACTATGAGAGGAACTACCCTACTCATGACCTCGAGCTTACAGTAATTGTGTTCGCCCTCAAAATTTAGAGACATTACTTGTATGGAGCGTAGTGTAGAGTGTATACAGATCATCAGAGTTTGAAGTACTTCTTCACTCAGAAGGATCTGAACATGCGACAGCGCAGATGGCTCGAACTGGTCAAGGACTACGACATAGACATCCTCTACCACCCAGGAAAAGCCAATAAGGTGGCAGACGTACTTAGCAGGAAGTCCAGTGCCACCTTACCATCCCTATCAGCCATGTCACCACCCCTACAGAAGGAGATTGTAGATTTTGGTCTCGAACTTATAGTCGGACAACTCTCTACTATGACCTTAGCATCTTCCTTGCTTGGTGACATCCAGACAGCACAGGATCAGGACCCTGAAATTCAGAAAATCAAGCAAGGGTTAGCAAAATCAGAAAGTGGAGAGTTCAGAGTATCTGATAGTGGGGTACTATATTTTAGTGACAGACTATGCGTTCCGAATCAGGAGGAACTACAGAGAAAGATTCTAGACGAGACTCACAAGACTCCTTATGTGATGCATCCTGGCTCCACCAAGATGTACCAGGACCTAAAGAAATGCTTTTGGTGGCCTGGGATGAAAAGAGACGTCGCTAGATATGTCAGTACCTGTCTGACTTGTCAGAGGGTCAAGGCAGAACACCAGAGACCAGGAGGAGTTCTGCAGCCTATTCAGATCCCAGAATGGAAGTGGGAGGATATTTCCATGGATTTCATAGTGGGATTACCCAGAACCACAAATGGCTTTGATGTCATTTGGGTAATAGTCGACAGATTGACTAAATCAGCCCACTTCTTAGCTATCAGGATATCCTACTCCATGGAGCAGCTAGCCCAGTTGTATCTCAAGGAGATTGTCAGACTACATGGAGTCCCATGGACTATTATTTCAGACAGAGACAGTAGATTCACATCACACTTCTGGAAGTGTGTACAGTCAGCATTGGGCACCAAGTTAAAATTTAGCACAGCTTTCCATCCTCAGACAGATGGTTAGACGGAGCGAGTAAATCAGGTACTCGAAGATATGCTCCGAGCATGTGCCCTAGACTTCAAGGGAAATTGGTGCAAATATCTGAGTTTAGCAGAATTTGCGTACAACAATAGCTATCAGGCCACTATCGGCATGGCACCTTACGAGGCTCTCTACGGACGGAGGTGTAGATCTCCAATCTGCTGGTATGAAAGTGGTGAACAGAAAGAACTAGAACTTCAGACAGATCTAGTAGTAGATACCACAGCAGCTATACAAAAGATCCGCCAGAGGATAGAGACAGCTCAGAGCCGCTAGAAAAGCTATGCTGATACACGGCGCAGGCCCTTAGAGTTTTCAGTTGGGGATACAGTATTCCTCAGAGTAGCTCCCATGAAGGGAGTAATGCATTTTGGGAAGAAGGGCAAACTAAGTCCCAGATATGTGGGACCATACCTTATCACTAGAAGAGTTGGCCAGGTAGCATATGTGCTAGAGCTACCCCAGGAGATGTCAGCTATCCATAATGTATTTCATGTCTCTATGCTGAAGAAACATATCCCAGATGCCACTCAGGTGATTGAGCCCCAGTCGGTACAAGCTCGCGAGGACCTCAGCTATGACAGTCGGCCTATTCAGATAGTAGACCGAGTAGTTAAGAAATTATGGAACAAAGAGGTATCATTAGTAAAAGTTATATGACAGAATCACACAACAGAAGAGGCAACTTGGGAGACAGAAGCTAGTATGAGGCAGAAGTACCCAGAGTTATTCTAAGTTCGAGGATGAACTTATTATAAGGTATGGGGGATTGTAACGCCCAAAAATTCTCAAAGTAATTTTATAAATATTCTATGATTTTTCTGGAATTTTAGAATATTTTTATGGAATTTTTGGAGTAGCAGAAGTAGCAAAATTAGATAAAAACGTAAAATAGCCTAAGCGAGAATTGAACCCGAGACCTAGCGAACCCTACGACTTATAGATGCCCAGCAGGGGTGTGCTGAAAGAAGAGGGGAACAATTATATTTAAAGTTTAGTTGGGGTGAATTAATCACTTAATATAAATAGGGAAATTAAGTGGATAATTATTATTTTGGATCGAAAACTTTTCCTCTCCCTCAACCCTCACGCCGACCCTCTCTTCTCCCTCACCTCTCTGCGCCAAGCCAAGAAGACCTAGGGCTCCCTTTCTAGGGTCGTAGGGGTACCTTCCGGCAACATCTCGGATACAAGGACGCTCCCCTCCGCGAGAAGAACACATAGACGCAAGAAGATCGACGAAGAGATCTCTTCTCCGGGAAACCTAGCGATTGGATTGTAAGGAAACTAGCACAGGATGTGAGCAACCCCTCACGTGCAGTATAAGTAGCAATTTGTATGTTTCTATACTTTAGTTTTGTCATATGTAAATCCATCGGTACGTAGGTTGTGAATTAGTGCACACCAAGTGCTCGATGAAATGGTTAGCACAGCTAAATGCCATAGTAGGCATTTTAATAGTTTAGTTAAATGCTGTAGATGCATTTAAATATTATACTTAGCCTTGCTTCAGCGTATATGGGACTACGGTCCAATGGGTGGGCTCCCACAGTCGCCTCTAGGTTCAGATAACCTAGTTCTAGGTTCAGATAACCTAGTAAAAGCAAGTTAAGATAAATCAATTTATAAACAGTATTTTAATTTATCAGAGGCTCTGTACTGGACTCTCAGATGTCCTTAGGTTGGCCTCCCACAGTCGTCCCTAGGTTTAGATAACCTAGTAAATCCTACTAAATTCGGGTCTTGCAACCCCGGGTCTAGTTAGGGATGCGCGCATAGCAAGTACAGTTGTCGGACCCATCAGCAGCATGATTAGTATTTTTATCTATTTATGAAAATAGTTTTCAAACTTCACAAAACAGATAAATGAATTCAGCTTAGCTTCAATTCAGTTTTCTACAAATATAGTAGATAGCTTTATGTTTAGTTCTTGATTGTCATGATTTATATGCTCATGTGCCATGTTCTAGTATTTCTAGTATGATTCTCAGCTTGCATATCAGCATAACATCTTTTAAAAAAAGCATGATTTCTCAAATGCATGTTTTTGTGAGGTAGATGGTTTCTTACTAAGCTCCCAAGCTTATAGTTGCATTTTCCTTATACTGCAGATAAAGGTAAAGGAAAGACGGATTAGCGGAGGCTGGAGGCCAATGCTACTAGATGTGTGTGAAAGAGGAACTTGGAATGAAGATTTTTGGGAACTAGCCCACCTTAAGACTTAGCATTTTCTTTATGTTGTTACTTTTTTGCATCTAGGATGTTAAGTGTCTTGAATTATGAAGGTATGCACTTAGTTATACTTAGATTGTTAGTTTTCATGATCTTAGATAGCTAACCATGTGTAATGATATGCCTAGTAGTGATATTATGGTCTTAGTTTATTTCTGAAAGTTCCTGTACGAGTTTGGGTGAGATTTCTACAGAAATCAGAAATCCAATTGATCAGTTGATCGATTGAGCAGTCCTCAATCGATCAGCCGATCAATTGGAGGAAGTCCCCACATACAGAACACTATGGGATCGATCAGCCGATCGATCGTGAAGCGATCTATCGCGAACAGAAAGCGGATGAATCGATCAGCTGATCGATTGGCCATGGGTCGATCAGCCGATCGATCGGGAAATTTGCTCCCGCGAACAGAGAGCTTCTGAATCGATCATTGGATGGATTGGTCATCCTGGATCGATCAGCCGATCGATTCAGAATTGATCCCGTGCACAGTAGCACGTTGAATCGATCATTAGATCGATTGGCCAGACTAGATCGATCAGTCGATCGATCCAGAAATTCTTCCGTGCACAGTAGCACGTTGAATCGATCAGTGGATCGATCAGACAATTCCAATCGATCAGCCGATCGATTGGAGTGAATGAATTCAGCTAGAAGTGGTCAGCTTTCAGTTTTTGACTATTTAGAAAGTCAAATTCCCTTCTTTAGCATATGTACATAAATGAAAAGGTCTTTGAACCTAATCTTACAGACAGTGATAGTCATTAGCAGAATAAGATTTTAATAAGTACAATTTTCCGCACCTTATAGTTTAATTCAGCATAATGTAACCCCGGCCTCGCAGCCTAGCCAGTAGGAGGTGGGGCGTTACAGAGGTTGAGTGGTACTACTCTTGGACTAAGATATTAATTAAGTGAGTTGTCAGTAACTCATTTAATTAGTGGACATTTGACATCTTAAACACAGGGAGACTGACACACTCATAATAAGAAGGAGCCCAAAATATAATTTGGGATTGGTGCGGTAGTTCAATAATAGTTCTTTAGTGGAATGAATTATTATTAATGAAATTAAGTTGTGTGTTCGGGGCGAACATGAGAAGCTTAATTTCATCGGGAGACCAAAACCAATTCCTCCTCTCGGTCCCTATCGTAGCCTCTTGTATATAGAGATTTATACCCACCACATACCCACCTTCTTACCCATCCAATGGGGCCAGTCAAGCTAGCTTGGAACCCAATCTAGGGCCGGCCAAGACCAAGTGGATGAGCCAAGTTGGTGGCCGGCCAAAGCTTGGGTCCCAAGCTTAGGTGGCCGGCCACTAGAATATTAAAATGGATTTTTATTAAAATTATTTCTTATGTGGATATCATGGTTCTAAAAGAGAGTTTAAAAAATTAAAAATTTCCTTTTATAGCTTTCTACAAAAAATTAAGAGAAGAAATTAATCTCTTTCCTTATTTGTAGATTAAAAGGATGATTTTAATTTTTCGTAAAAACTTTCCTTATTTGTAAATCATCCACATTTTAAAAGAGAGTTTAAAATTTGAAATCTTTCCTTATTTGTTGATTAAAAGGTGGATTTTAAATTTTAAGAAAACTTTCCTTTTTAACCATGTTCATGATTTAAAAGAGAGTTTAAAAAATTAAATATTCTCTTTTATAAGTTTCTATAAAAGATTAAGAAAAGATTTGATATATTTCCTTATTTGTAGATTAAAAGAGATTTTAATTTTTAGAGATAACTTTCTTTTTATCCACATATTTAAAAGAAAGATTTTAATTTCCTTTTTATAATCCACCATGAAGGGAAAAATTATTGGAGAAATTTTTATAAATTTCCGGAAGCAAATAAGGAAATTTTAATTTGTGTTTAAAATTTTTATTTGCTTGGAGATTTGAATGTGGCCGGCCATGATATGTGAGAAAAGGAATTTGATTTTAATTAATTAAATTTTCTTTTTCATGGAAAAGAAATTAAGGAAATTTTTATTAAAATTTCCTTATTTGCCAAGACCAAGGATTATAAAAGAGGGGGTAGAGGTGCCTTCATAGCTAACATCTCTATTCTATTTTTCCTCTCTTTTCTCCTTGGGTGTGGCCGACCTTCTTTTTCCTCTCCTCTCCTTTGTGTGGCCAAAACCTTCTCTTGGTGGAGATAGCTTTGGTGGCCGGATCTAAGAAGGAGAAGAAGGAGAGAAAAGAAGCCTCTTTTCTAGCATCCCTTGGAGCATTGGTGGTGGTTGAATCTCTTCATCCTTGGAGGTGTTCTTGTTGTGGCCGAACCTTGCAAGGAGGAGAAGAAGGTGCTTTGGTGGTTTCTTATCTTGGAAGATCGTTGCCCACACAACGTCTGAGGTTAGAAGAGGAATACGGTAGAAGACCTAGAGGTTTTTGCTTGCAAAAGAAAAGGTATACTAGTATTTAATTTCCGCATCATACTAGTTTTATTTCTTTGTAAAAATACCAAATACAAGAGGCATGCGATTCTAGTTTTTCGATTAGTTTTCGATGTTGTGTTCTTTTATTTTTCTTTTCCTTGTGATTCGATTGTTCCTTTTGGTTAACCTAGAGTTATTTAAGGAAATTAAATATTAGTTTTCCTTAAAAGGCTTTGTCTAGGCGGTGGTGGTTGCTCCCATATCCAAGAAGGCCATGTGCCTCGCTATGCAGTCCTGGAAGCCAATTTTGGAAATTAATATTTAATGAAATTAATAACATAGGTAGATTTGGATCAAACGTGTTAAGTTCCGCAGGAGATCCAAGTCTAAACCTAAAAGAACAAATAAGTTAAACTTAGGATCAAACGTGTAAAGTTCCGCAGACGATCCAAGTTTAATTTAAAAGAACACATGGTAGCTAGGAAACGGTTCAGACCTTTATACAAAATTTTTTATACAGAGGAACCGTTAGGTTTTCCGAGTAGCAACCAACAGAAACAAAACCAGAACACAAAGCCAAATACACACATATCATATACCAAGATAAAAATAAACAAAATTTCGGAGACTGGTCTTCTAATGTGACGTGGGAACCGATAGGTAGGATACTCCAAGCAACTCCATAAACAACCAGGTACCTGAAAAAAGATAGTGTCCACGGGGGTGAGTTCAACAACTCAGCAGATACCAGTTAACATGTATAGTAAGATATAACAGACAGTAATAACTATGGAGTACAGTCTCCTGGACAAAAGCTGAAAATGCACAATAGAATAGGCTGAAGAGAACTGTACTCACCAGGGCCTCCTATCAGAATAGTCAGGTCATCAGACCGAGAGTATCATAAATCCTGTGTGCATGTCAAACATATGCATCCATCCAAATGCAGCATATAAGTGCAACAAACACAATCAGTATATGCATCAATGCATATGATGCCAATGATATGGTCACCCCTGACGCAAGTCAACCATCTCACACACAATGGTGAGACCGAGTGGGTAGGGCTGTGACAACTGTGCACTCTGACGTCACTGCTCCTGATGAGTGTCTGAGTGGACGGGATGCTGTCAGAGTACACCTATCCTCCTACCCCAAATCATAAATGGGGGAGCGCAATGCTCTCATCTCCCAGTACACAATGACGGGGAGGGATCCCGGCGTGCTACCACGCTGTAGTACACTACCCACGAGCGTCCCAGCGGAGAACCACCGAGCAAACTGACGTGCTACCACGATGCATCACGCTACCTATGAGCGGACCAACGGAGCACCGACAGTGATAAAACTGGTGATGTGCTCAACAATAATGGAGCAGACTATCGCGCAGCATACAATCATGCAAATGATGCATGACACTAAGCATGACAATATCCTGAACCAATCCATATATATATAAAATGTGTACCCTAGTATCAATAAATCACATCCGAAGATCTAAGTTAAACAAGACAGGTATGGTATAAATAAAAACCTAGGTCCTGAACATAATAAGGCATGGTATGTCACTACCTCTATGAGCATATATATATAATCATGTGGGTACTAACATAAAATGCATAACAGGTGAGCAAACAAGCATGTAACAGGTATCCGGTAGTGACATATCGAAATAAGAACGAACATAATTATTACTAAAGGCTATAACCTACTAAACATATCAACATGACATTATCAAAGATAAGTCAAGGTACCCGCCTTAAATAGCAGGTCCAATCCAGTCAAATCCAACGTCGAGATACTCGTCCCGCGTCAAAGTCCTGCAACCACATAACGCATGGTACAACTAGGTCAAATATGAACTAGTGAGATAAAGCTATCATGAACCAAATAGCTAACTTAACCCTAATTTGATTAGGGATCCATTCTCGTTAGTTCAATTAAATTTAACTCAATCCATGAACCCTTATCATCCTACAAACTCAACAAATTTGTCGTAGCTAATGGTGGCTCACGACTGAAAGGGTTTTCACCATCGAAAGATGATCTACTGCTGCCCACTCTTTTCCTGCTAACATAACAATTCCGAATCAACTAATCCAATCTATTATTTTAGAAATGAAATGAAATTCTACACACTTCTTACCCCAATCCAAATATGTAGCCACTTTGTGAAGGATCCAGTGGCTGCTGTGATGAAGAGGAAGCTCTCCAGGCCATCCCACAATCCTTCATAAAAGAACCTCACTGCTGAAATCCTTCCCACTGATCAGATCAAGTTGAGATCAATAATTGGGGATCACAAATCAAGCAACAACCCATCTTACAACCTAATCTTACCTCATGTGTGCCAATCTGTTGACAGGGGTGTGGTGGCCGGAAATCAAGCAGAGACAACAACAAACTATTGATGCTGTAATAGCCGGAACCAAACTAGGTCACTGCCTTCCAACATCAATCCAAAAATCACACTATGAATGCATCAACTACCCAATCAAATACCAGTGCACAACTAAAATTGCAAACTGATCCTTACCTTCATCCAGTAGCCCACAGGAATAGAGGACGGAGGAGTTAGGGCACCGGTGTTGGTTCCAGCAAGGAGCTACTGAGGCAGTGAACTAGAGCAGAGGGGCGACAACGACATACGGATCCCAAGTGGTAGCCACGACAAAGCCCTTACCGGCATCAGAAACAGAGGCTAGGGCACGGCTTGGAGTTGGGGCAGAGGCTAGAGTCGGAAGCTAGGGCATCGGACAGATGGTGCCCTGCCAGCAATGAGCGCGCAGGCAATCGGCGGCGTCGGCGATGCTGGGTAGAGACGACACAGGAAGAGAAGGGAGTCTTTGGCGTCAGCGACTGTGAACCCAAACTAGGGCATAGAAATCGGCCGGATGAGCAGCGGTGGTGGAGACGGCTAGGGCAGAAGGGAAGGTCGACACCAGTAGATGTTGGCGGTGCTTGAGTGCCGGCGAGAAGATGTTGGCGGTGAGCGGCGCACAGTGGCGTCTGGATCGCGGTGTGCGGCGAGAAAGAGTGGCTGTCGGAGGTGCGGTAGCGAGGATGGGGCGTCGCGAGAGGTGAGGGAGGAAGGATCGGGAAGGTGGCTCGATCGATGGGGGCGCTGGATCGGTGTTGGTGCGCAGAGGAGAAGAGAAGCGGCGCTGGTTAGTGGAGCAGTTAGGGCAGGCTCGGGAAATCAACACGAGAAGAGAATCGGGCACGCACGGGTTTGCGGGGGAAGAAAGAAAAGAAATAAAGAAAATAAAAATAAAAAGAAAAACAAACTTTTCCTCACTTAAATAGGTAGCCTAAACAGGCTTTTCCGGACCCCGTTTTTATCCCCGTAACCGAAGCTATACGGTCTCTGAAAAATTCCTCGAAAATTTCCAAAAAATTTCAGAAAATTCCCTTATCATTATTCGTCATTTTTCAATATTTTACACAAATGGTAAAGCAGGGTTCTATCTACTAAGCGTCTTATCGCCACAAGAAGTCAATCGGATCAGAGCCTACGAGTCTGCAAAAGAGCTCTAGGAGAAATTCCTAGAACTACACAAAGGAATCTCGGAGGTGAAACTCGCGAGACGGGATATGCTGAGAAACCAGATCAGCAACATCAAACTGGAAGAAGGTGAAACCGTTGCACACCTTCATTCAAGGATCAAGGAGCTCATCATTGGACTCACAAATCACGAAGAAAAGGTAAGTAACCAAGATTCACTAAGGTACGCTCTTAACGCATTCCCTAGAAATACTGAATGGGCATCATTAGTAGATGCTTATTATATATCTAAGGATCTAGATTCAACTACTTTAGAATAATTATTTTCAACTTTTGAAGTTCATGAAACAAGATGCACAGGTCCGAAGAAGGAGCATAACATGCCTTAAAGGAAAAGGCGGACAAACAAGATTCAGAATCTTCTCTCGATGATAGTGAAATAGCATTGATGGTACGTAAATTTAAAAAGTTGCTTAAAACTAAAAGATTTAATCAAGTGCAGGGTAAAAAAGAAGGATAAGATGCTACCACTGCAATGAAGAAGGGCATGTGAAAGATAACTGCCCTATATTGAAAGACAAGAACAAGAGCAAGAACAAGAAGCTGACCCAAGTGAACAAGTACAAGAATATGAAGGCGATGTGGGATGAAATGTCGTCTGAATCAGAAATTGAAGCTATCGCCGGACTTGTGCTAGTGGCAAGTTACAAAGAAGGAGATGAAGCAAGCTCATCCGAAATGAGCATCGAAAGTATCGATAAAAGGGGAGCGACATTGGAAGAAAGCAGTAGATCAGGGGGAGCTTTGGATCACTGGATCGACAAGGTAAGTTATGTATGGTCTTTTCCTCCTAACAAGTTATTTCAGTTTATAAAACTATTAACAAAAAATTACTATAAATTAGAAAAATAAATTAACGAATTGAAATCAACTCTTACTAAATCTTGTCGATTAGAAGATTTTGATAAAATAAAAAAGCTTGAAAAATGAAATAAAATTTTTAAAAATTGTGCATACTCAAATATTCAATATATTAGAAAATATAGTGGATTAAATTGGTACCTTAAATACCATAAGGGTCAGATTAGAAAAATTTCTCAGAAATACATACCTAAGAAATTTTTAATTAACCCAGTAGGAAGGAACCTATATTGGGTTCCAAAATAATATTTGGATTGAATGTTTTTAATAATGGCTTGCAGAGTAAATTAAATATTAAATTTCTTTAAGAGGCTTTATCTAAAAAGTGGTTGTTGTTTCAATATCCAAGAAAGTATAGTGCCTCGCCATAGTCTAGAAGTCAATTATTGAAATAAGTATTTAATTGACTAACTGTTAAGCATTTAGAAGTTATAAAAATGACTTAATTTTCTGTTAAAAAAATTAATTACATATGTTTTTTTTTGAATTAATTCTTATCTTTTTAAAACAGTCAGAAACTTTTTTCATTTTTACTCTTAGACTGTTAAAAGTACCCCATTTTTAATGTGATCTAAAGGGGGAGTAATAAGAGATTAACTCTAGGGTGAGAGTAGTACACCAAAAAATAATTTTTTGTGCTTGTAATTTTTTTTTTGCAAAATATTTTTATAACTATTTTTTAACTTGCTTACCCTAACTTAACTTGGGTTTGATCACATCAAAAATGGAGAGATTATTGGTACCCTGTGGTAGTTTTGATGTGATTATCCAAGTCAGATTAGGTCCTATTAGTGTTTAACCCTTGTGTCTAAGTATACAGGAGCTTAGGAACACAAGAAGTCGAGCGAAAGACATAGCTAACGAGAAGGATGGCATGAGAAGGGAGCAGACGATCTCTGTGCATCCGAGATATGAGGTGCTACAGAAGAGTACACCGGTGGATGAGAAGGATGTGCGCGACGTTCTGAGGGACGAGAAGCTGGAGCGGAAGCCTGCTTGAGGAGAAGACCGGGAAATGAGTTCGGGTGAGCCCTATCTCAGATGACAACGATCATCCAGGTGATCGCAACCGCAGAAGAGCAAAAGGTGGCTACAAGTGCTGCTGGAGACGCCTTCAAAGGGAGTTGAAGGTACCTCCGAGGCGCCTCCGCGCGCCTCCGCACCTTCACTGTGGAAGGTGCCTTCCATGGCTGGAAGGCGCCTTCGATGAACAGTACGAAGGCACCTTCGACTAGGCTAACTTTACCGTTGCCAAAGAATAAAGCTTTATTATTTGGCACTTCACTGGAGGCGCCTTCCATCCACATATAAAGTTTCCCAGAAGCTATAAAAAGACTCCTAAAGCTAGGAAATAAATAACAACTTTGGTAACAACTTTTGTATTTATTTCCTAATTACTTTCTAAGCTTCCAATGAGTGTAAGATGCTTCTCCGCCTTAAAAGAAAGAGATCTTTAGTGCAATCACTTGCCTTGGATTAACAACCTCGCCGGTTATAACCAAGTAACTCTTTTGGTCTCGTTTTTTTTGTTGTTCATTTATTCTATTTTTTTTACTACTAATCTGAGTTAAAATTTTGAGGAAGGTTTTTTTCTTAACAGACAGTTTACCTCCCCTCCCTCCAGCCTAACTGGGCCAACAGAATGGCAATAGGAGTAAGCGGTTGATCTCAATGGAGGTGATAGAGGTAATGAGAGAGGAGGTCTACGACGAAGGTGACATGAAGCAAGGTCGGTTGGAGGAGGCAACGAGGTTGGCTGGTAGAGGGCCCAGAGCGAGGAGGAGGAAGATAAGAGTGGTAGCGTGATGGAGGAGGTGAGGGAGGCAGGGTTAAAAGAAAAAAAAGGGGCACCATCCCCTTCTCTCAGTCAAAAGAGCTCTCAGTCAAAGTCTGCTGCTTTGAGTTCTAGAGTTTGATTCTCCAACTTCTCTCTAGAAATCTGGCCACTTTCCATCACGATGAGGAGTGAGTTTGAGGGTAGATCACCAGAGGTAAGTTAGGAGGTTAGTGGTAGCAGTTGGACAGGGACCTTGACCTTCATCAGAGGTGTCTTCATTGGAACTCCCTAGCTGTTTGCTAGATTGAACTAGTTGAACATCATTAGTACAACTCCCCTTCCCCATTTGAGGAAGGGATAAACTTCAGTAGACATCAGTGCCAAGTAGGCACCAAGAAGGGATAGCTCACTGGAGTCAGCCACCGCAAGGATAAAATACTCCTTACTACTTGCTAGAGGGTTTTCGGGGCACTAGATTTCTGGTCTTAGAAACACCGTGGGAGGTTACATGCCAAAAAAAGACTTCAAAGTAAAACATTACAGACACTACAAGGAAGCATGTTCCAAGCATCAAAATAGTGAACAATCGGCGGAAGGTGATAGTGAGAAATTGGTTGGAATAAAGCTAGCAGGAAGTAGAGGCACAACCTGAACTCCTCATTGGATGATTTGCTAGCACAGCGAAGGGCCACTGACAGCGGTGTCGTTGGTGGCATGAAGCAGAAGAAGGAGAAGAAACTAGAATGAAGATCTGCTACTGACCGATGACAACAGTCACTAGGCGCAGCTATTGCTGCAATTGATGGCCAATCAGATTTCAAGAAATAGCTGAAGTGGCAACACAAGTTTTGAAGCTTGGTAGGTGAGGGATTTAAATTCAAAATTTATGGTTCAGGCTAATAGGTGGTGGGCTAGCATAAGTGAGTTGAGATCCGGGGCCCTATTAACTTATTGAGCTTTGGATGGTGTGGATGCACCTACAAGATTCGCTCAAATTTGACAGTGGAAACTTGTACAAGACGCTTAACAAAGTGCATTAGGTCAACGTAGTTCGGATCCTCTATCCTTATTTTTCTCTGTCTCGGTGTCCCATTATCGATCGGACGGATCAGATTAAATCTCAATGTATCATGACATCTTTAAAATATGTGCAGTATCCTCGTGATGTGCAAAGCATCCTTGAGATTTAACCTGATCCGTCCGATCGGTAATGAGACACGGGGGCAGAGAGAAATGGGGACAGAGGATCTGAACTAAGGTCAACGAGATGGAAGTCAAAGGGATGTTGCGGAGGGCATCAACGCTTGTGTGAAGGTCATCATAAATCCAATGACTACATAAGGTTAGCACCCAAACTAATACTAATATTGTTCATCTTCTTCCTTGCATAAACAAGTACAAGGGGTAACCATTGTTGTTGCGATGGAGATCACTCCCCTACAACATGCATCTCCCCCTTCGATGGGAGAACCCTTGCACAAAATATTGCATTGGAAATACAACCACCCAAGGCCCAAGGGCCATTAGGATACGACTGCCCTAGAACCAATAGGGCCATCGGAACAAACACAAATGCCAGCACCAAAGAGGACTTATCTTGAACACCCACAGGATCGAGGTAATCAACTGAATAAAGGTCCTGAACAATATGGAGAATCATCCATAGAAAATAAATGCAAGCAACGATTCCTAAAGGAGGATCAAACAACACTAAAACTATCAGCACCTAGGAAAAGGACTGGAGGCAATTGTCCAGGCCAAGCTCAGGAAATGGCAGGATAGATAGACAGGGTTGCGACATCAAGGAATTATCAAAACAAGCAAGGGAAAATGTCAACCCCATTGGATACATAGAAACAAGGAAGACCATTGTAGAGGCCTCCAAATCGGCATTGGGTCGACATATTCATGAGGAACATAGCCTGCTTAAAGGATACAACTGTTGGATCGTAAGCGTTCGATAGAGGGGGGGGGGGGGGAATATCGAATTTAAAAATTTCATAGAGTAAGTGCACAGCGGAAAAAGAATGAACAAAAAAAGAAGTGACACAAGTAGGTTTTTTACTTGGTTCGGAGCCTGTGTCGACTCCTACTCCAAGGCTCGCACTCGAGGGTGCTTTCGATGGGCAATTCACTAACAATTTGAAAATGTTTACAATTTAAAGTACATGAATGCTAATAAAGAGAATAATACTGACAAAAATGAAGAATAAAAAAGCAGAGTGTTGTCAACAGCGTCGCAGGAGCACCAGAGATCGAATTGAGAGTTGTTGTTTCTGACTCCAGCCTTGACCCTCCTTATATATGAGGTTCGGGGCGTCTGGAACCTTCAGGGTGCCCTGGATGTGATGTAGCTGATCCAATCAGTGAGCACCACTTGGCGAGGCGATGTTGGGATAGAATTTCGCCTCTCGGGCACCCGGATCCCTCTCAGGCGCTCGGACCCCAGTTTTCCAGCAGCTTCCTTCCTACAAGAAAACATTAGTCTAGAGGCAAACATATGATGTATATACCCTGTAAAACAAGATGTTAGCACAGTTTAAGTTCAACAAGTAGAGTATAACTTAGATTCCGTCTCTCCGAGACCGGAATCTAGTCAAGATCTTGACTTAGAGTTCCGAAATGGTTCTAAGTCGGATCGGCGCCTAAGTTCCCTTCCCGGGAATACGCCCTCAAAGTTACTCCCCTCTAGTGACTTACCTTTACTTACCTGACAGATGTCTTGTAAGCCCTTCGACCCATCTGAGCTTCGTGCCAACTGTTCGGTCAACCCATCGACCTAGCTGGACTTCGTGCCAAACGTCCTGTCAGTTCGTCGACCCGTTTGGACTTAGTGCCAGCTATCCGGTCGGCCCGTTGACCTAGCTGGCCTTCATGCCAGACATCAGGTCAGGCCATCAACTTGTCTGGACTTCTCCTGCACACTCGATCAGAGTGTTAGATAACAAAGAAACTAACTTAACCTATTTTGTCATTCATCAAAACTTGAGTTAGACCGTTAGTGATAATCACACCAACAATCTCCCCCTTTTTGATGCAATGACAATCTAGTTAAGTTAGTGATAAATATGCATGTAAGAAACAAGCATAAGTTGTTAAGTTAGCTTTTAGATTTTGTTCTATTTCTGTTTGTTTAACTAACTTAACCACCTAACCCCCCCTTTGGCATTCATCAAAAAATAACATAGAACAACAAGGTAACTTAAAAAATGCAAGGCAAACAAAATTTAGAAATGTAAGTTAGATTATTTTGGGGGAGTATATAACATAGAAAAGTGACTTAAGTTTAAAAAAATAGCTACTATTAGTTTTTTAGCAATATAATTGCAATTTTAACTTAATCTTTCAAAAAGAGTTTTGCAATTTGGAAACATAATTTGCAAAAATATTAGGGTTATGTTTAATTTACAGGTTAAGTTTTTAAACTAAGTAAAATAAGTTTCTTAAAATTTAAATCTGACTTTGTAATCATTTAGATAAATTTTCAAAAATATGTTTTGAAACCTAAATATAATTTTCAAAACTGAAGAATCCAATTTTCAAAACCAACTTTTTAAAACAAAGTTTGGAAGGTTTAAATCAAAAACCAAGTTTAGAAGGTGCCATTTTCAAGATTAAATTTGAAAAGTTTAAAATTTGAAAAATAAAGCACATTTTCAAAAAATAATTTTAACTTTCAAAACTAATTTTGAAAACTAATTTTAAAATTTCTAAACACTTAGTTTTGTCTTGTTTTAAAAAGAGATATTTTGTAAAAAGTAATTTAAAATAAGTAGAAAAATAATTAACCTCCCCCTGAACCTGACATTACAAAATCTGTCTAACCAGTTAGCTACTTATTGACTATTCAGAGGATAATAATTTTCACTTGGTTAGTCAAGTTAAGTCTAAGCATCAGTTAGTATTTGACTAAACTGAATGACTTAACTTGATTACTATCTGTTTGGTATTTAACGCCCAGACTTATATCGATGCACTGACATAAGCATCTTAAGTCTAGGCAATTTGCCTATGCATCTCATCCCTTTCTATATTTGACAAACATAAACAAGGGAATCCTAGGGTGTTGGTGAGATGCTCAAGTACTAGCCCTAGGGGAACATGCTTTCTAAGGGATTATTCTAGTCTAAGGCTAAAGCTTATTTTGAAATTCTAAAAAAAAAGGGAATTTTGAAAACATAAAAGAATTTTACCTTAGAATTTGAAAATAGCATTTTTTGAAAACAATTTTAAAATTCCTAATCTATTAGACACATCCCTAATTTTCTACGTAGATTGCTAAACTCACGTTCAAGGAGGGGTTTAGTAAATATGTCAGCTAAATTAGATTTTGACTCAATGTATTTGAGTTCAATATCTCCTTTAGTGACATGATCCCTGATAAAGTGATGCCTAATTTCAATGTGTTTGGTTCTGGTGTTGGGTTTTTCAGGCCGCGAAAACCGCTTTTCCGCGTCGCGAAAACCCCGAATCACCCTAGCCAACGGATCTCGTGCGAAGAATATAGAACAAAATTTACGAATACGAGTTTACAACTTAGATCTACTCCTAGATCTACATGAAGAAAGAATATACCCTTGATGCGAAGCCCTTCGCAATCCCGCTCGTCCTCGATTCGCCGGATCTCGAAAGTGTCAAAGTAGACACTTCTCTATGTGTATCCACACAAGCAAGAGATGGAGAAAAACCTCTAAGGATGTGCTAGCAACCTTAGAGATCAGTAGTGGAGGAGGAGAGGGAGAGAAGAGAACCAAGGAAGAAGAAGATGGAGTTACACATGAAAAATGAAACTCCTTTTTCATGAATAAAAGTGGCCGGCCATATTTTTGGCTTGTAACTCCCATGGAATATCAAGAGTCACCACTCTTGGTAACTCCCATGAGGTGGCATTTGGTCAAGTCAAACTTGACCAAATGAAGAAGCCTTGATGATGTGGCTTTGGTCAAGTCAAAGTCAAGTCAAAACTTGACTCTTCATTTTCCAACTTATGTCAAGTCAAACTTGACCACTTCTCTCCCTTGGTTGATCTAATCTAACCATTGGTTCAAGTCAATTTTAATTTAATGAATCTCTATTCATTGAATTAAATTAATTAAATGAGTCTAAGTCCAAATTAGACTCACTTAACACATGAACCAAATTGAGTCCAACTCAATTAGCCTACCTTGGATTACTCTTAATCCAATTTGGTTCATCAAATGAACCTAATCCTTTAGGTTCATCAAATGAACCTAATCTCCATCTAATTGCCCTTTGTGTGTGACCCTATAGGTTCTTGTAACGTTGGCAATGCTCCTAAATCCATTTAGAAGCATAAGTATGAGCGGTATCTAGTAACACATCATTACTACCCAAGTTACAAGAATGTTGAGATCCAACATCACCTTGTGACTATTAATTGTGACTCCTCACAATATATGACAAGTGTCCTTCTATCCTAGACATCTAGATTGATCAATGTGAGGCATAGACCGTGTCATCCTCTGACCAATCTAAATCTTGAACTCCAAGTAGACTCACTAAATCAAATGAGCTCAATATCCTATATTGACTCATTTGGGCATGCCATGCACTTCGTGGTCTCACTCTATCAAGAATACCAATGTCTCTCCCGTCATATAGGAGGGATAGATCCCATCTACATCACTCACATTCCTCTACATAATTCGTTACATACCCAGTAATCGCCTTTATAGTCCACCCAGTTACGGGTGACGTTTGACGAAACCAAAGTACATAACTCCTTATGTAGGGATCTATGGTGACTTCAGGTCTAAGGACTAGTAGTCATACTAATGGCCACATGAGAAAGTATATGACACTCATATAACGATTCATGATACTTTCTCATGGCGGGTCATTCAGTATACATTCTCTAATGTATACCCATGTGTCAACTTGATATCTCTATATCCATGACTTGTGAGATCAAGTCATCGAGTTGACCTACATGCTAGTCTTATTGCATTAACATTGTCCCTGAATGTTAATACTCGACTAGGAATGATTAAGAGTAGTGTTCCCTATATCATCTCACTATCGGTTCAACTAACCGATTGATATAGGTGAGAATCGTCTACTCAAGGACATTATTATACTTAGTTTATTTGGCACCAATACAAGTAAGTATAATAACCAAAATCAAAATGCCTTTATTTATATAGAATATGATATAATAAGTCCAAAATACAATCATCAAATGATTGGCTCTAGGGCTCTATCTAACAATCTCCCACTAGCACTAGTCCCAATCAGTGTAGGCTCTAAGCCCAAATGACCTAGTGTGACCATCATGCTTCTTCTGTGCCAAAGCCTTGGTCAAGGGATCTGCGATGTTAGCCTCTGTAGGTACTCTGCAAATCTTCACATCTCATCTCTCGATGATCTCTCGAATGAGATGGAAGCGCCGTAGTATGTGTTTGGTCCGTTGGTGTGAGCGAGGTTCCTTCGCCTGTGCTATAGCTCTATTGTTGTCACAATAGAGCTCAATGGGGTCAGCAATGCTAGGAACCACCCCAAGTTCAGTGATGAACTTGCGGATCTAAACTGCCTCCTTTGTTGCCTCTGATGCAGCAATGTACTCGGCTTCTGTTGTAGAATCAGCTACTGTATCCTGCTTCAAACTCTTCCAGCTCACAGCACCACCATTAATGCAAAACACGAACCCCCGACTACGATCTATAGTCATCCTGGTCGGTCTGGAAGCTAGCATCACTGTAACCCTTTACAGCTAGCTCATCATTGCCTCCATATATAAAGAAATATTCTTTAGTCCTTCTTAAGTACTTAAAAATATTCTTGACCACTATCCAGTGACTTTCACCTGGATCTGACTGGTATCTGCTCATCATGCTCAAAGCATACGAGACATCAGGTCGAGTACATAGCATGGCGTACATGATCGATCCTATGGCTGAGGCATAAGGGATCTGATCCATGCGGTCTCTCTCCTCTCTAGAAGAGGGACCTTGAGTCTTCGAAAGACTCACGCCATGTGACATCGGCAGAAATCCCTTCTTGGAGTTCTGCATGGAAAACCGAAGGAGTACCTTGTCAATGTATGTACTCTGACTTAGGCCAAGCAATCTCTTAGATCTATCTCTATAGATCTGTATCCCTAGAATACGAGATGCCTCACCTAAGTCCTTCATTGAGAAGCAACTCCCTAGCCAGGTCTTGATAGACTGAAGCATAGGGATGTCCTTCCCAATGAGTAGTATGTCATCCATATACAATATGAGGAAGACAACTATATTCCCTTCAACCTTCTTGTAGACACAAGGTTCATCTTCGTTCTTGATGAAACTAAACTGTTTGATTGCATCATCGAATCGAAGATTCCAGCTCCGAGAAGCTTGCTTTAGTCCATAAATGGACCTATGCAGCTTGCATACTCTACTAGTATGCTGTGGATCTACAAAACCCTCAGGTTGTGTCATGTACACATCCTCGAGCAGGTTTCCATTCAGAAACGCAGTTTTGACATCCATCTGCCATATCTCATAGTCATGGTAGGCTGCAATAGCAAGCATGATCCGAATGGACTTAAACATCGCTACTGGAGAAAAGGTCTCATCATAGTCAATACCATGAATCTGCTTGAAACCTTTAGCTACCAAGCGACCCTTATAAATAAGTCCATCCATGTCAGTTTTTCTCTTAAAGACCCACTTGCACCTTATGGGTTTTACCCCTTCAGGTGGATCTACCAAAGTCCAAACTTGGTTGGTGTACATGGATTCCATCTCGGATCTCATGGCCTCTAGCCATTTCTCGGAATCTGGTCTCATCACAGCTTCCTGATAGGTGGTAGGCTCATCCTCTATGAGCACAATGTCATCATGGTCAGACAAGAGAAATGAGTATCTCTCAGGCTAACGACGTACTCTATCAGATCTGCGAAGAGGAATGTCTACTTGAACTGGTTGTTGTTCCTCAACTCCTTGTGGAACATCATCCACAACACTTTGTGGTTCCAGTTCAATTTCCATCGAGGCATCAGTGCTATTGTTAGCATCTTGAACTTCTTCAAGATCGAACGCGCTCCCACTAGTCTTTCTAGAAACAAAGTCCCTTTCTAGAAAGACCCCAGTCTTTGCCACAACTACCTTGTGCTGACTGGGAATGTAGAAGTAATATCCCTTAGTTTCCTTGGGATATCCAATGAAATAACACTTGTCAGATTTGGGTCCTAATTTGTCTGAGACTTGACGTCGTACGTAAGCCTCACAACCCCAAATCCTCATGAAAGACACCGGCATCTCTCCCAGTCCATATCCTATATGGTGTCTTTATCACGGCCTTTGATGGAACTCGGTTGAGTATAAAAGCTGCCGTGTCTAGAGCATAGCCCCAAAGGTATGTCGGAAGATCTGTGTGACTCATCATGGATCGTACCATATCTAATAGGGTACGATTCCTTCTTTCGGATACATCATTCCACTGTGGTGTTCCAGGAGGAGTGAGTTGGGATATAATCCCACACTCAGCTAGGTAGTCACGAAACTCATGGCTAAGGTATTCTCCACCTCGATCTGATCGAAGTATCTTAATACTCTTGCCAAGCTGGTTCTGTACTTCATTCTTGAATTCTTTGAACTTTTCAAAGGATTCAGACTTAGGTGTCATCAAGTACACATAACCATATCTACTGAAATCATCAGTAAATGTGATGAAGTACCTATAACCGCCTCTAGCAGCGACATTGAAAGAGCCACATACATCACTATGAATGAGTCCTAACAAATCAGTCGCTCTCTTGCTGTGCCCACTAAAGGGAGTCTTGGTCATCTTGCCTCGTAGGCATGACTCGCATATCTCATATGATTCTAAATCAAATGAGTCCAGCAAACCATCCTTATGGAGCTGGGATAAGCGCTTGTCATTTATATGACCTAAGCGACAGTGCCAGAGGTAGGTTTGGTTCATGTCGTTTGACTTGAACCTCTTGGTATTTATGTTATAGATAGGGCTCTCAAGATCTAGAATATAGAGTCCGTTTATCAGAGGTGCACTACAATAGAACATATCGTTTAAATAGACGGAACAACATTTGTTCTTTATTATAAACGAAAATCCTTTCTTGTCCAAACAAGAAACTGAAATTATGTTCTTAGTCAAGGCAGGCACATAACTACAATCATCTAATTCTAGTACAAGCCCAGAGGGAAGAGATAGATGGTAAGTTCCTACAACAACAGCAGCAACCCGTGCTCCATTGCCTACTCGTAGGCCTATCTCACCCTTCGTCAATGCCCTGCTATTTCTTAGTGCTTGTACATTAGTACAAATGTACGAAGCACATCCGGTATCTAATACCCACGATGAAGAAATAGAGAGGTTGACTTCTATAACATGTATACCTGAAGTAGAAATCTTATTTCTCTTCTTCTTAAGATCTTCCAGGTATTCTTTGGAGTTCCTCTTCCAGTGCCTTGCTTGTCCTTGATATAGGTGACAAAGATGTTCAACCATATCGTAAGCGCTCATCAACTCATGTTGCTTCTGAAGCTCTGAGTTCATGGTTGCGAGCATAAGACAGGACACATCTAATGCGTCATCTTGATGCTTCTTGTAAGTATCTCGGTCTGCTCGCGTGGCAGTGGCAGGAGGAGCCTCCGGAATGGGCTGCTCCAGAACGTACAGTTTACATTCCTGAGTGAGAACTATTCTCAGATTCCTGTACCAGTCCAGGAAATTTGCTCCGTTGAGCTTGTCCTTCTTAAGGACAGAACGCAGAGAGAAGATGTTCGTGTTCGACGTCATGGCAATTCTACAACAGAAATAAATGCAGAAATAAGTATCATATTCTTAATCATTTAATTAGGCCTTTAACTAAATGATGCTCCCACTGAATTCTATAATTCATGTGGGACAAGATCCACATCATACTAACCCTTGAGTTAGCTTTGGCTAATACGCCCAAGATTTAGTATGATCGGTAGGTAACGATTACCAATTACATCTCTATGCAACTCTTGTTTATAGGATGAAATCCGCATTTATATTAAAACTCGAGTTAGCTTTGGCTAATACGCCCGAGAATTAATATAAACTTGATTTTGTCCTACCTTTCCAACCATTGGAAGAATGCCTATAGTTGTCCTCGATCCAACCGAGTAAACTAGGAATACTCAATCTAATTGAGTTTGTACTCGCCCATGCGTTGATAGGCGGGACCAAGATTGTTCCTCCGTACCCTACCAAGATAGTATGTGTTGCTCTGCTTTGGCAGATTCAACAACATCATGCGATCGAGGTAGTGGTAGGTATCACGGCATGGTAGGCATTTTGAGTTTATCGTGATTTAGATCTAATCTAAATGATGTTGTATCATATACACGAAATAGATCTAATCTAATCGATAGAGTGCATCTTGTACACGATGTAGATCTAATCTAATCGTAAGGGTGCATCTTGTGCACGATTTAGATTTAATCTTAATCGCTAGGTACTAATTAATTACTTAATTAAACATGCATCATATACACAAGTAATTAACTAAGTTTTGTGATTAGTCATGGCCCTACTACGATCTTCTCAAGCCAATGAGAAGACCGGATGGTCAACCTAAGGTCAACTTCTCAAGCGCCTTCCTTTTGACCACCTTGTGTTGCTCGCGCCTTCCTCGTAACTCCGTCTCGAGTGGACCTTCCACAGCTCCAATTTTGTACATTACAATTTTGAAACTCGAGTTACATTCGAGTCTAAATCTAATTTACAACCAGAATAAAAGAAAGGCACGACGCGCAGGTCGCGAAAAATAAAATAAAAATAAAATACAAGCACGCACATCACATAACGGCACACAGGCCGTATTATGAATTACAACACAATTGTCCAATCGAATTGGGTGCTTGGGCCATGACTATCACAAAATTAATATATAATTCAAAATTATATATTTCTGTAATTTTTCTGTAATTTTTCATAATTTTATAGATTTTATGAGTAAATTTTTCCCGGCGGTCCCGATTAGCGATTTCGGGCGCAATCGCGGAGCAAATCCCCTTGCGGGGTTAGGGGCAGTACCCCTACGCGCGATCTAACCATCGCGAGTTGCTCCTAAGCGATCCAAGAGGGCCTAAGTCCGCTGTCCCAAAACGATTTGGGTCGAAACTTTGCCGTTTTGAAAAATTCTTCTCGGTAGTCGAAGCCTACAAGTGCCGAAACACTTGTGCTTCGCTTCTACGAGAAAAATACCCATAAAATCATAAAAATTAGGAAATTCACAGAATGTTACAGTATGCATATTTTTCATAAAAATACGAATCTAAACTCGTATTCGCTTCGCACGTGGCTCTGATACCACTGTTGGGTTTTTCAGGCCGCGAAAACCGCTTTTCCGCGTCGCGGAAACCCCGAATCACCCTAGCCAACGAATCTCGTGCGAAGAATATAGAACAAAATTTACGAATACGAGTTTACAACTTAGATCTACTCCTAGATCTACATGAAGAAAGAATATACCCTTGATGCGAAGCCCTTCGCAATCCCGCTCGTCCTCGGTTCGCCGGATCTCGAAAGTGTCAAAGTAGACACTTCTCTATGTGTATCCACACAAGCAAGAGATGGAGAAAAACCTCTAAGGATGTGCTAGCAACCTTAGAGATCAGTAGTGGAGGAGGAGAGGGAGAGAAGAGAACCAAGGAAGAAGAAGATGGAGTTACACATGAAAAATGGAACTCCTTTTTCATGAATAAAAGTGGCCGACCACATTTTTGGCTTGTAACTCCCATGGAATATCAAGAGTCACCACTCTTGGTAACTCCCATGAGGTGGCATTTTGTCAAGTCAAACTTGACCAAATGAAGAAGCCTTGATGATGTGGCTTTGGTCAAGTCAAAGTCAAGTCAAAACTTGACTCTTCATTTTCCAACTTATGTCAAGTCAAACTTGACCACTTCTCTCCCTTGGTTGATCTAATCTAACCATTGGTTCAAGTCAATTTTAATTTAATGAATCTCTATTCATTGAATTAAATTAATTAAATGAGTCTAAGTCCAAATTAGACTCACTTAACACATGAACCAAATTGAGTCCAACTCAATTTGCCTACCTTAGATTACTCTTAATCCAATTTGGTTCATCAAATGAACCTAATCCTTTAGGTTCATCAAATGAACCTAATCTCCATCTAATTGCCCTTTGTGTGTGACCCTATAGGTTCTTGTAAAGTTGGCAATGCTCCTAAACCCATTTAGAAGCATAAGTAATGAGCGGTATCTAGCAACACATCATTACTACCCAAGTTACAAGAATGTTGAGATCCAACATCACCTTGTGACTATTAATTGTGACTCCTCACAATATATGACAAGTGTCCTTCTATCCTAGACATCTAGATTGATCAATGTGAGGCATAGACCGTGTCATCCTCTGACCAATCTAAATCTTGAACTCCAAGTAGACTCACTAAATCAAATGAGCTCAATATCCTATATTGACTCATTTGGGCATGCCATGCACTTTGTGGTCTCACTCTATCAAGAATACCGATGTCTCTCCCGTCATATAGGAGGGATAGATCCCATCTACATCACTCACATCCCTCTACATAATTCGTTACATACCCAGTAATCGCCTTTATAGTCCACCCAGTTACGGGTGACGTTTGATGAAACCAAAGTACATAACTCCTTATGTAGGGATCTATGGTGACTTCAGGTGTAAGGACTAGTAGTCATACTAATGGCCACATGAGAAAGTATATGACACTCATATAACGATCCATGATACTTTCTCATGGCGGGTCATTCAGTATACATTCTCTAATGTATACCCATGTGTCAACTTGATATCTCTATATCCATGACTTGTGAGATCAAGTCATCGAGTTGACCTACATGCTAGTCTTATTGCATTAACATTGTCCCTGAATGTTAATACTCGACTAGGAATGATTAAGAGTAGTGTTCCCTATATCATCTCACTATCGGTTCAACTAACCGATTGATATAGGTGAGAATCGTCTACTCAAGGACATTATTATACTTAGTTTATTTGGCACCAATACAAGTAAGTATAATAACCAAAATCAAAATGCCTTTATTTATATAGAATATGATACAATAAGTCCAAAATACAATCATCAAATGATTGGCTCTTGGGCTCTAGCTAACATCTGGAATGATGCACTAGATTTTTTTGTTAAATTAATTGAACTAATATTGTCAATTAATACTTTTACATTTGTAAGGTTTAAGTTGAAATATTTTAAAGTGTGCATCATCCATAATAGTTGTGTTACACATTCTCCTATGACTATATATTCTGACTTAGTTGTAGATAGAGAAACACCATGTTGCTTTCTACTAAACCAACTAACAAGTGATGGACCTAGTAGTTGACATCCACCACTTGTGCTTTTGTGGTCTAATTTGCACCCAACATAATCTGAGTCAGAATACTCTATCAATTCAAAATTATTAGTTCTAGGATTCCAAATACTTACATTTGTTGTTCCTTTGAGGTATCTAAAGATTCATTTGACTTGAGTTAAATGTGATTCTTTAGCACAGGTTTGGTATCTAGTGCACATACTAACTGCAAATAAGATATCGGGTCGACTTGTAGTTAAGTATAGTAGGCTGCCTATGACACTCCTATAGTATTTTAGGTCAACTGATTTTCCATTGGTGTAGTCATCTAGAATTGTGTTTACTGCCATAGGTGTTTTTATTTCTTTAGTATTTTCCATTCTACATTTTTTAAGTAATTCTTTAGTATATTTTTGTTGATAAATATAATTACCTTTATTTGTTTGTTTAATTTGTAATCCTAAAAATTAAGTTAATTTGCCTACTAGACTCATTTCAAATTCTTGTTCCATTAAGTTTGTGAATTCTTCTAAAAATTTTGAATTAGTTGACCCAAAAATTATATCATCTACATAGATTTTGTAACACCCACAAAATGATAAGCTATACCTATGAGTATTTTTTTTATTTTAGAATAAAAGAAAAAGAGAAATGGAAATAGAAACCAAAATGAAATAAAAAGAAAGTGAGGTTAAGGTTTGAACCTTGAACCTCCCACAAATGATAGAGTTAAATTGGTGTATGGTAACCACTAGAGTAATGAATAATAGATGAATAGAAAAGAATGGAAATTGTAGTTAAAAGTGAGAAGATAGTTAAGTAAAGGAACAAGAGAAAATCAAGTAGCTTACCTCCTTTTCCTCTTGGTTAAGAAAAGAAGCAAGCAAAAGGCAAGTTGTCTTTTCTCCCTTCTTCTCTATTTTCATGGGAATTAAGAGAGTGAGGAGATAGAGGAGTTAAGGGGATGAATGGGGACATGTTCATTCTCATTGGGAATAAATAGGAATGAGAGAAGAAAAGGGAAAGAAAATTAGTTAATTCTTCCTTCTTCTTCTTCTTCTTCCTCCTCCTTTCCTTCTCCTTCTTCCTTCTCCACCGAAACCTAAACCTCTTCCTCTCTCATTTCCGGAAATCCAAGCTAAGTTCTTCTTGCTAAGAAAAACAAATTCACAAGAAGGAGTCCTCAAAGATCTACTCCTTACAAGCAAGAGAAGAAAGGAGAAAAATAAGAGGAGAAGTTTCTTCTTCCTCTTCACAAGGGTACCATCTTCTTTAGGAAAAACAAGCAACAAGTTGTAAGTATCCCCTCACCTGTGGTACAAGTTGTTTACGTATTTTCCATGAGGTTAGAATGCTTAAAAACCTAGGATCACTTCTTTGAAGTTTCGGCCATGATTAATTCTAGGGTTCAAGGAAGCTTAAAATTTAATCTAGCATGCTCATGGATCCCCTTATGCTATGATATGAAGTTAGCTTGATATTCATGCTTGTATGTTGTTTAGAGCTTATTTCCCTCTTCATGAAACTTTTGGCCATGATCAATTCTAGGGTTCAAGGAAGCTTAAAATATAATCTAGCATGCTCATGGATCCCCTTATGATATGATATGAAGTTAGCTTGATATTCATGCTTGTATGTTGTTTAGAGATTATTTCCCTCTTCATGAACTTTCGACCATGATCAATTCTAGGGTTCAAGGAAGCTTAAAATTTAATCTAGCATGCTCATGGATCCCCTTATAATATGATATGAAGTTAGCTTGATATTCATGCTTGTATGTTGTTTAGAGTTTATTTCCCTCTTCATGAAACTTTCGGCCATGATCAATTCTAGGGTTCAAGGAAGCTTAAAATTTAATCTAGCATGCTCATGGATCCCCTTATGATATGATATGAAGTTAGCTTGATATTCATGCTTGTATGTTGTTAGAGCTTAATTCCCTCCTCCATGAACTTTCGGCCATGAAAGAATTAGGGACCTAGGAAAGCTTAAAAAAATTGGATTATCATGCTTATGACTTTCCTTATGATGTGATATGAAGTTAGCTTGATATTTATGCTTGTATGTTGTTTAGAGCTTATTTTTCTTCTTCATGAAACTTTCGGCCATGATAGAATTCAAGACTTAGGGAAGCTTAAAAAAATTGGTTTAACATGCTTATGACTTCCCTTATGATATGATATGAAGCTAACATGAAATTCTATGCTTGAAGGTTGTTTAGAATTTAGGTTCATACCCTTTGAACTTTCAGCCATGATGAGATTAATAGCCTAGGAAAGTTTAAAAGTTGAATTAACATGCTCATGACTTTCCTTATGATATGATATGAAGTTAACATGATGTTCTCATGCTTGTATGTTGTTTAGAACTTAGTTTCATGCTCCTTACTATTCGGCCAAGAACAAGAACTAAATACCTAGGAAGCTTGGAACCTAAGCAAAACCTAGTCATGATGTTCCTTAAAGTATAGGATATGAAATTGGTTTAGGGTTGATATGCTTTTGTACCACTTGTAATCTAGGTTTATGCTTACAATATTTCGGTCACAACTAGGTTGAAAGACCTAGGAAGCTTAGAACCTAACCAAATATGCTCATGATGTTCTTTATGATAAATGCTATGAAATTGATTTAGGGTTCATATGCTTTTATGTTGCTTGTACCCTTGGACAATACTTTGAATGTTTTCGGCCTCCCTATAGTAATGGGTGATTGAAATCCAATTGGGAATCATTATGTGCCTCACATGCTACGTTATGAATTAAGAGATATTAGTTAATGATACCATGCATGATTATGTTTTTCTATGATAAGTGATGTGTTCATTTATGTATATCTATGAACTATGCATGATAATGTCTCTTATGATGTGCTATAAGCTCAAGTATGCATGCTTTATGATATGACAAGTAATATGCTCATTTATGTACGTTTATGATCCATGCATGAAAATGTCTCTTATGATGTGCTATGTGCTCAAGTATGCATGCTTTATGATATGACAAGTAAAGGCCTAAGAGTTGCTTCCCTTTGTTGGGACTAAGAGCACTCTTTATGACATGGCAAGTGAAGGCCTAAGAGTTGCTTCCCCTTGGGGACTAAGAGCACTCTTCATGATATGACAAGATATGATATGCTATGTTATGACATGTACCATGATATGTTATTTTACTTTGTATGGCTTGTACCAAGGGTGGGCTCCATAAGCGCCCCTAGGCCGACGGACTATGAACGGGTCTAGTAAAAAGGGATGAGCTCCTTAGTATGCCCCTAGGTCAACGGTCGTAGTACGGACCTAGTTCCCTAGTAGGTTCGGGGCTAGCTACCCTATCCTAGGGATTGCGCGCATTTATGTATGTATGTGGTACAAGCCGGGCTCTCATGATGATATTATGTTCAAGTACTATATGATATGTTTTAAGACATATGACATATGACATGACACATGTTTTAAAAGACATCTTGCATGATATGATTTATGATATGATATGCTATACCTTGTGATTTATATGACATGATGCTCTTATGTTTATGATATGATATGCTTTTATGATTTATATGACATGATGTTCTTTTATTAATGTTATGACACATCATGATATTTCCTTATGATATGCTATGCCCTTATGATTTATGTGACATGATGCTCTTATGATTTACGATATGATATAACATGATGCTCTTTATGAGATGATATGATATGATGCTATGTTTTCACAATATCATGTTAGATGATTATGTTTCCATTGTCATATGCTTATGTGATTAGCTTTGATATATGGTTTTTGTGAGTAGGAAAGGATCTTACTAAGCCTGTGTGCTTATAGCTTACTTTCCTTGTACCACAGATAAGGGCAAAGAATGGATGAACTAGGGGAGCTGCAGGAGAGGCAGGAGATGTGTGTGGTGGTGGCTCGGCTAAGACAAAATAAGAGACCTGCTTATGTTATTTTTTTTTTATGTTGACATGAACTAAGTTTAATTATGTTAATGTTCCGCATGACTTCATGATACTTCCACTGTTTTACTTTAGAGAGAAATTTTAATATGCATAAATGTTTCCGCAAGTAGTAGTAAAGTAACCCCGCCCTACTAGCAGGAGGGGCGGGCGTTACAGATTTGGGCTATAAAAATATCCTCTTTTATTAACTTAACAAATAGGGTTGGGTCAATTTGACCTTGGTTGAACCCTTTGGATATTAGGTAAGAAGTTAGCCTTTTATACCATGCCCTAGATGCTTGCTTAAGTCCATATAAAGCTTTCTTTAATTTAAATATATAGTCAGGATGTTCTAGACTTTCAAACCCAGGTGGTTGCCCTACATAGACTTCTTCTTTTATTAATCCATTTAGAAATGCTGATTTGACGTCCATTTGATATAGTCTAAACCCTTTATGGGTTGCATAGCTGAGTAACATTCTAATGGACTCTAGTCTAGCTACTGGGGCATAAGTTTCATCATAGTCAAGTCCTTCAACTTGACTAAACCCCTTAGCGACTAGCCTAGCCTTATTTCTAGTAATTTCCCTAGTTTCACTTACTTTATTTCTAAAAACCCATTTTGTTTCTATAACCTTTTTATTTTTGGGTGGTGGTACGAAGTCCCAAACTTCATTTCGCTCAAATTGAGCTAGTTCCTCCTGCATAGCTATGACCTAGTTTGGGTCAAGTAAGGATTCAACTATGCTTTTAGGTTCGATTTTTGAAATTAAAAAAATTTGACTTGGGTTCCTAAAGGATGACTTAGTCTGAACCCTTAGATCTAGATCACCAATTATCTGGTCAGTTGGATGATTTGGGTTGACTCTTATGGTTCCAGGAGGTTGATTTTCTTGAGTTCTTTCTTCCTCTTCATGATTTAAGTCTTGATTGTTTCCTTCTTGATTACTACTGCTTTGAATGAACTCAATTTGCTGAGGCTGGATTTGATCTAAGTTTGGTTTGGATTCCTCAAATTTTACATTGGTGGTTTCTTCAATTCTTACTGTAACTTTATTATATATTCTGTATCTCATACTGTTGAGTGAATATCCCACAAAAATTTCATTTTCTACTTTAGAAGTAAATTTTCCTAAATGTTCCCTTGTGTTTAAGATGAAAGCTGGGCACCCAAATACTTTAAAATATTTTATATTGGGTTGTTTATTATAATAAACTTTGAAAAAGGTTTTATTATGTCCTTTATTTAGGGTTGTTCTATTTTGCACGTAGCAAGTTGTACTAACAGCTTCTGTCCAGAAATATTTGGGAAGATTATATTCATTTAACATAGTTCTAGAGGCTTCGAGTAAAGTTCTATTTTTTCTTTCTACAATCCCATTCTGTTAAGGGGTTTTAAAGCATGAAAATTCGTGATGAGAGCCATTTTCAAGACATAATTTATTAAAGTTATGATTTTTAAATTCTCCCCTATTATCACTTCTAATTCTTTTAATTTTAAGATCTTTTTCGTTTTCAACTTGTTTGCAAAAGTTTGTAAAAATTTCAAAGGCTTCATCCTTATTTTTAAGAATTTTACCCTAGTGAATTTAGAGTAGTCATCTATTATTTCTAGACAATATAAACTACCATTTATTGACTTAACCCCATGGGAGTCAAACAGGTCTAGATGTAAAAGTTCTAGTATTGAATTAGTTTGAGATTGATTAATTGGTTTGTGGGTAGATTTTGTTTATTTGCCTTGTTGACAAGCATTACATATGGTTGAGTCTAAGTTAGGTAATTTTGGTAAGCCTCTAACTAATCCATTTAGTTTTCTTATATTTCTGAAATTGGTGTGTGACATTCTTCTATGCCATAACCATGTTTCTTCTTTTTGTGTTAAATAACACTTAATTGAAGAAGTGGTTAGGTTAATTGCATAGATGTTGTCTTTTCTAAACCCTTTTAGACTTATTTTAGGGTTATCTAGGTGCTTGATTAGACAATCTGAAGATAAGAACCTAACCTTATACCTAGTGTCACACAATTAACTGATACTTAGGAGATTATACTTGAAATTTTCAACAAGTAAGACATTTGTAATAATGAAGTCAGATTTTAGCTCAATGTTACCTATACCAATTACCTTGAGTTTACCATTATTTCCAAAGGCAATTGTCCCTAAGCTTTTGTAAGTAAGTTGAGTGAATTTGGTGTGATTTCCAGTCATATGTTTGGAGCAACCACTGTCCAAAATCCACTTGGTTTCCTACAATAGGTAGGAACTAGAATTAGTCTAAGTTCAGGCTGATAAAATCTTAAGGTTAGTTTTAACATAAATCTTATGTTAATTAAAAAATTTTAAGTTAATTTTAAAATGAGTTAATAAATTTTTTAAGTTAGTTTTAAAATTAATTTTAAGTTAATTTTAAACATTTTTTTTAAGTTTTAAAAGTATTTTTTAAAGTAATTTTTAAAAGTTTGTAAAAAAGTTTTTAAAGTAATTTTTTTACAGTTTTTTAAAAGAATTTTTAAAGTTTTTAAAAAAATTTTTAAAATAATTTTTAAAGTTTTTAAAAGTATTTTTAAAATAATTTTTAAGTTTTTAAAAGAATTTTTAAAAGAATTTTTAATAATTTTGAAAGTTTTTAAAAGAATTTTTAAAGTTTTAAAAAGAATTTTTTAAATAATTTTTAAAGTTTTTAAAAGAATTTTAAAAATAAATTTTAAAGTTTTTAAAAGAATTTTAAAAATAATTTTTAAAGTTTTAAAAGAATTTTTAAAAGAATTTTTAAGGTTAATTTAATTTAATTTAATTATAATTGAGTCCTTAGTCATCTCACCCGATCTATATTTTCAATCAGGAAATCCTATAATTTTGTGAGATGAATTAGGTTAAATTATTGATTTGACTTTATGTTAGATTCAGGTTTAGCTTTGGGTCCAACAAATAGACATTCTCTGGATAAACTTCTAGGCTATGGTGAGTCACTTGGACATCATTAGTGTAACCATACCTTCGAAGTTTTTCAAATAGTCCTACCCACTGGACTTAGTACAAAACCTTGGTCTAACTAGTTAGGATCCATAAAGGGTAGCTTCGGTCAGTTCCACTTAGCTAATTGCACTAGGTTGAAGTCATATCTTCCTAGACATGCATAGACTGAGCTTCCCTAACGTACTATCATCCAAAACTTCACCAGTACCATAGGTCAAGTTAAACTTGGTCCCTTTCTAATTAGTCCTTATTACCCTGCCGGGTAGGTTGGTTTGTGTTACCTTGTCGGGTAGGTTAGTTTTGGAGGTGCCAGCTATTCTGGAGCCTCCCCCTGAATTATTGGCCTTTAATTTTTGGTTCTTGGTTTATGTCTGTTCTTTTTGTAGTCGAAATTTACTTGATGATATTCTAAGTCTTGGTGTAGCTTAAAATATTTAGATTTTGAATTTGTTGTTCTAGGTTTGTATTTTAATTTTTTATTCAATTTATTTGGTTTTATATAATGTATTTTTTCTTTGGGTGTGTAGTATTGGTTAAGTCCTACTTGCGTGGTTAAGCACCCTTTCGGAACCCAAGCTTTACTTGATTATTTATGTTGGGTTATTAACGATTTAAATGTTTTATTTGAGCTTGACTTGTAGCCAAGTCTGATTTTGTTGTAAATTACTTTTTGAGTATTTAATATTATATCTAAATTCTTAGATCTAGTTGTAAATTTTTCTAACATTTCTTTTAATTTGTTTATTTATATTTTTAGTGATAAATTTTCCTCCTCAAGT
Source organism: Zingiber officinale (assembly GCF_018446385.1). Lineage (NCBI taxonomy): Eukaryota > Viridiplantae > Streptophyta > Magnoliopsida > Zingiberales > Zingiberaceae > Zingiber > Zingiber officinale. The sequence continues at coordinate 77,641,673 of NC_055990.1, forward strand.
GTTGGATCTTGAGTTGGATTTGATTTTGTGCTTTGTTCCTTGAGGTTTTGATTTTCCTCAAGGAGCGTTTTATTTTCATTTTCTAAAGTTATCAATTTCTTATTCAAGCACGAAATAATTTTAAAGAATTTTTTATTTAAATTAACATTTACCTCGTAGGGGCCTTCGGAAATGAGTACGGACTCGTGGCTCGATTCAGGTTCGGACCCGTCTTCCGATTCTTTGTTTGATTCTTCTTCGAGGGCCATCAGCACGAGGTAGCTCTGGTGCTTCTGATCTTTGACCTCCGATTTGTCCGAGGAGGAGTCACCCCAAGTCGCTTTGAGAGCCTTCTTCTTGGATGCCTTTGTTTTGTCGCTCTTTAGTTTCAGACACTCGTTCTTGTAGTGCCCCTTCTTGTTGCATCCAAAGCAAGTTACGTTCTTTGGTTCGGGGGAGTTGATCTTTTGCAGGTCCTTCTTGCTGAAGTTGTTCTTTCTCCTGGTGAACATCTTCCTTACCAGGTTCACCAGGTACTCTTCATCTTCAGTCTCCTGATCAGACTCTTCTTCGGGTTCAGGCTTGTTTTTAGATCTCTTCCTGGAAGAACCTGCAAATAAAGCTACACCTTTCTCGGTCCTGGCATTAGTTTCCTCATGCAATTATAATTCACATAAAAGTTCATCTAATTTTAGTTTGGATAGATTTTTAGAGATTTTGTAGGCATCCACGATAGATGCCCACAAATTATTGTGTGGAAAAGCGTTCAAGGCATACCTTATTAAGTCCCGGTTCCCTATTTGATGTCCTATTGCGTGGAGTCCATTGAGGATGTCCTTGATCCTTGCGTGGAGCTGACTTGCCGTTTCTCCTTCTTGCATTTTAATGTTGAATAACCTATTTAAAAGCAAGTTGCGTTTTGTTACCTTGGCGTCGCTCGTTCCTTCGTGTAGCTCGATCAACTTGTCCCAAATTTCTTTTGTATTCTGGTGAGGTCCTTCCCGATTCAGCTCTTCCTTCGTCAGCCTACATTACAGCGTGTTGAGGGCCTTGAAATCTGTTGAAGCTTTCTTCTTCATGTCTGGAGTCCACTGTTCCGGCTCCAGTGGAATTCCGGAGTTGTCGACCGGCGCCTTGTAGCCTCTGGTGACGCTGAACCATTGGTCGAAGTTCGTCTTCAGATACACTTCCATTCGCTTCTTCCAGTATGAAAAATCATCCCCGTTGAACAGGGGAGGTCATACTGTGCTGAAGCCTTCGATTTGAGACATCCTGCACACATGAAAAAATAGACAAACGAAAGTCCCAAGACTAGGTCTTGGATTAGTAGTGCAAGATAAAAAAAATAATTTAATAACTGAATTGGTGTTGCACCGATTCAGATTGATTGCGACGTAAGAAAAGTTTCCAAAAAGGTAATAGTACCAGTTTAGAAAATTTTGAAAATATGAAAATCGAAAAAAGAAAAAATATTAGTTTCACCCCCTGTCTGATTGGTGGTTGCACTAAATCAGAGCGGTACCTGCTCTGATACCACTTGTTGGATCGTAAGCATTCGATAGAGGGGGGGTGAATATCGAATTTAAAAATTTCGTAGAGTAAGTGCACAGCGGAAAAAGAATGAACAAAAAAGGAAGTGACACAAGTAGTTTTTTACTTGGTTCGGAGCCTGTGTCGACTCCTACTCCAAGGCCCGCACACGAGGGTGCTTTCGATGGGAAATTCACTAGCAATTCGAAAATGTTTACAATTTAAAGTACATGAATGCTAATAAATAGAATAATACTGACAAAAATGAAGAATAAAAAAGCAGAGCGTTGTCAGCAGCGTCGCAGGAGCACCAGAGATCGAATTGAGAGTTGTTGTTTCTGACTCCAGCCTTGACCCTCCTTATATATGAGGTTCAGGGCACCTGGAACCTTCAGGGCGCCTTGGATGTGACGTAGCCGAGCCAATCAGTGAGCTCCACTTGGCGAGGCGACTTTGGGATAGAATTTTGCCTCTCGGGCGCTCGGACCTCCGGGCGCTCGGAACCGTCCCGGGCGCCCGGACCCCAGTTTTCCTGCAGCTTCCTTCCTACAAGAAAACATTACTCCAGAGGAAAACATATGATGTATATACCCTACAAAACAAGATGTTAGCACAGTTTAAGTTTAACAAGTAGAGTATAACTTAGATTCCGTCTCTCCGAGACCAGAATCTAGTCAAGATCTCGACTTAGAGTTTCGAAATGGTTCTAAGTCGGATTGGCGCCTAAGTGTGTAATTAGGTAATATCTTGACTAATAAATTACACTAGTACACTATGAGTGTATTGAGCAGGACCAATTGAGGTAGTTTTTTTATACTGACTATATAAAAGAACAATACCTCTGTTATTATGGAAGTGTGTACTCTTAATCATGATATAATAACAAGCATATATACTTAGTATTTATTTCTTTGATTTATCAAAGGGTGCGATTTAGTTCGTTAAATCAATAGGCCCGATAAGTGGGAAAATGATATTATTTATATGGTGTGTTGTTGATTATAGAATGAAACTGTGTCCTAATAATCTAGATTGATGATGTCCCTTTGAGGAGCTCATAAGGATTGTCATGTAAACCCTGCAGGTGGACTTAGTCCGATATGACAATAAGGTTGAGTGGTACTACTCTTGGATCTAGATATTAATTAAGTGAGTTGTCAATAACTCATTTAATTAATGAACATTCGTTATCTTAAACACAGGGAGACTAACACACTCATGATAAGGAGCCCATATAGTAATATGGGATTGGTGCGGTAGTGCAATAATAACTCTTTAGTGGAATGAGATATTATTGATGAACTTGAGTTGGGTGTTCGGGGTGAACACGGGAAGCTCAAGCTCATCGGGAGTCCAAAACTAATTTCTCCTCTTGGTCCCTATTGTAGCCTCTTATTTATAAAGTCTTCTATCCACCCAAACCCAACTTCTTACCCACCTTAAGGTGGCCGGCCAAGCCTAGCTTGGAGCCCAAGCAAGGGTGGCCGACCACATTGAATTCAAAAGGAAGTTTTATTTTGTAAAATCTTTCCTTTTATAGAGATCCATTAAAAGGATTTAAAAGGATGATTTTAATATAAAGCTTTCCTTTTTTAGATTGGTCATAAAATAAAATAGAAGGAAATTTTTATTTTGTTGAAAATTTTCCTTTTATGTTGGTTTTAAAAGAGAGTTTTAAAATTTTAAAATCTTTCCTTTTATAGCTTTCTACAAAGGAATAAAAGAGATATTTGAAATCTTTCCTTATTTGTAGTTATCTATAATGTGAAAGAAAAGATTTTAATTTTTTGATAAAACTTTCCTTTTTTGAAACCATGTTTTATTTTAAATCTTATGTTTTATAGATATCCATAAAAGGATTTAAAAGAGAGAGATTTTAATTTATAAAACATTCCTTTTAGAACTATCCACAAAAGGGATTTTAAAAGAGAGATTTTAATTTTGTTTAAAATCTTTCCTTGCTTGGAGGACAAGCATGTGGTCGGCCTGTTAGAGTGTATACTGAAAGTCTAAGCTTTTGTAAACATTTATTTTGAATAAAGAATCACATTTGGTCAAATTATCTACATTTGTTTGTAGTTGTTCAATTAATTTATATTGTAGATAACATAGTATGTGGTGTCACATATAGAAGATGATGTTATCAGTACCTTATAAATTATAAACAGTAGCTCACGACCAAAATAAAAAGGAACAAACCATTGGAAGGTCGTAGTGTAATTAGGAATTAGTTTATCTTAACTATATAATTACACTAGTACACTTAGAGTGTATTGAGTAGGACCATTAGAGGTCATTTCTTTTATACTGACTTTATAAAGGAACAAAGACCTTAGTTATTATAGAAGTGTGTGCTCTTAATCCTAATATAATAACAATCACATATATTTGATATTTATTTCTTTAATTTATCAATGGGTGAGATTTAGTTCGATAAATCAATAAGCCCGATAAGTTGGGAAATGATATCACTTATAGTGTGTGTTGTTGATTATAGAAGGAAACTGTGTCCTAGTAATCTAGGTTGATAATGTCCCCAAGAAGAGCTCATAAGGATTGTCATGTTAAACCCTGCAGGTGGACTTAGTCCGACATGACGATAAGGATGAGTGGTACTATTCTTGGACTAAGATATTAATTAAATGAGTTGTCAGTAACTCACTTAATTAGTGGACATTCGACATCTTAAACACAGGGAGACTAACACACTCATAATAAGAAGGAGCCCAAAAATGTAATTTGGGATTGGTGCGGTAGTTCAATAATAGTTCTCTAGTGGAATGAATTATTATTGATAAAATTAAGTTGTGTGTTCGGGGCGAACACGGGATGCTTAATTTTATCGGGAGACCAAAACCAATTCCTCCTCTCGGTCCCTATCGTAGACTCTTATTTATAGAGTACTATACCCACCTATACCCACTTTCATACCCATGTTATAGAGGCCGGCCAAGCTAGCTTGTGGATCAAGCTAGGGCCGGCCAAACCATTGGTTCATGGGTGGCCGGCCCTAGCTTGAACCCAAGCTTAGGTGGCCGGCCCTATTAAATTAAAAAAGAATTTTAATTTTAAAATTTTCTTATGTGAAAGATATAATTTATTGGAGAGATTAAAAATTAAAATATCTCTTTTATAAGGTTCTACAAGAGATTAAAGAAAGAGATTAAATCTCTTTCCTTATTTGTAGATTGGAAAGATATTTTATTTTTCTTCTTTGTAAATTATTCACATGTTGGAAAATTAAAATTATAGAAATTTCTTTTTATCAACCATGAAGGGATTTTAAAGGGAAATTTTATTTTTTAAAATTTCTGAAGACAAATAAGGAATTTTAATTGTTGATTGAAAATTGCCTTGTTTGCTCTCCATGAGGTAGCCGGCCATGACATGAGGGATTAGGAAATTTTGTTTAATTTTTCTTAATTATTTCATGTCAAGGAAAGTTAAGGAAATTTTATTGTAATTAAATTTCCTTATTTGCCAAAGCTAAGGATTATAAAAGAGGGGGTTTTGGGAGCCTTCAAGAAAAACAACCTCTATTATTTTCTCCCTCTTTTTTCTTCCTTGGTGTGGCCGACCTCTTCTCTTTCTCTTCTCTCCATCCTTGTGGACGAACCTCTCTTCCTCCTTGGAGATCAAGTGGTGGCCGGATTTTAGCTTAGAGAAGAAGGAGAGAAAGCTTACATCCCTTGGAGCTTGGTTGGTGGAAAAAGATCTTCATCTTTTAGAAGCATTGTGCTTGGCTGAAACTTAAAGAAAGGAGAAGAAGGTGCTTGGTGTTTTCTCATCTCGGAAGATCGTTGCCCACACAACGTCCGAGGTTAGAAAAGGAATACGGTAGAAGACCTAGAGGTTTTTGCTTGCAAAAGAAAAGGTATACTAGTATTTAATTTCCGCATCATACTAGTTTTATCTTCATGTAAAAATACCAAATACAAGAGGCATGCGATTCTAGTATTTCGAATTTGTTTTCGATGTTGTGTTCTTTTGTTTTTCTTTTCCTTGTGATTTGATTGTTCTCTTTGGTTGACCTAAAGTTATTTAAGGAAATTAAATATTAGCTTTCCTTAAAAGGCTTTGTCTAGGCGGCGGTGGTTGTTCCCATATCCAAGAAGGCCATGTGCCTCGCCATGCAGTCCTGAAAGTCAATTTTGGAAATTAATATTTAATGGAATTAATAACCTAGGTGATTTGGATCGAACGTGTTAAGTTCCGCAGGAGATCCAAGTCTAAACCTAAAAGAACAAATAAATTAAACTTTGGATCAAACGTGTTAAGTTCCGCAGGCGATCCAAGTTTAATTTAAAAGAACACATGGTAACTAGGAAAAGGTTCATACCTTTGTACAAAATTTTTGTACAGTGGAACCATTAGGTTTTCCGAGTAGCAACCAACACGGTCATGACAAGAAGAAAAGGAAGTTTTAATTTTTTGTTTTAAAACTTTCCTTTTTAGTCATTGGCAAGGAATATAAGGAACTTTTAATTATGTTTAAAATTTTCCTTATTTGCCAAGACCAAGGAATATAAAAGAGAGGGTAGAGGTGCCTCACCTCACAACAATACATCTTCTATTACTCTCCTCTCTTCCTTGGTGGTGGTCAGCCCTTACTCTTTCTCTCTTCTCCTTTGTTTTCCCTCTTGGTGGCCGGCGGCAAAATTGGTGTGGAGATCCATTGATGGCCGGTTGCTTCAAGGAGAAGAAGAAGAGAAGGAGGTTCTCTTGTCTAGCATCCCTTGGAGGAAAGTTGGTGACAGAACTTCATCATCTCTTGGAGAAAGTTGGTGGCCGAACTTCATCATCTCTTGGAGAAAGTTGGTGGCCAAAACTTGAAAGGAAGAAGAAGGCTTGGGTGGGTTCTCATCTTGGTAGATCGTCGCCCACACGACGTCCGAGATAAGAAGAGGAATACAATAGAAGATCAAGAGGTCTATAAGTTACAAGAGGTATAAATAGTTATAAGTTTCCGCATCATAACTAGTGCATTCTTTTGTATAGATCTTGTAAAATGAAAAACAAGAGGTTATCAATTTTGATTATCATTTTTGTTATCGATTTTCATTTCAATTTCATGTTTCGATTTCATGTTTTGACAATGTATTTCTATTGATGTCTCTATTGTTAAACCTTGTTTACTGTGAGAAGTCTAAATATCCGATTTTTTTAAAAGGCTTTGTCTAGGCAGTGGTCGATGATCCCATACCCAAGAAGGCCTAGTGCCTTGCCATGTTTGACCTGGAAGCCGATCCTTGAAATAGATATTTGATCAACTTCTGTAATATGGTTTAACTTAGGAATATCACATCGGTTGTACTTGAAGTAAGAATGTTAAGTTTTGTTCCCAATTCAAGTTTAACTTCTAAAGGGAAAATTTGGATTAATAATGTTAAGCATCGTTTGCAATCCAAATTTAACTTTAGTAGAACACATGGGTAGGTAGGATAGTTCTATGCTTGTACAAATTTTTGTACAAGGAAACTAGGACGGTATTCCGAGTAGCAACCAACACAACTGACATATAAAGAAAGGTAAACTTCTCAACTTTATTAGTTCGGAAGTCAATTTAGCTATTGTACCCACTGACACTAGGTGGATTGATATTGATGCTACTACTTATATAAGTGTCACTATACAGGGTTGTCTAAGGATAGTGCATCTATACGAGGAATGAAAAGAAGGCTAAAGTCGAGTCGATTGGTGTTTTTAGGCTTTGTTTAGGAACCAATATCTTTCTGGATTTAAAAAATATATTTATTGTACCTTCTTTTTGACAAAATATAATTTCTTGTTTGGACAAATCAAGTTATTCTTGTTCATTTAGAAATAGAATTTTCACTAATTTCTTTAATTTAGTGTTGGTTGGCAATGCTTCCTTGGTTGATAAGCTTTGTAGATTGAACATCTTACTCCTATGGTTGACAACATAATAATGCATAGTATAGGTACAAAACACAAATTGACCGATGAAAGTTCTTTTATGTTGTCACATAAGCGTTTAGGACATATATCTAAACAATACCTAAAAATGTTAATGTCATATGGAATTCTCAATTCCCTTAACATGTTAGACTTTGATGTTTGCATAAAGTGTGTTATGGGGAAGACCACTAACAAAATAAATAAGGGAGCTAGCTGTTGTAGTGACATTTTAGAGCTAATTCAAACAGATATTTGTGGATCATTGCCTAAGGCATCTTGGAATGAACATGCATATTTTATTAACTTCATAAATAACTATTCTAGATTTGGCTATCTGTACCTTATTAATGAGAAGTTACAATCTTTGTACATGTTCAAAATTTTCAAAGTCGAAGTTAAACTTCAACTAGGTAAGAAAATTAAAGTCATCTAATCCGACTATGGAGTTAAATATTAGGGTCAATATGATGGATCAGATGAACAACGTCTAGGACCTTTTACGAACTATCTTGCTAAGTGTGGGGTTGTGTCTTAGTATACCATGCTTGGTACACCTAGTTAGAATGATGTAGTCGAGCAATGCAATCATACCATAAATGACATGGTGAGAAGTATGTTGGCCTTCACTTATCTATCAAAGTCTTTAAGGGGTGAGACACTTAAGACTATAATTCACCTACTCAATAAAGTACCTAGTAAGGCAGTAACTAAAATCTCATTCAAGATGTGGATGAGTAGACAATCTAAAATTATATATTTACATGTCTGGGGTTGTCCAACTGAGGCTATGCCTTACAGGCCTAATGAAAGAAAATTGAACTCAAGAACAGTTGTAATTTTATATGTTACTCTAAAAAAATCAAGGGAGTATAAATTTTATAATCACTCTAAGAGATCCTTTTTCGATATGAGAAATGCCAATTCATTGAAAATAGTGGAAGTAATAAAATTAAGGAAGTATCTTTTGAAGAAAATGTTGGTGATCCTCCTGTGATCACTACTAGTGTGATCAGTAGCGATATAGTTACCATATCGCATATTATGGATATTGTACATCCAGTGAGTATAGTTGATCCCGTCTGAGAAGCTTGACAAAACGGAGAGCTGGGAGAAAAAACCTACCGCTGGTGAAGAATAATACCTATAGAACGCCGATTCGAGAAACCCAAAGCAGATCTAGGAGAATGAAGTCCCTGGATGTCCTTCTGGTGCGAAGCCCCGATGGCGAGCAAGAAATCCAACTGAAGAAAACCCAGATCTAGAACAACCAACACTATCGTCAGTGACCTAAGACCAGGGTGAGAATCCCTGGTAAGGCCCTTCGACGCTCAAGTTAGTGATCTCTCTTTGTGTGGGAAAAGGAAGAAGAAGAAGATGAACAGTAGTTGAGAATTAGGGTTATGAATGTGCGCAATGATGTGAACTTACCTGGCCAACGGAGAGGATTCACCTTTTTATACCACTTCATATAACCTCCGTAGTCATGAAGTGGACCCTGGTTTGTTAGAGTTTGTTATGAGATGACGTAAGCTGCGTACTTACGGTAAATGACTTTTAAGGAATCTTTTTTGTACCCCAGATGTACCTTCTTTGTCATCTAGTACCTGTAGAAAAGTCTAAAAACATATTTCCCGCCAAATATGTAAAACCTGTTATACAATCACACACTGTAAATATCTTCATTAAACTACTTTATTTGAAATATTTTCATCTATCTTGTTTCACAAGTTATTTCAAAGTGCATCTATCGTTCCTACTTGCCCCTCCTGTTTTTGCTATATCATAGATAGCCTAATATAACATTGTTCCTTGCGTCGGTCGAAACTGAACTTAAACTAGGTTTGGTCAATTATTATTACCTCTCATGAGGCTTCTTGGGTAATACCTGTCCGTACCCCTCTAAGTTTATTATCCCAGCTAGTACTGGGCTATATTTTATCAAGTATGTAATCTTGATCAATATTGGTATATCCTTTTCAAGGTATTATCCAGCCTAGATTGGCCTACCTCTTTTAAGGTATGTCTCGGTCGGCATTGCCCTACTCACTTGGAAGTATATTTCGTCCAATATTGGCCTTCCTCCCTGAAGGTATATCTCGGTCAATATTGACCTACCTCCCTGAAGGTATATCCTAATCGATACTGACCTACCTCCTTTGAGGTATATCTCGGCCGATATTGGGCTTCCTTCCTGAAGGTATATCTCGGTCGATATTGACCTGCCTCCCTGGATGTATATCCCGGTCGATATTGACCTGCCTCCCTGGAGGTACATCCCGGCCGATATTAGCCTACCTCCTTGGAGGTATATACTAATCGATACTGACCTACCTCCTTTGAGGTATATCTCGGCCGATATTGGCCTTCTTTCTTGTAGGTATATCTCGGTCGATATTGACCTGCCTCCTTGGAGGTATATCCCGGTCTTTATTGACCTGCCTCCCTGGAGGTATATGCCGACCGATATTAGCCTACCTCCTTAGAGGTATATCCTGATCGATATTGGCCTACCTCCTTTGAGATATATCCCGGTTGATATTAACCTACCTCCTTGGAGGTTTTTTCCTAATCGATACTGACCTATCTCCTTTGAGGTATATCTCGTCCGATATTGGCCTTCCTCTCCGGAAGTATATCTTGACCGGTATTGGCTTTCCTCCCCGGAGGTATATCTCGGTCGATATTGATCTATCTTCTCAACTCGGCTATCTCCTTTCTCTTCCTCACCGGGGATCCATGAAACCTAACCCATATCACTAGCCTTCCCTTCAAGTCTAGTCGAAGGAGGTGTAGCCGACTGACTAGACACAGGTCTGATTTTGTTTCTTCTTCACCCGTGACTCTGCCATGGGTACTGAAGTGACCTTACGATTTTTTTGTACAACTTGTTGGATGATCGGTGGCCGCTTGAAGGGGGGGTTGGATAGCTAGGCCACCCCCAAATCGATTTCTTCTCTACAATACGTTAGTTTGCGCAAGCGGAAATATAGAAACTAAAACAATGAAACACAAACGAGAATACAAACGCTAACACGCTTGATGTAACGTGGTTCGGAGATTGCTTGCTCCTACTCCACAACGTGTCCTTGAGGTGGACGAGCCCTTGATCCTTTGGTGGATCAGTCCCCGGCAATCTCCGGCTAAAGCTTCTCCTTCTCGGTGGAGTAAACCTCTCACAAAGGCACTCTTCCTCTTTACAAGATGGAGTTAGAATTAGGAGGAAGAGAATTGACTTGGGAGCTTTGGGCACAGAATAGGAGTTAAACTACAAGCATCAGTAACCTCCTCAATGCCCCAAAGCTCCCCTTAAATAAGAGGAGAGAGTTGATCACAAATCAACTCAAACCCTGACACCAGTCGACTGGTCCAAGCACCAGTCGACTGGTGCTAGCCGTTAGGCAACACCAACGACTCTCTTTAGAGCCCGTTTTCTGCCAACGGTCATGTACTAGTCGACTGGTCTTAGGACCAGTCGACTGGTCCCCTTAGTCGACAAGCACAGAATGCTTCTGTGCATTCTGTGAAGCTGGATCAGTCGACTGGTCCCATGACCAGTCGACTGGTCCCAGTACATTCACTCCTCTCATCCTTTCCGGAGTCGCCTTTGAAGTCCTCTTCCTCGGCCTTCGTCCCTCAGATGCACCCGAGCCCGCGGCTCCTCTCCGTGCCATCCTTCACGCTGCCTTGAAGTCCACTTCCTTCGGCTCCACTCCATTGCTCCTCGTCCGTGCGGTCCCTCGGATGTCTTCCACACCATCCTTCACCGACTCAACGATCCGAGCCCTTGGATGAGCTTCCCGAACTTGGTCACACCAAGTCCTTATGTGTTCCACCAAGTCCTGCATGACTCAAACACATATCAAATACATATGAAAGCCTAACTTAAACTCTTTGACACACACATCAAAACCTAGGTCGATTGCACCAACAATCTCCCCCTTTTTGATGTGTGGCAATATGTTTAAGTTAGGCACCAATAACAACTTTGAAAAGTACAAGCAATATGTAAATATGAAGCATAAAACCCAAGCTCCCCCTTAACACATGCTCTTAATCTTAATTTTCAAAGATTTGCACCCAAGTAGATTTCTAACTTAAACCTACCCATTTCTCCCCCTTTGACACCATCAAAAATATTGTACCAGATACGTACACATACTATGGTATCAGTTCCAACCAAATTTGAACCAAAAATTTGATTTTAAAGACCAACAGAATGCTGAAAGGCTGGTACCAGTCGACTGGTATCTGCACCAGTCGACTGGCACAAACTGAACATCAATTTCAGCCTACGGCAGCCAACTTCAGAAATCCATAAAAAATTCTAGAAAATTCGAAAAATCATGAAATTTTGAACACATATTTCTTATAATGTTATTTAACTAAGAAAAATATGTTTTCATGAAAAGTCAACCTATTTTCAAAATTTTGACCAAGTTTCAAAAATATCGAAAACATGCAAGTTTGTATCAATTTCAAGCTCAGTTTTGCAATCATATGTTTTAAAATAGCTAGACCACAGTAAATAAAACATAGAATTGTTTTCAAAACATTTGAAATGTCCAACTATGATCTATGGGCAAGATGTTCATTAATTAAACATTTGCTTTCCCCATAGTTGGCCTATGATCAGTAAACATTGATACACTTCATAACTCATCAAAATGCCATAAGCATAAGTGAATTACTTGTATCATCCTAATATCTCACATTCATGGTTAGAAAATAATACAACTCATTGTGAGATAAAGGTAACCTCTACTTAGCCCTCTTGATCATAAATTTCTATCAAGGCTAAGTCCTCCCCCTTAAGGTCTCAAGTCAACCATATAGGAAAAATTTGAATTATTGACTTCCATGGTTGACTTGCCATAAAATCCTCTTAACCCTTGAGGATTGATTTTGGCACCCAATAGAAATTCTTTCTAATTGGGTTGACCAAGTACTCTTTGGGGATCCATTTCCTATCTATGGTCTTTGTCTTGGATTGCCCCCTAGCAAGTAGGCAATGATAGGTCTTTTCATTATTTTGTTCATTGTATCCTATGCCATTTTTCTTAAAACTTGCCCTTTGGCTCCCAATGATCATATTTAGGGTTTTTGAGCCAATTTCAAATTTTCTAAGGGCTATGGTGAGGTATTCTACTTTTTCCCTTAATTTCCTATTTTCCTCTTCTAAACATGAATCATTTGAACTTGTAGAGGAAGCATGCAAATCATCATCCCTAATAGGCAAGGATTCTAATTTTTCTTTAAGCATGCAAATGTCATTTTTCAAAGATTTGTTCTTTCTTTTTGCCTTAAACAAATCATCATTTGTGCTTGAAATAATTTTAATTAAAATATGGGGAGGAAGATTATGTACCTCACTTACCGAGAAGTCCGAATCCGAAGTTTGACCTCCCCCTTCACTTGAGCTCCCCTCTTCATCTTCACTTGAGCTCCTTCCTTCTTCTTGCTCGGATGAGGTGGAGGCTACATCATCAATCCCCATGAGAGCAAAATTGACTATGTGATGCTCTTCTTCCTCCGATGAAGATGAAGGATCATCCCATGTTGCTTTTAGGTTTTGAGCCTTCTTCCCCTTTTCTTTTGTCTTCTCCTTCTTCTTCTTCCCTTCCTTCTTTTTCAAGAGAGGACAATCATCTCTTATGTGTCCTTCTCCTTGGCAATTGTAGCAAATTATCTTCCTTGTCCTACTTTTGCTTCTTGAGCTTTTCCTAGCATGAGATTTGTTAGATGAAAAATTTCTAAAAGCTCTTCTCATTTTCCTTACCATATACGCCTCTTGGTCACTATCCATTGAGGCACTTGACTCCTCGGAATCGGAAGATGATGGAGATGGAGTTTTCTTCTTCCCCTTTCCCTTGTTTGCCACAAGGGCTACTCCTCTTGATCTATGAGCTTCTCCATCCAATCCCTCAACTCTTGTTTCATGAAGCTCCATTGTTGAGAATAGTTCATCTAGAGAGGATTTCTCTAGGTCCTTTGATATGTAGTATGTATCTACAATGGAACTCCAAGTTGTGGATCTTGGAAAAGCATTTAGGGCTTTCGTAATCACGTCTCGATTTGAAAGTGTCTCACCTACACTTATTAGTCCATTAATAATCTCCTTGATTTTACAATGTAAAATTGATACCTTTTCTCCTTTCTTAAGCTTGATATTATTGAGTTGAGTTTGAAGGAGGTCTCTTCTTGCTAATTTCGCTTCCGATGTTCCTTCATGAAGCTCCACTAGCTTTTCCCATAACTCCTTAGCGCTTGAGTAGGTTCCAACCCTTGTTATTTCTTGTTGAGGAAGGACACTTTGTAGATGATGTATGACTTTAGCATTTGCTAAATGTTCTTCCCTTTGCTTCTTGGTCCACCTTGTTTTCTCAAGTATCTTATTGTCTTGATCCCTAGGCACTTCGAAACCATTTTCCATGATTAGCATTATGTCAAAATCAGTTTCGAAGAATACCTCCATTCTCCTCTTCCACTAAGAGAAGTCTCCTTCGAATTTGGGTGGATGAATGTTTGAGCCGACCATTTGATGATGTTGTTCTTCTTGGCGATTAGTCCGTTGAAGAATTTCCTTGCTCTAATACCAATTGTTGGATGATCGGTGGCCGCTTGAAGGGGGGGTTGGATAGCTAGGCCACCCCCAAATCGATTTCTTCTCTACAATACGTTAGTTTGCGCAAGCGGAAATATAGAAACTAAAACAATGAAACACAAACGAGAATACAAACGCTAACACGCTCGATGTAACGTGGTTCGGAGATTGCTTGCTCCTACTCCACGACGTGTCCTTGAGGTGGACGAGCCCTTGATCCTTTGGTGGATCAGTCCCCGGCAATCTCCGGCTAAAGCTTCTCCTTCTCGGTGGAGTAAACCTCTCACAAAGGCACTCTTCCTCTTTACAAGATGGAGTTAGAATTAGGAGGAAGAGAATTGACTTGGGAGCTTTGGGCACAGAATAGGAGTTAAACTACAAGCATCAGTAACCTCCTCAATGCCCCAAAGCTCCCCTTAAATAAGAGGAGAGAGTTGATCACAAATCAACTCAAACCCTGACACCAGTCGACTGGTCCAAGCACCAGTCGACTGGTGCTAGCCGTTAGGCAACACCAACGGCTCTCTTTAGAGCCCGTTTTTTGCCAACGGTCATGTACCAGTCGACTGGTCTTAGGACCAGTCGACTGGTCCCCTTAGTCGACAAGCACAGAATGCTTCTGTGCATTCTGTGAAGCTGGATCAGTCGACTGGTCCCAGTACATTCACTCCTCTCATCCTTTCCGGAGTCGCCTTTGAAGTCCTCTTCCTTGGCCTTCGTCCCTCAGATGCACCCGAGCCCGCGGCTCCTCTCCGTGCCATCCTTCACGCTGCCTTGAAGTCTACTTCCTTCGGCTCCACTCCATTGCTCCTCGTCCGCGCGGTCCCTCGGATGTCTTCCACACCATCCTTCACCGACTCAACGATCCGAGCCCTTGGATGAGCTTCCCGAACTTGGTCACACCAAGTCCTTATGTGTTCCACCAAGTCCTGCATGACTCAAACACATATCAAATACATATGAAAGCCTAACTTAAACTCTTTGACACACACATCAAAACCTAGGTCGATTGCACCAACACAACTATCTTGTGAACCTGAGGACAGTGATCCCGTGAACCTTAGTATAATGATTCCTTAGGTCCTTTGATCCTTTAAATAGGGCTACAACCCTCTCTTCGTTCACCACCTACCTCAGTTCTTTTCCCTCCTCGCTAACTTTTCCTGCTAAGAGTATGGCCTTAGATC
The DNA here is from genome assembly GCF_018446385.1 of Zingiber officinale. Lineage (NCBI taxonomy): Eukaryota > Viridiplantae > Streptophyta > Magnoliopsida > Zingiberales > Zingiberaceae > Zingiber > Zingiber officinale. Next base: position 77,656,889 of record NC_055990.1, read on the forward strand.
CCCCTCCTTGGGGGCGACTCTTGTTGGACAAGGCGAGATCTATACATGAGTTTATTCAAGTTTTTTGCTTTAGCTAACTCTATGGTTCGAGAAACTATCCCAATGGATGAAGTTTTTTGAGATCTAGGATCTCCATTCAAAGGCATGACTGTTCTGCAAACCCGACGGGTTTCAGAGGAGTTTCCACTACTCACGGATGACCAACTGAATAGCCCATGGGTGTCGCTACGAACGCATAGCCCATGTTACCCGCGGGCTAGGCTTGGTTGCTCTAGAAGCAGAGCTCTAGGGCTCAAACAGGGGAGAGGCTCTTTCAGTCACCTTTGCACCAGGGCCTGAATAGATCTGTCCCCTTCCCCTTGTCCTTGAGACCACCCTGCTTCATAGTTTCCTTCGTCCCGGGCAAAATATTGCCACTTCTATCGCTCGGGCAAGCTTCCTTCGTGCCAGGTAAAATATTTCCACTTCTGCTTCCTGGCAAGTTTGATTCCGGGGGGATTGAAATTTTCTAAACATCCCGAGAACTTATGCTTGTAACTTTTGCTGACCTTTCGAGGTTTAATGTTTTGAGGGGGAAATGTAATGTTATGTATTTGATTAGATTCTAAATATAAATTCAAATAATCTTTTGTATTGAATTGGGTGACTTTCTTGAATCCCTCTAGTTCATAAAAATAGATGTAATGCTTTGCCCAATATCCATTTGTATATCATAAACATTGTCATTTTGACAGATATTCTCTTGTTGATCATAGGCAAGATTATCCTGACCGATGTTATACTTATCTATTATAGCTGACGTTATGTCGACCGATATTAGCTTGTTTATCACAAACAAGGTTATCTCGGCCGATGTTATACTTATCCATTATAACTGACGCTAGGCCGATCGATATTCGCTTGTTTATCACAAACAATGTTATCCCGGCCGATGTTATACTTATCTATTATAGCTAAAGTTATGCCGACCGATATTAGCTTGTTTATCACAAACAAGGTTATCCCGACCGATGTTATACTTATCCATTATAGCTGAAGTTACGCCGACCGACATTGTAAGTAAAATTATTTCAATCAATGCTAGTTTATGTTTTATAATGACATTAATTTGGACCATGCTTTATGCCTAAATAATTTTCCTTATTTTTTTTCTTGTCCTTAACCTGGATTTTGTCAAACTCAATCCCTCTTCCTTTATTACGCCTAGTAAACTACGTCTCCTCTTCAGAATTTCCTTGCTTGTGATTGGCTTTTCAATGGTAAGAGAATGTTGGAGGCATATGACGAGGTGTTACCAACCCCAGCATGATTCGATTTGTCGCGTCCAACATAAATGCTCCTTTATGATTATGTAACACATATCTTCTCTCTCTCTGCTACATCACACGAGCATTTGCCCCTTTTTCATAATCCTCAACATCTATTGAGAGAAAAGTGTTTTGATCTAACGTCGGTTGTGTATTTTCCAAACCCTAAACCCTTCATCTTCTTATCAACTTTGTCCCTTCCTTTCTTGCTTTAGCGTTCTTTTCTCGCTGCGGTCTTTGATCAAACCTCGCGCTCACCGCTTTCTGACGATCTCCTTTCTTGCTTCCAGTAAGTAACTTGCTATTCCGCTAACCTTTACTTCTGTCTATGGCTAAGGAAACGATTGCTCCTTTGTATGTCCAAATTTCTTCTTCCTTTGATAAAAATGCTAGGCTCACCATCCACCATCAATATGAAATCCCCAGGGAATATAGCATCTTAATCCCAAAACCAGATGATCATCCTTATCGTCCCCCCGCTAATTGCGTGACTTTTTTCAAGGATCAATTGATAGGGGATTTAAGGTTTCCCATTCCTCCTTTCCTAATCGAAGTGAGCCAGTATTTTGATAATCCTTTGCAGCAAATTGCACCTAACGCCTTTCGTTATCTGTGTGGTGCCTACATGCTATTCCATCTGTTAGATATCCCTCCTACTCCCCAAAATTTTTTCATGTTTTCTTACCCAAAGTGTTCGGAGCCCGGTGTTTTCCTGTTCCAATCCCGAACTAAGATGGTCCTTTTTGAGGATATGCCCTCATCTCTGAAAACATAGAAATCTCGTTTCTTCTTTATAAAGTTTCCAGGACCCATTCCTTGGTCTCATGCCTGAAGATCCTCCTTACCTCCCTTGCCCGACGTCAGGGAGTTTCATCTTCATCCTTATTTTCCTATTTATTGTGAAATATTGTTATGTCGTCAGCTTTCTATCCCTAAGTGGTTGAGGGTCGATCTTCTATACTTATTTGGTCTAAGCCCAATCAAGCCTGCTACACAAGGCTCTTTAGGTAAAATCCTGCTTCTTCCTTATTGATTTTTACTAACTAAACCATTTTTTCTTTCTCTGTAGTGGAAAATTTTTACTCTGCTTTAATCGATGAAGAACTGCGTCTGGAAGAGGACGCAATTCGTGCAAAAGAATAAGAGCTTCTTGCTGTCATTACTCCGCCGCCTCCAGTTGAAGATCCGACTCCTCTAGTTGAGGTATCCAGCTCTCAGGTGGTTTCTGAGGCTCCCGAAGACCTTCCTGCAGAAATCCCTGTTGTTTCTTTGCCAACTATTTCTTCACCAGTGGCTGCTGCTCCCTCATCAGCCACTCCCCTTCCTATCATTGAGTTTACGTCTCCTGTGAGCTTCAGTAAATCGATAGCTGAAGTTGCTCCTGGCAAACGCTTGGGGCGCAAACTCACTAGAGCTCCTCCTCCCAAAAGGAGACTCATCCTTTCCGCCGAAGAATTGTTCTCAGAAGACTTTACTTCTGCTACCCTTCCTTCTGATGAACTTACTTTGGCTGACCTTTATCCTTCTCTCGTTTTCTCTGCTCCACCTTCCTCTAGTACCACTGCTCCTGGTGGCCCTTCTTTCACCTTTCCTCTGTCTGTACCCACATCTGGATCTTTACCTTCTTTACCTTCTTCTTATCTAGTTTTTGCTCCCCATTCTATTCCAACTTCTTCTTTTTCTACAAGCTCTTCTGCCATTCCCGTTCTCCCTATCTTACTGGGAGGTTCTTTTACTGATGCCTGGGAAACAATTCATTCTCTTTTTGGGGAGCTCTCTCCTCCTAAGGCAATCGACCAATTTTCTAACAAGGAAACCCAGGTATGTTCATCAAAATTTATTTAATATTTGTCTTTTACTATTTTATGATCCTTTATCATGTTCCCAATGATGGCTAGAGACTATGGGCCTGTCTCGGTTGATGCACAACTTATACGATGAGAATAAGAAGTTGAAGCAACAAATTGCTGAGATGTCTTCTGCTAGAGTTTCAGGAGAGTCCAAAAGACAATATGAAGCTCAAATTGAGAGTCTTCAATCGCAATTTAAATCAGCTACGGACCTCAACAAAGAATTAACTTCCAATTTAGAGAAACAGACAGCCGAGCTCAACAAGTTAAAGTCTGATTACGAGTTGGCATTGACTGATAAACTTAAGGCCTTGCAGCTGAAGGATGACGAAATAACTTCTTTGAATACTTCCCTAAATTCAGTTAAAACAGAGGTCTCCACCAAAGAAGTCAAACTAAAAACTTCCCAAACGGCCTTGGTCATCTACAAGGCTAATGAAGACCCGCTTCAAGGATAGGGCCACCATTATGATTAACTCTACTGAGTTCAACAGGCCAATCGTAAAGTCGATCTTGACAACCTTCACTGCCGGATCTGAAGGAGCGGTGCAACAATTGCGAGAAGAAGGCTTCTTATCTCGCGATCCTCCTCCCAACTTCCTGAACCGTCGCAAACTTCTCGATAACAGGTCTACTGATCTGTTTCCCCAGCTGATGATAGAATGATTTTCTTACTTGAATTCAAATCATTGTAAGGTGGACTAGGATTTGTGGTGACATCCTGGTTAATTTATGTAAAGTAGAACTTCTATCTTTATTATTAAATCTGTTCCTCTTCCTGGTGGTTGTTTGTTTTGTCTAAGTATGTTGAATGTCACCTGGCTCGCTGCCATAAAACTTCACTCAACATATTATAATATCCTCCGTTTCGACCGATCTATCGTGACCGGTCGATGCATACTAGCGTTGACAAATATCGTCCGGTATTTTGTAGTTAATTAAGTCCCATTCGATTTAGTACAGCCTATCATAATATTCTCAATATCGGTCGATTTATTATACTCGATTGATTTATACTGGTATTTATGGATATCATCTAATGTATTATTCTCAACCAAATTTCATCTGGTTCATTATGGTGGGTGTCAACTGACTTACCATTATAAACCTCTGATCGACATATTAGGATAGTATTTATTCGACCGGTCTATCGTGACCGGCCGATTCATACTCATGTTTATGAGTCTCGTCTGGTAGTTTCTAACCAAGTCCCGTTTGCTATGCTAATTTTGATATCAATTGGTTTACTATACCTGGTCGATATATCCTTATGCGGGAAGATATCGACTAATGCCTTATACTTAACTAAATTTCGTCTGGTCTATTATGCCTGTCCGGGTTTATTGTTTTACTCAAACAGATAATCTGAACTTATAGCACCCGACCGATTTTCCCCATATTTGTTTGATTCTCTTAAGAATCAAGCCTATATCGAGAGAAACTTGGTCGCGTTTCCCGAGGAAGATTACCCAACATAACATCTTTTTCTTGGGATTCATCCTTCTTTTTGAATTCGATTTTATCCTTTGATGACAATACCTATTTATGACGGTTAGGATTCCGAGTACTCTTCCTTATTCTACTTCTTCTGCTGTCTTTATTTGGGGGGTTTTTAGCATAGGATCGAAAGGAGAAGCAAGGGTTTAAGACATTTTCTCTTTCGCTTCCCGACTTTTTTCTTGCTTCCCTCGATTCGCCTTCTTTTCACTGTTTTGCCATGGTTGCTTCCCCTCCTGCGTGGTTTCTTTCGTGTGTTTCTGACCTCACAGAGACATAGGAAATGGATTTACGAATGAGCTATGGTTTGCCTTCCTATATAGTGTTGGTGCAACATCCCTCAGGTCAAGGTTGACCTGGTTGACCAAGCTTGAGTCTTGGTTTGAGTTTCGATGTTTGACAATGCAAGGTTGATTGAAGAAGAGTCAAGTAGGTAAAGGGATGACCGGATACTTGACTGGGAAGTCCTAGTGAGTGAAGCTAGGCAGGAGGAAAATCCTGGTGAGTGAAGCCAGGTGAAAGACCTAGTGAGTGAAGCTAGGCAATTGGGAAGTCCTAGTGAGTGAAGCTAGGCAGGAGGAAAATCCTGGTGAGTGAAGCCAGGTGAAAGACCTAGTGAGTGAAGCTAGGCAATTGGGAAGTCCTAGTGAGTGAAGCTAGGCAGGAGGAAAATCCTGGTGAGTGAAGCCAGGTGAAAGACCTAGTGAGTGAAGCTAGGCAATTGGGAAAGACCTAGTGAGTGAAGCTAGGCAATTGGGAAAGTCCTGGTGAGTGAAGCCAGGCAAGAGGAATCCAAATGGGTCAAGGTTGACCAGACATTTGGTGAGAGTCCAAGTAGGTCAAAGGGATTGACCGGATACTTGGCACGAGAAAGAAAAGTCCAAGTAGGTCAGAGGGACTGACCGGATACTTGGCAAGAAGAGAAAAGTCCAAGTGGGTCAAAGGGATTGACCAGACACTTGGTGAGAGAGTCCTAGCTGGTCAAGGGTGACCGGATGCTAGGTCTTATGTACTAACAAGTCATGGTTGACTAGATGTTGGTTTAGGAGGCTTTAGATTTGGTTTTGGACAAAAACCAAGGTTTGGATTGATCCGTGGATTGATCCAGCAGGTTTGGATTGATCCGTGGATTGATCCAGCAGGTTTGGATTGATCCGTGGATCGATCCAGCAGATTTGGATCGATCCATGGATCGATCCAGAAGATCTGGATCGATCCGCCGATCGATCCGGTGAGTCCCCGCGAACCTCTGGATCGATCCGTGGATCGATCAGAGGTCCCAATCGATCGCTGGATCGATTGGCCAGTCTGGCAGATAAGTGGATTTCAGCAACTATCAGAGCTCCGATCGATCCGTGGATCGATCCAAAGCCTCCCGATCGATTGGGAGCAATCCAATCGATTGGGATTCGACCGTTGCGTCGTATTTAGCCGCAGGCGAGCGATTCCTTCAGAACTTCACCGATTCATTCCAGATTCATCACAGCTCCTCCCCAGCACTCTCTAAGCTCCTCACCGCCAGTTCTTGAAGGTTCTTGGAGGTTCATCCAAGTCAAGAGGCGAGTTGCAACGAGAAGAAGAAGAAGCTAGGGTTTTTACTGCATCTCTTGTAAGCTTTTGCTTATTCTTTACTACCCTTTCTTTTACTTGTATTGAGAGTCTTGTAGGGCTTATCCGCCTTCGGTAGTTACCGAAAAGGAGTGTTTATTAGTGGAAGTGTGTGTGTGTGCGTGGATCCTTGGACTAGTCACCTCTTGTGAGGTGGATACCAAGTAAAATCCTATTGTTAGCATTGTTGTAGTTTGTTTCTTTGTATTCCGCTGCGCATCACTTTGAAGAAACAAGCAACGAAGCACGACGAGCACACGCGAATCTATTCACCCCCCCTCTAGCTACTTTTGGTCCTAACAAGTGGTATCAGAGCGAGGCCGCTCTTCACCGGAATCATCGCCGGAAGGGGTAAACAAAACAAGCAAAGCTAGAGGGTGAAGAAGTTGGAGCAATTCTACAAGTCGAAGACTTCATCACAAGAAGCTCAACTTCAAATGGAATTCCGAGATGGACTCGGATTCGACACGAGGATGCCTCCACCATACACATCTACAAGCTTCGATCTTTGGAAATCAAGGATCGAAAACTTCTTAATGGTGGAGATAGAGCAATGGTTTGCTCTCATGGAAGGTTTTGAAGCTCCCACAAACTCAAAGGGCAAAGTTCTCAAGAGGAGCAAGTGGAGCCAAGAGCAGGTTCAAAGGTGCGAGGCCAATGACAAAGTGACCAAGCTCTTGGTCAATCTATTGCCAAGCACCATCCTTTGCAAAATTGGAGAATTTGAAGATGCAAAGGAATTGTGGAACAAATTGATCAAGCTCCATGAAGAGATCCCCTTCACTGTACAAGATCAAGAAAAATCCAAAGAGGGCGACTCATTGGAGCAAGATCAAGAGGAGGACTCCGAGATTGAGAGATGCTCAACCTCCGAAGATGAAGTCCAAGAAGAAGCCTCATCTTCAAGGGAAAGCAATGAAGAGAACAAGGAGGGAGCATACTCCTTGTTCCATGAACAAGATGAAGATGAGGAAGCCTCCACCTCTAGGATTGAGGGGGAGAGATCTTCTTTGACCCCGGAGCAAGAAGAAGTATCCACATCCGGGTCAAGAGAAGAAGAGGATGAAGAAGTTTCCACCTCCAAAATTCAAGAAATATCAAATGGAGGAGCAAGTGCCATCCCTACACAAGAAGGTATAAATGCCTCAATTAAAAATAAAAATCATATAATATGTTTTGAGTGTAGGGAAAGTGGGCACTACAAGAGCAAGTGTCCCAACTTGGCCAAGAAGAAGGGTCAAGTGACACAAAAGGGCAAGGAGAAGCCCAAGGAGACCACCCCCAGGACAAAGAAGAGCAAGGAGCACATTGTGTGCTTCTTGTGTCAACAAAAAGGGCATTACCGAAGTCAATGCCCCAAGGGGAAGAAGATGGTCAAGACTCAAGGAGGCACTAGTCAAGGGGGAGCCTCCAAGGTAAAGAAGAAGGTAACATTTATTGAGCCTACCCCTTTACGTTATGGTAAAAAGCATGATAGTTCAAATTTTTATCATTTTAATGCAATTTACCATAAGAATAGAAAGCATGAGGGCATTAAGGAAAAGCATGTGGCCCTACATGCCAAGACTACCCAACCTAAGGTTAGGAAGGTAGATAGACATTTGGGCAAAAACACTAAGGATAATAGATACAAGCCCAAGAATAAAAATGCTCATGGATCAAATGAAAAATCAAATACTAAGGACTTAGTAAGGGAAAATCAAGTCTTGAGGTCAAGACTTGATAAATTAGAAAAGACCCTAAAAAGATTGGAAAATATCCTATTAGGGCAAAATGAGCATAACCTAGGTTTAGGGGTACAAAAGCCATCCAATGACCATAGAGGTTTGGGATACAAACCCAAAGCTAAAAAGGATGTGCCTAGTTATCATAGGGTTCCATATAGTTATGGAACAAACCCTAAGTCTAGAGGTCAAGTCAAGGATACAAGGGAAGATATCCCTAGAAGTATCTTTGCAACCAAAGTGACTAAGACTTCTAAGAAGTCTAAGAAAGTCACCAACAAGGTCACAAGGGAGGCTATCCCTAGAGTTGACCTAGAAAAGGTGACCAAGGCTTCTAAGAAGCCAAACAAGGTCACTAGGAAGGTATCTAGGGAAGTTATCCCTAGTGAATACCTAGAGCATCCAAGGAGCACCAATAGGTGTTGGGTTCCTAGGAGCATTTTCTCTACCCCATAAATGGGTTAGAGAGTGTCAACTCTAAGTGAAAGGGTAGTTAACCCAATCATGAAGAAATTGACACTCAAGGAGCATTTTCAAGGTTTTTGTTAACCTTTGAAAATGAAATTGAATTATTATTTACTCCTTGAAAGAGTAAAATGTGCCTAATGGTGAAAAATTGATTTTATCTTAAAATGGCATAAATTGAGAAAACCTAGAGAAATACCAAGTTGGGATTTTGGTATTCTCTTAGAAATTTAAGGCAATCCGGGCCTTGATTTATGTGATTATTCTTGAGGAAAAATGGAATATGCCAACATTTGAGGATATGCTTAATTTTTAAGTGGCATAAACAAATCAAGAGAAATAGAAATGTCAATTTAGGTTTTGGCATTTCTTTGAAGCATTTAGGGCAATCTAGGTTTAACATTTTAAGTTAAAACAAGTGATATATTTTGGGTTAGCTAAGTGGTTAAGGATACTTAGATAGGTAATCTAGGTATATTTTATTTATGCTAAACCTTGCCATGATTATTTGCCCATCATATGTCATGACATCATGTCTATTTTTACATTTATATTTTATTATGAAAAATCCAAAAATACCATGTCATGACATTCATACATCAAGTAGTTATAGGATATTTTCTTTTGAAAATTATTTCATCTTGATGTATGCCATAACATAATCATGCATTAAGTTTAAATTACTTGAAATTAAGGACAAATGAAATTTAACATCACTTATTAACAAGTGACATCCTAGGTGGATGTTTAATATCCTTAAAATGCCTAGATAGATATGCATGATCCCTAGAATAGGGTAAAACCAAAATCTCACATCTCACAAGGACTATAAGGTGACTTGTATGTGTTTAAGTGCACATTAGATACAAGTGAGATGTTAGGAAGATGAACAAAACTCAAGATGTTGATTTAGTGCATTCTTCTGAGTTTTAGGTTCATCAAAACACATAGTTATGTGTTTTCCCATCATTGGGAAAGCTAATGTACAAGTCATGTGCATTAAGCCCAAGGAACATGGTGGGATATTGGTTTGAAAATGTTTTCAAAATGATTCTGGAAAACCTTGGTGAAGGCTATCTTTTGATAGTAATCACCATTGAATAGTTAGACACAATCTTGAAGAAAACACTAAAGTTTTTGTAAGTTTTCAAGTTTGTGTCAATCTTTGAAAATATGAAGTATTTTCATAGAAAACTTGTAATATATGCGAATTTAATTTAGGGTTATCGTGGAATAACCTTAGGAAAATTTTTAAGAATTTTTAGAAATTTTTCTGGAGCTAAACGGAGTCCATAGGACTCCGTATGAGGGATACGCCGACGGGGCTAGATAAAGGCAGGTTTAGAATACCCAAATTAAGCGGGAATTGATTAAGGCTAGACTTAGGCCTTAATTAAGCTAACCTAGGGGTGGGATTGATTTCTTTATAAAGCCCGAAGCCTCCCGGTTCACCTTCGGCTTCTCTATTCCTCCCCTGCGCCTCGCGATCTCAGACGCCACGCGACCGAGACCGGCGATCGCTTCTTCCCTCGGTGTCGCCGGCGAGGAGCGGATCTTGGAGCATCGAAGGGAAGAAAGGTTAGTAGAACCGAAACCCTCCTTCTCCCCGATCCCTTTTCCTTTCTCTGACCTCGGTAAACAACAGCGACGGAGCTCGGTTTGGGGATTTCGCCGGCTGTCGGGAGGAAACCGAGGGCATCGACGTTGGATCTGGGCATCGACGACCGGTTGTGTGAGGTAACGCCCATTGTTTCCTTCCGATTTCCCTGTTTTGTTCGTCGGCAAGAACAAGTCGAGCCCTAAACTTCGATCTCGGAGGTAAGGGTTTGGTTTTGGTTGTGAATTCGAACCTTGATCTTTTCTGGTGTTGATTCGGGTGGTTTTCTTTGGGAGGCAGAGATCGGTGTCTTGTTTCTGGCCACCATAGCTTGACTAGATCAACTCCTCCACCGGATCTGTGATCGTACTCTAGCCGTGATCTTGAGGTAAGCGATTTGGTCTTCTTTTGTTTGATCGGGAATTCGAAACCCTGATCTGTTCTTCTAGAGGTGATGCGGGGGATTTTTCTGAGAAGCAGAGCTTGATGTTGTGATTCCGGGCACTACAGATCTGCTGGGGATTACTCTTCTACATCATATTTGTGACCATCTCCGGCAATTGAAGAGCAGAGGTAAGGACACCAGTAGGTTGTTGTTGTTAACAGATTGTTGCGATGTTTTCTTGCTGTTCTTCCTTCTTGATCCGGTTTGTAGGGTTGTCATATGTAGTTTTCTGATATAGGGAATTGAGGTATGGTTTAACTCATCTTCTCTTGATGCATCAGTGTATCTATTGGATTTTGGTTTTTCAGTGGAATCCCTATATTCTTGATCCGGATCATAGGCAGAAGCAACCAGAATCGATTTATTTAGGTGTTAGAGATTCTTGGTGTACTGTTTCACTAGGAGTTCTGGAAATTAGGGTGATCAGGCTTAGTCAACAGTGATAAAAGTTTTGTGCTAGGTAATTGGAGGCTTTGAGGTATGAATAAACCTAATCAAAGGTGATTAGGGGTTTTTAGGGCTGCATTGCTCTAGGTAGTAACAGGAGGTTGGATGATAATTGAGGACCTAATGGATATTTAATTTAGCTTAGCCAGTGGAAAGGAGTAGTAATCACTATTAGCTAAATACTTTAAGTCGGTTATTTATTTTTGGTGTACACATATATAGTTATATAAATTTGTATATGTGATACAGGACCTTGATTGACGACGAGTTGCGCGACGTGGTGGTTCTGTTGATTTCGGGATATATCGAGGCGGGTATTTCTTCCTAAATTTCTATTTAGCTCCTTGAACTTTAAAGCATGGTTATATGTTTTTGGATATTTAGGTTGCATTCCTTAAATCTTATTATTTGTTGCTTTCCTGCTTGTCTCTTTTGCTTGATCTTTGATATGATCTGGGTTGCTTCGTTACAGTCTCTATTCTTGTTATTTGTGACTCTATTGTTTATACACATGTAGAGTGTTGTAGGGAGGACTGTATTGGATATTTGTGGGCTATACCTGTCTAGGTTGTGATTGGTATGGGTTATAGGTCCTACAGGTTTACCATTCCATTTGCATAGTGGTATGTGTAGTTACGTCTGTTGTGGTTATTGGAGGCGTTTATGAGGGGGAAGGTTGTTGCATGGATGATGATTATATATATGTATATCATGCTCATCATTCATTGCATCTGATGACCGTTGTCTCCCTTGTGGTTGAGAAGGTCATCAGTTGGTTTGGTTTAGCGCGCACCTTCGGCCACTCATGGGTAGTGGTAGCTGGAGCAGTCGCCGCTTGTCCTGTTGTGAGCAGTCAGGGACCCTGATGCTATGTAGTTAGATAGCTACTAGCGGACTGTCCGCCTCGACCACTCTATTGTGGGCTGGAGGGTAGTACAGTCGTCACAGACCCAAGCCTCTCGGCCATACAGGGGTCGTGGTGTCTAGAGAGGTGGCGGGGGTGACCATGGAGCATGCATGCACTTTTGCATATGATGCACGGTGCATCTGTGGGGATATTTTGCATACATGCTTACTAGATATTAGTTGCATGTGATTGTGTACTGTTGCATTTGTCTGAGCTATGTATGCTGCATATGGATGTCATGCTGCATACATGTCATTTACTTTACATATATTTGCAGACGTATATATATTGCACAGGTGTCCGGAGTATGTTATTGACTCGGTGGGTTTACGGATCATGGTATCAGGGGGTTGGTTCTTTTCGGGTATGTACATTCACGTTATATGCTTTTATTATGTCTGGTATGTTCATGCACAGTCATTATATCAGGTATAGATAGATGAGTTGTGTTATGTTAGCATATTCTTATTCTTTGCTTATGGAGACTATATCCTTTGATTCCTATATCTTTATGTAGACCATGCTTTATCCTGTCTATACCCGCTGAGTTCCCTGTACTCACTACCCCGTTTATATTATGTTGGTTCCAGGCAGTAGGTAGATGATATGGAGATGCTTGGAGTATGTTGCTGGCCGGTTCCCCCTTCCCACGTCATATCCGGAGCACCTTTTTGGTTTTGTTTTCTCTTTCCCTACCCTTCGATTTTGTTGGATTTAGAGTTGTGAAAACGAACTATGTTTGATTCGTGTATTGTGGACTTATGCCTGTGGTATTTTGTGGACTTTCGCATTTGTGGGTTCTTTATTCGTTTTTCCGCTGTGTTTTTGATATATATCTGTGTGGGCTAGATATTTAACTGCGTGGTTGTGTTTCTTTTGTGCATAAATATTCCAGCCGCCTGTGGCTGACGTATTTTGTTTGTACGGATGTTTCCGATTGTCACCGGTACAGGGGAGATGCTGTCGAAATTTTTCGGGAGGTATTTCCTCGGGGGGGGGGGGGGCGTGACAATTTAGTGGTATCAGAGCAGGTACGATACCTGTCTTGTTATGTGTTCTGGTTTTTCGAGATTTTTCTGATACCAATTTAGTGGTATCAGAGCGGGTTTACGAGGCCTATTTCTTTTCGGGTTTTGGATTTTTGGAGGTTTTCGTTATTTCGTGTTTTAGTTTTGAGGTTACGATATCTATTTCTCGGGTCTTGGATTTCCGAGGGTTGCGAGATTTACCAGTTTTACGAGGACTCCGAAGTTACGAGGGTTTTCACTCGGGATCCATTTTTTTTCTTTTTTTTTCTCTTCTTCCGATGTGACTGTCCGGATGTTGGGATTAGGCAGCGGCAGGATATCTCCAAGCTATAGGATGTAAGTTAAATCACTGTGTATTATAGTGTTGTAGTCTTACCTTGTGGTTCTTATCAGGAATGAAGCGCGGAGATAGGACCCCTCGTCCGCGTCGTGGTCCGGGGCGACCCCGGAAGCAGCCTATCGAGTCAGTAGAGGTTGAGCCAGAGGAGCACGAGGCGGATTCTGTTGGGGATCCTGCAGGCGTGGAGGTTGACAGTAGCCGACAGACTCCTCAGACTTCTATGAGAAATCCGGGTGTTCAGACTCAGGCGGTTTCTCCGAGATTACCCCCAGTTATCCCTACTCCGGTTGCTACTCCTTGGGTGAGGGATAGAGCCCGTATCCCATTATTGGCTCGGTCGGTGAAGGATCGATTTACTCTATTTCATGGGGTTCCCGACCCGACGGTTGCTCGGTCTTGGTTGGGAAATGTGGAGGATACTTTCGAGTACATGTCGTGTACCGAAGAAGAAAAAGCCGAATTAGCTGCGTACCACCTTCGAGATCAGGCTGTTACATGGTGGAAGATGCAGAAGACACTTGTTGGAGACCAGAGCATCACATGGACTTTATTCCGAGAGGCATTCGAGAGACAGTATTTCCCAGCTCCTTATCGTATGGCACGTCGACAGGAATTCTTACATCTGAAGCAGGGTGATCGGTCTGTGATGGAGTATGATGCGGAGTTTAACCGATTGGCTGAGTATTGCCCTCATTTAGTTGCCCAGGAGAGTGATCGGTTAGATCAGTTCACTCAGGGTCTTGCAGTATATATCCGTATCAGGATGTCTGGCTTCACTCCTAGTACGTACCGGGAGGCGTTGGATAGAGCTCTGATGATTGAGATGACACAACAGCAAATTTCCCTAGAAAAAGGAAAGGATAAGCAAAATGCTCAGAGTACGACCTCGACTCGAAACAACAGAACCAAGGTCAAGAAACGGAAGAAATGGCAGGGATCCCGGGCTACTTCAGGGGAGTCCCATCGATTATCGAAGACAGGACGATCATCTGTTGGTTCTTCTAGACCTCCTCAGAAGGATTACTCTGGGGAACTCAGATGTTTTAGATGTGGTGCTGAGGGTCACGCTAAACCTAACTGCCCATTGAGCCAAGATATATGTTACTACTGCAAGCTTCCGGGGCATGTGAGCCGCGATTGTACTCTGAAGGCTCAGTTACAGGCTGCTAAGGTTACTCCTCAAGAAAGTCATAATACTCAGACTCTAAGGCAGAAGGGACCGCAGAAGACACAGGGTATCCCACATCCGCAGCATATTCCACCTTCTCAGGCACATGCATATCACATTCAGAGTTAGCAGTGCCCAGCAGTAGCAGTGGCTATGCAGTATTTCACCGCTGCTCCGTCACATCAGATGTATCCGGCACATCAGAGTTTTCCGACGCCACCTAGCTCATGTCCAGTGGTCCAGCCTCAGCAGTTAGCTACTACTCCATCAGCACAGTTCTAGACTGGCACTGAGATGCCGCCAGCAGGCACGGAGGCAGGACGGGTTTATGCTATTACTCGAGAGGAGGCACAGCGGGCCGAGGGATCGGTCTTTCGGGGTATGATTACTGTTTATACTTTTCCCGCAGAATTATTGATAGATACTGGTAGTTCTCATTCCTTCATTTCTCGGATATTTCTGAGTAAGATTTGTAGATTACCGGTCCATCGGACTCATACATTAGTGGTATCCCTACCCTCGGGAGAGATATTAAATATCAGTCAGGAGATTAGAGATTGTCCATTGGGTTTCGAGGGTCAGACCCTTACAGTGGACTTGCAGGTTCTGGATATGTTAGACTTTGACATCATTTTGGGCATGGATTGGTTGGCCAGATATTACGCTACCGTGGATTGCAGCGCGAGAGTGGTTACATTTAGACCTCCGGGTCTACCGTCCTGGGTTTTCATGGGTACTAAGGATGAGGGGATTTCTATCATCTCAGCTATGCAAGCTCAGAGATTATTGTCTCAAGGATGCCAGGGGTATTTGTTATCTATGATTAAGACTGATCAGGATCATACCCCACCGCTTTCTGACATTCCTATAGTTCGGGAGTACCCCGATGTATTTCCAGAGGAATTACCTGGCTTGCCCCCAAAAAGGCAAGTGGAGTTCACGGTTGAGTTGATTCCGGGGACAATACCGGTATCAAAGGCTCCATATCGCATGGCACCTAAAGAATTGGAGGAGTTAAAAGTACAATTACAGGAGCTACTGGATAGAGGGTTTATCCGTCCTAGCGTGTCTCCGTGGGGAGCTCCAGTACTCTTTGTGAAGAAAAAGGACGGATCGATGAGATTGTGCATCGACTATCGGCAGCTGAATGCAGTGACTATTAAGAATAAATATCCGCTGCCACGTATAGAGGATCTGTTTGATCAGCTCAAGAATACTTGTGTGTATTCTAAGATTGATCTGCGCTCTGGCTATCATCAGCTCAGTGTGAGAGGTTCAGATATACAGAAGACAGCCTTCCGTACTCGATATGGACACTATGAGTTCTTGGTAATGCCATTTGGGCTTACCAATGCTCCAGCAGTTTTCATGGATCTGATGAATAGGGTATTTCTGGAGTTCCTGGATCAGTTCGTGATTGTGTTCATCGATGACATATTGATATATTCTCGATCCGAAGAAGAACATGGGCGACACCTTCGTATAGTATTGGAGACGCTCCAGCGAGAACGTCTCTATGCAAAATTCAGCAAATGTGCATTCTGGTTATCTTCTGTGGGTTTTTTGGGACATATTGTTTCTAGCAGTGGTATATCCGTGGACCCACAAAAGATAGAGGCTGTTACCAGTTGGGAGCAGCCAAAGTCTGTACAGGAGATTCGTAGCTTTCTTGGTCTGGCAGGGTATTATCGCAGATTTGTTGAGGGCTTCTCTAGCATAGCTCTACCGTTGACTCAGTTGACCAGGAAAGGGGTGAAGTTTTGCTGGACAGAGTCTTGCGAGACGAGTTTTCAGGAACTGAAGCGAAGACTCATTTCTGCACCTATATTAGTGCTTCCTTCCGGAGATGATGGCTTCGTACTTTATACAGATGCATCATTTCAGGGGTTAGGCGCAGTACTCATGCAGCACGGACGGGTAGTTTCTTATGCCTCACGTCAGTTGAAGGAGCATGAGAAGAATTATCCGGTGCATGACCTGGAGTTGGCAGCCATTATATATGCGCTAAAAATCTGGAGACATCATCTATACGGGATTACCTTCGAGATATTCACAGACCATAAGAGTCTTAAGTATCTATTTACTCAGAGAGAATTGAACTTAAGACAGAGAAGATGGATGGAATTCTTGAAGGACTATGACTGTACGATCAACTACCACCCAGGGAAAGCGAACGTAGTAGCCGATGCGTTGAGTAGGAAATCCCGAGGAGTTCTTGCCTGCCACCGTGTGATGGTTACAGAACTGGTACAGAAATTTTCTGAGTTGGGATTAGTAGAGCAGGGTCAGGCTGAGCGGGGTATTCTGTTATCTATGGTTGCCCAGTCACCCATTGTAGAGAGGATTAAAGAGGCTCAGGCTACTGATCAGCATCTGCAGTTTCTGTGTAGCAGAATTACCTCAGGACAGCAGACAGGGTTTTCTTGTGATGGAAAGGGGATTCTATACTTCCGGGGGAGATTGTGTGTTCCTGAGCTACCTTCTTTGAGGGAGGACCTACTTCAGGAAGCACACCGATCCAGATTTGCGATTCATCCTGGTGGTACACGTATGTATAGGGATCTGAGACGTTCTTATTGGTGGGCTGGCATGAAGAAGGACATCGCGGATTTCGTTGCACGATGCCTTGTATGTCAGCAGGTGAAGGCTGAACACCAGAGACCCGCTGGCTTGCTCCAGAAGATACAGATACCGGAGTGGAAATGGGAGCATATCACGATGGATTTCGTCGTGGGTCTACCCAGAACCCGACGAACACATGATACGATTTGGGTGATCGTGGATCGATTAACCAAATCTGCTCATTTCCTTCCGATCCGTAGGACGGACTCATTAGATCGATTGGCAGAGTTGTATTGTAGAGAGATTATCAGACTTCACGGTGTACCTCTCAGTATTATTTCAGATAGACAGAGTTACGATTCAGTACCGCTTTCCACCCCCAGATAGACGGTCAGTCAGAGCGTACTATACAGACATTAGAGGACTTATTGAGATCATGTGTCATAGACTTCGGAGGTAGTTGGGAAGATCATTTACATTTAGCAGAATTTGCCTACAACAACAGTTATCATTCAGCGATACAGATGGCACCTTATGAGGCGTTGTATGGCAGAGCCTGTAGATCTCCCACCCTATGGGTAGAAGTTGGGGAATCCCAGATTTTGGGGCCACAGAGCCTTCAGCGTGATGCAGAAATGGTTCGTACTATCAGGCGCAGGTTGTCAGAGGCTCAGGATCGGCAGAAGAGTTATGCAGATCGTAGACGGAGACCGTTAGAGTTTGCTGTTGGTGATCATGTATTCTTACGGGTATCCCCTACTAAAGGAGTAAAAAGGTTTGGATTGAAGGGTAAGTTAACACCTCGCTATGTCGGACCCTTCCAGATTCTCGAGAGGATTGGAGCAGTAGCTTACCGGCTGGCGCTACCACCATCTCTAGCTGGCATTCACGATGTATTCCATGTATCTATGCTGAGGAGATACGTATCCGATCCGACACATGTTCTGTCAGATATATCCGTTCCTATTCAGCCTGATGTTACTTACGAGGAGGTTCTGGACCATAGGGAGCGTCAGTTGCGGAACAAGACAGTCCGACTGGTTAAAGTCGGATGGCAGCATCATTCTGACGAGGAGGCTACTTGGGAGCTGGAGGATACGATCCGAGCTCGATACCCTCACCTGTTTACTTGAGGTATGTGGGCTAGAGTTCTTTCAGCATTTATACTGTTGGTTTATATTCTAGTGGTTGCTGTTGGTTATAGCGAAATTTGGGGACCAAATTTTTATTAGTGGGGGAGAATGTAATATATGCGAATTTAATTTAGGGTTATCGTGGAATAACCTTAGGAAAATTTTTAAGAATTTTTAGAAATTTTTCTAGAGCTAAACGGAGTCCATAGGACTCCGTATGAGGGATACGCCGACGGGGCTAGATAAAGGCAGGTTTAGAATACCCAAATTAAGCGGGAATTGATTAAGGCTAGACTTAGGCCTTAATTAAGCTAACCTAGGGGTGGGATTGATTTCTTTATAAAGCCCGAAGCCTCCCGGTTCACCTTCGGCTTCTCTATTCCTCCCCTGCGCCTCACGATCTCAGACGCCACGCGACCGAGACCGGCGATCGCTTCTTCCCTCGGTGTCGCCGGCGAGGAGCGGATCTTGGAGCATTGAAGGGAAGAAAGGTTAGTAGAACCGAAACCCTCCTTCTCCCCGATCCCTTTTCCTTTCTCTGACCTCGGTAAACAACAGCGACGGAGCTCGGTTTGGGGATTTCGCCGGCTGTCGGGAGGAAACCGAGGGCATCGACGTTGGATCTGGGCATCGACGACCGGTTGTGTGAGGTAACGCCCATTGTTTCCTTCCGATTTCCCTGTTTTGTTCGTCGGCAAGAACAAGTCGAGCCCTAAACTTCGATCTCGGAGGTAAGGGTTTGGTTTTGGTTGTGAATTCGAACCTTGATCTTTTCTGGTGTTGATTCGGGTGGTTTTCTTTGGGAGGCAGAGATCGGTGTCTTGTTTCTGGCCACCATAGCTTGACTAGATCAACTCCTCCACCGGATCTGTGATCGTACTCTAGCCGTGATCTTGAGGTAAGCGATTTGGTCTTCTTTTGTTTGATCGGGAATTCGAAACCCTGATCTGTTCTTCTAGAGGTGATGCGGGGGATTTTTCTGAGAAGCAGAGCTTGATGTTGTGATTCCGGGCACTACAGATCTGCTGGGGATTACTCTTCTACATCATATTTGTGACCATCTCCGGCAATTGAAGAGCAGAGGTAAGGACACCAGTAGGTTGTTGTTGTTAACAGATTGTTGCGATGTTTTCTTGCTGTTCTTCCTTCTTGATCCGGTTTGTAGGGTTGTCATATGTAGTTTTCTGATATAGGGAATTGAGGTATGGTTTAACTCATCTTCTCTTGATGCATCAGTGTATCTATTGGATTTTTGTTTTTCAGTGGAATCCCTATATTCTTGATCCGGATCATAGGCAGAAGCAACCAGAATCGATTTATTTAGGTGTTAGAGATTCTTGGTGTACTGTTTCACTAGGAGTTCTGGAAATTAGGGTGATCAGGCTTAGTCAACAGTGATAAAAGTTTTGTGCTAGGTAATTGGAGGCTTTGAGGTATGAATAAACCTAATCAAAGGTGATTAGGGGTTTTTAGGGCTGCATTGCTCTAGGTAGTAACAGGAGGTTGGATGATAATTGAGGACCTAATGGATATTTAATTTAGCTTAGCCAGTGGAAAGGAGTAGTAATCACTATTAGCTAAATACTTTAAGTCGGTTATTTATTTTTGGTGTACACATATATAGTTATATAAATTTGTATATGTGATACAGGACCTTGATTGACGACGAGTTGCGCGACGTGGTGGTTCTGTTGATTTCGGGATATATCGAGGCGGGTATTTCTTCCTAAATTTCTATTTAGCTCCTTGAACTTTAAAGCATGGTTATATGTTTTTGGATATTTAGGTTGCATTCCTTAAATCCTATTATTTGTTGCTTTCCTGCTTGTCTCTTTTGCTTGATCTTTGATATGATCTGGGTTGCTTCGTTACAGTCTCTATTCTTGTTATTTGTGACTCTATTGTTTATACACATGTAGAGTGTTGTAGGGAGGACTGTATTGGATATTTGTGGGCTATACCTGTCTAGGTTGTGATTGGTATGGGTTATAGGTCCTACAGGTTTACCATTCCATTTGCATAGTGGTATGTGTAGTTACGTCTGTTGTGGTTATTGGAGGCGTTTATGAGGGGGAAGGTTGTTGCATGGATGATGATTATATATATGTATATCATGCTCATCATTCATTGCATCTGATGACCGTTGTCTCCCTTGTGGTTGAGAAGGTCATCAGTTGGTTTGGTTTAGCGCGCACCTTCGGCCACTCATGGTGTCGCTTGTCCTGTTGTGCCACCCGGTCACGAGGTTTAGTGAGATCCGGCGTTGTGAGCAGCCAGGGACCCCGATGCTATGTAGTTAGATAGCTACTAGCGGACTGTCCGCCTCGACCACTCTATTGTGGGCTGGAGGGTAGTATACAGGGGTCGTGGTGTCTAGAGAGGTGGCGGGGGTGACCATGGAGCATGCATGCACTTTTGCATATGATGCACGGTGCATCTGTGGGGATATTTTGCATACATGCTTACTAGATATTAGTTGCATGTGACTGTGTACTGTTGCATTTGTCTGAGCTATGTATGCTGCATATGGATGCCATGCTGCATACATGTCATTTACTTTACATATATTTGCAGACGTATATATATTGCACAGGTGTCCGGAGTATGTTATTGACTCGGTGGGTTTACGGATCATGGTATCAGGGGGTTGGTTCTTTTCGGGTATGTACATTCACGTTATATGCTTTTATTATGTCTGGTATGTTCATGCACAGTCATTATATCAGGTATAGATAGATGAGTTGTGTTATGTTAGCATATTCTTATTCTTTGCTTATGGAGACTATATCCTTTGATTCCTATATCTTTATGTAGACCATGCTTTATCCTGTCTATACCCGCTGAGTTCCCTGTACTCACTACCCCGTTTATATTATGTTGGTTCCAGGCAGTAGGTAGATGATATGGAGATGCTTGGAGTATGTTGCTGGCCGGTCCCCCTTCCCACGTCATATCCGGAGACCTTTTTTTGGTTTTGTTTTCTCTTTCCCTACCCTTCGATTTTGTTGGATTTAGAGTTGTGAAAACGAACTATGTTTGATTCGTGTATTGTGGACTTATGCCTGTGGTATTTTGTGGACTTTCGCATTTGTGGGTTCTTTATTCGTTTTTCCGCTGTGTTTTTGATATATATCTGTGTGGGCTAGATATTTAACTGCGTGGTTGTGTTTCTTTTGTGCATAAATATTCCAGCCGCCTGTGGCTGACGTATTTTGTTTGTACGGATGTTTCCGATTGTCACCGGTACAGGGGAGATGCTGCCGAAATTTTTCGGGAGGTATTTCCTCGGGGGGGCGTGACAAAACTATTTTTCCTTGATAGTATATGCCCTAAATAATGCCTACACGAAATTTCATGATTTTTGGATTTTTGTAGAATTTTCTAGGGGTTCCTGAAGTTGGCTGATTTTGAAATTCAGCTACTATCAGAGCTCCGATCGATCCATGGATCGATTGGAGTGCCTGAATCGATCCGTGGATCGATTCAGAAGGCAAGTCTCCCGCGAGCAGAAGCTCGCTGGATCGATCAGCCGATCGATCCAGGATCGATTCAGAAAGGTTCAATCGATTGGAACCCAACTCCAATCGATCCAAGTTGCTGATTTTGGCTGGGAAAGCCTGATTTCAGCATCTTTAAACCTAATTTAGTCTAGATAACCTTTCCAAACCCCTGAAAATACATTTGTATACATAAAAAGGGTGTTTTCGTGTGGAAAACAAGGATGGATTGGTTAAGGAAGGCTAAGTTGAAGTTTAGGTTGAGGTTTGTTTCAAATTTTGAATATTTGAACCTCAAAACTTCTAAAATTGGGTTTCCTAAAGTTTTGGGGATTCCAAGTCATTGTTGGTGCAATGACAGAAGTTACCACCATGTCTTTAGGGGGAGGGACTCTTTAAAGACATGAAAATTATTTTTCATGAACCTTGGAAGGTGGTCAACCTTCCGTTAAGAACATGCTCAAGGTTGAGCGTTTGAACTTTAATGGGGAGTGGATATCCTCATTGTTCAAGTGGCTTCAAGTGGATAATGCTCAAGGATGGGCATTTGCCTATATTGGGGGAGAATGTAGGGTTAAGGTTAATGAAGGGTATGGGACCTTCATTATCGTGTTGGTCACAACGAGTGAAGTTGTGAACAACGATGAGCAACTCTTCAGGGGGAGAGTTTTCAACAATGGGGCATTTGTTGAAGAGTGCCCAAAATTGAGGCACGGGTTGATGTGTGCTCAAAGATGGTTTGATGTGTGCCAATAGGGGGAGAATGAAAGGGAGTAAGTTAGGCTTTCATTACCTAGAGGGAGTTTGCCCTCTTAGGGGGAGAATGAAGGGCTTAACTTATGTATTCATTACCTAGTGGCATGAAGAAGGTTTAGGCTATGGGATTAGCCTAACTTACATGTGGTATTGTAAGTGATAGTGTTGGTATTGTCAAACATCAAAAAGGGGGAGATTGTTGGTGCAACATCCCTCAGGTCAAGGTTGACCTGGTTGACCAAGCTTGAGTCTTGGTTTGGGTTTCGATGTTTGACAATGCAAGGTTGATTGAAGAAGAGTCAAGTAGGTAAAGGGATGACCGGATACTTGACTGGGAAGTCCTAGTGAGTGAAGCTAGGCAGGAGGAAAATCCTGGTGAGTGAAGCCAGGTGAAAGACCTAGTGAGTGAAGCTAGGCAATTGGGAAGTCCTAGTGAGTGAAGCTAGGCAGGAGGAAAATCCTGGTGAGTGAAGCCAGGTGAAAGACCTAGTGAGTGAAGCTAGGCAATTGGGAAGTCCTAGTGAGTGAAGCTAGGCAGGAGGAAAATCCTGGTGAGTGAAGCCAGGTGAAAGACCTAGTGAGTGAAGCTAGGCAATTGGGAAAGACCTAGTGAGTGAAGCTAGGCAATTGGGAAAGTCCTGGTGAGTGAAGCCAGGCAAGAGGAATCCAAATGGGTCAAGGTTGACCAGACATTTGGTGAGAGTCCAAGTAGGTCAAAGTGATTGACCGGATACTTGGCACGAGAAAGAAAAGTCCAAGTAGGTCAGAGGGTCTGACCGGATACTTGGCAAGAAGAGAAAAGTCCAAGTGGGTCAAAGGGATTGACCAGACACTTGGTGAGAGAGTCCTAGCTGGTCAAGGGTGACCGGATGCTAGGTCTTATGTACTAACAAGTCATGGTTGACTAGATGTTGGTTTAGGGGGCTTTAGATTTGGTTTTGGACAAAAACCAAGGTTTGGATTGATCCGTGGATTGATCCAGCAGGTTTGGATTGATCCGTGGATTGATCCAGCAGGTTTGGATTGATCCGTGGATCGATCCAGCAGATTTGGATCGATCCGTGGATCGATCCAGAAGATCTGGATCGATCCGCCGATCGATCCGGTGAGTCCCCGCGAACAAAGCACCTCTGGATCGATCCGTGGATCGATCCCAATCGATCGAGAGGGATTCTGTTCGCGGTGATAACCGGATCGATCCGTGGATCGATCCAGAATTTTCCAGAGCACAGAGGCGATCGATCCGTGGATCGATCCAAAGCCTCCCCGATCAATTGGGATTCGACCGTTGGCGTCGTTTATAGCTGTTGTAGTGCGATTCCTTCAGCAGAACTTCACCGATTCATTCCAGATTCATCACAGCTCCTCCCCAGCACTCTCTAAGCTCCTCACCGCCAGTTCTTGAAGGTTCTTGGAGGTTCATCCAAGTCAAGAGGCGAGTTGCAACGAGAAGAAGAAGAAGCTAGGGTTTTTACTGCATCTCTTGTAAGCTTTTGCTTATTCTTTACTACCCTTTCTTCTACTTGTATTGAGAGTCTTGTAGGGCTTCTCCGCCTTCGGTAGTTACCGAAAAGGAGTGTTTATTAGTGGAGGTGTGTGTGTGTGCGTGGATCCTTGGACTAGTCACCTCTTGTGAGGTGGATACCAAGTAAAATCCTATTGTTAGCATTGTTGTAGTTTGTTTCTTTGTATTCCGCTGCGCATCACTTTGAAGAAACAAGCAACGAAGCACGACGAGCACACGCGAAGCTATTCACCCCCCTCTAGCTACTTTTGGTCCTAACATATAGTTCATCCCACTCCTCAGGATAGTCATCATCTCCCTCATCTAGGGTGTATATCTATCTTTCGGGATCAAGTTCTATAAGATTTTCGATTCCCTCTTCATCCTTTTTTTCCTGATGTCAGTATCTACTTTAATATTCTCCTTAATCAGTTTATCCCTAAGTTTTTTTCTATCCTCATGGGTTTCATTGGAGTATCTAAACTGCTAGATTTTCCTTTATCCCCTCGTCTTTTTCATCACTTCTTCGTTCCGCGCCAAGTAGATATAGGTGTCTTCAAATTTCAGTCTCGCCCTAAGACTATTTTATTCAACCGAATTCCCCCTCAAGGGGAATGACGCCACAAAATTTTCCTTATGCATCTCCCTTCTCCTCCTCCTTTTCCTACCCAATGGATATATGATTTACCTCCAATTCCTAGTACCAACGATTTTCTCAATGATCCCTCTATTGCTTTTGCTTTATCTAAACTAAAGGGGGCAAAATTCAGCTTACCCCATTTGATTGTGGAAGGTTTGATGTTCCCTTTTGGAATAAGTAACATTGACACTCCCCTGAATGACTCTTTTGGTATGTATAAACATTTTGCACTACATTTACTGATTGGTATATCTCCTCTATAATGGTGCCCAATTCTTGCGTTTCAGCTGATGCTCTTCTTCCGGCTTTCATGTATAAGAACACTACTATGACTAAGTCTTTTGTGAATAATCTCGGAGAAGAATGGCTGCAAACTTGCCGAGCTAATCCTAATTCCTCTACCCTGGGGCTGCTGTCTAAAGAAGAGCAAAAAGCAGAAGTTGTGGCAACCATGGAAGAGGAAGAAGGACAACCCTTCATTGCCTTAGTAAAAAAACCAAAGCTTACTAAGGATGTTCCTTTTAGCGACCTTTTTGGTACTTTTGTGCAAGCTCCTCTCGTTCCGACGCTTATTTCTTTTGAGAGAGGTAAGGCACCAATGCCCCCTATCCATATTATCTCCAATCCTACTCTTAGGATGATGAGACCTGCTCTACTCATCCCCTCCTCTTCTGCTATTGTTCCAACTCCTTCTGCTTCTGCTTCTGAGATGGTTGTTATCCCCTCTGTATCTTCTCAAACTCTTGCACTGGCCTTGCCTCCTTTGGCTTCTGGGCTGCGAGCAAAATGAACACTTTGCCGGAGATCTTCTCCAAGTGCAGGGCCCTCAGCGATTCGTGCTTCGATGACTGAATCAGCACCCCTTGCATTACCACCTTCCATCCCCTCTAGCTCTTCTTCTGCTGCTCTTGTTTCTACTACTTATTTCCCTTCTATTACATCTTCTTCCTCCCTACCTTCTTCTTCTTCAGTTCCCTCACCTTTATTCAGACAAGCTCTGGGTCTACCTTCCCAAATGGGGCAGACTCCTGATTCCCCTAGTTATGGTTCTCTCCAGTTACAAGGCCTATTGGCTGAATCTTGGCTACATAGCCAAGAGCAATTAAGGGGCATCAATATTTCAGATTAGGTTGACAATCACAGTCGCCAAGCTATTGCTGTACGTATTCTTAGTTATAGGTTACTACCTACCTATCATTTTTCCTAATCTTCATTATTATTCTGTATAGTTTCTTGCTTCAAGTATTCACATAGACCAGCTACTTATGGCTCAGGACCGGGAGAACAGTAAGCTAAAAGCTTAAATAGAAACATTGAAAGCTACTCTCCCTCCTTCTCACAATGACATGACTCAGCTGCAAGAGAAAATAGTCTCGCAAGATCAACAACTAAGGGTACTGAGGGAGGAATTACATGAATCACAACAATTATTGAAAGACAAAGAGCTCGAAAGGATAACTTTGGAGCTACAGGTGGACCGATTACATTCTGGTCTTCGACTGGAAATTGCTTTGAAGGAGAAAGCTCTCTCAGATGTTTCTCATAAAATCCTTGTTTTAGAGAAAGTAGAGAGGCTTCATAATGCCTTTCTTTCTGAGCAGACTCAAGATTCAGCTTCACATGACTTTGTTATTCTACAGGAACAAGAACAAAGAAAGGCTCAAGATGTCGAGTTATCATTGCTCCAAAAGGAACTGGAACAACTTAAATTGGAGAAAGACACTCTCAAAGATCAAGATGCTAAAATACAGGCTGAATTTCAAGATTATAATGAGCAGGAGGAAAACCGATGGGAAGAGAGACGCCTAGCTTATCTAAAATCTCCGGCGTTTGTTAAAGAATATGTTCGTCGAATTGTAGGAGCTTTAAATCATTCTGTGTCAAGAATTCTTTAATAACTGAGAGAGGGTGGTTATCTACCTAGGGAACCTTCTTCTTCATTCATAAGCCGTCGCAGACTCAACAAAGAACTACCCGAAGATTTAACAAGTCATTTTAAGTAAGCATGGCTATGTATTTAGAAAGATTGGTAATGAAAGAACTTGCAAAGAAAAGACTTGTAATGAAAGGAATTGTAACTGAAAAATCTGTAATTAAGTGATTGCAATATCAGGAGAAAGTTTGATACTTACCTGTTTCTTTTTCTAGTTTGTGTTAGCTTGAGATTGCTTCCTTTGAAATGCTTCCGGAAACTGAGCATAAGTGCTACTTTATTCAATAATTACTGGATTAATCCTCGGAATTAATTCTTGTTTTAATAAACTCCTTTGCCGATAATATCTTCCTTGACCATATAATTTTGAGCAGTAAAATTTCCCACAATCTCTCTGAATTTCACTCAGGTAGGCATGTGCCGAGTATCATTCATACTTTAAAAGAACGGGTAATTCCGAGCGATTTTATGTGAGGAACTTCATGGGATTTTTGAGCTCTTAGCTGAGTATAATAATCCGGGTGGTTTTAAATAAAGAGCCCCATATGATCGAGCCTTCAGATAGGAAATGTAATGTATATATATGTATATATGGAATCCCCCTCGAACCTTGGCTTTTGATTCAGCGTGGAATACCAAATGATTTTTGTAAAGGAATCTGTATAACTTTGAATTTACCTCGACAATATAATCCCGATAGATTATGCTTTTATGACAGTTTAAAGTCTCTGGTTCCCCCCATAAAGACCCGTCCGAGTTACTTTATGAGATTTCCCGATCGTCTATGTTCTGTGATAGTTTAAAGTCTCCGGTTCCTCCCATGAAGACCCGCCCGAGTTACTTCATGAGATTTCCCGATCGACTGTGTTCTGTGATAGTTTAAAGTCTCCGGTTCCTCCCATGAAGACCCGTCCGAGTTAATTCATGAGATTTCCCGATCGACTGTGTTCTGTGATAGTTTAAAGTATCCGGTTCCTCCCATGAAGACCCGTCCGAGTTATTTCATGAGATTTCCTGATCGACTATGTTCTGTGATAGTTTAAAGTCTCCGGTTCCTCCCATGAAGACCCGTCCGAGTTACTTCATGAGATTTATCGATCGACTATGTTCTGTGATAGTTTAAAGTCTCCGGTTCTTCCCATGAAGACCCGTCTGAGTTACTTCATGAGATTTCCCGATCGACTGTGTTCTGTGATAGTTTAAAGTCTCCGGTTCCTCCCATGAAGACCCGTCCGAGTTACTTCATGAGATTTCTCGATCGACTGTGTTCTGTGATAGTTTAAAGTCTCCAGTTCCTCCCATGAAGACTCGTCAGAGTTACTTCATGAGATTTCCTGATCGACAATGTTCTGTGATAGTTTAAAGTCTCTGGTTCCTCCCATAAAGACCCGTCCGAGTTACTTCATGAGATTTCCTGATCGATTGTGTTCTGTGATAGTTTAAAGTCTCCGGTTCCTCCCATGAAGACCCGTCCGAGTTACTTCATGAGATTTCCCGATCGACTATGTTCTGTGATAGTTTAAAGTCTTTGGTTCCTCCCATGAAGACCCGTCCGAGTAACTTCATGAGATTTCTCGATCGACTACGTTCTGTGATAGTTTAAAGTCTCCGGTTCTTCCCATGAAGATCCGTCCGAGTTACTTCATGAGATTTCCCGATCGACTGTGTTCTGTGATAGTTTAAAGTCTCCAGTTCCTCCCATGAAGACCCGTCCGAGTTACTTCATGAGATTTCCCGATCGACTATGTTCTGTGATAGTTTAAAGTCTCCAGTTCCTCCCATGAATACCCGTCTGAGTTACTTCATGAGATTTCCCGATCGACTGTGTTCTGTGATAGTTTAAAGTCTCCGAAGACCGTCCGGGTTACTTCATGAGATTTCCTGATCGACTATGTTCTGTGATAGTTTAAAGTCTCCGGTTCCTCCCATGAAGACCCGTCTGAGTTACTTCATGATATTTCTCGATCGACTATGTTCTGTGATAGTTTAAAGTCTCCGGTTCATGAAGACCCGTCCGAGTTACTTCATGAGATTTCTCGATCGACTGTGTTCTGTGATAGTTTAAAGTCTCCGGTTCCTCCCATGAAGACCTGTCCGAGTTACTTCATCAGATTTCCCGATCGACTATGTTCTATGATAGTTTAAAGTCTCTGGTTCCTCCCATGAAGACCCATCCGAGTTACTTCATGAGATTTCCCGATCGACTATGTTCTGTGATAGTTTAAAGTCTCCGGTTCTTCCCATGAACACCCGTCCAAGTTACTTTATGAGATTTCCCGATCGACTATGTTCTGTGATAGTTTAATGTCTCCGGTTCCTCCGATGAAGATCCGTCCGAGTTACTTCATGATATTTCCCGATCGACTATGTTCTGTGATAGTTTAAAGTCTCCGGTTCCTCCCATGAAGACCCGTACGAGTTACTTCATGAGACTTCCCGATCGACTGTGTTCTGTGATAGTTTAAAGTCTCCGGTTCCTCCCATGAAGACCCGCCCGAGTTACTTCATGAGATTTCCCGATCAACTATGCTTTGATGCAAAACTATAATGCTTGCACTGACCTTGTAATGGTTTAATGCTTCTGAGTTTTTCTTAAGGAAATTGGATAGGTCCTTCCTTAAGGTTCCCTATTGTTGATCGCTTGAATAGATTATAATAGTTTGGCCAATGATTGTCAAACTGTTTGAACCACATTTATTTCTCGGGCGACATTTGTCTTGCATTGTATCTATTGAAAGAAATAGAGTACATACACTATAAGCATACTTGTCCTTAGTTCGCCGGGAACTTGCTTCAAATAATTTGAATTTGTTCCTCCAGATGTACTCTTGAATAATGTGATCTTGTTAGGTTCAGTAAGGCTATAAATGATTTGCACTCCAAGGATGCCCAAGAATTTTTCCTTCAGTATCCTGAAGATAATATGAACCCGATGCGAGTTTCTCTATCACTTTGTAAGGTCCTCCCCTTTGTGGTGCTAACTTGCTGACATCCCCAACGGGTTTAACACGCTTCCATACTAAATCTCCTACTTGGAAAAATCTTGGGATAACTCTTCTGTTATAATTTTGTCTCATTCGTTGTCGATATGAGGTGAGACGAGCTGCAGCCTTGTCTCTAATTTCTTCTATCAAGTCTAGCTCCATGAGTCATCAACCAACATTGTCCTCATCATATAATTGTTTTCTATCAGATTCTACTCCCACTTCGATGGGAATTATTGCTTCTCCCCCGTAAACTAATTGAAAAGGAGTAATTCCTGTTGCTTCTCGAGGTGTAGTATGATAGGCCCAAAGAACACTAGGTAATTCATCTACCCAGCTACCTCCAACATGATCCAGTTTGGTTTTTAAGCCCCTTATGATTTCTCTATTGGTTACTTCTGCTTGACCATTACTTTGTGGATACGCCACGGAGGTGAATACCTGAATAATGCCATAACTCTTGCACCAGTCTAGGATTCTGTCTCCTTGAAATTACTTTCCATTATCAGAAACTAACTTATGAGGGATACCGAATCTGCATATGATATTTTTCCATAGGAATTTAATAACTGCATCTTCAGTAATCCGAGCAAGTGATTCCGTTTCTACCCATTTACAGAAATTGTCTACTGCTACTAATAGAAACCTTCTTTGTGCAGCTGCCATAGGAAATGGGCCCACTGATCAAAGGGACAGGAGACTATAGAGGTCCTCAATAACTGCGTAGGATGATGCGGAATATTTTGATGTTTCTGACAAGAAATACAAGTTCTTACCAATTTATTAGCATTCTCGTGTAGAGTAGGCCAGAAATATCCTGCTAATAAAATTTTGCGAGCTAAGGATTTTCCTCCTATATGACTACCACATGAGCCTTGATGAACCTCCTGTAAAATAAATTGTATATCTTCTGTGCCAACACACTTTAGCAAAGGTCTGGAGAAAGCTCTCTTATATAACTGCTCCCCTATCATAGTATACTGAGCAGCTCTCTTCTTAAATATCCTTGCCTGTTATGCATCTCTGGGAAGAATGCCTTGCTGTAAATACAATATGATTTGTGCCCTCCAGTCGCCCTGTATTTCTACGTCATCTTGTCTTTCAATACAAGATATTAACATAGTTTGTTCCACTGGCCGATCCAAATTCCATGGTGTTATAGCAGATGCTAACTTAGCTAATTCATCTGCTACCTGATTTTCAGATCGAGGAACTTTTTGTATATTCACTTCTTGAAACTGAGACTTCAACTTATCAAATGCCTCGGCATATAACTTGATCCTGTCGTTATTAATTTCAAAGTTACCTGATAGTTGTTGGGCTGCTAATTGAGAATCAGAATAGATGAAGACCCGAGCTGCTCCTATATGCCGAGCGGCCTGCAATCCAGCTATCAATGCTTCATATTCTGCTTCATTGTTAGTGGCTCTATAATTCAACCTGATAGAAAGTTGGAGTCTGTCTTCCCTTGGAGATATAAGAAGAACACCAATTTCGCTACCTTGTCTGGTTTAGGAGCCATCCACATAAACTTTCCAAATATATTCTTCCTCGGGTCCTTGAACTTCTATAATGAAATTTGCTAAAGCTTGTGCCTTGATGGCTGAGCGAGGTTGATACTGTATGTCATATTCACTAAGTTCAATCATCCATTTGATCAGCCGACCTGATGCATCTGGGTTGAGTAGCACCCGTCCGAGCCTACTGTTAGTCAATACAATAATTTCATGTGCTAAGAAATATGGGCGCAACCTCCGAGCAGTCAACACTAATGCATAAGCCAACTTCTCTAGTGTAGTATATCTACACTCAGCTCCTTTTAATAAATGGCTAGAAAAATATACAGGTTGTTGTTCTTTCCCTTCTTGCCTAACTAATACAGAGCCTACAACATTCTCGTTAGCTGACAAATATACCCAGAGGGTCTCTCCTACTATAGGCTTAGCTAATACAGGAAGGTTAGACAAGTAATCTTTTAATTCTTGGAAGGCCTTATCACATTCCTCGTTCCACTGAAATTTGTTTGCCTTCCGGAGTATTTTAAAGAAGTGGAAGCTACGATCGGCTGACCTGGAAATGAACCTAGACAAGGCTGTAATCCGGCCGATAAGTCTTTGAGCTTCCCTCATGTTGCGCGACGGCTCCATGTTCTGAAGTGCCTTGACTTTGCTCGGGTTGGCCTCTATTCCTCGCTTGGACACCATATACCCCAAGAACTTTCCCCCTTTTGCTCCGAATAAACACTTGCTCGGGTTCAGCTTGAGCTCATATTGCCTCAATGTCTTGCAGGTCTCCTCTACATCCCTGCACAGATCAACAACTTGAAGAGACTTAATTAAGATATCATCGACATATACTTCCATATTTCTTCCAATCTGCTTCTGGAAGACCTTATTCATAAGCCTTTGATAAGTTGCTCCTGCATTTTTTAGTCCGAAGGGCATAACATTATAACAATAAGTACCTTCAGATGTTATAAAACCGACCTTTTCTTGATCCTCCTTAGCTAGGGCGACCTGATGATAGCCCTGGTAAGCGTCTAGCATAGAGATGTATTCACACCCAGTAGTAGAGTCTACCAGTTGATCGATCCAGGGTAATGGATAATAATCTTTTGGGCAAGCTTTGTTGAGATCCTGGAAATCAATGCATACCCGCCATTTGTTTCCTAGCTTAGAGACTAAGACCACATTAGCTAGCCAGCTAGGAAATTGTACCTCCCTGATGTAGCCAGCCTCCATAAGTTTAGTTATTTCTTCCTTGATGATTTGGTTCTGCTCTGCGCTTAAATTTCTTTTCCTTTGAATGACCGGCCGGGCATTTGGAAAGACATGCAAAGAATGCTCCATTACTGTAGGAGAAATGCCCGAGAACTCCTTGGGCGTCCAGGCAAACACATCATTATTCTTCTTCAGGCATTGCACCAGTTCGACTTTCAGAGTGGGATCAAGATCAGCCGCAATATAAGCAGTAGCTTCAGGTTGACCGGTCTGAATCTGGAATTCTTCCTTTTCTTCATAAACTAGAACAGGCGGCTTTTCCTGAATGACATTGACTTCCATTCTTTAAATTTTTCCGGCAGCATTAGCTTCAGTCCGAACGATCTCTACATAACATTTTCGAGCTGTCTTCTGATCACCTCGCACTTCCCCGACCTGGTCATCAACAGGAAATTTAATTTTTTGATAGAAAGTAGAAATGACCGCCCTAAAGTCGTTTAGGGCCGGTCGACCCAGTATCACATTATAAGAGGGTGGGGCATCCACCACCATAAAATAAGATCTTCTTGTTCTCATTAGGGGCTCCTCCCCTAGAGATATGACCAACTTTATTTGACTGAGCGGTTGTACTTCATTACCCGTGAATCTATATAGAGGAGTTACCATCTGTTGAAGTTCACTCGGGTCGATCTGTAATTGATCAAAAACCTTCTTAAAGATAATATTGACAGAACTACCAGTGTCTATAAAGGTACGAGAAATAGTATAGTTGGCTATCACTGCCTTGATTATTAATGCATCATCATGGGGTATTTCTACCCCCTCAAGATCTCTAGGTCCAAAACTTATCTCGGGACCAGCTGCTTGTTCCATGCTGCACCCCACAGCATGAATCTCAAGTCTTCATGCATGTGCTTTTCTAGCCCTATTAGAATCCCCATCAGTGGACCCGCCCGCGATCATACTGATATTGCCCCGGGTGGCATTACTCCTGTTTTCTTCTTGTCGGGCTGTCATAGCTTCAGACGGAGTCTTCTTTGACACCTGACTTGTACCGACCAGGGTAGGCAATGCATCCTGCCGAGGCTCGACCGGGCGATATTCCAATTTGAGCGGACTTTGCTGCCTAGGGTACTGCTGCCGATAATAGTTTTGCCTTTGGTAGCGCTCCCTGTTCGCTCTTTTATTTCTCAAAACAAAACAGTCTTCAGTATGATGACTGCTAGTTTTATGATAAGTGCACCATCTTCTGGGTGCCTTTGGCTGTATCTCCACATGCTGCACTTCTTGCGGATGATATTCCGGATGACGATGAGGTGGATGAATCGCTCGAGGCCCCCTTGGTGGAGGAACTGGAGCAGGAGCTTTCTCCTTAACCAGAGTAGGAGAAGAAGTAATGCCCTCCTTTCTGCGAGCAGCTTGAGCTTCTTCCACATTAATACATTCAGTGGCACGTTCAATTGAGGAATCAAAATTGGCAAGAGGGTTTCTCACCAGATCTTTAAAGAAATCATTATCATTTAAACCTTGAGAGAAAGCGCTTACTAAGATTTCAGTAGTAGCATTGGGTACATCGATAGCTACCTGATTGAATCTTTTGATGTAAGCTCTGATGGATTTAGATGCTTGTTTGATTGAAAATAAACTCCAAGGAGTCTTATGATACCTCTTATTACTTGAAAAATAGTGTAGAAAAACCTTCTTGAAATCCTTGAATTTTCGGATAGATTTTTCTGGCAGTCTTTTGAACCAACGCTGTGCTGCTCCCCCGAGTGTAGTAAGGAACATAAGACATTTTACCCCATCAGAGAATTGTTGCAATAATGCTACATTTTTAAATTTCAATAGGTGATCCTCTGGATCTGTAGTCCCAGTGTATTCGCCGATCTGCAAATTTTGATACCGCTTAGGGAGCGGATCATCTAGCACGCTTTGAGAGAATGGAGAGATGACTTTTTTCGGTGAGCTATCACTAGTTATCATTTTAACTTTACTCTTTTCTCTATCTGGTGCTTCGCCAGAAGATTCTTGAAATACAGGCCTTCGTTCTCCCTGTTCCATAGGAGTATAGAGAAAGGCTCGTGGACGCCTTGTCGGAGAAGCTATGGTTGGGGGAAAATATACATGTTCTTCCTCTTCGGGCTCCTTTCCCTTTCGGTGCTCGGTGGTTGAAATTGCTGGATTATGAGCTACTTGCAGAGTGGCTCCAGTATGATCTTGTTGTTGTTGTTGCTGTTATTGTAGAGCTTTCTGCACATGAGTGTTGATGAGGAAGTCTAGATCCTCACGACTAATGGTGAGTAGATTTGATTTTCCAGCCTCTTCCATCTTGTAGTCTCAAATTCAGGTGAAGTTCCCACAGACGGCGCCAAATTTGATCCTGTCTGAGAAGCTTGCCAAAACGGAGAGCTGGGAGAAAAAACCTACCGCTGGTGAAGAATAATACCTATAGAACGCCGATCCGAGAAACCCAAAGTGGATCTAGGAGAATGAAGTCCCTGGATGTCCTTCTGGTACGAAGCCTCGATGGCGAGCAAGAAATCTAACTAAAGAAAACCCAGAACTAGAACTCCCGAAGCTTCATGAGTTTCCTGCGCAATAGAGACCAACCAACACTATCGTCAGTGACCTAAGACCGGGGTGGGAATCCTTGGCTAGGCCCTCCGACGCTCAAGTTAGTGATCTCTCTTTGTGTGGGAAAAGGAAGAAGAAGAAGATGAATAGTAGTTGAGAATTAGGGTTATGAATGTGCGCAATGATGTGAACTTACCTGGCCAACAGAGAGGATTCCCCTTTTTATACCACTTCATATAACCTCCGTAGTCATGAAGTGGACCCCGATTTGTTAGAGTTTGTTATGAGATGACGTAAGCTGCGTACTTGCGGTAAATGACTTTTAAGGAATCTTTTTTGTACCCCAGATGTACCTTCTTTGTCATCTAGTACCTACAGAAAAGTCTAAAAACACATTTCCTGCCAAATATATAAAACCTGTTATACAATCACACACTGCAAATATCTTCATTAAACTACTTTATTTGAAATATTTTCTTCTGTCTTGTTTCATAAGTTATTTCAAAGTGCATCTATTGTTCCTACTTGCCTCTCCTGTTTTTGCTATATCATAGATAGCCTAATATAACATTGTTCCTTGTATCGGTCGAAACTGAACTTAAACTAGGTCTGGTCAATTATAATTACCTCTCATGAGTCTTCTTGGGTAATACCTGTCCGTACCCCTCTAAGTTTATTATCCCAGCTAGTACTGGGCTATATTTTATCAAGTATGTAATCTTGATCAATATTGGTATATCCTTTTCAAGGTATCATCCAGCCTAGATTAGCCTACCTCTTTCAAGGTATGTCTCGGTCGGCATTGCCCTACTCACTTGGAAGTATATCTCGTCCGATATTGGCCTTCCTCCCTGAAGGTATATCTCGGTCGATATTGACCTGCCTCCCTGGAGGTATATACCGATCGATACTAACCTACCTCCTTTGAGGTATATCTCGGCCGATATTGGCCTTCCTTCCTGAAGGTATATCTCGGTCGATATTGACCTGCCTCCCGGGAGGTATATCCCGGTCGATATTGACCTGCCTCCCTGGAGGTACATCCCGGCCGATATTAGCCTACCTCCTTGGAGGTATATCCTAATCGATACTGACCTACCTCCTTTGAGGTATATCTCGACCGATATTGGCCTTCCTTCCTGTAGGTATATCTCGGTCGATATTGACCTGCCTCCCTGATGGTATATCCTGGTCGATATTGACCTGCCTCCCTGGAGGTATATCTCGGCCGATATTAGCCTACCTCCTTAGAGGTATATCCTGATCGATATTGGCCTACCTCTTTTGAGGTATATCCCGGTCAATATTAGCCTATCTCCTTGGAGGTATATCCTAATCGATACTGACCTACTTCCTTTGAGGTATATCTCGTCCGATATTGGCCTTCCTCTCCGGAAGTATATCTTGACCGGTATTGGCTTTCCTCCCCGGAGGTATATCTCAGTCGATATTGATCTAACTTCTCAACTCGGCTATCTCCTTTCCCTTCCTCACCGGGGATCCATGAACCGTAACCCATATCAATAGTGAACTAAGATATTCTAATGACATCTCCAATGTAATTGAAGGAGTTTGTTGGTGCGGGAAGTATCCGACGACGAACCCATGTTTTGATAATGGAAAAGGGTTCAAAGTTAAGGTTATTTGTCATCTAACAAATTACAATGAGATTGCAGGAAAGTCCTAAGGGTACTTAGGCAAAGTCCTAGCTGCTGTAACACCCACGAAATTATAAGATAAGTATATGGGTGTTATTTGCTTTAGAGCATAAAAATAAAAAGAATAAGAGAAAAGAAAAAAATAGAAACCAAAATAGAATAAGAAGAAGTGAGGTCAAGGATTGAACCTTGAACCTCCCACAAGTAATAGAGTTAAATTAGTGGATTGTAACCACTAGAGTAATGAATGATAAGTGAATAAAAGAGAATAGAAATAGTAGTTAAAGGAGAGAAGATGGTTAAGTAAAAGAGCAAGAGAAAACCAAGTTGCTTACCTTCCCTTCCTCTTGGTTAAGAGAAGAAGCAAGCAAAAGATAAATTGCCTACTTCCCTCCCTCTCTCTATTTTCGTGGGATTAAAGGAATGAGGGAAAAGAGGATTTGAGGGAATGAATGAAGACATGCTTCATTTACATAGGAATAAATAGGATTGGGAGAAGAAAAGCAAGAGATTTAATTCTTCTTCTTCCTCCTTCCTTCTCCTTCTTCATTCTCCACCGAAACCAAGAGCCCCTCCCTCTCCTTATTCCAAAAGCTAGGCTAAGTTTCCTCTCCAAGAAAACTAATTTACAAGAAGAAGCCTTCAAGATCTACCCCTTCCAAGCAAGAGAAACAAAAGGAGGTGCAAGAAGAAGAAGCTCTCTCCTTCCTTTGCACCTAGGGTACCTTTTTCTTAAGAAAAATCACAAGCGAAAGGATGTAAGTATCCCCTCACCTGTGGTACAAGTAGTTCATAGGTGCTTTCCTTTATGAAAATAGATTTCTAAAAACTTAAGGTGTGATCCATGGTAAATTCGGCCAACAAGAATAAGACCCTTAGGAAATATTAAGTCCTAAATATGCTCACCATGATTTTTATGATATGTACTTTTTTTTATAAGAGATTTGTTTAGTATTCTCATACTTGTATGTTGCTTAGAATTAAGATTTCTCTCCTTAAAACTCTCGGCCAAGACAAAATTAAGGACCTAGGAGAACTTAAAACCTAAACCAAGCATGCCATGATTTTCCTTATGACAAGATATGAAGTTAACATGATATTTCTCATGCTTGTATGTTGATTTGAAACTGTATTTCATGCTCATGAGGTTTCAGCCATAACAAGTTTAAGGGCCTAGGAAACTTAGAACCTAACCTAACTATGCTCATGATCTTCCTTGTGATAATTGCTATGAAATTGGTTTAGGGTTCCCATGCTTTTATGACACTTGAAACCTAGTTCCAAGCTTTACAAGTTTCGGGCATAACAAGTTTAAGGGCCTAGGAAACTTAGAACCTAACCTAACTATGCTCATGATGTTCCTTGTGATAATTGCTATGAAATTGGTTTAGGGTTCCCATGCTTTTATGACACTTGAAACCTAGTTCCAAGCTTTACAAGTTTCGACCATAACAAGTTTAAGGGCCTAGGAAACTTAGAACCTAACCTAACTATGCTCATGATGTTCCTTGTGATAATTGCTATGAAATTGGTTTAGGGTTCCCATGCTTTTATGACACTTGAAACCTAGTTCCAAGCTTTACAAGTTTCGACCATAACAAGTTTAAGGGCCTAGGAAACTTAGAACCTAACCTAACTATGCTCATGATGTTCCTTGTGATAATTGCTATGAAATTGGTTTAGGGTTCCCATGCTTTTATGACACTTGAAACCTAGTTCCAAGCTTTACAAGTTTCGGCCATAACAAGTTTAAGGGCCTAGGAAACTTAGAACCTAACCTAACTATGCTCATGATGTTCCTTGTGATAATTGCTATGAAATTGGTTTAGGGTTCCCATGGTTTTATGCCACTTGAAAACCTAGTTGCATACTTAACAAGTTTCGGCCACATTAGGTTTAAAGACTTAGGGAGCTTAGAACCCAAACTAAACATGCTCAAGATGTTCCTTGTGATAAATGTTATGATATTGGTTTAGGGTTCACATGCTTTCATGCTACTTGTAACCTCGAATTGTGCTTACTAGGGTTTCGGCCATGACAAGTTTACAAGCTAAGGAAACCTAGAACCTAAACTAACCATGCTCATGATGTTCCTTATGGTATATGATATGATATTAGTTTAGGGTTCACATGCTTGTATGTTGATTGTAACCAAATGTGATGCTTGATAAGTTTCGGCCATGACATGTTTAAAGACTTAGGAAGCTTGGAACCCAAACTAAACATGCTCAAGATGTTCCTTATGATATATGTTATGATATTTATTTAGGGTCCCCATGCTTTCATGCTACTTGTAACCTAGAAACATGCTTGCTAGGTTTCGGCCATGACAAGAATAAAGGCTTAACTTAGAACCCATGTTAAACATGCTCATGATGTTCCTTATGATATATGATATGATAATGATTTAGGGTTCATATGTTTTTATGGTGCTTGTTGACCTAGTCAACAACTACATGTTTCGACCACTTCATGATATTTGGGTTAGAGACCCAATTATGAAATTCTATGTGTCTAACATGCAATGCTTCATGATATGATAAGAATATGTTATGCTTCTATGCTCATTTATGTATGCTTATGACCTATGCATGATGATGACCCTTATGATGTGTTATGTGCCCAAATTCATGATGTGCTGTGTGCCCAATTATGCATGCGTTTATGATGTGCTATGTGCCCAATTTCATGATGTGCTGTGTGCCCAATTATGCATGCGATCATGATGTGCTGTGTGCCAAATTCATGATGTATTGTGTGCCCAATTATGCATGCTTTATGTTATGTCTAAGAGTTGCTTCCCTATTAGTTAAGACTAAGAGCACTCTTCATGATATGAAAGTAAATATAATATGCACGATATGATAAGAATTGTGATATGTATGACATGCTACTTTACTTTTTATGGCTTGTACCAAGGGTGGGCTCCATAAGCTCCCCGAGGTCGATGGACTAAGAAACGAGCCTCGTTAGGGAT
This sequence comes from Zingiber officinale, assembly GCF_018446385.1. Classification (NCBI taxonomy): domain Eukaryota; kingdom Viridiplantae; phylum Streptophyta; class Magnoliopsida; order Zingiberales; family Zingiberaceae; genus Zingiber; species Zingiber officinale. The sequence continues at coordinate 77,696,210 of NC_055990.1, forward strand.
GGGCTCCTAAGTGCCCCTAGGTCGATGGACTAAGAAACGGGCCTAGTATGTATGCCTTGTAGGGTTCGAGACTTGCTACCTTGGACCTACATAGGACGTGCGCATTTATGTATGTGGTACAAGCCCGGGCCCTAATCATGTTGAGATTATGTTTAAGTATGTATGTAATAAGTTTTCAAAAGACATGTTGCATATATTTTTCATGATACATGTTTTGAAAGTCATCTCGCATAATACTTATGACTATGTTATGATATGCCAGGATGCACTTTATGATTATGTTATGATATGCCATGATACTTATGATTATGTTATGCTAGGATGCACTTTATGATTATGTTATGATATGCCATGATACTTATGATTATGTTATGTTATGCTAGGATGCACTTTATGATATGCCATGATACCTTACGATTACGTTACGCTATGATGCTTCTATACAAGATATGATGAGTTATCTTTATGCTTTATGTCTATGAATATGCTATGCTTTATGTCTTTATGTTATGCTTTACGGTTTTTGTGAGTAGGAAGGATCTTACTGAGCCTTGTGTGCTCATAGCTTACTTTCCTTGTACCACAGATAAAGGCAAGGAATTGATGTACTAAGGGAGCAGCAGGGGGGCAAGATGGATGTGTGTAGTAGTGGCTCGGCTAAAAGAGAAAGACCTGCTTTTATCTAATAAGAATTATGCTTATGTTGGTCTTTCATGACTCCATGACATTTCATCATGCTTATTAGTATTATGGCTTAAATTTATGTTAAGCATGCTATGTGACTTTATATGATAGGTAGTTAGTGATGATGATTTGAAAAGTAAAAGAAAAGTTTTAAAAAGAAAAAAATATACTATAAACAAGACTTCCGCTGTTTTAAGTAGAAAAGATTATTAACAAGCAAGTAAGTAAGATAAGATAGTAAGAAATTGATAAGTAACCCCCGTCAGCTTGAGCAGGAAGGGGCGGGGTGGGGCGTTACAGTTTGGTATCAGAGCCATGTTTAGCCTTTTCACTACACACATGTCAAGCCTCCTTCCTGCCGCTCCAAGTAAGAATCTATATGCTTAATTTAATTCTTCTATGATGCTTTAATATTATGCATGTTTACTTATTCTTGATGATGATAAGTCACAGTTCTAGTTTAGGTATGCATGTGTAACGCCCCGCCCCTCCTGCTTGTTGGGTTTTTCGGGCCGCGAAGACCGCTTTTCGCGTCGCGGAAACCCCGAATCACCCAAAGCCGTAGATCCGTGCAAGAAAAAATTTCGAAAACACAAATACGAGTTTTATACTACGATCTACAGTAGATCTACAAAGGAAAAACCATTTTACCTTCGATGCGTGCCCTTGCAAAATCTCGCTCGTCCAAGGTACTTGTCGGATCTCCAAAGTATCAAGGTAGATACTTCTCTAGTGATATCCACACGAACAAGGAGTGTCTCTCACACTCAAAGGATGGAGAAGAGAGCCCCAAGTGTGCTAGCACTTTCTAGAGCTCTCGGATAGGATTTAAATGGAGGGAAAAAGAAAGAAGAAAGGAAACTCTTACACTCAAGAAGTAGTCTCCTCTTTTGTGACCTTCACCCTTTCTTTCTTCTCTTGGAATACAACTCAACCACCTTCTCTCCCTTCATGGAACCCACGACCAAAAGAGAGGAGAAAGCAAGAGAGAGCTAAGGAGGAAGAAGATGGAATGAATGAGAATGAATTGCATTCACTCTCCTTCATGTGTGTGTAACCCCCTTCCCATTTAATGTGGCCATTAAAGAGGGGATTTGTAACCTCCATGAGGTGTCACACACATGTGCAACCATGATGATGTGGAGCATCATCAATGGTCCACCTTATGCCAACTCACAAATGAGGTGGCAAATGGTCAATTCAAAATTGACCTTTGATCTTCCTTCTCAAATCAAGTCAAACTTGACCAAATCTCTCTCATGGTTGATCTAATCTAACCATTTGATTCAAGCCAACTTAATATAATGAATCTAATTCATTTAATTAAATTGATTCAATGAGTCATAATCCAAATTAGACTCATTGAACACATGAATCAACTTGAGTCTAACTCAATTAGCCCAATTTGGATTACTCTTAATCCAATTTGGTTCATCACATGAACCTAATCCAATTGGTTCATCATATGAACCTAATCTCCATCCACTTGTTCTTTGTGTGTGACCCAATAGGTTCTTGTAACGTTGGCAATGTTTCTAAACTCCTTTAGAAACATAAGCAATGAGCGGCATCTAGCAATACATCATTGCTACCCAAGTTACAAGAATGTTGAGATCCAACATCACCTTGTGACTACTAATTGTGACTCCTCACAATATGTGACAAGTGTCCTTCTATCCTAGATATCTAGATTGATTAATGTGAGGCATAGACCGTGTCATCCTCTAATCAATCTAAATCTTGAACTCCAAGTAGACTCACTCGATCAAATGAGCTCAACATTTAATGTTGACTCATTTGGCCATGGCCATGCACTTCGTGGTCTCACTCTATCAAGAATAGCGATGTCGCTCCCGTCATATGGGAGGGATAGATCCCATCTACATCACTCACATCCCTCTGCATAATTCGTTACATACCCAGTAATCGCCTTTATAGTCCACCCAGTTACGGGTGACGTTTGACGAAACTAAAGTACATAACTCCTTATGTAGGGATCCATGGTGACTTCAGGTCTAAGGACTAATAGTCATACTAATAGCCACATGAGAAAGTATATGACACTCATATAACGATCCATGATACTTTCTCATGGCGGGTCATTCAGTATACATTCTCCAATGTATACTCATGTGTCAACTTGATATCTCCATATCCATGACTTGTGAGATCAAGTCATCGAGCTGACCTACATGCTAGTCTTATTGCATTAACATTGTCCCTGAATGTTAATACTCGACTAGGAATGATTTAGAGTAGTGTTCCCTATATCATCTCACTATCGATTCAACTAATCGATTGATATAGGTATGAACCTTCTACTCAAGGACGCTATTATACTTAGTCTATTTGGCACTAATACAAATAAGTATAATAACCAAACAAATGCCTTTATTAATATACAAGAATATGATACAATGAGTCCATACAATCATCAAATGATTGGCTCTAGGGCTCTAATTAACAATCTCCCACTAGCACTAGTGCCAATCAGTATAGGCTCGAAGGCCTAAAGACCTAGTGTGACCATCATGCTTCCTCTGTGCCAAAGCCTTGGTCAAGGGATCTGCGATGTTAGCCTCTGTAGGTACTCTGCAAATTTTCACATCTCCTCTATCGATAATCTCTCGAATGAGATAGAAGCGCCGTAGTATGTGCTTGGTCCGCTGGTGTGAGCGAGGTTCCTTCGCTATAGCTCCATTGTTGTCACAATAGAGCTCAACTGGTCGATTAGGAACCACCCCAAGTTCATGATGAACTTGCGGATCCAACGCTTCCTTGCCTCGATGCAAATTACTCCCTCTAGAATCGCCATCGTGTCTGCTTGAACTCTTCCACCACAAAGACCACCATTTAAGCAAAACACGAACCCCGATTGCGATCTGTCGGTCTGGAAGCTAGCATCACCGTAACCCTTTACAGCTAGCTCATCATTGCCTCCATATATCAAGAAATATTCTTTAGTCCTTCTTAAGTACTTAAGAATATTCTTGACCGCTATCCATGACTTTCAACTGGATCTGACTGGTATCTGCTCGTCATGCTCAAAGCATACGAGACATCGGTGAGTACATAGCATGGCATACATGATCGATCCTATGGCTGAGGCATAAGGGATCTGATCCATGCGATCTCTCTCCTCTCTAGAAGAGGGACCTTGAGTCTTCGAAGACTCACGCCATGTGACATCGGCAATCCCTTCTTGGAATTCTGCATGAGTACCTTGTCAATGTATGTACTCCGACTTAGGCCAAGCAATCTCTTAGATCTATCTCTATAGATCTGTATCCCTAGAATGCGGATGCCTCACCTAAGTCCTTCATTGAGAAGCAACTCCTAGCCAGTCTTGATAGACTGAATAGGGGTGTCCTTCCCAATGAGAGCATGTCATCCACATACAATATGAGGAAGACAACTATGTCCCTACAACCTTCTTGTAGACACAAGGTTCATCTTCGTTCTTGATGAAACCAAGCTGTTTGATTGCATCATCGAATCAAGATTCCATCGAGAAGCTTGCTTTAGTCCATAAATGGACCTATGCATCTTGCATACTTTGGATCTACAAAACCCTCAGGTTGTGTCATGTACACATCCTCGAGTAGGTTTCATTCAGAAACGCGTTTTGGCGTCCACGCATCCGGATCTCATCGTTAAGTAGCCGCAATAGCAAAACGAGGACTGAAAAACATCGCCATCGGAGAAAAGGTTTCATCATAGTCAATACCATGAATCGCTTGAAACCTTTAGCTACCCCTTATAGATAAGTCCATCCATGTCGGTCTTTCTCTTAAAGACCCACTTACACCCAATGGGTTTACCCTTCGGTGGATCAACCAAAGTCCATACTTGGTTGGTGTACATGGATTCCATCTCGGATCTCATGGCTTCTAGCCATTTCTCGAATCTGGTCTCATCACAGGCTCATCCTCTATGAGCACAATGTCATCATGGTCGACAAGAGAAAAGAGTATCTCGTCCGACGTACCCTATCATTCTTATCGCAAGAGGATGTCTACTTGAGCCTTGTTGTTCCTCAACTCTTGTGGAACAACATCATCCACAACACTTTGTGGTTCCGGTTCAATTTCCATCGAGTTTCTTCAAGATCGAACGACTCCCACTAGTCTTTCTAGAAACAAAATCCCTGCTTTGCCACAACTACCTTGTGCTGACTGGGAATGTAGAAGTAATATCCCTTAGTTTCCTTGGGATATCCGATGAAATAGCACACTTGTCGTTTGGGTCCTAATTTGTCTAGACTTGGCGTACGCCGTCACGTAAGCCTCACAACCCCAAATCCTCATGAAAGACACCGGTATCTCTCCCCATCCATATCCTATATGGTGTCTTTATCACGGCCTTGGATGGAACTCGGTTGAGAATGAAATTAGTGCAAGGCTAAACCCAGGTATTTGAAGATCTGTGACTCATCAGGCCGTACCATATCTAATAAGGTACGATTCCTCCTTTCGTACACCAGTGGTGTTCAGGAGGAGTGAGTTGAGATAAAATCCACACACTCGGCTAAGTAGTCACGAAACTCATGGCTTAAGTATTCACCACCTCGATCGGATCAAGTATCTTAATACTCTTGCCAAGGTCTGGCTTCATTCTTGAATTCTTTGAACTTTTCAAAGGATTCGGACTTATGTGTCATCAAGTACACAATATCTACTGTAGTCATCAGTAAATGTGATGAAGTACCTATAACCGCCTCTAGCAGTGACATTGAAAGGGTCACATACATCACTATGTATGAGTCCTAACAAATCAGTCGCTCTCTCGCTGTGCCCACTAAAGGGAGTCTTGGTCATCTTGCCTCGTAGGCATGACTCGCATATCTCATATGATTCAAAATCAAATGAGTCCAACAAACCATCCTTATGGAGTTGGGATTAGCGCTTGTCATTTATATGACCTAAGTGACAGTGCCAAAGGTAGGTTTGGTTCATGTCATTAGACTTGAACCTCTTGGTATTTACGTTATAGATAGGGCTCTCAAGGTCTAGAATATAGAGTCCGTTTATTAGAGGTGCACTACAATAGAACATATCGTTTAAATAGACAGAACAACATTTGTTCTTTATTATAAACGAGAATCCTTTCTTGTCCAAACAAGAAACTGATATAATGTTCTTAGTCAAGGCAGGCACATAACAACAATCATCTAATTCTAGTACAAGCCCAGAGGGAAGAGATAGATGATAAGTTCCTACAGCAATAGCAGCAACTCGTGCTCCATTGCCTACTCGTAGGTCTATCTCACCCTTCATCAATGCCCTGCTATTTCTCAGCGCTTGTACATTAGTACAAATGTGCGAAGCACATCCGGTATCTAATACCCACGATGAAGAAATAGAGAGGTTGACTTCTATAACATGTATACCTGAAGTAGAAATCTTATTTCTCTTCTTCTTAAGATCTTCCAGGTATTCTTTGGAGTTCCTCTTCCAGTGCCTTGCTTGTCCTTGATATAGGTGACAAAGATGCTTAACCATATCGTAAGCGCCCATCAACTCATGTTGCTTCTGAAGCTCAGAGTTCATGGTCGCGAGCATAAGACAGGACACATCTAATGTGTCATCTTGATGCTTCTTGTAAGCATCCCGGTCAGCTCGCGTGGCAGTGGCAGGAGCTCCAGAACGTACAGTTTACGTTTTTGGGTGAGAACTATTCTCAAGTTCCTGTACCAGTCCAGGAAATTTGCTCCGTTGAGCTTGTCCTTCTTAAGGACAGAACGCAGAGAGAAAAAGTTCGTATTCGACGTCATGGTTATCTACAAGAGAAAATTTGCAGAAATAAATATCATATTCTTTTAAATCATCTAATTAGGCCTTTAATTAAATGATGCTCCCACTGAATTCTATAATTCTTGTGGGACAAGATCCACATCATACTAACCCTTGAGTTAGCTTTGGCTAATACGCCCAAGGCTTAGTATGATCGGTAGGTAACGATTACCAATTACATCTCTATGCAACTCTTGTTTATAGAATCAATACCCGCATTTATATTAAAACTCGAGTTAGCTTTGGCTAATACGCCCGAGAGTTAATATAGATGTGATTTTGACCTATTCTTTTCCAACCGTTGGAATAATGCCTATAGTTGACTCGATCCAACCGAGTAACTAGGAATACTCAATCTAATTGAGTTTGTATTCATCCATGCGTTGATAGGCGGGACCAAGATTGTCCCTCCGTACCCTACCAAGATAATATGTATTGCTCTGCTTTGGCAGATTCAACAATACATGTGATCGAGGTAGTGATAGGTATCACGGCACGGTTAGGCATTTTGAGTTGGTTCGATCTAGATCTAATCTAATCGAGAAGGATGCATCTTGTGCATGACTTAGATCTAATCTAATCGCATGGGTGCATCATGTGCACGACTTAGATCTAATCTAATCGTAAGGCACTAATTAATTAATTACTTATTAAACATGCATCATATACATAAGCAATTAACTAATTAATATATTTGTGATTTAGTCATGGCCCTACTACGATCTTCTCAAGCCAATGAGAAGATCGAATGGTCAACCTAGGGTCAACAGCTTCTCCAAGCCCACCTTGTGTTGCTCGTGCCCGCCTCGGAACTCCGTCTCGTGTGGACCCTCCACCGCTCCAATTTGTACATTACAATTTGAAACTCGAGTTACATTCGAGTCTAAATCTAATTTACAACAAGAAAATAAGAGAAGGCACGACGCGCAGGTCGCGAATATAATACAACACTCGCAAACACATAACGGCACGCAGGCCGTATTATGAATTACAACACAACCAATCATATTGGGTTTTTGGGCCATGAATATCACAAAATTAATATATAATTCAAAATTATATATTTTCATAATTTTCTATAATTTTAAATTAATTTTTACAATTTTTACGAGTAAAATTTCCCGGCGGTCCCGTTTAGCGGTTTCGGGCGCGGATCCCAGGGACAGCGCCCCTACCCGCGATCTAACCATCGCGAGGGTTCGTTTGCGATCCAACAGCGCCTAAACCCGCTGTCCCAAAACGATTTGGGCCGAGACATTGCCGTTTCGGAAAAATCTTCCCGGCGGGTTCATTTTTAGCAAATCCCCTTGCGGGGTTAGGGGCAGTACCCCTACCCACGATCTAACCATCGTGAGTTGCTCCTTTGCGATCTAATGGCACCCAAGCCCGCTGTCCCAAATGGATTTGGGGCAAAACGAAGCCGGTTTTGAAAGATCTTTCCGAAGCCTACAAGTGCCGAGACACTTGTGCTTCGCTTCTACGGAAAAATTACCCATAAAATCATAAAAAACTAATTTTTACAGAAAATCACAGAAGGTTTTATTTTTCATAAAAATAAAAACAAACTCGAACAAGCCTTGCACGTGGCTCTGATACCACTGTTGGGTTTTTCGCGTCGCGGAAACCCCGAATCACCCAAAGCCGTAGATCCGTGCAAGGAAAAATTTCGAAAACACAAATACGAGTTTTATACTACGATCTACAGTAGATCTACAAAGGAAAAACCATTTTACCTTCGATGTGTGCCCTTGCAAAATCCCGCTCGTCCAAGGTACTTGTCGGATCTCCAAAGTATCAAGGTAGATACTTCTCTAGTGATATCCACACGAACAAGGAGTGTCTCTCACACTCAAAGGATGGAGAAGAGAGCCCCAAGTGTGCTAGCACTTTCTAGAGCTCTCGGATAGGATTTAAATGGAGGGAAAAAGAAAGAAGAAAGGAAACTCTTACACTCAAGAAGTAGTCTCCTCTTTTGTGACCTTCACCCTTTCTTTCTTCTCTTGGAATACAACTCAACCACCTTCTCTCCCTTCATGGAACCCACGACCAAAAGAGAGGAGAAAGCAAGAGAGAGCTAAGGAGGAAGAAGATGGAATGAATGAGAATGAATTGCATTCACTCTCCTTCATGTGTGTGTAACCCCCTTCCCATTTAATGTGGCCATTAAAGAGGGGATTTGTAACCTCCATGAGGTGTCACACACATGTGCAACCATGATGATGTGGAGCATCATCAATGGTCCACCTTATGCCAACTCACAAATGAGGTGGCAAATGGTCAATTCAAAATTGACCTTTGATCTTCCTTCTCAAATCAAGTCAAACTTGACCAAATCTCTCTCATGGTTGATCTAATCTAACCATTTGATTCAAGCCAACTTAATATAATGAATCTAATTCATTTAATTAAATTGATTCAATGAGTCATAATCCAAATTAGACTCATTGAACACATGAATCAACTTGAGTCTAACTCAATTAGCCCAATTTGGATTACTCTTAATCTAATTTGGTTCATCACATGAACCTAATCCAATTGGTTCATCATATGAACCTAATCTCCATCCACTTGTTCTTTGTGTGTGACCCAATAGGTTCTTGTAACGTTGGCAATGTTTCTAAACTCCTTTAGAAACATAAGCAATGAGCGGCATCTAGCAATACATCATTGCTACCCAAGTTACAAGAATGTTGAGATCCAACATCACCTTGTGACTACTAATTGTGACTTCTCACAATATGTGACAAGTGTCCTTCTATCCTAGACATCTAGATTGATTAATGTGAGGCATAGACCGTGTCATCCTCTAATCAATCTAAATCTTGAACTCCAAGTAGACTCACTCGATCAAATGAGCTCAACATCTAATGTTGACTCATTTGGGCATGCACTTCGTGGTCTCACTCTATCAAGAATAGCGATGTCGCTCCCGTCATATGGGAGGGATAGATCCCATCTACATCACTCACATCCCTCTGCATAATTCGTTACATACCCAGTAATCGCCTTTATAGTCCACCCAGTTACGGGTGACGTTTGACGAAACTAAAGTACATAACTCCTTATGTAGGGATCCATGGTGACTTCAGGTCTAAGGACTAATAGTCATACTAATAGCCACATGAGAAAGTATATGACACTCATATAACGATCCATGATACTTTCTCATGGCGGGTCATTCAGTATACATTCTCCAATGTATACCCATGTGTCAGCATGATATCTCTATATCCATGACTTGTGAGATCAAGTCATCGAGCTGACCTACATGCCAGTATTATTGCATTAACATTGTCCCTGAATGTTAATACTTGACTAGGAATGATTTAGAGTAGTGTTCCCTATATCATCTCACTATCGATTCAACTAATCGATTGATATAGGTATGAACCTTCTACTCAAGGACGCTATTATACTTAGTCTATTTGGCACTAATACAAATAAGTATAATAACCAAACAAATGCCTTTATTAATATACAAGAATATGATACAATGAGTCCATACAATCATCAAATGATTGGCTCTAGGGCTCTAACTAACACTGCTAAGGCCACGGGGGTTACTCTACCCTACTTAACAACTTATTAACTTATTACAGTGGAAGTCTTACTTGTAAATTTTTGAAACATAGAATCCATATGTCATACCTTACATTATTTCAAGACATATAGGAATTAACATGATAAAATGTCATGGAGTTACAATCATAAAAATATCAACCAAGCATAATTCATATTTAATGAAAGCAGGTCTTTTCTTCTTTAGCCAGTCACTACCCCACATATCCTGCTAGCCCCTCCTGCTGCTCCCCTAGTCCATCCAACCTTTGCCCTTATCTGTGGTACAAGAAAGTAAGCTGTGAGCACTCATGGCTCAGTAAGTTCCTTTCCTACTCACAAAATCCGTATAGCATGTCAACAATCACAAAGCATCTATATCAAAGCATAAAGTATCATAGCATATCATACATGATCATCATATATATCGTGAGCACAATCATAGATATCATGGCATAATCATAGCATAAACACAAGGTAGCATGGCATATCATAACGTGATCATCATATTCATCATGGCATATTCATAAAGTATGTGCAAGGTGAACCTTTAAAACATGCATCATGTCTTTTTAAAACGTATAGCATAAATACTTAAACATAATCTCAACATAAGAGGGGATCCCGGCTTGTACCACGTACATAAATGCGCGCGTCCTAGTAGGTCCAAGGTAGCAAGTCTTGAACCCTACAAGGCATATACTAGGCCCGTTTCTTAGTCCATCGACCTAGGGGCACTTAGGAGCCCATCCCTAACGAGGCCCGTTTCTTAGTCCATCGACCCCGGGGCGCTTATGGAGCCCACCCTTGGTACAAGCCTTAAAAGTAAAATAGCATGTCATATTTACATATTCCATATCACTCATGTCATATTCATGTCATGAAGAGTGCTCTTGATCCCACTTATAGGGAAGCAACTCTTTTAGGCATAGCTTAAAGCATGTATAATTGAGCACACAGCATATCATGATTTTGAGCACACAGCATATCATGAACACATGCATAATTAAGCATACAACCTATCATGATCTTAAGCACACAGCATATCATGAATTTGAGCACATAGCATATCATGAGTTAGGCACATAGCATATCATGAATTTGAGCACATAGCATATCATGAGTTTAAGCACATAGCATATCATGAATTTGAGCACATAGCATATCATGAGTTTAAGCACATAGCATATCATGAACTTGAGCACATAGCATATCATGAGATTTAGCACAAAGCATATCATAAAAATAAGCACATAGCATAACAGGAAACTTAGCACACAACATATCATGAATAGGACCTAACATATATAAATGAACATCACAGCATGTCATACTCTCCACATATCATAAAGCATTGCATGTGAAGTTCATGGAAGAACACAATTAGGTCTCTATCCCTAGTGACAAGTGGTGGCCGAAACATGTAGAGATGGTTTAGGTTATCAAGCAACAAAAGAACATATCGACCCTAAACATCTATCATTTCTTATGACATAAGAGGCATCTTAAGCATGTTAGGTATAGGTTCCAAGCTTTCTAGGTCCCTTTTTCATAACCTGGCCGAAACTTATTAAGCCTCCTTTTGGGTTATTAACAACATATAAGCATGAACAACCCTAACAATTTTCATATCATATTCCATAAGAACCCACTTGAACATATTTGATTTAGGTTCCAAGTTCTCTAAGCCTTTAACCCTAACATGGCCGAAACCCTAGCAACATGTTTCTAGGTTACAAGCAACATAAAAAGGCTGATCTTCATACTATCATATCAATATATATCATGAGAATCACCATAAGTACTTTTAGTCTAAGTTTCAAGCTTCTCAAGCCTTTTAACCTAATGTGGCCGAATCTTGTAAGCATGAGAATTAAGTTTCTAGTGGCATATTAGCATGAAGACCATAAGAATTTTCCTAGCATTCACTTCAAAGAAAAACATGGACCACTTAGTTTAGAAATTGAATCATCCTAGGTCTTAAAAACAATTGTGGCCAAATGCTAAAGAACAAGGATTCAAGTTTCAAGCAACATGTGAACATTAATTTATTTCATATCTCTTCATCAAGTAGATCACAAGTATCTTAGACTTGATTTAAACTTTCCTAGGGTTCAAGTCCTAAAATGGCCGAACCATCATATACATAAAAAGTATTGTTCAACTTAACCTAAGATCATGGCATGTCATATTAGCTACATATCTTGTCTTATGAGAATCATAGCATGCTTAAATTTTTAGGTTTAAAGCCCTTCTAGGCTCTCAACTCTATCATGGCTGAATATACATGAATATGAAATCAAGTTTAAATTGACATACAAGTGGAAAAAAAACATCAATAACACCATTTATCATTAGGTACATATCATAAGAACAAGGTAGCATGCTTGGTTTAGGTTTAGAGCTCTTCTAGCTCTTTTGTTCCTTCTATGCCGAAAATCCAAGTTCATAAATTTATGCTCTAACCAAACATTCTAGCATGAAAATATTAGTTTAACCCTCCTACCATAAGGTACATAACATAAGCAACATCATGAACATATCTTAGTTGGTTTTTCAAGGTTCCTTAAACTCCTTCTTTTTGTTTGGCCGAAACCCTCATGAAATAACCATAGGTTTTTAAACAATAGTTTCACATAACAATCACATAGCTATTGTACCACAGGTGAGGGGAACTTACATCCTTTCGCTTGTGGTTTTTCTTAAGGAGGAAAGTGTTTTAGTTGTTAAGGAAGGGAGAAGTTTCTTCCTCTTGTGCCTCCTTTGATTTCCTTTGCTTGGGGGGGGGCTAGAACTTGAAGGTTTCTCTTTGAAAATTGGCTTCCTTGGAGAAGAACTTGACTTAGTGCTCGGATCAAGGAGTGGGTGGATATCCTAGTCTCGGTGAAGAAAAGAAAAAGAAGGAAGGAGGAGGAAGAATGAGGAAAATGAGAGATTTACTTCTCATTTTTTTTTTCTATTTATTCATCATGAGAGAAATTTATGCCCTCATTAATCTTCCCTTTAATCCATCCATTATTCTTCTCTTGATTCCCATGAAAATGAGGAGAGGGAAGGGTGAGGAAAACAACTTGCCTTCTTCTTATTCCTTCTCTTAATCAAGAGGGAGAAGAGGTGAGCAATTTGGTTTTCTCTTGCTCTTTGTTCTATTTTTCTTCCCTCCTTTAACTAATATTTTTATTCCTTCCTATGCATATGTTACTTTCTATCCTAGTGGTGATCATGCCATTAATCTTTCACCATTATTGGTGGGAGGTTCAAGGTTCAATCCTTGGCCTCCACCTCTTACCTCTTATTTTTATTTTGTTTCTTACTCTTCTTTTTCTCTTATTCTTTTTATTTATTTCCATGCTCTTAATGAGAATAATACCTATGTATTTATATAACAAAAATTCATGGGTGTTACAACATGATGGTAGAATAAGAATGATAATGATCTTATGTTAGCCTGGATAGAAATAACGATAATTCATTGTCTTTTAATGAAGATAAGCATGGCTAGAAGACGTACTACCCGAGCAGACGAGACAGCAACTCCACCAGATCTGACCCAGGTAGTTACTGACCTCCAACGTCAGATCACGGAGCAACAGCAGCTGATCACGACTTTAATGGGTCAGCAAGAAAGTCCTGTCACCCCGCCAGTAAATCAGAATGCAGTGCCCGTCATCCCAGTAGTTGCACCAGTACCACCGATAGCCCCTGCCCCAGTGGTCCGACAGGAGACCTACTTGATACAGTGGCTAAGGTTGAAGCCGAAAAACTTCTCAGGTACTTGCGAGCCATGGGACGCTCAGGCCTGGTTCAAGACAGTGGAAAGCATAGTGGAATTACTGGATTGGCCCGTATCGGAAAAGATCAAATGTGTATCATTCTGCTTTTCCGGAGACGCAAGAATGTGGTGGGAAAGAGTGAAGGCAAAGAGACAGATTAATCTGATGAACTGGATGGACTTCGAAGAGTTCTTCCATATGCAAGTGACGAACCGGCATTATGACGAGTTCACCGAGTTTCGGCAAGGTGACCTATCAGTGACTGAAGCAGTAAAGCGCTTCAACCGTCTGGCACGCCTATGTCCAGAGTTGGTTCGCACAAAAAGAGAAAGGGTCAGACTGATGCTGAAGATGCTTCGACCTGAGATAGAACTGAACGTGGCCGGTGGAATTAATAGACCGCAGACTACAGAGGAATTGGTCAGCAGTGCCCTAATCATAGAACATTATCAGAAAGCGATGAACGAGAATAAGAATCAGGCCCGAACAGAAGGACAGAGACCCTCAGGTACCATAACAAGTTGGAAAGGGACCTCTACCGGAAAAAGGAAACAATGGGGCAATGCTAAAGGTGGCTCAGTGAATAAGCAACCGAAATACCCTCAGTGCACTATTTACGGAAAGCTGCATCCCGGAGTATGCCACAAGGGTACAAGAAAGTGCTATAATTGCGGAGGGGAAGGACATCTGGCCAGAGACTGCACTAACCAGTTTCAGGCACCACCCCAGCAGAATAACCAGAACAAGAGTGCCCCCTCACAATTACATCAGATGCAAGCTGCTATTGAAGGGACACCGATTAGCCAAGGGAGATTGGAAGCCCCACCAACTACAACGAACGCCAGGGTTTTCTCGCTTACCAAAGAAGATGTGGCCAATGCCTCTACTGTCGTCACAGGTCAGCTACCTACTTTCAGTCAATATGCTAACATTTTATCTGATACGGAAGGCGAACCAGTGTTTGAATTTATCGGGAAGCCGAGAGACATTCCGTGTCATTGGATCAAAAATATGTTCGGGCAACTCTCTACCATGACCATAACAACCACGTTATTCGACAACCTATTGGAGAAACAAACCAATGACCAAAGCCTCCAAAGGATTAAACAAGAAATCCTAGAAGGGAAGAATGACGGATTCCGGATCGCGGACAATGGGATATTATACCTCAGGGATCGATTATGTATTCCCGGGGATCCAGAGTTGCGAAGAAGGATACTAGAGGAAGCTCATTCAACGCCCTATGCAATGCATCCAGGATCCACCAAAATGTACCAGGATTTGAAAAAGAAATTCTGGTGGTCCGGTATGAAAAGAGATGTGGCTCAGTATGTCAATACCTGCCTGACCTGTCAGAGGGTTAAAGCAGAACACCAGAGGCCTGGAGGATTACTGCAGCCTGTCCAAATTCTAGAATGGAAATGGGAAGATATCTCTATGGACTTTATATCAGGATTACCCAAGACAACAAATGGCTATGACACCATATGAGTTATCGTGGATAGATTAACCAAATCCACCCATTTTCTAGCAATCAAGATGACTTATTCGATTGAGCAACTGGCTCAATTATATGTCAAGGAAATCATTAGACTACATGAAATTCCTAAGACCATCATTTCAGACAGAGATGGTCATTTTGTTTCACATTTTTGGGAATGTGTCCAGAAGGCTCTTGGTACGAAGCTATTATTCGGTACTGTCTTTCACCCTCAGACCGACGGACAAACAGAAAGGGTTAACCAAGTATTAGAAGATATGTTACGGGCATGCGCATTAGACTTCAAAGGGAGCTGGAGCCGATATTTATGCCTAGCGGAATTCGCCTACAACAATAGCTACCAGGCTACTATTGGGATGGCGCCATACGAAGCTCTGTATGGGAGGAAATGTAGATCCCCTATATGTTGGTACGAAGGCGGTGAAAAGAAAGAGATGGGATTTCAAACCGAGTTCATCGATAACACCACCCGTGCTATACAGAACATCCGCCAACGAATAGAAACCGCTCAGAGTCGACAGAAGAATTATACGGACAAGCGACGAAGGCCATTGGAGTTCAGTGT
This sequence comes from Zingiber officinale, assembly GCF_018446385.1. Lineage (NCBI taxonomy): Eukaryota > Viridiplantae > Streptophyta > Magnoliopsida > Zingiberales > Zingiberaceae > Zingiber > Zingiber officinale. Next base: position 77,712,083 of record NC_055990.1, read on the forward strand.
CGGAGACTCAGTATTTCTCAAAGTAGCTCCTATGAAAGGAGTAATGAGGTTCGGTAAGAAGGGAAAGCTAAGCCCGCGTTATATGGGACCATACCGAGTTCTGAAAAGAATCGGCAAAGTGGCTTACGAAATAGAGCTTCCTCAAGAGATGTCAGCCATTCACAACGTGTTCCACGTTTCGATGCTAAAGAAATGCATTCCGAGCACGGACCAAGTGATCGAACCACGGGCAGTACAGGTGCAAGAGGACCTAACCTACGAGAGCCGACCAATTTAGATATTGGATCGAGACGTCAAAAGACTAAGGAACAAGGAAGTACCCTTAGTAAAGGTCCTGTGGCAAAATCAACGGTACGAAGAAGCCATGTGGGAACGGGAAGTTGATATGAAACGGAAGTATCCGTCGCTATTCTAAGTTCGAGGATGAACTTTCTATGAGGTATGAGGTACTGTAACACCCACAAAATTATAAGATAAGTATATGGGTGTTATTTTCTTTAGAGCATAAAAATAAAAAGAATAAGAGAAAAGAAAAAAATAGAAACCAAAATAGAATAAGAAGAGGTGAGGTAAAAGATTGAACCTTGAACCTCCCACAAGTAATAGAGTTAAATTAGTGGATTGTAACCACTAGAGTAATGAATGATAAGTGAATAAAAGAGAATAGAAATGGTAGTTAAAGGAGAGAAGATGGTTAAGTAAAAGAGCAAGAGAAAATCAAGTTGCTTACCTTCCCTTCCTCTTGGTTAAGAGAAGAAGCAAGCAAAAGATAAATTGCCTACTTCCCTCCCTCTCTCTATTTTCGTGGGATTAAAGGAATGAGGGAAAAGAGGATTTGAGGGAATGAATGAAGACATGCTTCATTTACATAGGAATAAATAGGATTGGGAGAAGAAAAGCAAGAGATTTAATTCTTCTTCTTCCTCCTTCCTTCTCCTTCTTCATTCTCCACTGAAACCAAGAGCCCCTCCCTCTCCTTATTCCAAAAGCTAGGCCAAGTTTCCTCTCTAAGAAAACTAATTTACAAGAAGAAGCCTTCAAGATCTACCCCTTCCAAGCAAGAGAAACAAAAGGAGGTGCAAGAAGAAGAAGCTCTCTCCTTCCTAATTTGCACCTAGGGTACCTTTTTCTTAAGAAAAACCACAAGCGAAAGGATGTAAGTATCCCCTCACCTGTGGTACAAGTAGTTCATAGGTGCTTTCCTTTATGAAAATAGATTTCTAAAAACTTAAGGTGTGATCCATGGTAAATTCGGCCAACAAGAATAAGACCTTTAGGAAAAATTAAGTCCTAAATATGCTCACCATGATTTTTATGATATGTACTTTTTTTATAAGAGATTTGTTTAGTATTCTCATACTTGTATGTTGCTTAGAATTAAGATTTCTCTCCTTAAAACTCTCGGCCAAGACAAAATTAAGGACCTAGGAGAACTTAAAACCTAAACCAAGCATGCCATGATTTTCCTTATGACAAGATATGAAGTTAACATGATATTTCTCATGCTTGTATGTTGATTTGAAACTGTATTTCATGCTCATGAGGTTTCGGCCATAACAAGTTTAAGGACCTAGGAAACTTAGAACCTAACCTAACTATGCTCATGATCTTCCTTGTGATAATTGCTATGAAATTGGTTTAGGGTTCCCATGCTTTTATGACACTTGAAACCTAGTTCCAAGCTTTACAAGTTTCGGGCATAACAAGTTTAAGGGCCTAGGAAACTTAGAATCTAACCTAACTATGCTCATGATGTTCCTTGTGATAATTGCTATGAAATTGGTTTAGGGTTCCCATGCTTTTATGACACTTGAAACCTAGTTCCAAGCTTTATAAGTTTCGGCCATAACAAGTTTAAGGGCCTAGGAAACTTAGAACCTAACCTAACTATGCTCATGATGTTCCTTGTGATAATTGCTATGAAATTGGTTTAGGGTGTTAGGACCAAAAGTAGCTAGAGGGGGGGGGGGGTGAATAGCTCGTTGCGTTCGCTCGGTGCTCGGCGTTGCTTGTTCCTTCAAAGATGTGCAGCGGAAAATACAGAAACAAACACACAACGCTAACACGGTTGGTTTTACTTGGTATCCACCTCACAAGAGGTGACTAATCCAAGGATCCACACCAACACACACACCCTCCACTAAATAAAACTCTCCTTTATGGTAACTACCAAAGGCGGAGAAGCCCTACAAGACTCAATACAAGAAGAGAGGGAAAGGATACAAGAAATACAAGCTTACAAGCTTACAATGAGTACAAAACCCTAACCCTAGCTTCTCTTCTTGGCTTTGATCCGCCTCTTGACTTGGAGAGCTTCCAAGATCCTTCAAGAACTGGCGATCTGAGCTTTGTGAGCGCTGTGGAGGAGTTGGCGAGAGCTCTGGAGTGAATCGGAGAAACAATACCGCAGCCATCGAACGCCTGAAGCTATAAACGATGTCAACGGTCGGATCCCGATCGATTCGAATGTTCCCAATCGATCGGGGAGGCTTTGGATCGATCCACGGATCGATCCAGAGCGCCTTTGTGCTCTGGAAACGCGCCTGGATCGATCCACGGATCGATCCAGCGCTTATCGCGCGAAGCAGCCGCGTCCCAATCGATCCACTGATCGATCCAGAGCCTGGATCGATCCACTGATCGATCCAGCACTTGATTTTTGTCCAAAACCAAGTCCCAAACCTCCCAAACCAACATCCGGTCAACCTTGACCTGTTGGTATGTCATGCCTAGCATCTAGTCACTCCCTTGACCTGCTAGGACTCCCTTACCAAGTGTCCGGTCAATCCCTTTGACCCACTTGGACTTTTCTCTGTGCCAAGTATCCGGTCAATCCCTTTGACCTACTTGGACTTTTCTTTCATGCCAAGTATCCAGTCAATCCTTTGACCTACTTGGACTTCCCAGCACCAGATGTCCCATGCCTTGATTGACTCATCTGGATTTTCCCTTGCTTGGCTTCACTCACCAGGACTTTCACCTAGCTTCACTCACTAGGGTTTTCCATCTGCCTAGCTTCACTCACTAGGACTTCCTTCTGCCTGGCTTCACTCACCAGGACTTTTCTTCTGCCTGGCTTCACTCACCAGGACTTTCACCTAGCTTCACTCACTAGGGTTTTCCATCTGCCTAGCTTCACTCACTAGGACTTCCTTCTGCCTGGCTTCACTCACCAGGACTTTTCTTCTGCCTGGCTTCACTCACCAGGACTTTCATACTGCCTAGCTTCACTCACTAGGTCTTTCATTTTGCCTAACATCCCAGTTAGGACTTCCCAGTCAAGTATCCAGTCAACCTTGACCTACTTGACTCTTCTTCAATCAATATCTTATTGTCAAACATCTAAACCCAAACTAAGACTCAGCTTGGTTACCCAGGTCAACCTTGACCTGAGGGATATTGCACCAACATAGGGTTCCCATGGTTTTATGCCACTTGAAAACCTAGTTGCATACTTAACAAGTTTCGGCCACATTAGGTTTAAAGGCTTAGGAAGCTTAGAACCCAAACTAAACATGCTCAAGATGTTCCTTGTGATAAATGTTATGATATTGGTTTAGGGTTCACATGCTTTCATGCTACTTGTAACCTAGAATTGTGCTTACTAGGGTTTCGGCCATGACAAGTTTACAAGCTAAGGAAACCTAGAACCTAAACTAACCATGCTCATGATGTTCCTTATGGTATATGATATGATATTAGTTTAGGGTTCACATTCTTGTATGTTGGTTGTAACCAAATGTGATGCTTGATAAGTTTCGGCCATGACATGTTTAAAGACTTAGGAAGCTTGGAACCCAAACTAAACATGCTCAAGATGTTCCTTATGATATATGTTATGATATTTATTTAGGGTCCCCATGCTTTCATGCTACTTGTAACCTAGAAACATGCTTGCTAGGTTTCGGCCATGACAAGAATAAAGGCTTAACTTAGAACCTATGTTAAACATGCTCATGATGTTCCTTATGATATATGATATGATAATGATTTAGGGTTCATATGTTTTTATGGTGCTTGTTGACCTAGTCAACAACTTCATGTTTCGGCCACTTCATGATATTTGGGTTAGAGACCCAATTATGAAATTCTATGTGTCTCACATGCAATGCTTCATGATATGATAAGAATATGCTATGCTTCTATGCTCATTTATGTATGCTTATGACCTATGCATGATGATGACCCTTATGATGTGTTATGTGCCCAAATTCATGATGTGCTGTGTGCCCAATTATGCATGCGTTTATGATGTGCTATGTGCCCAATTTCATGATGTGCTGTGGGCCCAATTATGCATGCGATCATGATGTGCTGTGTGCCCAAATTCATGATGTGTTGTGTGCCCAATTATGCATGCTTTATGTTATGCCTAAGAGTTGCTTCCCTATTAGTTGGGACTAAGAGCACTCTTCATGATATGAAAGGAAATATAATATGCATGATATGATAAGAATTGTGATATGTATAACATGCTACTTTACTTTTTATGGCTTGTACCAAAGGTGGGCTCCATAAGCGCCCCGGGGTCGATGGACTAAGAAACGAGCCTCGTTAGGGATGGGCTCCTAAGTGCCCCTAGGTCGATGGACTAAGAAACGGGCCTAGTATGTATGCCTTGTAGGGTTCGAGACTTGCTACCTTGGACCTACATAGGATGCACGTATTTATGTATGTGGTACAAGTCGGGGCCCTAATCATGTTGAGATTATGTTTAAGTATGTATGTAATAAGTTTTCAAAAGACATGTTGTATATATTTTTCATGATACATGTTTTGAAAGTCTTCTCGCATAATACTTATGACTATGTTATGATATGCCAGGATGCACTTTATGATTATGTTATGATATGCCATGATACTTATGATTATGTTATGTTATGCTAGGATGCACTTTATGATTATGTTATGATATGCCATGATACTTATGATTATGTTATGCTAGGATGCACTTTATGATTATGTTATGATATGCCATGATACTTATGATTATGTTATGTTATGCTAGGATGCACTTTATGATATGCCATGATACCTTACAATTATGTTATGCTATGATGCTTCTATACATGATATGATGAGTTATCTTTATGCTTTATGTCAATGAATATGCTATGCTTTATGTCTTTATGTTATGCTTTACGATTTTTGTGAGTAGGAAGGATCTTACTGAGCCTTGTGTGCTCATAGCTTACTTTCCTTGTACCACAGATAAAGGCAAGGAATGGATGTACTAAGGGAGCAGCAGGAGGGGCAAGATGGATGTGTGTAGTAGTGACTCGGCTAAAAGAGAAAGACCTGCTTTTATCTAATAAGAATTATGCTTATGTCGTTCTTTCATGACTCCATGACATTTCATCATGCTTATTAGTATTATGGCTTACATTTATGTTAAGCATGCTATGTGACTTTATATGATAGGTAGTTAGTGATGATGATTTGAAAAGTAAAAGAAAAGTTTTAAAAAGAAAAAAATATACTATAAACAAGACTTCCGCTGTTTTAAGTAGAAAAGATTATTAACAAGCAAGTAAGTAAGATAAGATAGTAAGAAATTGATAAGTAACCCCCGTCAGCTTGAGCAGGAAGGGGCGGGGCGTTACAGCTGCGATTAGGCAGGTAGAAAATTCTAAGGGGTGGTAACCTTCGGTCCTAGGGGGTGGTAACCCGAGGTGGAGGAAAACCCTAAGGGGTGGTAACCCTAGGTCCCAGGGGGAGGTAATCCTAGATTGAGGAAACCCCTAGGGGGTGGTAACCCTAGGTCCTAGGGGGTAGTAACCCTAGGCAGAAAGTTCAGTCGGTTTGAAGGGTTGGACTGACAACAGGTAACTTCTCCTGAGTGGAGTAGGTGAGGACGCGCTCCCGAAAGAGGGAACAATAAGCCTCAGTTCAACCTAGAGTTTTGACGAAACTCGAAGTCAGAATCAGACAGTCAGAGGCTGTCATAATTTCATATTATATGTATATTATTTTTATCAGGACTAACTTTGTTTTGTAGAAAATAAGGAGCTAGGGAAAGGTGGTCCAGGCGCCCGGAAGGAGTCCGACCGCTCGGACTCCGGGTGCTCGGAACTGGTCCGAGCGCCCCGAGCTGGTTCGGGCGCCCGGAGTCGGTCCAGGCGCTCGAAACCCAAAAATTATTGGGAAGCTGATGTGGCGCGCATGGAGTGATTGAGCCACGTGTTCCAGGTGCCCGGAGGGGTTTCGGGCGCTTGGAACAACCTATATAAGGAGCCTCGACCAGAAGCTGCAGGACAATACAACGAACAACTTCTGCTTCTTTGAGCTGCTCAGAAAATGCCGCTACAATGCCCGAAAGATCCGACGATTGTTCCATCGAAGATTTTCTGTTGTCGGTATTCTTTAAATTGCTAATTATTTGTAATATTCAATTTGTAATCTTTCTATTGATTAGTGATTGCCTGTTGAAAGCACTTTTACATGCGGGTCTTGGAGTAGGAGTCGACACAGGCTCCGAACCAAGTAACCAAAAAGTGTTAGCGATTGGTTTTTCAATTACTTCTATTTCCGCTACGTATTTACGAAACGAAAGTGAAAGCCACGAGCGCTATTCACCCCCCCTCTAGCGCTTTCGATCCTACAATTGGTATCAGAGCGGGGTCATTTTGAATTGGTGAAACCACCATTCAAATAGTTTTTCATGGTAATTTTTTTTTATTTTTGGGAGTCGATCGAAATCAATATAATTGCTGACTTTTGGTCTGTTTTTATCGCAATAGAAATTTTTGCTCGAAGCTGGTGCAACACCACTCGAGTTCATGTGTTTATTTTAAATCCCGCATTACTAATCCAAGACCAAGTCTTGGAACAAAGTTTCTTGTTTTTGTTTGTGCGAGATTTTCTTCCTCAATGGCCCATCAAGAAGGCTACAGCACATCCCGCCCGCCTCTTTTCTCCGGCGAGGACTTTGGCTACTAGAATAGCCGGATGGAATACCACCTCAAGACGCAAGTCAAGATGTGGATAATTATCCAAACCGGACTCGAGCTTCCACGAGATAACACTAGAAAACTAGTCTCATCCATGAACTGGGACACCAGCTTAATGAAGAAGATTGAAGCCAACGCCAAAGGAACTTGCATGCTACAATGCGGGCTGACAAAAGAAGAACTAAACAGAGTTGGCCCTTTCTCAAGCGCGAAAGAACTATGGGAAAATTGATCGAGATGCACGAAGGCACCTCTGATACAAAAGTAAGTAAGCGTGATTTAATTTTGAATAAATTATATAACATAAAAATGTAGGAAGGTGAGACGGCTAGCCAACTTCACGCACAGATTCAAGATCTCCTGAATAGACTCCATGCGATTAGACAGAAGGTGGAGAATTGAGACATAATCAGGTATACACTAAACGCTTTTCCGAGAAATACTCTGTGGGCATCTATGGTAGTTGCTTACAAAGTATCCAAGGATCTTTCATTAATTAAGTTAGATGGGTTATTTTCATAATTTTAGTTACATGAACAGATTAATACACGTCCAATCGAAAAAAGGTATTGCTTTGGTTGTAGGTACAAGCAGATCCCGAGAGCCAAACGTAAAGCGTAAAACCGAACACGAGTCCGAAGACAAATCGGACTCAGAAGATGACGATGACGAGATCACAGCGGAGATTGTCAAACTAGTACACAAACTCTACAAAAAGAAGAAAGGATTCACGAAGAAGGACATCAAGAAGACAATTCAGTCCAAGATAGTGCAAGCCAGTCCAAAAGTCAAGTTCGATGTAACCTAATACGACTGCAACCAAAAGGGACACATCAAAGCCAACTGCCTGAACCAAAAGGAAGCAAAGAAGCAAAGGAAGAAGAAAGCACTACAAGCAACATGGGATGAGTCTTCTTCAGAAGACTCCGACAAAGAGCTCGAACAAACGAGCTTCCTCACACTAACGGCCCGGGAACAACTCGAAGAATCAGAAATCGAGAGTGAATCAGAAATTGAGTATGAGTGAAGCTACGGATCCGTATCCGTTTCCGAAGGGCCTAACCCCACTGTAAGAAATTCTCATTTAATTAAGTTGCGTAATTTAGTTAATTACCTTATGCATAAGTTAGCTAAATCCTACCTTCGAGTCAAGTCACTCCAAAAGGAGGTAACAATCCTTAAGGAGGAGACTAAATTAAGTTCTTTGACTGAATCAGTTCAAATTGGAAGTTCAACTCAAGTCTAACAACTTGAGGAAGAAAATTTCAATTTGAAAACTCAAGTCAAAGAACTTAAAGACACATTGGAACAGTTCACTTTGGGTTCCAAGAATCTTGATATGATTCTTGGAAAATAGAGAGCCGTCTATAATCGATCCGGACATGGATTTAAGGCTAAACGAAAATACAAGTCTTACCTATCACTTGTAAATAGAACTAATGAGAAGGTAGTCTAAGCATAAGTTCTCAAATCAAACTTGATTAATCAAGTTGGACTTGGTCAATATTGGGTCCCCAAGGATCAAATCCATTACCTTGATAGACCTTATCGAGGTTATGATCCGGGGGAGCTAATAGAAAAACTATTTTTCTTTATAAATAGAATTGTTTGATGCTTGTCTTACTACTTTTATTATACATGCTTAGATTAGGATAGATAAGGACCTAGGCATGATTTACACTTGACTAGTTAGACCTATGGGTTTCAAAAAGAAAATTAAATATCCAATTTCTTTGAAAGGCTTTGTCTAGAAGTGGTGGATGATCCCATACCCAAGAAGGCCTAGTGCCTCGCCACAGCCTCGAAGTCAATCTTTGAAATGAATATTTAATTGACTTGCTGAAAAACTTGAGTCTAACCTAAATATAAATCAAACCTTAGATGATAAACTAAATTAAAGATTAAACAAAACCATCTCACAAAAACCTATAAGGCTCCCTGATTGATAATTTAAGAAAAATGTGAGATGGACCTAGGTAAAATTTAGATAAATTAATTAACCTAACCTAATTAACCTAACCTAATTAATTAACCTAACCTAATTAATTAACCTAACCCAATTAATTAACCTAACCGAATTAACCTAACCTAATTAATTAACCTAACCTAATTAATTAACCTAACTTAATTAATTAATTAACCCAACCTAATTAATTAACCTAACCTAATTAATTAATTAACCTAACCTGATAAGTTAACTTAATCTAATTAATTAACCTAATTAATCAAATCTAATAAATTATTCTAAATTAATAAATCCATCCAATCCTTAACTTAACTTAATTAAACATAAAACCATCTCACAATCACCCATAGGTATAACATGTTTGACAATCTAGATTGGGTGAGATGGAATACTAAAGAGTTGATTTCAATCAAACTATCTTTTAATCCGCAAATTCAACCAAAGAAAATACTTTATGTGTAGGAACATAAAGATTTGGATTAATGGATGTTAGATAGTGGATGCTCCAGGCACATAACTAGAGACAGATTAAAATTTACTAAGTTGAAATTCAAGAACCTAGGGTCAGTTGCATTCGGCAACGACGAAACACTTAAGGTAATCGGAACAGGTAATATTCAACTAAGTTCCGATTTCTATATTCAAAAAGTTTTATTGGTTGATCAATTAAATTTTAACTTACTTAGTTTAGTCAATTATGTGATTCAGGGTACTTAGTCACATTTTCAAACTCTTACTGCTTAATTAAAAATGTTAAAAAAACCTGAAATTACACTTAAGGGTATTAGGAAAAAGAACATCTATACAATTGACCTACCAACATCTTCACTAAAGTGTCTATTGACACAACAAGAGAAAACTACATTATGGCACAGAAGACTAAGTTACACTCATACCAGACTCATTTCAAAAATGAGTCAAAATGGCTTAGTTAGAGGTCTACCCAAATTAAATTTTATAGAAAATATAATATGTAATGCTTGTCAACGGGGTAAACAAACCAAATCAACTCACAAGTTAACCAACTTAAATCGAACTAGTTCAATACTTGAGCTCCTATACTTAGACCTGTTTGATTCACATGGAGCCAAGTCACTAAGGAAAAATCAATATTGCTTAGTTATAATTGATGATTACTCAAGATTTACTTGGGTAAAATTTCTAAAAACTAAAGATGAGACCTACGAAATCTTTGAAACCTTTTGCAAGACAGTAGAAAATGAAAAAGATAGTAAAATTAAAAGAATTAGAAGTGACCATGAAGGAGAATTTGAAAATCATAAATTTACTAAATTCTATTAAATTAATGGATATAAACATGAATACTTATGCCCTACAACCCTCCAACAAAATGGGATAATAGAATGGAAGAATAGAACCCTACAAGAAGCCGCTAGAACCATGTTATATGAATACAACCTAAATAATCAATTCTGGGCTAAAGCTGTGACGACCCGCCTTCTACTAGCTAGGCTGTAAGGCCGAACCGTCACATTATGCTGTGCTAAGCTATATCCATGACCATTACTAAGTCTAGGTGCGGAAAGCTGTACCAATTTAAAACTTTGCTAAGCTAATACAAGTTCTTGGTCCTACATGTGCTAAGGGATGTAATCTAAGGTATTCATGGCATACCCTACATCCTCTATGGTCAAGGAGCTGAACTACAAGGTCTCTTGGTCGAAACCCAACTTCCCAATCGATCCAGATTGAACTCGATCGATTGCAAGCTGTTGGATCGATCCATGGATCGATTCAGATGGCTACTGTGCTCGGGGTAGTATTCTGGATCGATCGACTGATCGATCCAGACTGGTCAATCGATCCAGTGATCGATTCCAGAGCTCTCTATTCGCGGGAGTGATTTCCCCGGTTCCTTGATCGATCGGTTGATCGATCCGGCAACTTCCTGTTCGCGACAGAAAGCGACTGGATCGATCGGCTAATCGATCCAGGAGCTCACTGTTCACAGAACAAGTTCACCAATCGATCAACTGATCGATTGAGGGCCCCCAATCGATCAGTTGATCGATCGGGGTTTCTGATTTCATATCAGAAGTCTGATTTCAGCACTGGTTCGTGCTAAAATCACATACAGCAACTCTATAAGCATAAAATAGAACTACTACACATAACATTACTCATGGAGTGCTATCTAATATCATGACAACTAACCATCTATGCATAACTGTCATAATTCGAAACACTTAAACAACTAAAGTGCAGGAAAGTAATGACATAAAGAAAATGCTATGTTCTAAGTGGGCTAGTTCCCAAGCATCGTTATTCCAAACTACTTTTTCACACACACATCGTCGTTGCATTGTCCTCCAGCCTCCGCTTGTCCATCTTTCCTTTACCTTTATCTGCAGTATAAGGAAAAGAGTATCTGTAAGCTTGAGAGCTTAGTAAGAAACCATCTACCTCACTAAAACATGCATACGATGCAATTTATGTTTTTAAAACATGCTATTTGAAATGTATGAGTATTGAACATGTAAAAGCATGGGATGGCATACAAACAAACTAGTCATGGCAACAAGTGCTAGCATAAGTTATCATATTGTATCACTAGAAAACTGAACTGATACAAAAACTGAACTGTGCTAATTCTAAACTAATGCTAAAGCTGTACTGAATTCACATAACTATTTGTGAAGTTTTGAAAACTATTTTCATAAATAGATTAAAATAATAATCATGCTGCTGATGGGCCCGACATCTGTACGTGCTATGCGCGCATCCCTAACTAGACCCGGGTTTGCAAGTCCCGAATTTAGTAAGGTTACTAGGTTATCTGAACCTAGGGACGACTATGGGAGCCCAACCCAATTGATATCTAATCCAGTACAGTGCCACTGCTAAAATAAAATACTGATTATAGCTGAATTCTTCTTATATTGCTATTTCTAGGTTATCTGAATCTAGAGGCGACTGTGGGAGCCCATCCATTGGACCGTAGTCCCATATAAGCTGTACTAAAGCTAAACATACTGAATGAATGCTTCTATTGCATTTAGCTAAGTTAGTAAAATGCTTAAGTTGCATTTTAACCGTGCAAATAATTTAATCGAACACTTGGTATGCACTAATTCACATCCTTTGTGCCGACAATCTACATACTACTAAACTGAAGCATAAAATTCATACGAAAACTACTTATACTGTAGGTGAGGGGTTTCTTACCTCTTGCGCTAGTTTCCTTACAAATCTAGTCGCTCGTTTTCCGGTGGAGACTATTCCCTCGACGATCCTCTTGCGTCTACGTGCTCTTCCCACGGAGAGGAACGCCCTCATGCTGGAATTGTCGCCGGAAGGTGTTCTTGTCGCTCTTGGGACGGAACCCTAGCCTTCTAGAGGTTGGCGCCGAGAGGTGAGGGAGGAGAAGGGGTCGGCGTGTAAGGGTTTAGGGAGAGGAAAAGTTACGAATAAAATGAATAACTCCTCTCTCAATTTCCTATTTATATTAAGAAATTAATTCACCCAACTCTAACTTAAATAAAATTGCTTCCCTTTCCTTTCAGCACAGCCCTGCTGGGTTCTCCTGGTTACTAGAGTTCACCTTAAGTCATAGGACCCAATAGGTCTCGGGTTCAATTCCCGCTTAAGCTATTTTACGTTCTTATTTGTTTTTGCTACTTCCGCTACTCTAAAAATTCCATAAAAATATTCTAAAATTCCAGAAAAATCATAGAATATTTCTAAAATAATTTTGAGAATTTTCGGGCGTTACAATCGCCCATACCTTATAAAAAGTTCATCCTCGAACTTAGAATAATTCTGGATACTTCTGTCTCATACTAGCTTCTGTCTCCCAAGTTGCCTCTTCTGCTGTGTGACTATGCCAAATAACTTTTACTAATGGTACCTCTTTATTCCGTAATTTCTTAACTGCTCAGTCTATTATCTGAATAGTCCGACTATCATAGCTGAGGTCTTCGCGGACTGGTACCGACTGGGGCTCAATCACCTGAGTGACATCTGGGATATGCTTCTTCAGCATAGTGACATGAAACACATTATGGATGGATGACATCTCCTGTGGTAGCTCTAGCTCATATGCTACCTTGCCAACTCTTTTAGTGATAAGATATGGTCCCACATATCTGGGACTCAATTTGCCCTTCTTCCCAAAATGCATTACTCCCTTCATGGGAGCTACTCTGAGGAACACTGAATCCCCAGCTGAAAACTCTAAGGGTCTGCGCCGTGTATCAACATCTGAGCTGTCTCTATCCTCTGGCGGATCTGCTGTATAGCTGCTGTAGTGTCTGCTACTAGATCTGTCTGAAGTTCTAGTTCCTTCTGCTCACCACTCTCATACCAGCAGATTGGAGATCTACACCTCCGCCCATAGAGAGCCTCGTAGGGTACCATACTGATAGTGGCCTGATAGCTGTTGTTGTATGCAAATTCTGCTAAACTCAGATATTTGCACCAACTTCCCTTGAAGTCTAGGGCACATGCTCGGAGCATATCTTCGAGTACCTGATTTACTCGCTCCGTCTGACCATCTGTCTGAGGATGGAAAGCTGTGCTGAATTTTAACTTAGTGCCCAATGCTGACTGTACACACTCCCAGAAGTGTGACGTGAACCTACTGTCTCTGTCTGAGATGATAGTCCGTGGAACTCCATGCAGTCTGACGATCTCCTTGAGATACAACTGAGCTAACTGCTCCATGGAGTAGGATATCCTGATAGCTAAGAAGTGGGCTGATTTAGTCAATCTGTCGACTATTACCCAAATGGCGTCAAAACCATTCGTGGTTCTGGGTAATCCCACTATGAAATCCATGGAAATATCTTCCCACTTCCATTCTGGGATTTGGATAGGCTGCAGAACTCCTCCTGGTCTCTGATGTTCTGCCTTGACTCTCTGGCAAGTCAGACAGGTGCTAACGTATCTAGCGATGTCTCTTTTCATCCTAGGCCACCAAAAACGTTTCCTTAGGTCCTGGTACATTTTGGTGGAACCAGGATGCATCGCATAGGGAGTCCTGTGAGCCTCATCTAAAATCTTTCTTCGTAGTTCCTCCTGATCTGGAACACATAGTCTGTCACCAAAGTATAGCCCCACCATCAGATATTCTAAACTCTCCACCTTCTGATCCTGCTAGGCCTTGCTTGATTTTCTGAATTTCGGGGTCTTGCTCCTGAGCTATCTGAATGTCACCAAGCAGGTTAGGTGCTAATGTCATATTAAAGAGCTGTCCCACTATAAGTTCGAGACTGAAATCCGTGATCTCCTTCTGTAGGGGCGGTGACCTGGCTGCTAGGGATAGTAAGGTAGCATCGGACTTTCTGCTAAGTGCGTCTACCACCTTATTGGCTTTTCCTGGGTGGTAGAGGATGTCTATGTCATAATCCTTGACCAGCTCAAGCCATCTACGCTGTCGCATATTCAGATCCTTCTGAGTGAAGAAGTACTTCAGACTCTGGTGATCTGTATACACTCTGCACTGAGCTCCATACAAGTAATGTCTCCAAATTTTGAGAGCGAACACGACTGCTGCAAGCTCAAGATCATGAATAGGATAATTCCTCTCATAGTCCTTGAGTTGTCTGGAGGCATAGGCGATCACCTTGCCATTTTGCATCAGTACTGCTCCTAGTCCCAATTTAGAGGCGTCACTATAAATATCAAAGCTGTCTGTGTTTTCAGGTAGAGCCAGAATAGGTGCACTGGTCAATCTCCTCTTTAGCTCGCTGAAGATGTTCTTGCAGTCCTCTGTCCACTGAAATTTTCTGTTCTTCCTGGTGAGAGCTGTCAGTGGGGAGGCTATCCTGGAGAAATCCTCTACGAACTTTCTGTAATAACCTACTAGTCCCAAAAAGCTTCTGATCTCACTGGCGTTCTTGGGTCTTTTCCAGTTACTCATAACTTCTATTTTACTAGGGTCTACCATGATACCATCCTTTGAGACGATGTGACCCAGGAAGGACACCTGGTCTAACCAAAATTCATATTTCGTGAATTTGACGTACAACTGGTTCTGTTGAAGAGTCTACAATACTATTTTCAGGTGCTCTGCGTGTTCTTCCGGAGTTCCTGAATAGATAAGAATGTCATCGATAAACACAATAACAAATCTATCTAGATAGTCCCTGAATACTCTATTCATGAGGTCCATGAAAGTAGCTGGAGCATTTGTCACTGTTACGCTCCGTAAGTGTACGGAAATGTCGCAAGTAATATAAAAGATTATCGTATCCATAGGGACTGGAATAAGCACTAGAAATGTCTCAATGCGAATTAGCTAAACAACTATCCAATTGTTTCAAATGCAAAGTGAAAGTAAACAAATCTAATATTAAAGATCAATAAACAAGAGTTTAGTATTTTAGGTTATGATAAAGGGAGATTCTAGGAGTTCAGTTTCTTTGTAAGATTTCTTGAATGTAAATGGTTCACCAATTCTTATCCCTCAATTGCCAAACACTTGTAGAAAGTTGCCGGTTCTCTCTTGCAATAGATAACCGGCTAAGGACTGAGAAATGTATCTAAATATGATCAATTAGATGTGAACCTACGTTGTCCTTACACAGAAGCGCACCTATTACTATGCCTTCCTCGGATATCAACATAGAAGCCCACAACTTATTAATCTATCAAGATACAAGAAACTAATCACAAGATCCATCCTACTCTCTTGAATATTCCTATTTTCTCTTCAAGATTATCTCTCAAACGTCCTTACACGGGCTTGCACCTGTCACGTGGATCCCTCGGATGATTGAGTGAGAGTTTATCTTTACAAAGTCCACAAGAAATCCAAACAATCAATCAAGAATGAGAATTAAGCACAAATCACCATTAATCATTCAAGATCTAATTGATACAAGCAAGACAATGTCATTGAAACAAGAAAATGGCAAATCCATAAGAGATTACATCAATCCATCATACAAATACTCCCTTAATCCTAGAATACAAGATCTACTCCATGAATCGAGGAAGAAAACCCGAAGAAAAAAAGATTACAAGCATTTCTTAAATCCCCAATCCAAGAAACCAAGAAAAAGGGGAAAGAGAAAACTTATCTACGAAGAAGCCTCGTCTTCGGATCCAATCCTCGCTCCGGAGTCGAAATCGTCGAGAACTCTCCTCGAATCGCCCAGAAATCCTCCCAAGAATGGGAGGAAACCACCAAATCTTGCCTTCTCCCAAAAGGGGAGAGATCCCCTTTCAATTCATGAAGGAGGGTTTAAATAGAGGAGGAAATCGGGCGCCACACATCTCACACGGCCATGTCCAGTTCCTTCTCTGCCAAAGCTGCACGGCCGTGTGACTCACACGGCCAGGACCCTTCTGTTCTCTAGAAATGCTACACGGCCGTGTGGTGCACACGACCACCACGAAACCTCACACGGCCGTGTAGATCCACACGGCCACTACCTGCTTGGCCTCTGGAAACCTCACACGGCCGTGTAGATCCACACGGCCATGTAAGGCATCTGCTCTGATTTCTTCAAATCAAGACACGGCCGTGTGAGATTCACACGGCCATGTCCTCTTCCCTTCCTGTTAAGACTACACGGCCATGTGTGGTACACGGCCTGATGATCTCTCCCTTCAATTACTTCCAAGCTTGCCCGAGGACGCATAATCTTCACCAATTTCGACTCCTGTGTACAGAAAATGCACAAAAAGCAGATCTCCGAACCAAAAGAGTAAATATGCTAAAAGGAAAGCTGGAAGTATAAAAATACATAGATCAAGCATGCTCAAAGTATGTAAATGTGCGTAAAAACATGCATAAAAGAGTATATAATCTACGCACATCACACCCCCAGACTTAAACCTTTGCTTGTCCTCAAGCAAAATGCTGCAGTCTAAATTCATATGTTCTACAACACATTCATAAAACCTAGTGCACTTTCCTAATTCTATCAAAAAGTTTCATTAACAAGCATGATCATGGAAACAAGTAAAGTATGGTTCAAGCATAAGAATCTTGTGCACAGTGTAAAAGTAACTCAACACCCTTTAAGTTTCAATCCATGTCCTAGTCAAGTCGTCATCAAATTTGAATTCCTAATGTTTCCAGTGAAAGATAAGTAACCAGTGATAGGCACTTACTCACCATTCACTTGGTTCATATTTCTCAACTAACCCAAGGTCTCAAAGGTGTGCTCAATCTCAAGGGAAGCTAAGCAGTCATTTAACCTAACTCGGTCTCAAAGGGGTGACTTGCTAGATTCCACTCATGACAACTATTTTTTATATCCCTTTTTTTTTTTTTTATAAGTGTTTGCATTGTGCAAAACTTATTCACAAATGTACTTTTAGCACACATGTTGGGATATTTTGATTTTTCCAAATGAGCTTTAATGATTTGAGCCTCATCCAGTAACCAAAATGAAAGTTGAGAAATCACCATGGAAACCAAGTACTAAGCAAACAAGATGAATCATGACTATTTCAATGACATCAACTATTCAAGCATCAAGCACAAGTGTAGTGAAGATAAAATCCTTAAGGTTGAACCAAAACTAAAACTCATCACCATAAGATTCTTAGCTTATTAATGCTTCCCAAGATAGAAAAAAGAACTACACAAAGTTTACTACTAGCATCATTCGAACATCATGAATCAAGACAATAATCATGCTAACATTTCATTTGAATCCAAGAAAGCATATAAGTGAAGATTTGATGTTCTCAAAATTTTTTTTTTGCCATGATTATTTCAAAAACAAGCAAAATAAAGCAACAAGTAATGAAAATAAGAACCAACATGAAAAACTAACAAAAACTAAAAACTGAAAACCAAAAACATGAAAAACTAACAAAAACTAAAAACTGAAAACCAAACTAAACAGTACATGACACCATACATGACACCCCCCCAGACTTAAACTTTTCATCGTCCCGATGAAATCAATATGGT
This sequence comes from Zingiber officinale, assembly GCF_018446385.1. Taxonomy (NCBI): domain Eukaryota; kingdom Viridiplantae; phylum Streptophyta; class Magnoliopsida; order Zingiberales; family Zingiberaceae; genus Zingiber; species Zingiber officinale. The sequence continues at coordinate 77,729,892 of NC_055990.1, forward strand.
GGAGGAGGTGGAGGTGGACGAGGAAAAGGGGGTCTACGACGTGGTTGGCCAATAGGAAAACTAGGAAAACCTGGAATCTCACCCAAGGATCTATGATACTCATATAAAGCATCTACTTTTTGGCTAGTAAGTGTCATGCTTTGCATAAAATCTCTCATCCTAGCTTGATCAGTATCATAATCCTGCACAAACTCAGCCACTTGACCTTGAAAATTCCTCGTAAATTGAAAATGATTTTGTACCTCCCTAAACTGATCATCAGATAAAGAGAAGTGACCCTCCAACATTTTTCGTTGGGCATCTTGCTTCTCATGAAGTGATTCTAGAGACGTACGAAAATCTGAAAAATCAAACCTAGAAGATCCCGTGCCATATGCAAAAGAATGCCTAGCAGGCTCCATAAAACTAGAAGGCTGCGGGTGTCCAAATGACGAGGGCTCATGATGTGGCTCAGTGTCTCCAGGTATAGAAGGGTTATCCTCAAAATCTAACTCAGAAATTACCTAATTAGCCGGGTTACGAATAGTAGTTCGTTCAGGAAAAGGAAGGGGTAAAGGAGAACCACTCCTCCTAGGAAACGCGAAACCATTCTCATCCCGAACGATCATTTTCATAGCAAGACATGCATCAATGTCAATCATGTCATTACCATGAATTATTTCCAACCCATCAACATCAAGATTTAAATTATAAGCTATTTGGGTAATCAAACCACCAAAAACAATTGATCCCAATGATGCCCTAGCAGATCTTAATAAGGTTTGAACAAAATGAAAACCAGAATCAAATTCAACCTTATAAAGCATAGCCCATAAAGCATAAAGCTCTATCTTTTTAACTACCCCATCACTCTCTCCCCTACCAAAAATAGTTTTACTCATGACTCTATGTAGATACCTAAAGATGGGGTTTTGTATATTGGAGGCCTTAGCTCTTGAAGGCTCATAAGGTTGATCTAACCCAGTTATTGCATTCCAAAAATGATTCCAATTAAACCTTGGATCAAACCTACGAGGGCTCCCGGTGGTTAATCCAAAACAAGAATTAAAATCACTAAATGTCCATAGAAATTCTTGATTCATTAGTCTAAATGAGATTTTTCCAAAATAATCATCTTCATTAGTAAAATGGACATCCAATGAACTTAAAAATTCCAAAACAAGACGAGGATATGTAGGCAAATGTGTGTACATAATATCACTCCAATCCAAAAATCCAATCATCAAATCTACATCTTCCCTAATTCCAAGCATATCAAGAACAGTCAGGTCCATATATCTAGTACACACTATCTTTCTATTGACAAGAATTGCAAATCTAGTCACTTGATCATCATTTCTAAACACAATATTGAATTCATTGTCATTACCTTCGTTGCGTGAAGTCCTTTTGCCTTTTCCCTTCACTGGTTGTTTTCCTTTGTCCCTTGATGGCTCCTCCTCTTTGTCCCCACTGGATCCACCACCTCTTTTGCGAAGTTTCTTCAAAATGTTGGACATCTTAATGAGTTTAGATAGGGGAAGAATTATCTAGGGTTGGAAGAATGAAACTCAAAGAACAAAACTTCAAAGAGCAAAGATCTTAGGTTAGGAGAATGAAAAGTCCAAGTCTTAGAGAGGAAGAGAATCCAGATCTAAGAGATCTTGAGAGATTAGAGAGGAGTTTTTAAGAGATTGGGAGAGAAAGAGATGTTTTGGAGAGTTGGGGGTGTGCGGAACACGGCCAAGATCTGACCGTGTGAGGTAGTAAGAAGACTTTAATAGCTCCCCTACACGGGCCGTGCAGATCCACACGGCCTCCCCCTCTTCCTTCTCTGGATTCCAGACACGGGCCGTGCAGATCCACACGACCTCCCCCTCTTCTTTCACTGGTTTCCTCGCACGGCCGTGTCTGGGACACGACCTCTCCATCTTTCTTCTCGGGATTCTTTACACGGCCGTGTTTGAGATACGACCTAGGCCCTTTTCTCCTCTGGAAATCCTACACGGCCATGTCTGGATGACACGGCCCAAGCACTTCCCTTCTCTGCAACTTTTGCCTGACCGTATATAGCACACGGCCGGGCTCTGTTTTGCACCTAACCTGAAAACAAAATCAAAAGAATGCATCAAACTAAAAGAAATTAAAATACAAATCAAAACTAACTAAAAGAACCCTTGGGTTGCCTCCCAAGAAGCGCTTGTTTAAGGTCTTTAGCTCGACCAAACTTGATCATTCGCTTCTTTTCCTCGCCCTTGGAGGACAGATATACTTTTCGTTTTTGTTGGGAGATCTTCTCCCAACATCTTCCACCACATTGTCTCCTTCGTTTGGTGGCCTTCCATGAGGATGGAAATTCCATTCCTCAAGTTTATAAATGCTTGTCCTGCTACAAGCATTTAAAAGAGACGAGACATGGTTAGGGATATTAGATAAATCATATTCCAACCTTTCCTTACCAATTACCAAAGAAAGCTTATGATTTTTGACATCAATTATAGCTCCAGCTGTAGCAAGGAAAGGTCTTCCTAATATGATAGGAATCCTAGGGTCCTCTTCCATATCCAACACGACAAAATCTGTGGGAATAACATTCTCATCCACCTCTACTGGCACATCTTCTATAATACCCAAAGGGTACCTGCAGGAATGATCGGCAAGTTGAAGTGCCATAGTAGTAAGTTTAATGTTTTTGAGACCTAATTTATTACAAATTGAATAGGGAATGAGGCTAACACTTGCCCCCAAATCACAAAAAGCTTTTTCAAAAAATTCTTTTCCTATGCTGCAAGGAATATAAAAGCTCCCTGGGTCCTTTAGTTTTGGGGAAGTGTTCTTCTCAAAAATAGCACTACATTCCTCACTAAGCGCAATGGTCTTAACCTCTCCTCTTCTTCTCTTGTTTGACATGAGATCCTTCAAGAATTTGGCAAATCTAGGCATTTGAAGAATAACATCAATAAGAGGTACCTCTACACAAATTTCCTTAACTTTTTCTAAAAACTTGCCAAATTCTTCATCTTTCTTGAGCATTGTAAGTCTTTGAGGAAAAGGGGCAGCTTTGCTCTGATGGTTCAGTGGAAGAGTCTCTTCAACCTCAATGGTACTCTCCTCATTAGCTTGAATCTGATTTGGTATAAGAGGAGAGAGCTCTTCTTCTTTTTGTATCCCTTTTGGAGCAGTCACTTGGGGGTCTCCCAAGGTCCGTCCGCTCCTAAGCTCAATTCTATTGCAATGCTCCATAGGATTCACATCAGGTTTTCCTGGAAGTTGTCCTGGTGCTCTGGATGATGAGGAAGCTAGTTGGGCAATTTGACTATCCTGGATCTTTTGATGCTTTTCAGAATTATCCATTCTCTGAATGAGCTTTGCTAAATCTTGCTTCATTTCATTCTGACCTGAGATAATTTCTTCAAGCATCTTTTCAATATTTGACTTTGGTAAGCCTTGAGAAGATAGATGTTGAAAATTTTGTTGCCCAGCTTGAAAATTTGGTCTTGCCCCTATATATGGTCCTTGATCTTGATTATTTCTGTAAGAAAAATTAGGATGGCTCTTCCATCCAGGGTTATAAGTATTTGAGTATGGGTTGTTCTACCTTTGATTGTAACTCATGATTGCATCACATTGTTCTAGTTGATTGATTTGTGCGGTGATAGCTCCCAATGGACATGAGTCATTTGAATGCTCTGAACTCCCACATACTTCACAAGATGTACTAATAGCATTGACCATATTAGCACTAGTCCCCATATTCTCAAATTTCTTTATAAGAGCGCCCAATTTTGCAGACAAAAGAGTGACCGCATCTACATCAAACTTCCCTAATGCTTTAATTGTTGGGTTTACAGAAGAATAGCCACCACTTCTTTCATTTGCCCATTGATGATGATTTTGTGCTACACTGTCAATAATTTCTTCAGCTTCATCTAAACTTTTATTCATAAGTGCCCCTCCAGCAGTTGAATCAAGGGACACTTTGGTATGATAGTTGATACCATTATAAAAAGTGTGCAACACTAACCATCTTTCCAACCCATGATGTGGGCATTGTCTGAGCATACTATTATATCTATCCCATGCTTCAAAAAGAGATTCTGAGTCAGTTTGCTTGAAGCTTGCAATTAAATTCCTCATATGAGCTGTTTTTCTTGGTGGATAGAATTTATCAAGAAACCGTTGCTCACACTGCTCCCAAGTGGTGATGCTATTAGGGGCTAAAGAATTCAGCCATTGCTTTGCCCTATCTCTTAAAGAAAACCCAAATAATAATAATCTAACTGCTTCTGATGGAACTCCATTCATTTTCATGGTACCACATATTTCATAAAAGACCTCTAAGTGTTGATTTGGGTCTTCATGAGGTCCTCCACCAAATTGGTTCTGCTGCACCATAGATATAATTGCGGGTTTGATCTCAAAGTTATTAGCTTCCACTGAAGGTCTTGAAATACTAGATCGAAAACCTCTTGCATAAGGTGCTGCATAATCCTTGAGTGGTCTATTCGCCATGTTCAAATGTTCTTGTTCTTCTATTTGCCTTTGCAGAATTCTTCTTTTATGGAAAGTTCTGTCAATCTCAGGGTCAAAAGGAAAGAATTCCCCTGCAAAGTTAGATCTTCGCATACACAAGAACAAGATAGCAATTGACAATTCAACAGAAAAAAGAAAAAATAAAAGAATCAAAAATGCAGAATTGAATTTGTACAAAAAGAATTAACAAGAAGTAAAAGTTATACAAGAAAGTAAAAAAACAGAAATCTAATGATTAGTTACAACTATGCAATATGAAAGGAAAACAAATGTTATGTTTAGTCTAACTCAATTGATAGTTCCTAATGTTATAGCGCAATCCCCGGCAACGGCGCCAAAAACTTGTTACGCTCCGCAAGTGTACGGAAATGTCGCAAGTAATATAAAATATTATCGTATCCACAGGGACTGGAATAAGCACTAGAAATGTCTCAATGCGAATTAGATAAACAACTATCCAATTGTTTCAAATGCAAAGTGAAAGTAAACAAATCTAATATTAAAGATCAACAAACAAGAGTTTAGTGTTTTGGGTTATGATAAAGGGAGATTCTAGGAGTTTTGGTTTCTTTGTAAGATTTCTTGAATGTAAATGGTTCACCAATTCTTATCCCTCAATTGCCAAACACTTGTAGAAAGTTGCCGGTTCTCTCTTGCAATAGATAACCGGCTAAGGACTGAGAAATGTATCTAAATATGATCAATTAGATGTGAACCTACGTTGTCCTTACACAGAAGCGCACCTATTACTATGCCTTCCTCGGATATCAACATAGAAGCCCACAACTTATTAATCTATCAAGATACAAGAAACTAATCACAAGATCCATCCTACTCTCTTGAATATTCCTATTTCCTCTTCAAGATTATCTCTCAAACGTCCTTACACGGGCTTGCACCTGTTACGTGGATCCCTCGGATGATCGAGTGAGAGTTTATCTTTACAAAGTCCACAAGAAATCCAAACAATCAATCAAGAATGAGAATTAAGCACAAATCACCATTAATCATTCAAGATCTAATTGATACAAGCAAGATAATGTCATTGAAACAAGAAAATGGCAAATCCATAAGAGATTACATCAATCCATCATACAAATACTCCCTTAATCCTAGAATACAAGATCTACTCCATGAATCGAGGAAGAAAACCCGAAGAAATAAAGATTACAAGCATTTCTTAAATCCCCAATCCATGAAACCAAGAAAAAGGGGAAAGAGAAAACTTATTTACGAAGAAGCCTCGTCTTCGGATCCAATCCTCGCTCCGGAGTCAAAATCGTCGAGAACTCCCCTCGAATCGCCTAGAAATCCTCCCAAGAATGGGAGGAAACCACCAAATCTTGCCTTCTCCCAAAAGGGGAGAGATCCCCTTTCAATTCATGAAGGAAGGTTTAAATAGAGGAGGAAATCGGGCGCCACACGACCCCACGACACGGTCGTGTGAGATTCACACGGCCATGCCCAGTTCCTTCTCTGCCAAAGTTGCACGGCCGTGTGGTTCACACGGCCAAGACTCTTCTGCTCTCTGGAAATGCTACACGGCTATGTGGTGCACAAGACCACCACCTGCTTGGTCTCTGGAAACTTCACACGGCCGTGTGATGCACACGGCCACCACCTGCTTGGCCTCTGGAAACCTCACACGGCCGTGTAGATCCACACGGACATGTAAGGCATCTGCTCTGATTTCTTCAAATCAAGACACGGCCATGTGAGATTCACACGGCCATGTCCTCTTCCCTTCCTGTTAAGACTACACGACCATGTGTGGTACACGGCCTGATGCTTTCTCCCTTCAATTACTTCCAAGCTTGCCCGAGGACGCATAATCTTCACCAATTTCGACTCCTGTGTACAGAAAATGCACAAAAAGCAGATCTCCGAACCAAAAGAGTAAATATGCTAAAAGGAAAGCTGGAAGTATAAAAATGCATAGATCAAGCATGCTCAAAGTATGTAAATGTGCGTAAAAACATGCATAAAAGAGTATATAATCTACGCACATCAGTCACGCCAAAGGGCATGACTACGAACTCATAATGTCCGTATCTAGTCCTGAATGCTGTCTTGGGTATATCCCCTTTTTTAACTTTCACCCGATGATAACCTGATCTGAGGTCTATCTTAGAGAACATTGCTGCTCCCTTTAGCTGATCGAACAGGTCATCTATTCTGGGAAGAGGATACCTGTTCTTGATGGTAACTTGGTTCAGCGCTCGGTAATCTATGCATAGGCGCATGCTCCCGTCCTTTTTCTTCACGAACAATACAGGCGCTCCCCATGGTGAGTGACTAGGATGTATGAAGCCCTTGTCAAGCAGCTCCTGTAGTTGCTCATGAAGTTCCTTCAGTTCTGCTGGGGCCATGCGGTAAGGTGCTTTGGAGATAGGGTTCGTACCGGGAATGAGTTCTATCTCAAATTCAATCTCCCTGTTTGGTGCTAGGCCTGGTAACTCTTCAGGGAAGACTGCTGGGTAGTCACATACGATTCGGACCTCTGCTAGCTTTTGATCCTTGTCCTGACTGACATTGACTACATGTACTAAGAATCCCGTACATCCTGAATCCATCATTTTCTGTGCTTTTAGAGCTGAGAGAAACTTCTTGGCCTTTCTCTTCGATTCTCCAATGTACTCGAATTGCACTTCTGCTTCAGGTTGAAATACGACTTTCTGTTTACGGCACTCTATAGAGGCACCGTATCTGATCAGGAAGTCCATCCCAAAAATAACATCGTAGTCAGTCATATTTAGCACTATCAGATCACAAAAGAGTTCTCTGTCTGCTATAATGACTGGCACTGCTCTGAGCCAGTGCGTGGATGCTATAATTTCTCCTGAAGGTAATGTCGTCAGAAACTGACTACTGAGTACCTCTGGGGGTATTGCTAACTTCTCGGCAAATGCCCTAGATATATAAGAATGGGTTGCCCCAGTATCGAACAAGATAGTTGTACTTTGCTGTAAAATACTGATATGACCTGTAACAACTGTCGAGGCATTTGCTACGTCCTCTCTGGTGAGTGAGTAGATCCTCGCATTGGTCGTAGATGGAGGGGCCTCTAATCTGCCTTGGCTGATGTGTGGACCATATAGAACAGCCTGCATCTGATGAAGTTGTGCTGGCTGGCCTCCGTACTGAATCGGCTGTGGTTGAGGAAGAATTGTCTTGTTTGGGCACTGCTTAGCCATATGCCCTTCCTGTCCACATTCAAAGCATCCTCGTGTGCCCTTGCGACAAACTCCTGGGTGAAATTTGCCACAAGTAGCACATTTGGGATAACTAGGCTGTTTACTAGCTAGTCCTCTTTTCGGGTAACTCCCTGGTTTGTGCTTGCTGCTGGAGTTCCCTTTCCAGTTAGAGCTGTGGCCCTGTTGTTTCTGAGTACCTGAGCCTCCTTGCCCTTTGGACTCTAAGAGGACTTGCTTCTGCTGTTTGATATTGTTCTGGTAGTGCTCGGTGGTCAGAGCACTGCTGACTAGTTATTCGGTGGTTTGCGGCCTATGAACGCCGCCAGCCACGTTCATTGCTATTTCCGACCTCAGCATCTTGAGCATTAACCGGACCCGTTCTTTTTATGTGCTGACTAGCTCGGGGCATAGACGAGCCAGTCTATTGAATTTCTTCACGGCTTCCTCCACTGATAGGTTGCCCTGACTAAACTCAGTGAACTCGTCGTAGTGGCGGTTTGTGACCCGCATGTGAAAGAACTCCTCGAAGAATTCTTTCTCGAAGTCAGCCCATGTCATCTGGTTCACTGGGCGCTTCGCTCTAATTCTCTCCCACCACATACGTGCATCTCCTGTCAAGCAGAAGGAGGCACATTTCACCTTCTCATGTTCTGGCCAGTCCAGAAGCTCCATCGTACTCTCCAGTGTTTTGACCTTGAGCATCCCATGGTTCGCTGGTGCCTAAGAAGTTCTCGGGCTTGATTCTCTGCCACTGGATCAGATAAGCTTCTCTCTTTGCCTCTGCTGCCGGGCCTACTGGTGCTGTGGGCTGGACTGGGGGAACCTCTATAACTACTGGGGTTGCTATGTTCGGTTATGGGGTGACAGTGGGAGTATTCTGCTGATTAGCCTTTAAGGTGGCTATCTCCTGTTGCTGTTCTGCTAGCTGCTTCTGTAACTGAGCCACTACTACCGTAAGGTCTGGGGGAGGCACTGAACTGCCTGCCTCTTGCTGGGGCTCAGTAGCTGGGGCCCTTCTAGCAGGGCGTCCTCGTGCCATCTCTAAAGGAACAAAGGACATACATAACTAAAGCATCATGTTTACATAGCTAATACTATCATGTTAGTTACTATCACAGATAAGCATACTTGAGTTATCTACCAACATGAAAGCAATAAACATGATAAAGTGAGAGGTATTCTTACTTGGAAGCTGCTGGTTCAATGCTGATGTGTGTGTAGGAAGTATGAAACTTTTGCTCTGATACCACTTTGTGACGACCCGCCTTCTACTAGCTAGGCTGTAAGGCCGGACCATCACATTATGCTGTGCTAAGCTATATCCATGACCATTACTAAGTCTAGGTGCGGAAAGCTATACCAATTTAAAACTTTGCTAAGCTAATACAAGTTCTTGGTCCTACATGTGCTAAGGGATGCAATCTAAGGTATTCATGGCATACCCTACATCCTCTATGGTCAAGGAGCTGAACTACAAGGTCTCTTGGTCGAAACCCAACTTCCCAATCGATCCAGATTGAACTCGATCGATTGCAAGCTGTTGGATCGATCCATGGATCGATTCAGATGGCTACTGTGCTCGGGGTAGTATTCTGGATCGATCGGCTTATCGATCCAGACTGGTCAATCGATCCATTGATCGATTCCAGAGCTCTCTGTTCGTGGGAGCAATTTCCCCAGTTCCTTGATCGATCGGTTGATCGATCTGGCAGCTTCCTGTTCGTGACAGAAAGCGACTGGATCGATTGACTGATTGATCCAGGAGCTCACTGTTCGCGGAACAAGTTCACCAATCGATCAACTGATCGATTGAGGGCCCCCAATCGATCAACTGATCGATTGAGGGCCCCAAATCGATCAGTTGATCGATCGGGATTTCTGATTTCGTATCAGAAGTCTGATTTCAGCACTGGTTCATGCTAAAATCACATACAGCAACTCTATAAGAATAAAATAGAACTACTACACATAACATTACTCATGGAGTGCTATCTAATATCATGACAACTAACCATCTATGCATAACTGTCATAATTCGAAACACTTAAACAACTAAAGTGCAGGAAAGTAATGACATAAAGAAAATGCTATATTCTAAGTGGGCTAGTTCCCAAGCATCGTTATTCCAAACTCCTTTTTCACACACACATCGTCGTTGCATTGTCCTCCAGCCTCCGTTAGTCCATCTTTCCTTTACCTTTATCTGCAGTATAAGGAAAAGAGTATCTGTAAGCTTGAGAGCTTAGTAAGAAACCATCTACCTCACTAAAACATGCATACGATGCAATTTATGTTTTTAAAACATGCTATTTGAAACGTATGAATATTGAACATGTAAAAGCATGACATGGCATACAAACAAACTAGTCATGGCAACAAGTGCTAGCATAAGTTATCATATTGTATCACTAGAAAACTGAACTGATACAAAAACTGAACTATGCTAATTATGAACTAATGCTAAAGCTGTACTGAATTCACATAACTATTTGTGAGGTTTTGAAAACTATTTTCATAAATAGATTAAAATAATAATCATGCTGCTGATCGGTCCGGCATCTGTACGTGCTATGCGCGCATCCCTAACTAGACCCGGGTTTGCAAGTCCCGAATTTAGTAAGGTTATTAGGTTATCTGAACCTAGGGATGACTATGGGAGCCCAACCCAATGGATATCTAATCCAGTACAGTGCCACTGCTAAAATAAAATACTGATTATAGCTGAATTCTTCTTATATTGCTATTTCTAGGTTATCTGAATCTAGAGGCGACTGTGGGAGCCCACCCATTGGACCGTAGTCCCATATAAGCTGTACTAAAGCTAAACATACTGAATGAATGCTTCTATTGCATTTAGCTAAGTTAGTAAAATGCTTAAGTTGCATTTTAACCGTGCTAATAATTTAATCGAACACTTGGTATGCACTAATTCACATCCTTTGTGCCGACAATCTACATACTACTAAACTGAAGTATAAAATTCATACGGAAACTACTTATACTGCAGGTGAGGGGTTTTTTACCTATTGCGCTAGTTTTCTTACAAATCTAGTCGCTCGTTTTCCGGTGGAGACGATTCCCTCGACGATCCTCTTGCGTCTACGTGCTCTTCCCACGGAGAGGAACGCCCTCGTGCTGGAATTGTCGCCGGAAGGTGTTCTTGTCGCTCTTGGGACGGAACCCTAGCCTTCTTGAGGTTGGTGCCGAGAGGTGAGGGAGGAGAAGGGGTCGGCGTGTAAGGGTTTAGGGAGAGGAAAAGTTACGAATAAAATGAATAACTCCTCTCTTAATTTCCTATTTATATTAAGAAATTAATTCACCCAACTCTAACTTAAATAAAATTGCTTCCCTTTCCTTTCAGCACGGCCCTGCTGGGTTCTCCTGGTTACTAGAGTTCACCTTAAGTCATAGGACCCAATAGGTCTCGGGTTCAATTCCCGCTTAAGCTATTTTACATTCTTATTTGTTTTTGCTACTTCCGCTACTCTAAAAATTCCATAAAAATATTCTAAAATTCCAGAAAAATCTTAGAATATTTCTAAAATAATTTTGAGAATTTTCGGGCGTTACAATCGCCCATACCTTATAAAAAGTTCATCCTCGAACTTAGAATAATTCTGGGTACTTCTGTCTCATACTAGCTTCTGTCTCCCAAGTTGCCTCTTCTGCTGTGTGACTTTGCCAAATAACTTTTACTAATGGTACCTCTTTATTCCGTAATTTCTTAACTGCTCAGTCTATTATCTGAATAGGCCGACTATCATAGCTGAGGTCTTCGCGGACTGGTACCGACTGGGGCTCAATCACCTGGGTGGCATCTGGGATATGCTTCTTCAGCATAGAGACATGAAACACATTATGGATGGCTGAACCTAGAGGCTAGGTTATCTGAACCTAGAGGCTAGGTTATCTGAACCTAGAGGCGACTGTGGGAGGCCACCCATTGGACCGTAGTCCCATATAAGCTGTACTAAAGCTAAACATATTGAATGAATGCTTCTATTGCATTTAGCTAAGTTAGTAAAATGCTTAAGTTGCATTTTAACCGTGCTAATAATTTAATCGAACACTTGGTATGCACTAATTCACATCCTTTGTGCCGACAATCTACATACTACTAAACTGAAGTATAAAATTCATACGAAAACTACTTATACTGCAGGTGAGGGGTTTTTTACCTATTGCTCTAGTTTTCTTACAAATCTAGTCGCTCGTTTTCCGGTGGAGACGATTCCCTCGACGATCCTCTTGCGTCTACGTGCTCTTCCCACGGAGAGGAACACCCTCGTGCTGGAATTGTCGCCGGAAGGTGTTCTTGTCGCTCTTGGGACGGAACCCTAGCCTTCTTGAGGTTGGTGCCGAGAGGTGAGGGAGGAGAAGGGGTCGGCGTGTAAGGGTTTAGGGAGAGGAAAAGTTACGAATAAAATGAATAACTCCTCTCTCAATTTCCTATTTATATTAAGAAATTAATTCACCCAACTCTAACTTAAATAAAATTGCTTCCCTTTCCTTTCAGCACGGCCCTGCTGGGTTCTCCTAGTTACTAGAGTTCACCTTAAGTCATAGGACCCAATAGATCTCGGGTTCAATTCCCGCTTAAGCTATTTTACGTTCTTATTTGTTTTTGCTACTTCCGCCACTCTAAAAATTCCATAAAAATATTCTAAAATTCTAGAAAAATCATAGAATATTTCTAAAATAATTTTGAGAATTTTCGAGCATTACAAAAGCAGTAAATACAATATGCTATGTTCAAAATAGAATACTAATTAATAAATCCCACAACAAAACTCCTTATGAAATTTATTACAATAAAATCCCCAACTTAAATTATTTAAAGGTATTTGGATGGAAAGTCCACATTTAAACACTAAGGACTATTTAGGAAAATTCACATCAAAATTAATGGAGTCAAAGAAAGAGAGCAACAAGCTAACGATATGGATCATGGTCAACCCACTCTAGATGTTAATGATGATCCATTATGCATCAATGGAGGCCCAATTACAAGTGCTAAGGCTAGAAAGATGAAGGAAGAACTTAATGTACTAATTGAAGATGTGAAGGCCAAAGCTACAATTGAAGAAGGTTTGACCAAGAGCAAGTCATTCGGCATAGTCAACCTAATTCAAGCCTTAGATGAGCTTAATTAGCACTTAAGTCTCATGTCTATGTAGTAGGGATATGTAGGCTTAATTTAGATTCAATTTCTACTTTTATTTGGGTTGTAATATAGCCATAAGCTTAAAATGGCTAAGTAGTCTAAATAGGTATTTACTAAATGAGCTTTCTTTTGGCCTTTTAGGGTTTTTTGTTCACCTTATAGCTATAAATAAAGGGGCTGATGGCCACACATGTATCTTTGACATATTTTTCAATCTAAAGCATGGTGAGGCTCTCACTTGTTGGGTCTTCATTGAATTAGAACTTATCAAGGCATCTCCTTGTGGCGTTCGAAGACTTATCAACTTCCATCCCAAGGTTGTGGCGTCTACCATCTTCTATACCAAGGTTCATGCTTTCCTAAGCATTGGGTCGAGGTTCTTTTCATCAATCTTATCGATTTAGTTCTTTCTTTCTTCTTCCATTTATTGTGGGTTCTTGAGATATCTTTCTCTTTGGGTTCACATCAAAATCCCCCCTCTTTTAGGGACACTCCAAGGAGTTTTAGAGTCTATAGAAAAAAAATCCTAAAAGTTGAAAAAACAACTAATGTGATTTTTGATGAAGAAAATAATTTACCTAACTCAATAAATGAAAATATTAATCAAAATATAGAAAATATTAATTCAGGAAACATAAAAGATGATGAAAATATTCAAATTAAACCTAGTAAATCACAAGAACCAATTATTGACCCTAATATAAGGCCATCAAGAATAAGTACCAATCACCCATCTGACCAAATTTTGGGTGACCCAACTCTAGGAGTTCGAACTAGATCATCTTATAGAAACCTAAGTTAGATAGCCCTTATTTTTAAAATTGAACCTAAGACTACAGAAGAAGCCCTACTAGACCCAGACAGGATATTAACAATGCAAGAGGAATTAGCCCAATTTGAGAGAAATCAGGTCAGGGGACTAGTACCTAAACCCATAAATAAAATCATAGTTGACGCTAAATGGGTATTTAGAAATAAATTAGGCGATAAGGACAAAATAGTAAGAAACAAAGCTAGATTAGTGGCAAAAGGGTTCAACCAAGTATAAGGGTTAGACTATGATGAAACTTATGCTCCTATAACCATACTTGAATCCATTAGGATGATGCTGGCCTATGCAGCACATAAAGGATTCAAGTTATACCAAATGGATGTAAAATTCATATTTTTAAATGGGTTCATCAAGGAAGAGGTGTATGTAAGTCATACCCCCAGGATTTGTGGACTTGAACTACCCAAACCATGTCTTTAGGTTAAAGAAAGCCTTATATGGACTAAAATAAGCCCCTAGGGCATGGTATGAACGTCTATCAACTTATCTTATAACTAAAGGGTTTAAACAGGGTCAAATAGATCAAACTTTATTTGTAAAAACCCTAGAAAAAGATATCTTTATAGCCCAAATTTACGTAGATGATATAATTTTTAGCTCAACTAATACTAAGTTTTTGAAAGAATTTACCAAATTAATGGAAAGTGAATTTGAAATGAGCTTAGTTGGGGAACTTAACTTCTTTTTAGGTTTACAAATTAAATAAACCAAAAAAGGAATTTATATTTTTCAGACAAAATATGCTAAGGAATTAATTAGAAAATTTGGTATGGAAAATTATAAAAATATAAATACTCCAATGACAACTAATGTTAAAATTGACTCAGACTTAGAAGGAAAACCAGTAGACTTGAAATACTATCGAAGTGTGATAGGGAGTCTACTCTATCTAACTGCAAGTCGACCTGACATTCTGTCTGCAGTAGATATGTGTGCAAGATACCAATCTTGTGCTAAAGAGTCACACCTAACAAATGTTAAAAGAATACTTAAGTATATTAAGGGAATCCTAAATGTAGGACTTTAGTAGCCTAGGACTTGCATCTTTGACCTAATTGACTTTTCTGACTCAGAATATGCTGGGTGCAAACTAGATAGAAAAAGCACAAGTGGTAGCTGTCAATTTCTAGGCCGGTGCCTAGTAAGTTGGTCAAGAAGAAAGCAACACTGTGTTGCTTTATCCACTACTGAAGCTGAATACATAGCCTTAGGGGAATGTGCATCTCAACTATCATGGATGATGCATACCCTAAAGGACTATCAACTAAAATATAAAAATACAAAAATTTCAATTGACAATATAAGTTCAATTAACATAACCAAGAGTCCTATTCACCACTCAAGGACTAAACACATAGAAGTTAAACATTACTTTGTAAGGGATCATGTAGCTAAGGGTAACATTGTACTTAACTATGTTGAGTCCAATCAAACCTAGCTGATATTTTCACAAAACCCTTACCTGAACTTGAGTTTAGTGCACTTAGAAGACAAATAGGAATGTGCTTAGTAGAATAGATTCTACTTTCAATTTTTATTTCAAAGTTTCTTTTTCTTTGTTTTAAAATTCTAGGAAAAATATTTTTAAAATTCCAATTTTCTTAGTATTTCAAAATTTGGACTTAGCCTAGATATCTACCCCCTAGAAAGCATGTACCCCTAGATTTCAACCAGAACATCTCACAAGCACACTAGGATTACCTTGCTTGTGTATGAAGAACACTTAGAATGGTGTGAGATGCATAGGGTACTGCCTGGACTTCATAATGCTTATGTCTGTGCATCAACATAAGTCTGGGCAATAAATATTAAATTGAAATTAATCAAATTAAGTTATCCAAGCTTAGTCAAACTAATTGGATCACTTTCTTAATTTGACTAACAAGTGAAAGCTACTACCTCATGGTAAATAGCTAGTAGCTAAAGGCTAGACATTCGTTAAGGAAGGCGTTTATGTTCAATTTCTTTTTAACACTCATGCTTGGACTCTAGGACTTTAAAGGCTAACATTAATCAAGGGGGAGTGAAAGAAACCAAATTTAAGTTTTTTTCCTTTTTTTTTAATTAAAAATATTTTTTAAAACTTCAGTTTTTGGTGTTTAAATAAAATTATTTTTAAAGCTAAGTATTTAAACAAACTTTTTTTAAGCTAAAGGTGTTATCAAAATCTTTTTAAGTTGAGTACGTTTAACTAAGTTTTTTTTTAATTTTTTTTTAAAGCCAAGCATTTATCAAAATAGTTTTAAAGCTAAAGTATGTTTATCAAGTTTTTTAACGTACTTAACTAATTTTCAACCAAATTTTTGGTAAGTCGCTTTTAAAGTTTAAATATTTGGCTAAGTTTAAAACAAAAAGCTAAGTATTTTCAATTTTTTTTTTGTGTTTGTCAAAACTTAAGTTTTTCTAAGTTATTTTGAAAAGCTAAAGCTATTCTCAAAATCTAGCTAAGTTTTTGGTAAACCCTAAAAAATCACCTTCAAATCGATTTTTCCTTCTTCTTCATTAAATCTACTTTCAAAACTACAATTGGCAATATCATTTTAGAAAATGCTACCTTTCAGGGGGAGCTAAAAATTCCTATCTTTACAACCATCTTTCTACTTTTTTGATATATGGCAAAGAGGAGGAAGAAATGAAGTTAAGTAATTAAAAAGTGGATAAGTGATTAAGGGGGAGATACCGATTGCACTTGAATTATACTGATTGCACTTGAATTATGTTTTTAATCATATTACGTTATTTGCATTCATTCATTCTTTTTAATTATGTTTTACTTAACTTTAAATTTTGTTGCCATAATCAAAAAGGGGGAGATTGTTGGTGCGGGAAGTATCCAATGATCGAACACAAGTTTTGATAATGGCAAAGGGTTCAAAGTTAAGGTTATTTATCGTCTAACGAATTACAATGAGATTTCAGGAAAGTCCTAAGGGTACATAGGCAAAAGTCCTAGCGGCGGTTAGGCAAGTAGAAAATTCTAAGGGCGGTAACCTTAGGTCCTAGGAGGTGATAACCCTAGGTGGAGGTCCTCGGGGGTGGTAACGCTAGGTCATAGGGGGCGGTAACCCTAGGCTGAGGAAAACCCTTGGGCGTGGTAACCCTAGGCAGAAAGTCTAGTCGGTCTGGAGGACCGGACTGTCAACAAGTAACTTCTCCTCAGTGGAGTAGGTGAGGACGCGCTCCCCGAAGAGGGAACAATAAGTGTCGGTTCAACCTAGAGTTTTGACGAAACTCGAAGTCAGAACCGGACAGTCAGAGGATGTCATAATTTCATATTATATGTATATTGTTTTTGCCTGATTTAACTTTGTTTTGCAGAAAATAAGGAGCAAGAGAAAGGTGGTCTAGGCGCCCGGAAGGAGTCCAGGAGCCCGGAACTGGTTCGGGCGGCCGAAGTCAGTCCAGGCGCCCGGAACCTAAAAATTATTGGGAAGCTGATCTAGCACACGCGGAGTGGCCAAGCCACGTGTTCCAAGCGCCCGGAGGGGTTTCAGGTGCTCGGAACAGCCTATATAAGGAGCCTCGACTAGAAGCTGTAAGACAACACAACGAACGACTTCCGCTTCTTCGAGCTGCTCAGAAAATGCCGCTACAACGCCCGAAAGCTCCAACGACTGTTCCACCATAGATTTTCTATTGTTGGTATTCTTTAAATTGCTAATTATTTGTAATACTCACTTTATAATATTTCGATTGATTAGTGATTGCCCATCGAAAGCACTCTTACGTACAACCCTTGGAGTAGGAGTCGACACAGGCTCTGAACCAAGTAACCAAAAAGTGTTAGCGATTGACTTTTTGTTTACTTCTATTTTCATTGCGTATTTACGAAATGAAAGTGAAAGCCACACCCTCAACTCTAGCGCTTTCAATCCTACAGAGTCTACCACTAAAATTTAGGTATTACCTCATATTGATGAGTAAGTATCTCAACCAGGGATAGAGCCAGGAATTTTATATCGAGGGGGGTGAAAGGTATGTGTTTATGTTGAAGGGAGACAATCATGTCATTACCTCCCATTCTTCTTTCTTTCACCCCCTATTTTTATACCCTATAAACCTATTACACTAAAAAAATAAAGGGGGGAGGGGACAATAGCCCCCAACACCCCCCTTTGGCTATGTCCCTAACATCAACCACCTCAAACACAAGTGTCTTTAAGGGGATCCATTGGGAATGGAGAATCATAAATTCTCATGATTATATTTATCTCCAAGAGCATAATTTTGACATAGGGTTGGAAAGTGATCCTATATATTTTCAAGAGTTCAAATAATGCTCTAACCCAGAAAGGTGGATTAGCATCATGCAAGAAGAGTTGAAGTCTAGATAATAAACAATCACATTTGGAACTTGTCGAATTACCTAAAGGTAAGAAGTCCTTTGGTTGTAAATGGATATTTAAATCAAACGAGATTAAGGGGCAATATCAAAAAGTATAAGGCTCATATTGTTGCTAAGGGATTCACTAAAAAAAAGATATTGATTACAAGAAGACTTTCTCACCTGTGTTGACGAAGGACTCTCTTAGGGTAATAATGATACTTGTCGCTCATTATGATTTGGAGCTACATCAAATGGATGTAAAGACTGTATTCCTCAATAGAGACATAGAAGTGTCTATATATATGATGCAACCAAAGAACTTTGAGTCTAAGGACTTAGAGCATCTAGTATGTAGATTAAAGAAGTCCATTTATCGTTTAAAACAGGCATCCCGTCAATGATACCAAAAATTTGATCACATGGCTACCTCATTTGGATTTAAAGAGAACCTCATTGATCAGTGCATATATGTCAAGTTTAGTGGAAGCAAATTTGTTATACTTATTATGTATATAGACGATATATTGCTTGCAAGCAATAATAAGGGTTAGCTACATGAAACCAAGTTATTTTTATCTAGTAATTTTGAAATAAAAGATCTTGGTGAAATATTTTTTATTTTAGGTATACAGATCTGTCGTGATCGTTCAAGAGACATTCTTGGACTTTTACAGTAGGTCTATATTGAAAATGTACTTATAAGATATGATATACATAACTATATAGTTAGGGACACATCTATATCAAGAGGTTACAATTTCATATTGCAATAGTGTCCACGACTTGAACTTGAAATAAAAGAGATGAAATAATTCTCATATGCATTAGAAGTGGGAAATCTCATGTATGCACAAGTTTGTACTCGACCAGATTTAGCGTTTATAGTGGGGATGTTAGATAGATATGTTAGTAACTCAGGACCGTAGTACTAGAATATGGTTAAGAGAGTGATGTAGTATTTGTAAAGAACTAAAGGGCATATGCTCATGGATCGAAAGTCATGTAACACCCACGAATTTTTATAAGTACATGAGTATTATTTTCATTAGAGCATGGAAATTAATAGAAAGAATAAGAGAAAAAGAGGACTAAGAAACAAAATAAAAATAAATGGTAAGAGGTGGAGGCCAAGGATTGAACCTTGAACCTCCCACAAATAATGGAGGAAGACTAATGACATAATCACCACTAGGATAATGAGTAACATATGGATAGGAAGGAATAAAAATGGTAGTTAAAGGAGAGAAGAAAAAAATAAAGCAAAGAGCAAGAGAAAACCAAATTTCTTACCTCTTCTTCCTCTTGGTTAAGAGAAGGAACAAGAAGAAGACAAGTTGCCTTCCTCACCTTTCCCTCTTCTCATTTTCATGAGAATCAAGAGAAGAGACATGGGAGAGTTAAGAGAGGGAATTAATGAAGGCATAAATTCCCCTCATGGTGAATAAATGGAAAATAAGAAAGGAAATCTCTCATTTTCTCCTTCTTCCTCCTCCTTCCTCCTTTTCCTTTCTCCACCGAGACCAAGGACTCCCCCATCTCCTTGATTCGAACACTAAGCTCAGTTCCTCTTTAAGAAAAGTAAATCTAGAGAGGACACCTACAAAACCTATCCTTTCCAAGCAAGAAAAACAAGAAGAGGTACAAGAAGAAGAAGCTATCTCCTTCCTTGGCTCCTAGGATATTTTTCTCCTTAAGAAAAACCACAAGCGAAAGGATGTAAGTTCCCCTCACCTGTGGTACAATAGCTAAATGATTTTCATGTAAATATATTGCTTAAAAACCTATGTTTGTTTCAAGAGGGTTTCGGCCAAAGCAAAAAGAAAGGTTTAAAGAACTTTGAAAAAAAAACCAACTAGGTATGTTCATGATGGTTGTTATGATATGTATCTTATGGTAAGGGGACTAAACTAATATTTTCATGCTAGAATGTTTGGTTAGAACATAAGTTTATGAACTTAGATTTTTGGCCAAGCAAGAACAAAAGAACTAGGAGAGCTTTAAACCTAAATCAAGCATGCTCTCTTGTCCTTATGATATGTACCTTAGGGTAAAAGGTGTTATTAATGTTTTCTTTCCACTTGTATGTTGATTTGAACTTGATTTTCATCTTCATGAACATTCGGCCATGATAGAGTTGAGGGCCTAGAAGGGCTTAAAACCCAAACCTAAGCATGCTATAATTCTCATAAGACAAGATATGAAGCTAATATGTTATGTCATGATCTTATGTTAAGTTGAACGATATTTTTATGCATATGATGATTCGGCCATGTTGAGGCTTGAGCCCTAGGAAAGTTTAAATCAAGTCTAAGATACTCATGACCTTCTTGATGAAAAGATATGAAATAAATTGATGTTCTTATGTTGCTTGTTGCATAGAAACTTGAATTCTTGCTCTATAGCTCTCGGCCACACTTGCTTTTAAGACCTAGGATGCTTAAATTCTAAACTAAGTGGTCCATGTTATTCCTTGTAATGAATACTAAGAAAGTTCTTATGGTCTTCATGCTCTTATGCCACTAGAAACCTAATCCCCATGCTTAACAAGGTTCAGCCACATTAGGTTAAAGGGCTTGAGAAGCTTGAAACTTAGACTAAGAGTACTTATGGTGCTTCTCATGATATGTACTGAGATATTAGTATGAAGTTCAACCTTTTCATGTTACTTGTAACCTAGAAACATGTTGCTAGGGTTTCGGCCATGTTAGGGTTAAAGGCTTAGAGAACTTGGAACCAAAATCAAACATGCTCAAGTTGTTCTTATGAAATATGATGTGACCATTGTTAGGGTTTTTCATGCTTGTATGTTGCTTATAACCCAAAAATGAGGCTTAATGGGTTTTGGCCATGATATGAAAAAAAGAACCTAGAAAGCTTGGAACCTATACCAAACATGCTTAAGATGTTCCTTATGTTCTAAGAAATGTTAAATGTTTAGGGTTCACATGCTCTTTTGTTGCTTGCTAACCTAAGCCATCTCTACATGTTTCGACCACCACTTGTTACTAAGGTTAGAGACCTAATTATGTTCTTTCCATGAACTTCACATGCAATGCTTTATGATATGATAAGAGTATGACATGCTGTGATGTTTATTTGTTATGTTAGGTCCTATTCATGATATGCTATGAGCTTAATTTCATGATATGCTGTGTGCTCAATTTCATGATATGCTATGTGCTTAACTTCATGATATGCTGTGTGCTCAAATTCATGATATGCTATGTGCTTAAACTCATGATATGCTACGTGCTCAAATTCATGATATGCTATGTGCCTAAACTCATGATATGCTATGTGCTCAAATTCATGATATGCTATGTGCTCAAATTCATGATAGGTTGTGGGCTTAATTATGCATGTGATCATGATATGCTGTGTGCTCAAGTTCATGATATGCTGTGTGCTCAAATATACATGCTTTAAGCTATGTCTAAAGAGTTGCTTCCCTATAAGTGGGATCAAGAGCACTCTTCATGACATGAATATGACATGAGTGATATGGACTATGTAGATATGACATGCTATTTTACTTTTAAGGCTTGTACCAAGGGTGGGCTCCATAAGTGCCCCGGGGTCGATGGACTAAGAAACGGGCCTCTTTAGGGATGAGCTCCTAAGTGCCCCTAGGTCGATGGACTAAGAAACGGGCCTAGTATATGTATGCCTTGTAGGGTTCAAGACTTGCTACCTTGGACCTACTAGGACGCGCGCATTTATGTACGTGGTACAAGCCGGGATCCCCTCTTATGTTGAGATTATGTTTAAGTATGTATGTTAATAGTTTTCAAAAGACATGTTGCATATGTTTTCATGATGCATGTTTAAGAATACAACTTGCATATACCTTATGATTATGCTATGATATTTATGATAACGTTATGATATGTCAAGGTGCATTTGATGATCATGTTATGCTATGCCATGATACCTTATGTTTATGCCATGATGGTTATGATGATGCTTATGACATGTATGATGTTTATGTTATGCTATGCCATGATACCTTATGTTTATGCCATGATGTTTATGATGATGCTTATGACATGTATGATGATTATGTTGTGATTATGCCATGATATGCTACATGATATGAAGAAATTATCTACATGTGATATGACTTGTGTTTTAATATGCTATACGATTTTTGTGAGTAGGAAAGGAACTTACTGAGCCATGATTGCTCACAGCTTACTTTCTTGTACTACAGATAAGGGCAAGGGATGGATGAACTAGGGGAGCAGCAGGAGGGGCTAGAAGGACATGTGTGGCAGTGATCTGGCTAAGGATAAAGAAAATACCTGTTTCCACTAAATAAGAATTATGCCTAGTTTTATGTCATTTACTTTATAACTTCATGACATTTTACTTTGTGTTGAGTATCATGACTCGAAAACAATATTAAGTATGCTATGTGGTTTATGTGATTAGATGATTAGTCATGGTGAATTTTAAAGTCATGAAAAGGTTATAAAATGTTACGAATAAGACTTCCGCTGTAATAAGTAAGTAAGTATGGTAAAGTAACCCCCGTGGCCTTAGCAGGAGGGGCGGGGCGTTACAGATCACTAGAGGTGATTGGATATTCAGACTCCGATTTTACTGGATGCTTGGATAGCTAGAGGTTCATTTTGAGCTATAGTTTCATGCTTACTGAATGAGTCATATCTTGAAAGAGTGTCAAACAGATGCTAGTAGTCACTTCTACTATAGAAACAGAGTTGGTAACATACTACGAAGCATCCAATCATGAGATTTGGCTGTGAAATTTCATGACAACATTGCAGATCGTTGATGACATTGATAGAACACTAAGGATTTACTATGATAATAAAGCCACAAAACTTTATGCCAAGAACAACTGTAGTTCGCCAAAGATTAAGAACATCGACATCAAGTTTTTAGTGGTTAAAGAAAGAATTCAGAGTTGTTAGGTCATGGTAGAGCACATCAGCATAGATTTCATGTTGGTCGATCCACTCACCAAAGATTTGGTGCCTAAGATATTTCATATGCATGTTGTGAATATGAGAGTCCTTCTTATGGAAGAAGAACTCATCTAGTAGGAGTCTATGGTTATTTTATTGCTCTATATTTGATAATAAAGATAAATATTTTTTGTTATGATTAATGTACGTACTTAAGTTCAAAATATTAATGGGATTTTATTTGTTTATTGGATATTCTGAATTATAATATTATGATTTATTACAGTTGTTTAGCATTTAGTGTTTGTAAATGTGATATAGATTCTTTTTGGATTCATAAAGTTTGGATCATGATTTACTTTTACAATTTAGCATAAAGTATTTGCAGATGTGATCTGACCTCTTTTGGGGTTATCTTAGGATTAGTGGGAAATTGACATATACTAATCACATTTCATGTAATTTCCACTTTACAATCCACATCTTGCTCATGTCATTAATGACATTGGTATTGTGATAATTGTTGGAGTTTGTTACTATCATATACAGTAGCTATGACCTCTTTAGTCCTATACTAAATTAATGGACCAGATTGTTACAGTGGTATCTTGTACTCATAAAGTTTGATATCAACTAAAATTTTTGTATTTCACATACAACTCACATGTAGCCCAAGTGGGAGATTGTTGGATTTTATTGTCCATATTATGTGAGATTATTTGTAAGTTGAACATGTGAATCTGAACCCTTTAAAGTGATTTAACTTAAGTTTATCAGATTTTGATTTATTAAATACAGGTTCAATGTGTAGAACCCTTTAACTCAATTCATTATCATCTATGTCATGATAACGGATTGAATTCCTATATAAATGGGAGGTTCCTAAGGATTTAGATTGACCTAGTTTCTTATTCCCTATTAACAAGAAGCTTTTCTGCATTGTCATCTCCTAAGCCCTTTGGAATACCTTCTTCTTCTTTCCGTTGCATCTTCTTCTACGGGTATTAAGCCAACAATGCTAAAACAAAGACAATGACTCTTCAATTAAGCTTCTTATCTTTATGTTTATGTATTGCTTTTTTATGTCTATTTAATTGATGAAATTAGATCTTCTTGTTCTTGTATTTTCTATATGTAAATTCTTTGTGTTTTAAAATTCATGCTACTTAGGTTTTTATAAGAATTAACATGCCCATCGAATTCTGGTCTATTTCAGGTGGTCCTACCAGAGGGCCGAAGGGAGGAGCTGCCGTTGAGATTCGACTCGAGTCCATCTTGAAGCTTTGTGCAATCCGTAGAAATTTGGGGCAGTATGAATTGCACTGCCCTTCAGCTCCAACCAAAGCGCCTGAAGTTGGTCAACACAAAACAACTGGACAAGGCGATGAAGACAGTAGGGCATGGAAGACAGTAGTCACAGGGACAGTTCCAGCTCCACTTCCAACTGCAAAACAAATTTCAGCATAAGCACCGCACCCATTTATTCAGCACTTGGCCCATCGGAGAATACCCATAGGACCCAAATGCGAACCACTAGGCAAACAAATGGGCAACTGTTGCAACAGGCGGTTCAAAAGATGAGACATGGCCAGACACGGGCAATCACAGCAGCGAAACAACCAAATCCAGAACCCGCCACTATTTCAGAAATTTCAGACTTTATTGCATAATTTGAGAAAGCTAGTAGATCTGACAAGCTACTGGGGAAACATAGATAATCACCTAGACAGTGGTCAGGGAAGATGATAATGTTAGTAATTTGAGAGCATGAAAACTAAAGCAAAGAAAAATATAATCACTCACAGTGATCTCCCGAAGATATCACAACTGAAGACGTCACTGGTCGACGAAGAGGTTGTCGCTGTCCGAAGCACGATCACAGAGCAACCGGAAAGCACTTCAAGGTTCACGAGCCAAGTC
The DNA here is from genome assembly GCF_018446385.1 of Zingiber officinale. NCBI lineage: Eukaryota > Viridiplantae > Streptophyta > Magnoliopsida > Zingiberales > Zingiberaceae > Zingiber > Zingiber officinale. The sequence continues at coordinate 77,754,769 of NC_055990.1, forward strand.
CCAGCTGCTGGATGTTCTCCTTTGCTTGCACATGATTACCTCACGGCTACGCTCTTTGATCACCTTCGCAACACCAGTCGCTCGCACCCCTTGATTTGATTGCCTTGGACGCCATCATATATAGCAAGCAAGACATCGGTTACCAACCGATGCCTTGATGGCTGCTTTCCATGGAGGAAGATGAAGGTGAATGGGCACCCCTTCATCTTTCTGACGTTGCAACTAATGCAACGTCTAACATCTCCCACTCGTCCAAGTCAATCCATATGGTCACATAGACCATGTCAGTCACATAGACTACAAGGTGATCATGTCACGAAGACCAGAGTGAAATTAGTCACAAAGACTAAATAAGTCACGTAGACTTTATGAGGATCAAGTCACGAAGACCAGAGCAAAATTTAGTCACAAAGACCAAATAAGAACATCCATTCCATACATTAGGGAAAATGGTTCGTGCGACGGCAAGCACAGTGAGCATTCAATTGCTAAGAAGATTGTTACACCTTACTTAGCTGCTCCATAGAACAAATCAGAGACATAAATGTCCATAGAAAGAATCAAAGACATAAATGGCTTACCTTTACCCCATATTAAATTATTTACATCATTATGAACATCTCTAATCCCTCATATTGACCATATGTCAAGAGCATGTTCAACATCTCCAATCAAACAAGTTATTCACAATTACATTTTATGTACTGAACTAAAAATGTAACGGGTACTAGTGAATAAATGTCACAAATATAAATCAATCTTAATCTTCCTTTTTAGCTAGAATCTATTCATTCTAATCAGTCGCTTTCCTAGTTATGCTCCATAGACCGAATCATCCATAGCCAATAGGAAACATGCTAAAGTAGTATACACTGATAAGAACTTCTGACTTAGGGTAAAATCGAGATTAACTTATAATCTCAAGGGTCTCACATAGTAGAGAAGCAGGGATCCATTCTCCTACTACCCTTCTTGTCGTCATAGCACATGTGGTACCAATCACATGCTACGATGTTATTCTCTTTTCCAAAAGAGCGCATGTTTTTCCCAAAATTTAACATCGTACAGATTTCGATCTAAACATTCCCAATGTCTAATCCTGAATTCAACATATGAATTCTAATTTGGCCTAAAGAAGATTCAGTAAATGGTGGGTGCATTTACTTCAATCATTACATAAATGATCTCATCTTGACACAATTATCAAGGCGACCTTAACTTATGGGTATGTCTCTATTCACAGCTACATAAGTTGTCCCATAAGCAACGGTCTTACCTCTATTTGTACTTAAAAAATAGAAATGATTGCCTATGTGAGTGGACCAATCTCAATCTGCCAACATGCTTATCGAGACTTTTATTCGAATGTAACAAAGACATATACACTGAATAAATCATGACATTTTTCATTTATCACAATGTCTTTACAATTAGTTACATTGTTCGAAGTCCCAAAGACTTCACATATCCATGAAATGACTCTTTAGTCAATGACTTAGTAAAAGGATCAACAAGCATATTTCGTGTAGGGATGTACTCAAGAATCACCTTTTTCTTGTCAACAATATCCCTTACAAAATTATACTTAATTTCTATATGCTTGCATTTACTGTGATATTTGGGATCATTGGAAAATGCTATCGCAGCTTGACTGTCACAGTACATAGTAACAGGACTCCCACTATTCTCAGCAATCTTTAGATACTTCAGGAACCTTCTAAGCCAGACAACCTCTTACACAGCTGCTGCACAAGCCACATACTCAGCTTCCATTGTCGACAAGGCTACACAAGCCTACTTCTTGCTGTTCCATGAAATGACGCCACCATTCAGCAAAAAGACATAGCCAGATGTGGATTTTCTATCATCAAGGTCCCTTGCCTAATCTGCATCTGGTAGCCACTTAAGCTCATATTCGATCCTTGAAAGCAGAGACAATAATCCGTTGTTCCTTTAAGATATCTAAATATCCTCTTCACCGCTTTCTAGTGTCTCGATCCTGGGTTTGACTGGAAACGGCTAACTAAGCCAACAACATAGCTTATATCAGGACGAGTACACAAGATAGTGTACATCAAACTACCAATGGCATTGACATATGGTTTCTTCTTCATCTTGGCTATTTCCTCAGGAGTTTTGGGATACATACTTTTGCTCAAGACAGTACCTTTCGCTATAGGCATCTGCTCAATGTTGCAATCTGACATATTGAAGTGTTGTAGCATTTTAGTGATATAAGCTTCTTGAGACAAACCCAAAAGCCTTTTAGATCGGTCTCTAATGATCTTCACTCCTAAGATGTACTATGCTTCTCCAATATCTATTATGTCAAATTGTGATGAAAGCCAACTTTTGACTCCTATCACACACTTTATGTCGCTTCCAGCTATTAGCATATCATCAACATATAATGATAAAATGACAAGCTTTTCTTTCTCCTTTCTTTGGTAAACACAATGATCCTCATTGACCATTTCGAAACCATAAGACAATAATACTTCATTAAATCTTATGTTCCATTGTCTTGATGCTTGCTTTAGCCCATATATAGACTTCCTAAGTCTATATACTCTTTTCCCTTGGCTTTCAGCAACATAACCTTCTGGTTGTACCATATAGATTTCTTCGTCAAGATTACCAATAAGGAAAGCCATTTTTACATCCATCTGATGTAATTCCATGTCATATTATGCTACTATAGCTAGGATGACACGTATTGACACAAACTTCACAACTGGGGAGAATGTCTCTTCAAAGTCAATACCTTCCATTTGGGTATATCCTTTTGCAAATAATCGAGCTTTGTATTGATTAATCGATCTATCTACTTTCCTCTTTACTTTGAGAATCCACTTATTCCTAATACCCCTTCGGCCTGGAGGAAGATCGACTAAATCCCAAACTTGATTCTTTTTCATTGACTCCGTTTCTTCATCCATTGTAATTTTTCATTCTTTTCTAATTGAGCTTCTCAAAGCTTCCTCAACTATTTGAGGTTCCCCATCATTAACTGGGAGAACCATCAATGCCTCATTCTCAATATCAAACCGTCTCTGAGGAATAATATGACGATTACTTCTTCGAAGGTTAGACTTTTGAGAAACTGACTCATTCAGTGGCAAATTACTCCCACTCAGTTGACTAGATTCAGGCATCTCCTGATCTGTTGATAAAGGAACATAATCTTCTTCCTCTATCTCATATGGAGGAATTGCCTTATCAACTTCACCTCATGTTGGGAACTTAGTTTATAGAAAAGTAGCATCTCTTGACTCTATTTCAGAGATGGTTCCATCTTTTCGCTTACCAATAAAAACATAACCCTTAGAAGTCTCAGAGTACCTTATAAAGATACACTTCTTACCTCTGGGTCATAATTTTTCATGTTCGTGAGTCTTATCATGAACGTAGGCAGCTGACCCCCAAGGTCTCAGATTACTTAAATTCAGCTTTCTGCCTGTCCAACGTTCATATGGGGTAGATGGAACTAACTTTGAAGACACTTTGTTAAGTATATAGGTTGTAACTAATAATGTATCTCCCCAATAGGAGATTGGCAAATTAGACTGCGCCATCATAGACCTAGCCATTTCAAGAAGAGTCCTATTTCTTCTTTCAGCAACCCCATTTTGCTGTGGAGTTCCAGGGATAGTTAGCTTTCTAATAATCCCTTTCTCATTACACATTGTCTTGAACTGATCAGACAAATATTCTCCTCCACGGTCAATGCACAAGGTTTTAACCTTACATTCCAATTGATTCTCAACTTCGTTCAAGTAACGAATAAAGCAATTCAATGCTTTAGATTTGTGAGAAATCAAATACACATGACCAAAACGTGTGAAGTCATTGATAAATGTAATGAAAGAAGAACTCCCATTTCTAGCCTTCATATTTATTGGACCACAAATATCCGAATGAATTAATTGCAATGGTGATTCAACCCTAATAGCCTTACCAAATGGTTTTCTAGTCGTCTTTCCCGCAAGACAATGCTCACATATAGACAAGTTAATCTTAGCATGAGTGCCTAATAGGCCCTCCTTAGCTAATCTATTCATTCATTCTTGTCCTATATGTCCCAATCTAGCATGCCAAATTTCATCATTAACATCAGTATTAGTAGTAAGAGCAATGTTTGAAAAACAACCATCATTATTATTTGGTTCTACATCAAGACCCATAAAACTATTTGTTACAAAATCATATCCAATTAACACAGAGTTAATTCGAAGTTCCACACAACAACTATAAAAATTTACATTGTAACCTAAATCATGAAGACAAATGACGGAAACCAGATTCCGTCGAATCTCAGGAGCGTACAGGACATCATGTAGAAACAAGGTGCCTCCACCATGTAGGTTGAGCTTGCAAGTGCCAATTCCTTTGACTTCAATTCTGTATTGTTTCCTACATATATCCATTTGTTGCCAGTTGGTACCCGACGATACTCCACATATGTAGCTCGATCACGAGCTACATGGTTCATTGCTCTTGAATCTATAATCCACAAAGGATACGAATCAGCTAACAACATTGTACTTGCAACATATTGCTCATGGAAAGAAGACAAAGATGGATCTACCTTTTTAGGCTCAGTACACTCCCAAGTAAAATGGCCCTTCTTGCCACAGTTGAAGCAAGTCAACTTGCTCCTAGGTTTTTATCCATATCTCTTTCCTTTCTTCTTGATTTGGTTTTTCGCAGCAATAACATTAGCCTCCTTTCCTTTTCCCTTTCCTTTCTTAAACAACTTGTTCTTATTCTTGGAACCAGAACTTTCAACTACAAAAGCTTGACTCGAAATCCTTACGGATTCAATCCTCTCTGCCTCAAGTTCCACATGGCGTGAGACATCAATGAAAGTCTTGATACTCTCACTATGGGTCAGGTTCTGTTTCATCATTTCCCAAGAATCAGGAAGGGAAAGGATAACTGCCTGAACCTGTTGTTCATCGGTCAACGCATAACCAGCAGTCTTAAGCTCTTGAATCATGTTACCCATCTCCCAGAGATGTTGGGCCATGGTAACATTCGAGCGCTTTTTACAGCCATCAAACTTGATAGTTAGCTGATGGAGCTTACTCAGACTGACTAGCTACCCAAACAGCATGAGCCGATGGTAATGGCTCATATTCAAACACCCCAGGTCATCCACCATTGAACTAATCAATATTCCCTTAGCAATGGAGTCCTTCCTTTTCGATGCCTTATAGGCATCAAGGTCACGTTTGTGCTGTGTTGTAGAACCATCAACCGGTTCCTCCAAGAATTGATTTATAACCTGTAGAACTTCTTGTTCCTCAAGAATATATTGTATCTTGATGTGCCAGATTTTGTAGTTATCCCCATATAATTTCTCACCTTTATTGAGTTCTGTTATGATGTTTTTAGTTACCATGATCTACATAAATAAACAAATTATTTATTATTTCAGTGTAATTCATATATGTGTAATTATTTATTGACTCAGTGTAAATTAGAGTTAGTTTATAAAATCAAGTGATAACATTATTTCCACTCATCATTTGTATGTTCTAATCTACTCAACACTGATCAATCATATTACACATATCCCATCTAATGAGCGAATCATTATTAAAATGAACTAATCATTTTTCATATGAACTAATGATATGGATATATGAACAAATCATATTCACATGAACTAATCATGTCATGAAATGAACTAATCATTTCCAAGTTTGTTATCATATAACATATCTTTTCATTATTTAATTCTGTTCGTACATAACGACAGAAATTATTAAATGACTAAAAAACTAGATGAGCTTATATTGTTCGTACATAATGACAGTAAACAGAACACTAGTAAACTAGATAAGCCAGCATTGTTCCCACTAGGACAAACACTAGTGTGGTAGCCAACATTATCCTTATTAACCTGGACTCATTTGGGATAATTTCAGATGGGGTAGCTTTAGGATTCTCCATCAGATCCATTTCTGAATCTTCCTCGAGCATTTCCTGGTCCTCTTCAGACTCTTCAGGCTCTTCTTCACCCATATGGTGAAGTAGTTCCTCACATAGTACTGAATATGTGACTCATCCTTCATGACGACCCCATTCATAGTCTGCTATTACCCTGGGATACTCTGGCAATGAATGCATCAATGTCCATATCTTATAACTATCCAGGACTGGAAACTCTTCTTGCTCAAGTTTCCAAAATAGTTTATACAGTCATCTAACATGTCCGTCGACTCCATAAGCAGACTTATACTATATCTCCTGAATCTCCCCTCGGAGTTGGTTTCGTCGCACTTCGCGATGAGTTAATGTGGTAATCGTCCTTGCCATCTGAAAAATTGAATTTAAATAAGTCAGTACAAAACTGACTAACCAGTACAAAACTAGTTTAATTCAATTTATATAGACATACCATCATTATAAATCAAGAAAAATAAATCTTCTCGATTTTCAAGAGTTTAAGTTGACTGACCCATTAGACGGCTGTATACCATAAGATTTCATCGTCAAGATTACCATTAAGGAAAGTCATTTTTACATCCATCTGATGTAATTCCATGTCATATTGTGCTACTATAGCTAGGATGACACGTATTGACACAAACTTTATAGGAAGATGTTAGACGTTGCATCAGTTGCAACGTCAAGAAGATGAAGGGGTGCCCATTCACCTTCATCTTCCTCTATTGAAAGTAGCCATCAAGGCATCGGTTGGTAACCGATGTCTTGCTTGCTATATATGATGGCGTCCAAGGCAATCAGATCAAGGGGTGCGAGCGACTAGTATTGCGAAGGTGATCAGAGAGCGTAGCCGTGAGGTAATCGTGTCCGAGCAAAGGAGAACATCCAGCGGCTGGGATTTGGCTCATGAACCTTGAAGTGCTTTCTGGTTGCTCCGTGATCGTGCTTCCGACAGCGGCTACCTCTTCGTCGACAGGCGGCGTCTTCAGTTGCGATATCTTCGGGAGATCTTCGGGAGATCACTACGAGTGATTATGTTTTGCTTCGCTTTAGTTTTCATGCTCTCAAATTACTAAAAATGGTATCAGAGCACGAATTTATAGTTTTTGAAAGCATGAAAATTGGCGTGAGAATAACTCATTTTTTTTTCTATCGCGAAGAAGATGAACAGTGTATTTTCTTTATTTTAATCGATTACTCAATCGATTCATGCATTTTGAATCGATTGAGAATAAAATTGAATCGATTAAGTTCACGGCACAGTGAATGAATCGATTCATCGATTGATTTGAAAAAAACACGAATAGTGTCGTATTGATTTCTGAATCGACTAATCAATCGATTCGATTTAATTGAATCGATTGAATGAAGTTTTTAATCGATTCAAAAATGTTGTGGTGAACAGTTTTTTAACGAAGCACAGTAACTGTCACGTTCTGCAAGTGTACAGAAATGTCGCAAGTAATATAAAAGATTATCGTATCCACAGGGATTGGAATAAGCACTAGAAATATCTCAAAGAGAATTAGCTAAACAACTAATCAATTGGTTTCAAATGCTAAGGATGAAAAACAAATCTAAAATGAAAGATTAACAAAAAAGAGTTTGGGGTTTGAGTTATGATAAAGGGCAGTTCTAGGAGTTTTGGTTTCTTTATACGATCTCTTGAATGTATATGGTTTACCAATTCTTATTTCTCAATTGTCTAATATTTGTAGAAGGTTGCCGGTTCTCTCTTGCAATAGATAACCGACTTAGGACTGAAAAATGTACCTAAATGTGATCAATTAGATATGAACCTACGTTGTCCTTACATAGGATTGCACCTATTACTATGCTTCCCTCGGATATCAACATAGAAGTTCATAGCTTCTTAACCCATAAAGATACAAGGATTAAATCATAAAATCTATCCTACCCTCTTGAATATTCTCATTTCCCCTTCAAGGTTATCCCTCAAACGTCCTTACACGGACTTGCACCTGTCACGTGGATCCCTCGGAAAATCGAGTGAGAGTTAATCTCTACAAAGTCTATAAGATATCCAAAAAATCAATCAAGAATGAGAATTACGCCCTAATCACAATTAATCATTCAAGATCCAATCGATACAAACTAGGCAACATCATAGAAACAAAGAAATGGCAAATCCACAAGAGTTTACATCAATTTATCTCACAAATACTCCCTCCATCCTAGAACAAAAAGATCTACTCCATAAAACGAAGAAAGAAAACCAAAGATAAAAAGATTACAAGCATTTATTCAATCCCAATTCAAGAAGAGGAGAGAAAGAAAACTTATCTACAATATAGCTCCATCTTCGGATCCAATCCTCGCTCCCGGAGTCGAATTCGCCAAGATCTCCCTTTAGATCACCCAAAAATCCTCCCAAAAATGGGAGGAATCAACCAAATCTTGCTTTCTCTCAAAGGGGAGAAGATCCCCATTCAAATCTTCAAAGAGGCTTTAAATAGAGGGGGGCTTTCGGGCGCCACACGACCCCAAGACATAGCCGTGTGAGGTTCACACGGCCAGAGCCTTTCCCCACTCTGCCATCCATACACGGCCGTGTGGTGTACACCGCCGTGAACAACTCCCATCAAGACCTCCAAGCACGGTCGTGTAGATCCACACGGCCTGGACTGCCCCAGCTTCTGGAAACCTGGCACGACCTTATGGTGCACACAACCAGAACACTTTTAAGTCCTGGGAACCCTGCACGGCCGTGTGATGCACACGACCAGGGCCTTCTTGGTCTCTGGAAACCTTACACGGCCATGTAGATCCACACGGCCATGTAAGGATTGAACTCTGATTTGCTTCAAGACTTAGCACGACCGTGTGAGGTTCACACGGCCAGGCCAAGTTCCTTGTCTGTTTCTCCTGGTTGACCACACGGCCAGAGCACTCCACCCAGGCAGGGCCGTGTGTGGCACATGACCAAGTGCTTTCTCCAATGTTTAATAAGTTTGTCCAAGAATGTAGAATCTTCACCAAATTCGACTCCTGTGTACAAAAAATGCACAAAATGCAGATCTCCGAATAAAAAGAGTAAATATTCTAAAAGAAAAGCTGGAAGTATAAAAATGCATAGATCAAGCAAGCTCAAAGTATGTAAATGTGCGTCAAAACATGCATAAAAGTATATAAAATCTACGCACATCACACCCCACGACTTAAACCTTTGCTTGTCCTCAAGCAAAATGCTGCAATCTAAATTCATATGTTCTACAATGCATTCATAAACCCTAATGTACTTTCCTAACTCTATCAAAGAGTTCCAATAACAAGCATAATCATGGAAACAAATCAAGTATGGCTCAAGCTTAAGTATCCTGTGCACAGTGTAAAAGTAACTCAAAAACCCTTCAAGTTTCAATCTATGTCCTAGTCAAGTCGTCATCAAATTTGAATTCCTAATGTTTCCAGTGAGAGACAAGTAACCAGTGATAGACACTTACTTGCCACTCACTTGGTTCATATTTCTCAACCAACCCAAGGTCTCAAAGGTGTGCTCAATCTCAAGAGAAGCTAAGCAGTCATTTCCCCAGTAACCTAACTCAGTCTCAAAGGGGTGATTTGCCAGATTCCACTCACGACAACTGTTTTTTATGTCCCTTATTTTTTTTCATTGCTTTTCTTTTTCAATTTTTTTTCATAAGTATTTGCATTGGGCAAATCTTATTTCACAAGTGTACTTTTAGCACAAATGTTGGGATATTTTGATTTTTCCAAATGACCTTGCATGAGTTGAGCCTCATCCAGTAACCAAAATGAAGTTTGAAAAATCACCATGGAAACCAAGTACTAAGCAAACAAGATGAATCATGACTATTTCAATGATACCAACCATTCAAGCATCAAGTCAAAGTGTAGTGAAAGTAAGATTCTTAAGGTCAAGCCAAGACTAAAACTCAACTCCATATGATTCTTAGCTTGTTTCATGCTACCCAAGATAGAGAAAAGAGATACATAAAGCTTACTACTAGCATCATTTACAACATCATGAATCTAGATAATGAACGTGCTAATATTTTATCTTGAAGACAAGAAAGCATAAAAGTGAAGATTGATGTTCTCAAGATGTTTGCCAAAATTATTTCAAAAGATAATCAAATGACTATCAAAACAAACACTCAAGCAAGACAATCAAAATAGAATGCAAAACAAAAACTGCACATGCAGAAAACAAGAAAACAATAAAAAACTGAAACAAAAAGAAATCAGGTTTGACACCCCCCAGACTCAAACTTTTCATCGTCCCGATGAAATCAATATGGTGGAGGTGGAGGTAGATCAGGAAATTTAGGCAGAATAAAATCATTTCTAACAAACATATGATACTCGAAAAGTTTGTCAACATCATCTTGGAAAAACCTCATATACCCCCGAAAATCTTCATTAAATTCAAAATGGGTCCTATAGGAATTCATAAATTGAGAAATCTTTTCACACAATTCCCTCTCACTCCTAAAACAATCTTGTAACTTTTTAAATTGTTCCTCTTCCATGTGTTCCTTACTTGTAAGGAATTCATTAATCGAGTCTAGATCATTATGAATATTGTTCAAAATAGAGTGAAGTTCTTGGAAAATAAAACTATGGACATCTTGACTAGCCTTGGGAACATTCCTTGGAGTAAAAGATGACAATGTTCTAGGTTGTTGCCTAGCTAATTTCAAACACCAATTTTCTTTATCATGGATGGTAGTAAGATCATGATTTGACAATTTCAAAGGAAAACCATTTTTAATAATTAGACTGAATCTATGTTCTTCACGCTTAATCATTTTAATTGCTAAACATGAATCTAAATCCAGTCCACAAGAATTTTCAACCATTTCCAATTCACTTAAATCACACCCTAATACTAAAGCCACTTGAGTAAGTAATCCTCCTAGAACAATAGGTGTATTAGAATCCGATTTTCCTAATTTCACCAAATGTTTAAGAAAGAAATAACTAGAATTAATTGGTGCATTTTGAACCATTGCCCATAAGCAATACAAATCCATAAGTCTTACCGATCCATCTTTATCTTCTCTTCCAAATATGGTATTCTTCATGACTAAATAAGCATATTTAAAAATCGAGTTAATAATGTGAAGAGCACTGGAATTATGAGGGTTAAAATGTGATTGTTCAGAAATGTGTTGCCAAAAATGTGAATTTTCAAACTGAGGTAAAATTGTACACAAATCATTCTGAGGCAACTCATAACAAGTGTTAAAATCGCTTAATGTCCATTCATAATCATCATTAAACAGCCGAAAACTTAGTTTACCCCCACCTTGAACGTTATCAACTACTATAGAGCTTAAAAATTCAAAAACAATTCTAGGGTAGGTAGGGTATTTCATATTCATTAAACCATTCCAACCTATTCTTTCAAATAACCAATTCAAATCATCCTTAAACCCTAGAGTTTCTAAAGTTACTTCATCAATAAACTTAGTGCTCACAAGAGGACGTTTACATAAAGAAGTATATCTACGTTGTTGCTCTTCACTAGAGAAAATGATATCAAAGTTATTAGAGATACCTTTAAAACAAGAGTTCCTCCCTTTTATTGCAACCATCTTCTCTTTTCCTTTTCCCGTGGATGAAGTCTCCTTAATCACATTTTCCATGAAGAAACGATTCAATCTTCTCAAGAAGAATGAGAAAGAAAAGTTAGAAGAAGTAGTTTGAAACCTTAGAAATAGAAAAATGAGAAAAGAGGATAAAGAAGAGGATGTGCGGTGGTACACGACCGTGTACCGCCCACACCCTTTGCCCTAACCCTTTTAGAGGGTATAGACTAGGCCGTGTTTCATTACACGGCCTTATTCACGCCCCATCACACGGCCGTGCCTAAGACACGGCCATACCCATCTTCTTTTATGGAATTCTTCACACGGCCATGTCTGAAACACGACCACAACTTCCTTCTTCTCGGCTTTCCTCACACGGCCGCGTCTGGAACACGGCCGAAGAACTCTCCTTCTCTGGATTCTTCACACGGCCGTGTCTAGAACACGGCCATGCTCCCTTCCTTCTCTGCAGACTCCACACGGCCGTGTCTGGTAGACACGACTAGATCATTTTCCTTCACTGCTTCATTTGCTTGGCCGTGTACAGCACACGCCCATGCCCTGTTTTATTCCATTTGATGTTTATTCTCCTAATCCACTTCTCCAATACTTCCATGCCCATGAAGAAGTCATGGCCAGCTCATGGAAGTAGATTTTAACCTGAAAACAAAACTAAAACATAGTGAAAACAAAATAAAGATGAAAATACAAAATTTAACTAACTAAAAGAACCCTTGGGTTGCCTCCCAAGAAGTGCTTGTTTAGGGTCTTTAGCTCGACCAATCCAACTTATTCTTCTCGTTTCCTTGCCCTTGGAGGGCGGACATATTTTTCATTTTTGTTGGGAGGTCTCCTCCCAACATCCTCCACCAAATTGTTCTTTTCATTAGGTGGCCTTCCATGAGGATGGAAATTCCATTCCTCAAGTTTGTAAATGCTTGCCCTGCTACAAGAATTTAAAAGAGAAGAAACATGGTTAGAGACATTAGATAAATCATACTCCAACTGTTCCTTACCAATTACCAATGACAACTTATGATTTTTAACATCAATAATTGCTCCAGCTGTAGCAAGGAATGATCTTCCTAATATGATAGGAATTTTAGGGTCCTCTTCCATGTCCAACACAACAAAATCTGTGGGAATAATACTTCCACCAACTTTTACTGGCACATCTTCAATAATACCCATAGGGTACCTGTAGGAATGATCAGCAAGTTGTAGTGTCATAGTAGTAAGTTTAATGTTTTTGAGACCTAACTTATTACAAATTGAATAGGGAATGAGGCTAACACTTGCCCCCAAATCACAAAAAGCTTTTTCAATGAATTTTGTTCCTATATTGCAAGGAATATAAAAGCTCCCTGGATCCTTCAATTTCGGGGAAGTGTTCTTCACTAAAAGAGCGCTGCATTCCTCAGTTAGTGCAATGGTCTCTACATCTCCTCTCTTTCTTTTATTTGACATGATGTCCTTCAAGAATTTGGCAAACTTTGGCATTTGAAGAATAACATCTATAAGAGGAACTTCAACGCATATCTCTTTAACCTTCTCCAAAAATTTGCCAAATTCTTCATCCTTTTTAAGCATATTGAGTCTTTGGGGAAAAGGGATAACTTTGCTCTGATGGTTCAGTGGAAGAGTCTCTTCAACCTCAATGGTATTCTCCTCATTATCAAAAATCTGATTAGGTGTAGGAGGAGAGAGCTCTTCTTCATTTTGCATCCCTTTTTGAGTAGTCACTTGGGGATTTCCCAAGGTCCGTCCACTCCTAAGCTCAATTATATTGCAATGCTCCATAGAATTTACATCAGGTTTTACAGGAAGTTGTCCTGGTGCTCTAGAAGATGAGGAAGCTAGCTGGGTAATTTGGCTATCCTGAATCTTTTGATGCTTTTCAGAATTATCCATTCTCTGAGTAAGCTTCAATAGATCCTGCTTCATTTAATTTTGATTGGAGATAATTTCTTCAAACATCTTTTCAATTTTGGATGTAGGAAAGCCTTGAAAAGATTGTTGCTGAAAATTTTGTTGCCCAGATTGAAAATTTGGTCTTGCCCCCATAGATGGTCCTTGATCTTGATTATTTCTGTAAGAGAAATTTGGATGATTTTTCCATCCAGGGTTGTAAGTATTTGAGTATGGGTTGTTCTGTCTTTCATTGAAACCCATGATTGCATCGCATTGCTCCAATTTATTAATTTGTGCAGTGATAGCTCCCAATGGACATGAGTCATTTGAATGTTCTGAACTCCCACATACTTCACAAGATATGGCAATGACATTTACCATATTTGAACTAGTCCCCATATTCTCAAATTTTTTTGTAAGAGCATCAAGTTTTGTAGCCAATAAAGTCACTGCATCAACATCAAACTTTCCTGATGCTTTTGTTATTGGGTTTATTGAAGGATGACCACCACTTCTTTCATTTGTCCACTGATGATGATTTTGTGCTACACTCTCTATGATTTCCTCAGCTTCATCCAAATTTTTATTCATGAGTGCCCCTCCAGTAGCTGAATCAAGGGACACTTTGGTATGATAATTAATACCATTATAGAAAGTATGCAACACTAACCATCTTTCCAAACCATGGTGAGGGCATTGTCTGAGTATACTATTGTATCTATCCCAAGCTTCAAATAGAGATTCTGAGTCAGCTTGTTTGAAACTTGCAATCAAATTCCTCATATGAGCAGTTTTACTTGGAGGATAGAATTTATCAAGGAATTGTTGCTCACATTGTTCCCAGGTGGTGATACTGTTGGGAGCCAAAGAATTCAACCATTGCTTGGCCCTATCTCTCAAAGAAAACCCAAATAATAATAACCGCACTCCTTCTGAAGGAACACCATTCATTTTCATTGTCCCACATATTTCATAAAAGACCTCTAAGTGTTGATTAGGGTCTTCATGTGGTCCTCCACCAAATTGATTTTGCTGCACCATGGAAATAATTACACGTTTGATCTCAAAATTATTTGCCTCCACTGAGTGTCTTGAAATACTAGATCGAAAACCCCTAGCATAAGGTGCTACATAATCCTTTAGTGGTCTATTAGCTATGTTCAAATGCTCTTGTTCTTCAATTTGTCTCTGCAGAACTCTTCTTCTATGAAATGTTCTATCAATTTCAGGGTCAAGAGGAAAAAATTCTCCTGCAAAGTTAGATCTTCGTATACACAAGAACAAGATTGCAATAGAAACTAAATCAAACAAAGAAATTAAAAACAGAGAAAGCTAAGATTGGAATGTTAGAAAATAAAAAAAAATACAGAATTAAAATTGCTACAAAAGAATTTCCAAGAAGTTAGAAAGTATACAGGAAAATGAAAGCAGAAAACTAGAGATTATTTACAAATATGCAAATGAAAAGAAATAGAAATGTTATGTTTAGTCTAACTCAATTGATAATTTTCAATGTTATAGCACAGTCCCCGGCAACGGTGCCAAAAACTTGTCAAATTCCGCAAGTGTACGGAAATGTCGCAAGTAATATAAAAGATTATCGTATCCACAGGGACTGGAATAAGCACTAGAAATATCTCAAAGTGAATTAGCTAAACAACTAATCAATTGGTTTCAAATGCTAAGGATGAAAAATAAATCTAAAATGAAAGATTAACAAACAAGAGTTTGGGGATTGAGTTATGATAAAGGGAGGTTCTAGGAGTTTTGGTTTCTTTGTAAGATCTCTTGAATGTATATGGTTTACCAATTCTTATTTCTCAATTGTCTAATATTTGTAGAAGGTTGTCGGTTCTCTCTTGCAATAGATAACCGACTTAGGACAGAAAAATGTACCTAAATGTGATCAATTAGATATGAACCTATGTTGTCCTTACACAAGATTGCACCTATTACTATGCTTCCCTCGGATATCAACATAGAAGTTCATAGCTTCTTAACCCATAAAGATACAAGGATTAAATCATAAAATCTATCCTACCCTCTTGAATATTCTCATTTCCCCTTCAAGGTTATCCCTCAAACATCCTTACACGGGCCTGCACCTGTCACGTGGATCCCTCGGAAAATCGAGTGAGAGTTAATCTCTACAAAGTCTATAAGATATCCAAACAATCAATCAAGAATGAGAATTACGCCCTAATCACAATTAATCATTCAAGATCCAATCGATACAAACTAGGTAACATCATAGAAACAAAGAAATGGTAAATCCACAAGAGTTTACATCAATTTATCTCACAAATACTCCCTCCATCCTAGAACAAAAAGATCTACTCCATAAAACGAAGAAAGGAAACCAAAGATAAACAGATTACAAGCATTTATTCAATCCCAATTCAAGAAGAGGAGAGAAAGAAAACTTATCTACAATATAGCTCCATCTTCGGATCCAATCCTCGCTCCCGGAGTCGAATTCGCCAAGATCTCCCTTTAGATCACCCAAAAATCCTCCCAAAAATGGGAGGAATCAACCAAATCTTGCTTTCTCTCAAAGGGGAGAAGATCCCCATTCAAATCTTCAAAGAGGCTTTAAATAGAGGGGGGCTTTCGGGCGCCACACGACCCCAAGACATAGCCGTGTGAGGTTCACACGGCCAGAGCCTTTCCCCTCTCTGCCATCCATACATGGTTGTGTGGTGTACACGACCGTGGACAACTCCCATCAAGACCTCCAAGCACGGTCGTGTAGATCCACACGGCCTGGACTGCCCCAGCTTTTGGAAACCTGGCACGGTCGTGTGGTGCACACGACCAGAACACTTTTAAGCGCTGGGAACCCTGCACGGTCGTGTGATGCACACGACCAAGGCCTTCTTGGTCTCTGGAAACCTTACACGGCCATGTAAGGATTGAACTCTGATTTGCTTCAAGACTTGACACGACCGTGTGAGGTTCACACGGCCAGGCCATGTTCCTTGTCTGTTTCTCCTGGTTGACCACACGACCAGAGCACTCCACCCAGGCAGGGCCGTGTGTGGCACACGACCAAATTCTTTCTCCAATGCTTAGCTCATAAGTGTGTCCAAGAATGTAGAATCTTCACCAAATTCGACTCCTGTGTACAAAAAATGCACAAAAAACAGATCTACGAACAAAAAGAGTAAATATGCTAAAAGAAAAGTTGGAAGTATAAAAATGCATAGATCAAGAAAGCTCAAAGTATGTAAATGTGCGTCAAAACATGCATAAAAGTATATAAAATCTACGCACATTAGTAACTCTCACTGAATCGATTAAAGATGAAAAAAGAGGCATGAACCGTAGTTTCTTAACGAAGCGAAGTGCATGCATGTAAGTTTTTTTTCCCATATAAATCGTGGATGTTTAAAATTTTAATTAAATATATTTATTAATTATAATACATAAGGAAATGTATTATTAATTAATTAATTAATATTTAATTAATTTATAGTTCAATTTAACAAAAATGGAACCAGACCAACTTGTCCAATCAAACCCAGGTCTGGTTTAAATTATTAATTGATTTAAGCAAACCAAATTGATTCAATGATATCTAGATCTGATTGAAATTATTTGTTGGTTTAACTAGTTCAGTTTTTTATTGAATTAATTGGCGTAATCTTGATTACAAAAGTTGGGCTGATCAAATATGACCGGATTAGTTCCATTATGTCAAATTTGATCATAAAGATTAGATTTATTCTAATGGGTTGGACTTAATCCAATGGGCATTGGATGAATCAAATGAACCTAAGTTTGATCAATAAGCCTGAGATTGACTCAAATGGGCTTAAATAATAACAGAACATAGGTCCAATTAGATTAGTTCTAATGAGGAAAATAGACTAAGTTTAAGATCTGGATTCCTGATCGACCGATCCAATGTGTCAGTAACATGAGACTCCCCAAAATAAGGAAATTTGTTTTTCTTAATTGCTTGTGTATTCTGTATATTTTGTTCTATATGTGGGAATTGAATTTGACTTGTTACTGGCCTGTCGGTTTTGTACTGACATCATGATTTTCAATTCCAGATACAAAGAACGATATACACGATGACTGGTCTCTATGAACGACAACATGAGCTATGGGAGGAGATCAAGAAGCTAGAATATGACCGGATCACGGAGTCGGTAGGCTTATTGGTCGGCTGGATTGGTTGTTCTGGAATCTCGAGCAAGAAGGGTATCCAGTCTAGGAAACAGAAAGAAGAAGGTCATTGGTTTATTCATTATCGAAACATCTAAGGCAGATAGCATTCCAACTTTGGGATGAATCTGATGGGCACATCTCATATTCAGAGATGTGTGGACAATTACTTCATCTACAATGGGGTCCTGATGAATCTACAGAGAATCCAGATCGCGAAGATATAGATCTCGAAGAATCTGAGAAGGATCTAGAAATGGATTCTGAAGATTTAGAAGAGGATCCAAATCTCGCAGAATCTGAGGATGATCCAGAGATGAACCTCGAAGAATTTAAAGAGGATCCAGAAATGGATCTTGAAGATTTTGAGGAGGATCCAGAGATGGATCCCGAGGATGATCTAGAGATGGATTCGGAAGAATCAGAGGAGGATCCTCAAGAGTGTGTAGAAGATCCAGAAATGGATTTGATGGATACATTTGAGGCTGAACCACCCATCATAGAATCCGGGACAAACGGAATGCAATTACCCACTGCTCTAGCATTTATCCTAGTGGGAGTAGTGCTAGCTTATCTATGTTACTAGTGTTCTGTTTATTGTCGTTATGTATGAACAGTGTTAGCTCATCTAGTTTTTTGAGTCATGTAATAATTTATGTTGTTATGTACGAATAGAATTATGTAATGAAAAGTTTTGTTATATGTTAACAAACTTGGAAATGATTAGTTCATTTCATGACATGATTAGTTCATGTGAATATGATTCGTTCATATATCCATATGATTAGTTCATATGAAAAATGATTAGTTCATTTTAATAATGATTTGTTCATTAGATGGGATATGTGTAATATGATTGATCAATGTTGATTAGACTAGAACATACAAATGATGAGTGGAAACAATGCTATCACTTGATTTTGTAAACTAACTCTAATTTACACTAAGTCAATAAATAATTACAAAAATATGAATTACACTGAAATAATAAATAATTTGTTTATTTATGTAGATCATGGCAACTAAAAACATCATAGCTAAACTCAATAAGGGTGAGAAATTATATGGGGATAACTACAAAATCTGGCACCTCAAGATACAATACGTTCTTGAGGAACAAGAAGTTCTAGAGGATGTGAATCAATTCATGGAGGAACCAGTTGATGGTTCTACAGCACAACACAAACGTGACCTTGATGCCTATAAGACATGGAAAAGGAAGGACTCAATTGCTAAGGGTATATTGATTAATTCAATGGTGGATGACCTGGTATTTGAGTATGAGGCAATACCATCTGCTTATGCTGTCTGGGTAGCCCTTAGAGAGAAGTATAGTGGAGTCAGTTTGAGTAAGCTTCGTAAGCTAACTATCAAGTTTGATAGCTGTAAAAAGCGCTCGAATGTTACCATGGCCCAACATCTCAGGGAGATGGGTAACATGATTCGAGAGCTTAAGACTGTTGGTTATGCGTTGACCGATAAACAACAGGTTCAGGCAGTCATTCGTTCCCTTCCTGATTCTTGGGAAATGATGAAACAGAATTTGACCCATAGTGAGAGTATCAAGACTTTCACTGATGTCTCACGCCATGTGGAACTTGAGGCGGAGAGGATTGAATTCGCAAGGATTTCTGGTCAAGCTTTTGTAGCTGAAGGTTCTGGTTCCAAGAATAAGAACAAATGGTTTAAGAAAGGAAAGGGAAATGGAAAGGAGGCTAATGCTGTTGATGCGAAAACCCAAATCAAGAAGAAAGGAAAGGAAAATGGACAAAAACCTAGGAGCAAGTTGACTTGCTTCAACTGTGGCAAGAAGGGCCATTTTGCTCGGGAGTGTGCTGATCCTAAAAAGGTAGATCCATTTTTGTCTTCTTTCCATGAGCAATATGTTGCAAGTACAGTGTTGTTAGCTGATTCGTATCCTTTGTGGATTGTAGATTCAGGAGCAACAAACCACGTAGCTCATAATCGAGCTACATATGTGGAGTACCGTTGGGTACCAGCTGGCAACAAATGGATATATGTAGGAAACAATGTAAGAATTGAAGTCAAAGGAATTGGCACTTGCAAGCTCAACCTATGTGGTGGAGGCACCTTGTTTCTACATAATGTCCTGTACACTCCTAAGATTGGATGGAATCTGGTTTCCATTATTTATCTTCTTGATTTAGGTTATAATGTAAATTTTTTTAGTCGTTGTGTGGAACTTCGAATTAACTCTGTGTTAATTGGGTATGGTTTTGTAACAAATGGTTTTATGGTTCTTGATGTTGAACCAAATAATAATGATGGTTGTTTTTCAAACATTGCTCTTACTAGTAATGCTGATGTTAATGATGAAATTTGGCATGCTAGATTAGGACATATAGGACAAGAATGAATGAATAGATTAGCTAAGGAGGGCCTCTTAGGCACTCATGCTAAGATTAACTTGTCTATAAGTGAGCATTGTCTTATTGGAAAGACGACTAGGAAACCATTTGGTAAGGCTATTAGGGTTGAATCACCATTGCAATTAATTCATTCGGATATATGTGGTCTGATGAATATGAAGGCTAGAAATGAGAGTTCTTATTTCATTACATTTATTGATGACTTCACACGTTTTGGTCATGTGTATTTGATTTCTCACAAATCTGAAGTATTGGATTGCTTTATTCGTTACTTGAACGAAGTTGAGAATCAATTGGAACGCAAGGTTAAGACTTTGCGCACTGACCTTGGAGGTGAATATTTGTCTGATCAGTTCAAGACAATGTGTAATGAGAAAGGGATTATTAGACAGCTGACTATCCCTAGAATTCCACAGCAAAATGGGGTTGTTGAAAGAAGAAATATGACTCTTCTTGAAATGGTTAGGTCTATGATGACATAGGCTAATTTGCCAATCTCCTATTGGGGAGATGCATTATTAGTTGCGACCTATATACTTAACAAAGTGCCTTCAAAGTCAGTTCCATCTACCCCACTTGAATGTTGGACAGGCAGAAAGCCGGATTTGAGTAATCTGAGACCTTGGGGTCAGCTGCTTACGTTCATGATAAGACTCATGAATATGGAAAATTTCTATCCAAAGGTAAGAAGTGTATCTTTATAAGGTACTCTGAGACTTCTAAGGGTTATATTTTTATTGGTGAGCGACAAGATGGAATCATCTTTAAATTAGAGTCAAGAGATGCTACTTTTCTTGAAACTGAGTTCCCAACACGAGGTGAAGTTGATAAGATAATTCCTCTATATGAGATAGAGGAGGAGGATAATGTTCCTTTATTAACAAATCAGGAGATGCCTGAATCTAGTCAACCGAGTGGAGTAATTTGCCATTGAATTAGTTAGTTTCTCAATAGTCTAACCTTCGAAGAAGTAGTCATCATATTATTCCTCGGAGAAGGTTTGATATTGAGAATGAGGCATTGATGGTTCTCCCAGTTGATGATGAGGAACCTCGAACAGTTGAGGAAGCTTTGAGAATCTCAGTTAGAAAAGAATGGAAAGTTGCAATGGATGAAGAAATGGAGTCAATGAGAAAGAATCAAGTTTGGGAATTAGTCGATCTTCCTCCGGGCCGATGAGCTATTGGGAATAAGTGGATTCTCAAAGTAATAGAAAAGCAGATGGATCGATTAATCGATACAAAGCTCGATTAGTTGCAAAATGATATACCCAAATGGAGGGTATTGACTTTGAAGAGACATTCTCCCCAGTTGTAAAATTTATGTCAATACGTGTCATCCTAGCTATAGTAGCACAATATAACATGGAATTACATCAGATGGATGTAAAAACGGCTTTCCTTAATAGTAATCTTGACAAAGAAATCTATATGGTACAACCAAAAGGTTATGTTGCTGAAGGCCAAGAGAAAAGTGTATGTAGACTTGGGAAGTCTATATATGGGCTAAAGCAAGCGTCAAGACAATGTAACATAAGATTTAATGAAGTAATATTGTCTTATTGTTTCGAAATGATCAATGAGGATCATTGTGTTTACCTAAGAAAGGAAAAAGGAAAACTTGTCATTTTATCATTATATGTTGATGATATGCTAATAGCTAGAAGCGACATAAAGTGTGTGATAGAAGTTAAATCCTGGCTTTCATCATAATTTGACATAATAGATATGGGAGAAGCAGAGTACATCTTAGGAGTGAAGATCGTTAGAGATCGATCAAAAAAACTTTTGGGTTTATCCCAAGAAGCTTATATCACTAAGATGTTACAACACTTCAACATGTCAGATTGCAACATTGAACAGACGCCTATAGCGAAAGGTACTATTTTGAGCAAAAGTATGTATCCCAAGACTCCTGAGGAAATAGCCGAAATGAAGAAGAAACCATATGTCAGTGTCATTGGTAGTTTGATGTACACTATGTTGTGTACCCATCCCAATATAAGCTATGATGTTGGCTTAGTTCGTCATTTCCAGTCAAACCCAGGATTGAGACAATGGAAAGCGGTGAAGAGGATATTCAGATATCTCAAAGGAACAGTTGATTATTGCCTTTGTTTCCAAGGATCAGATATGAGCCTAAGTGGCTACTCAGATGCAGATTGGGAAGGGGACCTTGATGACAGAAAATCCACATCTGACTATGTCTTCTTGCTGAATGGTGGTGCCATCTCATGGAATAGCAAGAAGTAGGCTTGTGTAGCCTTGTCGACAATGGAAGCTGAGTATGTGGCTTGTGCAGCGGCTGTGCAAGAGGCTGTTTGTCTAAGAAGGTTCCTGAAGCATCTGAAGTTTGCTGAGGATAGTGGGAGTCCTGTTACAGTGTACTGTGATAGTCAAGCTACAATAGCTTTTTCTAAGGATCCCAAATATCACAGCAAAGGCAAGCATATAGAAATTAAGTATAATTTTGTAAGGGATATTATTGATAAGAAAAAGGTGATTCTTATGTACATCCCTACACGAAATATCTTTCTGATCCTTTTACTAAGTCATTGACTAAAGAGTCATTTCATGGGCATGTGAAGTCTTTGGGACTTCAAAGAATGTAACTAATTGTAAAGACATTGTGATAAATGAAAAATGTCATGATTTATTCAGTGTATATGTCTTTGTTACATTCGAATAAAAGTCTCGATAAGTATGTTGGCAGATTGAGATTGGTCCAATCACATGGACAATCATCTTTATTTGTCGAGTACAAATAGAGGTAAGACCGTTGCTTATGGGACAACTTATGTAGCTATGAATAGAGACATATCCATAAGTTAAGGTCAGCTTGATATTTGTGTCAAGATGAGATCATTTATGTAATAATTGAAGTAAATGCACCCACCATTTACTGAATCTGCTTAAGTCTAGATTGGAATTCATATGTTGAATTCAGGATTAGACATTAGGAATGTCTAGATCGAAATCTATACGATGTTAAATTTTGGAAAAAACATGCACTCTTTTTGGAAAAGAGAATAACATCATAGCATGTGATTCATATCACATGTAATATGGCGACAAGAAGGGTAGTAGGAGAATAGATCCCTGCTTCTCTACTATGTGAGACCCTTGAGATTATAAGTTAATCTCGATTTTACCCTAAGTGACTATTTAGCTATCTACTTGAAGTTCTGGTCAGTGTCTGCTACTTTAGCATGTTTCCTATTTGCTATGGATGATTCGGTCTATGGAACATAACTAGGAAAGTGACTGATTAGAATGAATAGATTCTAGCTAAAAAGGAAGATTAAGATTGATTTACATCTGTGACATTTATTCACTAGTACCAGTTATATTTTTAGTTCAGTACATAAAATGTAATTGTGAATAATTTGTTTGATTGGAGATGTTGAACATGCTCTTGACATATGGTCAATATGAGGGATTAGAGATGTTCATAATGATGTAAATAATTTAATCTGAGGTAAAGGCAAGCCATTTATATATTTGATTCGTTCTATGGACATTTATGTCTCTGATTTGTTCTATGGAGCAGCTAAGTAAGGTGTGACAATCTTTTTAGCAATTGAATGCTCACTGTGCTTGCTGTCACATGAACCATTTTCACTAATATATGGAATGGATGTTCTTATTTGGTTTTTGTGACTAAATTTTGCTCTGGTCTTCGTGACTTGATCTTCATAAAGTCTATGTGACTTATTTAGTCTTTGTGACTAATTTCGCTCTAGTCTTCGTGACATTATCACCTTGTAGTCTATGTGACTGACATGGTCTATGTGACCATATGGATTGACTTGGACGAGTAGGAGATGTTAGACGTTGCATCAGTTGCAACGTCAGGAAGATGAAGGGGTGCCCATTCACCTTCATCTTCCTCCATTGAAAGCATCCATCAAGGCATCAGTTGGTAACCGATGTCTTGCTTGCTATATATGATGGCGTCCATGGCAATCAAATCAAGGGGTGCGAGCGACTGGTGTTGTGAAGGTGATCAGAGAGCGTAGCCGTGAGGTAATCATGTGCGAGCAAAGGAGAACATCCAGCGGCTGAGATTTGGCTCGTGAACCTTGAAGTGCTTTCTGGTTGCTCCGTGATCGTGCTTCCGATAGCTGCAACCTCTTCGTTGACAGGCGACGTCTTCATTTGCGATATCTTCGGGAGATCACTGTGAGTGATTATGTTTTGCTTCGCTTTAGCTTTCATGCTCTCAAATTTCATCTTTAATCGATTCATTCAATCTTTAATTTCTTTGTCCAAGGGTCTAAGCAATCGGGATTGCGAAGGGCTCGCATCAACGGTATAACTTTATTGGTCTGGTACCACTGTTAGATGCAGATCTCAGCGCGTTCAAGCGTCCGCGCCTCTATGGTATCCACACGAACAAGTCTTGTCTTTGATTGTCTCACAAACAAAGCAAGATGGAGAGGGAAAACACACAAGGTTGTGCTAGTGATGTACGTAGATTATATACACTTTTATGCATGCTTTGACGCACATATACTTGTATTTCATTAGCATAATCTATGTTTATTGCACCCTATTTCATTGTAATGTCATACTTCCATTATATTTTGTTTGGAGATCTACTCTTTGCTTATTTTTATTGATAGGACGTGATTTGGAGCAAAAACGGAGCTTAAATGAAGTATAGAGCTTCCAGAGTATCACAGGCATGCAAAAACTAAGTTCTTCCAAGTTCTGGCCGTGTGGAGACCACATGGGCATGTCAAGGTCGTGTAGGGGTCATGTTGGGGCCGTGTGAACCTCACACGGCCGTGTGAAGGCCGTGTGAGATTTCCTACACAGCAGACCAAAAGTAAAATGGCCATAACTTTGTGCTCGGTTGGAGTTTTGGACTGTTCTTTATACCAATTTGTAGATAACTTCAAGATATACAACTTTGATGAAGACTTAAACCAGAGAAAGCCCCTTCTTGATGGTGTAAAAGACGCTGAAATGAAGCATTGCAATTTAGAGCTATGACAAGGGTCATGCAAGGGGGTGTGCAAGGGGGTGTGCAAGGGCCATGCAAGGGGGTGTGACCTGCACATGGACGTGTGAGGCACATGGCCCATGGCCGTGTGAGGCACATGGCCCATGGCCGTGTGAGCCACACGGCTGTGTAAGGTTTCCAGAGGAGAAGAATGGAATGGTCGTGTAAATCCACATGGCCGTGTAATTTTGACAGAGAAGGAGAAGAATATGACCATGTCCCAGACACGGCCGTGTAAGGGTACCAGAACTGGAGGCAGTGCATGCCGTGTAGATCTACACGGCCATGCAAGGGAGCAGTGGCAGAGCAGGCCACGGTCATGCCAACCTCACACGACCGTGTGAGGCTAGCAGAGAAGGAAGTGATGCAGGCCATGTGAGCCTCACACGGCAGTGCCACGGGGCCGTGTGGCACCCGTGCCAAGCCTATAAAAGGGGTTTTCTTCCTTTTTTTTCACATCTTTTGGTTGGTCTTTGGCTTGGGGCTTCTTCGCCATTGCTTGGGGAAGGGTTTTACCCCTTGGGGGAACCCTAGATCTTCCATCCTTCGCCGATCTGTCCACCTCCGGAGCAAGGATTGCATCCAAGAAGACCGGTGCTACATGGATAAGCTTTCTCTTCTCTTCTCCTTATGTTTTGAGTTGTAGATTGCTTTATTTCTTGTCTCTTGATTGTAATTATCTTCCAATGGAGTAGATCTCTAGATCTAGGATGTAGGAAGTATTTGTGATGTGATGATGATGTAAAACTCTTGTTGATTTGCCAATTTCCTATTTCTATGATATTGTCTTGTTTGTATCTATTTGATCTTGTGTGAAATGTTGTGATTTGGCTTAATGACCATGCTTGATTGAATGTTTGAATGTCTATAGATCTCATAGAGATTATTTCTCACTCGATTTTTCGAGGGATTCACGTGACAGGTGCAAGCCCGTGTAAGGACGTTTGAGGGATAACCTTGAAAAGGGGAAATGGATTATTCAAGAGGGTAGGATAGATTGTTTGTTTAATCTTTGTATCTTAATGGGTTGAGAAGTTATGAATTCCTATGTTGATATCCGAGGGAAGCATAGTAATAGGTGCAATCCTGTGTAAGGACAACGTAGATTCATATCCAATTGATCACATTTAGGTGCATATTTCAGTCCTAAGTCGGTTGTCTATTGCAAGAGAGAACCGGCAACCTTCTACAAATGTTAGACAATTGAGGAATAAGATTTGGTAGATCATTTACATTGAATAACATCACAAAGAAACCGAAATCCTAGTATCTATTCCCCTTTCATTCATTTACGCTCTTTCCTTTCTCTCATTTCTCTTTTCATTCTCTTTAGAGTTGTTAACAACTTTAGATTGTCTAGATAATTCACCGTGCGAATTTAACTAGTGCTTAATCAATAGTCCCTGTGGATACGATAATCTTTTATATTACTTGCGACATTTCCGTACACTTGCGGAGAGCGAACAAGTTTTTGGTGCCGTTGTCGGGGACTATTTTCGATTAACATTAGTTGATTAGCATATGAGTTACTCTAGACATTTTTCTTTTTCTGTTTGCATTTTCCTTCTTATTTTTCATTATGCATTTTATTTCTTGTCTTTATTTCTACATTTTTAGTTTTTCTTGTAATTTTTTTTAGATATCTTTGAGCACTAACATGTCAAGCAGGGCTTCAAGAGAATTTTTCACACCCATGAATGCAAGAGCAAGTTCTTCCATATATAAAAATTATGACTCAGAAGATGATGAATTTGAGTTCCTTTGTGGAGTGTGTGGTAGCACATCTCATCCAGCTGTTATTTGCCATGTTTTCCAAAAGACTACTATAACTCCGGAACTTCAGTGTTTGATACAACCTCAACATCAAGATACCTATGAGCAAGTTCCTGACACTTATGGCTATGACTGGGAAGATCATGAATTTCAGAACCTTCAACCCCAGATAATTTCAGAGCAGAGTGAGCAGTCATTATTCCAGCAGCATATCTCTGACCCTCCTCAACATTATAATCACTTTTGGATGAATCAACAAAATTTGGACTACAACTACATACAAAATGTTGAGTATACTTCCCAAGTAAATCAGAGTTTGTCAGAATTTTAGGATGATTCTGTTGGAACCCCGAGGTGTTTTGATGTGATCAAACAAGTTAAGTTAGGTCCTGCGTTGTTTAACCCTTGTGTCTAAGTGTGCAGGAACTTAGGAACACAGGAAGTCGAGCGGAAGACGCGGCTAGCGAGAAGGACGGCACGGGAGAGAGCCGACGGGCTCGGTGCGTCCGAGGGACGAGGTGTCCGCGGAAGAGTACACCGGTGGACGAGAAGAACGTGCGCGGCGTTCGAGGGACGAGAAACCGGAAGGAAGGACGCTCGAGAAGGCCGGAACATGGGTTCGGGTGAGCCCTATTCGGATGGCCGAGATCACCCAAGCTAGTGGAGCCGAAACAGATCGAGACGAGCTGAACCGGAGCGGAGGTCCAGACGAAAAAAGTCAACTAGAGTTGACTTTTGGGGTCCGGCGCCCGGAACCATCCGGGGCGCCTGAACCATCCGGGGCACCCGGACTAAGTTTTGACCAGATCGAGTCAAACTCGATCCGAGCGTTGGGGATAAAGTTTTATCCCCCAGGGCGCCCGGAACCCTTCCAGGATAAATATAGCCTTGGTCCAGAAGCAAATCAATTAATCAGAACGACGAACTTGTAATCAACTTCTGTGTGCTTTACTTTTCTTCTTGTACGTTCAACGCTGTAAGAGGCTACTCCGCCCAGAGGAGAATCAGATAGTGCGCTTACATTCCTTGGATTAGCAATCCCCTGATTGCAAACCAAGTAAAACTCTGGTGTCTGTTTTTCTTTACTTAGTCTCTGCCTTTTAATTACAAGTTCTTTTAAGTTAGTTGAATATCCGAGAAAGGTTCGTGTTTTAATTTGTAGGGCAATTCACCCCTCCCCTCTTGCCGGCCTCCAAAGGGACCTACAAGTGGTTTCAGAGCAAGGACGCTTCAGGAGGACTAACCGCCGATCGAAGCAATAAAGATGGCCGGACCAAGCATCGTTCCACCAAAATTCGAGGGGAACTTCACAGACTGGAAGCGTCGTATGGAGGTATTTCTAAAAACCGAGATTGAAATTTATTTTATTATGAAATACGGTTTTGTAGCTCCAACAAATCAGAACGGTGAAGAAAAAGAAGAAAGCAATTGGACAAAAAAAGAGCAGAATGAGTTCGTAGCAAACAGCCGTGCGGAACATCACCTGCTAAGCGTATTACCGCCTCAAGAAGTAAACCGCATCGGAAGCTACTCATCAGCTAAAGATCTTTGGAAGAAGTTTCTAGAACTCCACGAAGGCACATCCGAAGCGAAGCTCGCTAGAAGGGACATCCTCCGAAACAAACTAATGAACATCCGCTTGGAGAAAGGTGAGAAAGTAGCCGGTCTACATGCAAAGGTAAAAGAACTAGTTACTGGTCTCGAGAACCTCGGTGAAAAGGTA
The DNA here is from genome assembly GCF_018446385.1 of Zingiber officinale. Taxonomy (NCBI): domain Eukaryota; kingdom Viridiplantae; phylum Streptophyta; class Magnoliopsida; order Zingiberales; family Zingiberaceae; genus Zingiber; species Zingiber officinale. The sequence continues at coordinate 77,783,277 of NC_055990.1, forward strand.
ACAAATCGGGACGCCTTACGCTACGCACTCAACGCCTTTCCCAGAACTCCAGAGTGGACGTCAATCATCGACGCCTACTACATCTCAAAGGACCTGGAGGTAAGTACATTAGAGGAATGTTTTTCTACTCTTGAATTACACGAAACTAGATGTGCAGGAACGACAAAGGATACAACCCAGACTATAGCGCTGAACACAACTCAGAAGGATGAACTCGAGTCAGACTCCGAAGACGATCAAGAAGCGCACATGGTAAGAAATTTTAAAAAATTCTTTAGATCTAATAAATTTAAAATGCAGAATAAAAAGAATCAAAAAGGAGGAAGAAAGGTGCGATGCTACCAGTGTCAGAAGGAGGGACACATAAGAGAAGACTGCCCAGAACTCAAAAAGGACAAAAGGAAGTCTCCCAAGAAACACAACCTAAAAGCAACTTGGGATGACACTTCTTCATCTGAATCAGAAGCTCAAGAATACGCCGGGATAGCACTGATGGCAAGCTACGATGGACAAAGTATATCAGAATCGAGCAACGATGAAGAGGGAGCGACCTCGGATGAAGGCAGCGAAGCAGGGGGAGATTCAGGCTTTAAATTTGACATGGTAAGTGAGGTATGCCTCTTACCCCCTGATCAACTTTACTCTGGCATTAAGGCAATGACTAAATCCATGTATAAATTAGAAAAAGAAAATGCCAAATTAAAAAATGAAATTTTGGAAACAAAAGGAATTTTAGCAAAATCATGTCTAATAGAGGATTTTGATAAATTGAAAATTCACAATGAAAAACTAAAAGAAGAAATAGAAAGATTGAAAAAATATAAAAGTTCAAATATTTCTACTTTTAGAAATTATAGAGGTTTAAATTGGTATTATAGATTTCATCAAAGTCAAATTAGAAATATATCAAAAATCTATGTACCTAGGAAATACTTGGTTAACCCTGTAGGTAGGAACCTCTACTGGGTTCCAAAAACCTGTTTAATTTAACTTAGCATTTTCAGCAAGGAAATTAAACGACTAATTTCATTATGAGGCTTTGTCTAAGGAAGTGATTGTTGCTCCAATAACCAAGAAGGCCTAGTGCCTCGCCACGACCTGGAAGTATCGAAATGAAAAGTTTAATTGACTAACTGAAAAAGCATTAATTTAATTTACCTAATGCTTTAAAAGAGTTATTCAATTTATATAATTTATAATAATTTTTTTTTTAAATTAAATTTTTTTTTAATTGACTTAGAAAATTTCTGAAAATTATTGACTTAGAAATTTTCTGAAAATTGACTTAGAAATTCTTTTTGGAAATTGACTTAAATCTTTTTAAATTAACTTAGATATTTTTTTAACTTAGGAATTTTTCTATGAATACTGTCTTAGACATTTTTCTTTGAAAATTGCCTTAGAAATCTTTTATAAAAATTCATGTTAAAATTTTCTGAATATTGACTTAGAATTTTTTTAAACTAGATATTCTCTTTTGAAACATTGCCTTAGAAATAAATATTAATTGCCTTAGAAATTTTTTTTTCACTTAAATTTTTTTACCTTAGACTTGTTTAGAGAACCCCTATTTTTTATGTGATCAAAGGGGGAGAAGTATGTTAAGTCTAGGGGGAAGTATACACTTATTAAATTGAAATATCTTTGGACTTAATTGCAAATAAATTGTTTTTACTGCATCTGTATTACCCTAGCTTAACTTGGGTTGCTCACATCAAAAAGGGGGAGATTGTTGGAACCCCGAGGTGTTTTGATGTGATCAAACAAATTAAGCTAGGTCCTGCGTAGTTTAACCCTTGTGTCTAAGTGTGCAGGAACTTAGGAACACAGGAAGTCGAGCGGAAGACGTGGCTAGCGAGAAGGACGGCACGGGAGAGAGCCGACGGGCTCGGTGCGTCCGAGGGACGAGGTGACCGCGGAAGAGTACACCGGTGGATGAGAAGAACATGCGCGGCGTTCGAGGGACGAGAAACCGGGAAGGAAGGCTGCTCGAGGAGAAGGCCGGAACTTGGGTTCGGGTGAGCCCTATTCCGAATGGCCGAGATCACCCAAGCTGGCGGAGCTGGAGCAGAAGACCCGGACCGAGACGAGCTGAACCAGAGGCGACCAGATGGAAAAAGTCAACGAGTTGACTTTTGGGGTCAGGCGCCGGAACCATCAGGCCGGAATGATGTTTTTGACCAGATCGAGTCAAACTCGATCTGAACGTTGGGGGATAAAGTTTTATCCCCCCAGGGCGCCTGGAACCCTTCCAGGCGCCCCGACCAAAGCTATAAATATAGCCTTAGTCCAGAAGCAAATCAATTAATCAGAACGACGAACTTGTAATCAACTTCTGTGTGCTTTACTTTTCTTCTTGTACGTTCAACGCTGTAAGAGGCTACTCCGCCCAGAGGAGAATCAGATAGTGCGCTTACATTCCTTGGATTAGCAATCCCCTGATTGCAAACCAAGTAAAACTCTGGTGTCTGTTTTTCTTTACTTAGTCTCTACCTTTTTAATTACAAGTTCTTTTAAGTTAGTTGAATATCCGAGAAAGGTTCGTGTTTTAATTTGTAGGGCAATTCACCCCTCCCCTCTTGCCGGCCTCCAAAGGGACCTATAGATTCTTCATTAGATGGACCACATCATTCACAATTAGATGAGCCGATTGTTTGGGAGGACTCCCAAAACTCAAATACTCTTGTTCTCAATCAGATGAAGACCACAACACAAGATTCTGAAGAGCTAATGGTACAACGGGGAATCTTAGCTTTACGACTACTACTACAAAATTCCAATAAGGCTGTTGATTCCTCTATTGATGATATTGATGTTAGTGGACTCTTCACTACTTATGATGATGATGTGGTGGATAAAAGTGTAGGGGCATGTACTATGGAGGAAATGTCCCAAGGATCACCTCCTTTGGTCACACAACCAACTGGCACTATGGAATTTGTAAGAATGGGATTGGTTGAAGATAAATGTGTAGGGACTTATGTAATGGAAGCAAAGCCCCAAGAATCACTACTTTCAGAACCACCACCACTTGAGTCAGAGCTAGAGCCACTACATAATTATGAAGGAGTCACATCCACTTGTTTAGAACTTTCAGGTACATCTCAACAATGCAAGGTCAATATTTCTAGTGATCCTTTAGAAAATTTCATAGAGGTACCTATAATTGACTTTGTTGGATGTGATTCAGTTTTTATTACTTATTCATTTTATCTTGATATAGTTCTAGTTCTATACTATATAACATGCTTGTGGGAGATTTGTTTTTCTTTTGAGTGTGCAGATTTTCATGGGGCCTCTAATTGGATGCTCAATCTGAACCGTCTTCGGCCACCTGAAAGAACCTTAAAGAAGACGAAGATGGAGAGAGAAATACTTCAAATTTGAACTCCAATATTGAAAGCTCCCTCCATAAGATCCCTTGGTAGGAGGGTGTTGAAATATCTTACCCCTCCAAGAGCGAGATTTCGATAAATTTAACGAGGTGGTCGAGCTAATGATCTTAAACAAGCGATTTTTGGGAGGCAACCCAAGTTCAATCTTGCTTTCATTTTACTTTTATTTCTTTTTAGTTTCATTTCTTTCTTTATAATAAACATGTACCCTCTACTTAATTTTTCTTGTCTATCTTATTTTTGTAGAATTCAAAGTTATGGAGGAATGTGAGCATTGGATAGAGGAGTATTTTTAAAACATGAATGTCAACTATTTAGAGTTCATCACTTAGCAACTTCTCTAAATTTCATAAATTTTCTCCACATTTTTTTTAGTTTTCATTGGGACAATGAAAAGTTTAAGTCTGGGGGGATGCATTAGATGCATTTGATTTAGTTTAGTTTTAGCATAATAAATTTTTGTTTTTGCTAGTTGCATCATTCATTATATCATGATTGTTTGTCCTTAATGTAAAATACTAGCACGTTTATTCTAGATTTTATGTGGTTTATGGGTTACTTATGGTGCTAGTATGTTTAGTGATCTATCTTTTTCTATCTATGATAGCATGAAGTGAGCAATGTTTTACTATAAGAGTTTAAGTATTGGCCTTGTTTTAGGACCTCTAGACACTATGCCTATTTTTGATGGTTGATAACTCTAAGATAGTCATGATTCATAGAATTGGACTAGTACTTGAGCTTCTATGGTGACCTCTCAACTACATTTTGGTTATTGGATAAACTCAGATCATGTATGCTCATTTGGAAAAATCAATCCCAAAAAAATGAAAGTTTGTTCAAGTTTGATACTTTGCAAACAATAAAAAAAAAGAAAAAAAAATAAGGGATAAAAAAATAGTTGTCGTGAGTGGAAGCTAGTAATTCACCCCTTTGAGACCGAGTTAGGTTACTGGGGAAATGAATGCTATGTTTCTTTTGATACTGAGTATTCCTTTGAGACCTTGTGTAGACAATGCATAGCATGCATTTTTGAGGGGAACGAACCTTGCGTGTGGCAGGTAAGTGCCTATCGCCGGAAGCATAAGGAACACAATTTTATGACGACTTGACTAGACTTAGGGATTGAAACTTGATAAATTTAGGCCACTTTCGCACTGAGCATGGAGGACTACTATTTAGGTCATAGTCAAACTACTTTTGTATCTTGCTCACCAATGAAATCATTTTATAGGATTAGTTTGACTCGCTAGATATTATGATGCACTATCTAACCACATGAATCTAGATTGCGGGTTTTGCTTGAGGACAAGCAAAGGTTTAAGTCTGGGGGTGTGATGTACGTAAATTATATACACTTTTAAGCATGCTTTGACGCACATCTACTTGTATTTAATTAGCATAATCTATGTTTCATATACAACTTTGATGAAGACTTCAACCAGAGAAAACCCCATCTTGATGGTGTAAAAGACGCTGAAATGAAGCATTGCAATTTAGAGCTATGACAAGGGTCATGCAAGGGGGTGTGCAAGGGCCATGCAAGGGTGTGTGACCTGCACACGGCCGTGTGAGGCACATGGCCCATGGTCGTGTGAGCCACACGGCTGTGTAAGGTTTCTAGAGGAGAAGAATGGCATGGTCGTGTGAATCCACACGGTCGTTAACTTTGATAGAGAAGGAGAAGAATATGGCCATGTCCCAGACACGGCCGTGTAAGGGTACCAGAACTAGAGGCAGTGCAGGCCGTGTAGATCTACACGGCCATGCAAGGGGGCAGTGGCAGAGTAGGCCACGGCCATGCCAACCTCACACGGTCGTGTGAGGTTAGCAAAGAAGGAAGTGGTGCAGGTCGTGTGAGCCTCACACGGCCGTTCCACGGGACTGTGTGGCGCCCGCGCCAAGCCTATAAAAGGGATTTTCTTCCCCTTTTCTCACATCTTTTGGTTGGTCTTTGTCTTGGGGCTTCTTCCCCATTGCTTGGGGAAGGGTTTTCCCCCTTGGGGGAACCCTAGATCTTCCATCCTTCGTCGATCCATCCACCTCCGGAGCAAGGATTGCATCCAAGAAGACCGGTGCTACATGGATAAGCTTTCTCTTCTCTTCTCCTTATGTTTTGAGTTGTAGATTGCTTTATTTCTTATCTCTTGATTGTAATTATCTTGCAATAGAGTAGATCTCTAGATCTAGGATGTAGGAAGTATTTGTGATGTGATGATGATGTAAAACTCTTGTGGATTTGCCAATTTCCTATTTCTATGATATTGTCTTGTTTGTATCTATTTGATCTTTTGTGGAATGTTGTGATTTGGCTTAATGATCATTCTTGATTGAATGTTTGAATGTCTATAGATCTCGTAGAGATTATTTCTCACTCGATTTTTCGAGGGATCCACGTGATAGGTGCAAGCCCGTGTAAGGACGTTTAAAGGATAACCTTGAAAAGAGGAAATGGATTATTCAAGAGGGTAGGATAGATTGTTTGTTTAATCTTTGTATCTTAATGGGTTGAGAAGTTATGAATTCCTATGTTGATATCCGAGGGAAGCATAGTAATAGGTGTAATCCTGTGTAAGGAAAACGTAGATTCATATACAATTGATCACATTTAGGTGCATATTTCAGTCCTAAGTCGATTGTCTATTGCAAGAGAGAACCGGCAACCTTCTACAAATGTTAGACAATTGAGGAATAAGATTTGGTAGATCATTTACATTGAATAACATCACAAAGAAATCGAAATCCTAGTATCTATTCCCCTTTCATTCATTTACGCTCTTTTCTTTCTCTCATTTCTCTTTTCATTCTCTTTAGAGTTTGTTAACAACTTTAGATTGTCTAGATAATTCACCGTGCGAATTTAACTAGTGCTTAATCAACAGTCCTTGTGGATACGATAATCTTTTATATTACTTGCGACATTTTCGTACACTTGCGGAGAGCGAACAACTAGCAACCTATATGTGTGTCTCGGCCAAGAAAAGGGAAGGAGGAAGAAGATGGAATCTCAAGAGACACCTTTTTCTCATCTAATTCATCTTTTCAAAAATAAATGACAAAAACCTATTTATATTCATCCCATGAATACCAAGGGTCTTTTGTCTCTTTGTATTCCTCTTAATGGGTTGGATTTATTATATTGGATTAACCATTAATCTAATAACCCAATAAGTCTAACCCATTGAATCTAACCCATTAAACCAATGTGTCTAATTTGGATTGGACTCAATCCAATGAGTGGGTTCATTTGAGTCTAACTCAATTAGTAACCAAAAGGCCTAATCATCTCATGATTGGCTCTTAGGGCTAATTACTAACAATTTCTGACTAGCACTAGTGCCAATCACCACTAAGATGACACCAACACTTTGGATTTACCCATTATTCTTAATATCCTTAGTATTTTAGTCAAACTAAAATACCCATCTCCAAACCAATATGTTCTTTGTGTGTGACCCTATAGGCTCTCGTAACGTTGGCAATGTATCCAAATCAACATTTGCGATACATAAACAATGAGTGACATCTAGCAAAGCATCATTGCTACCCAAGTGACGAGAAAGTCGAGATCCGACCTAACCTATCCATGGCTATTATCTTGTATGACTCAGTCCCTCTATCCTTGATATCTAGATTGATCAATGAGGCATAGACCCTATCATCCTCTTATCAATCTTTGTGTTTCTTGATCTACAAGTAAACACACTTATCAAATAAGCTCAATATCTCATATTGACTCATTTATGCATGGTCATGCTTTCTTGTGTCCTACTAATCAAGGGGCCCACAGATATCACTTCCGTCATATGGAAGGGATAGATCCCATCTACATCACTCACATCCCTCCGCATAATTCATTGCATACCCAGTGATCGACTTTATAGTGTTAGTTAGAGCCCTAGAGCCAATCATTTGATGATTGTATTATGGACTTGTTGTATCATATTCATATATAAATAAAGGCATTTATTTTTGGTTATTATACTTACTTGTATTGATGCCAAATAAACTAAGTATAATAGCGTCCTTGAGTAGAAGGTTCTCACCTATATCAATCGGTTAGTTGAACCGATAGTGAGATGATATAGGGAACACTACTCTTAATCATTCCTAGTCGAGTGTTAACATTCAGGGACAATGTTAATGTAATAAGACTAGCATGTAGGTCAACTCGATGACTTGATCTCACAAGTCATGGATATAGAGATATCAAGTTGACACATGGGTATGCATTGGAGAATGTATACTAAATAACCCGCCATGAGAAAGTATCATGGATCATTATATGAGTGTCATATACTTTCTCATGTGGCTATTATTATGACTACTAGTCCTTAGACCTGAAGTCACCATGGTTCCCTACATAAGGAGTTATGTACTTTGGTTTCATCAAACGTCACCCGTAACTGGGTGGACTATAAAGGCGATTACTAGATATGTAACGAATTATACAGAGGGATGTGAGTGATGTAGATGGAATCTACCCCTCCTATATGACGGGAGCGACATCGATATTCTTGATAGAGTGAGACCACGAAGTGCATGGCCATGCCCAAATGAGTCAATATGAGATATTGAGCTCATTTGATTTAGTGAGTCTACTTGGAGTTCAAGATTTAGATTGATTAGAGGATGACACGGTCTATGCCTCACATTGATCAATATAGATGTCTTGGATAGAAGGACACTTGTCATATATTGTGAGGAGTCACAATTAGTAGTCACAAGGTGATGTTGGATCTCAACATTCTTGTAACTTGGGTAATAATGATGTGTTGCTAGATACCGCTCATTACTTATGCTCCTAAAGGGTTTAGGGGCATTGCCAACGTTACAAGAACCTATAGGGTCACACACTAAGGACAATTAGATGGAGATTAGGTTCATATGATGAACCATTAGGGTTAGATTCATTTGATGAATCAAATTGGATTAAGAGTAATTCTAATTGGGCTAATTGAGTTGGACTCAAGTTGATTCATGTGTTCAATGAGTCTAATTTAGATTATGACTCATTGAATCAATTTAATTAAATGAATTAGATCCATTATATTAAATTGGCTTGAATTAAATGGTTGGATTAGATCAACCATGAGAGAGATTAAGTCAAGTTTGACTTGACTTGAGAGGAAGATGAAGAGTCAAGTTTGACTTGACTTTATGCCACCTCATTGGTGAGTTGGAATTAAGTGGACCAATGATGATGCTCCACATCATCATGGTTACTTAAGTGAAGTGCCACCTCATGGGAGTTACCAAGAGTTGTGACTCTTGGTATCCCATGGAGGTTACAAACCACATAAGTGGTCGGCCACTTTATTGGAGGAATAAGTTTCATTTTGTGAGTAATTCTCATTCATTCCTTCATCTTCTTCCTTGCTCCATTTTCTTCTCTCCCTCTCCTCCTTTCTTGGTCGAACACTCTAGGTGCTAGCACACCTTTGTTTGGATTCTCCACCTATTGTGTTCGTGTGGATACGCATAGAGAGTTGTCTACCTTGACAACTTGAGGTCCGGCACCTTGGACGAGCGGGATTCGCGAAAGGCACGCATCAAGGGTAAATCTCTTAACATATAGTTCTAGTGTAGATCTATAGGTTGGTAAACTCGTACTCGTAATTTTGTTTTCGAAAGTTTTTACTTCGCACGGATCCGTGGCTGGGGGTTTCGGGGTTTCCGCGACGCGAAAAGCGGTTTTCGCAGCCCGAAAAACCCAACAGTGGTATCAGAGCCACGTGCGAAGCTTGTATGAGTTTAGTTTTTGTTTTTATGACAAAAATTTAGTACTGTAACATTCTGTAAATTTCTGATTTTTAGAGTTTTTATGAGTATTTTTCTCGTAGAAGCGAAGCACAAGTGTTTCGACACTTGTAGGTTTTCACTATCGAGAAGTTTTTCCCGAAACGGCAAGGTTTCGCCCCAAAACTTTTTGGGACAGTGGACTAAGGCACTTTTGGATCGCTTAGGGACACTCGCAAAGGTTAGATCGTGGGTAGGGGTGCTGCCCCTGGCCCTGCAAGGGGATTCGTTCCGCGATTTCTCCCGAAAACCGCTAAACGGGACCGCCGGGAAATTTTACTCGTAAAAATTGTAAAAATTAGTATTAAAATTACAGAAAATTATGGAAATTACATAATTTAGAATTATACATAATTTGTGATAGTCATGGCCCCAAAAGACCCAATCTGATTGGATTTGTGTTGTAATTCATAATACGGCCTGTGCGCCGTCATTTGTGTTGTGCGTGTTGTACATTTGATTCGCGACCTGCGCGTCGTGCCTTTCTCTATTATATATTCTTGTTGTAAATTAGTTTAGACTCGAATGTAACTCGAGTTTCAAAATTGTAATGTACAAAATTGGAGCTGTGGAAGGTCCACTCGAGACGGAGTTACGAGGAGGGCACTAGCAACACAAGGTGGTCAACGGGAGGAGCTTGAGAAGCTGTTGACCCTAGGTTGACCATCCGATCTTATCATTGGCTTGAGAAGAATGTAGTAGGGCCATGACTAATCATAAATAAATTTAATTAATTGCTTGTGTGTATGTGATGCATGATTAGTAGTTAATTAGTGCCTAACGATTAGATTAGATCTAAATCGTGTACAAGATGCACCCTTTCGATTAGATTAGATCTATCGTGTATTTGATACACATCGACGATTAGATTAGATCTAAATCACGTCAACTCTAATGCCTACCGTGTCGTGATACCTATCACTACCTTGATCACATGTGTTGTTGAATCTGCCAAAGCAGAGCAACATATATTATCCTGGTAGGGTACGGAGGGACAATCTTGGTCCCTCTTATCAACGCATGGGCGAATACAAACTCAATTAGATTGAGTATTCCTAGTTAACTCGGTTGGATCGAGTACAACTATAGGCAATCTTCCAATGGTTGGAAAGATATGACATAAATCACATTTATATTAATTCTTGGGCGTATTAGCCAAAACTAACTCAAGTTTTAATATAACTGTGGATAATGATCCTATAAACAAGAGTTGCATAGAGATGTAATTGGTAAATCGTTACCTACCGATCATACTAAATCTTGGGCGTATTAGCCAAAGCTAACTCAAGGGTTAGTATGATGTAGATCTTGTCCCACATGAATTATAGAATTCAGTGGGAGCATCATTTAGTTAAAGGCTTAATTAAATGATTTAAAAGAATATGATATTTATTTTCTGCATTTTTCTGTTGTAGATAACCATGACGTCAAATACGAACACTTTCTCCCTGCGATCTGTTCTTGAGAAGGACAAGCTCAACGAAGCAAATTTCCTGGACTGGTACAGGAATTTGAGAATAGTTCTCACCCAGGAACGTAAATTGTACATTCTGGAGCAGCCATTCCGGAGGCTCCTCCTGCCAATGCCACGCGAGCAGACAAAAATGCTTACAAGAAGCATCAAGATGACGCATTAGATGTGTCCTGTCTAATGCTCGCGACCATGAACTCTGAGCTTCAGAAGCAACACGAGTTAATGGCCACTTACGATATGGTTGAACATCTTCGTCAACTGTATCAAGGACAAGCGAGGCATGAGAGATTTGAGATCTCAAGGGCACTGTTTCAGTGCAAGATGTCAGATGGGGCTCTCGTAGGCCCATATGTACTCAAAATGATTGGGTACATAGAAAACCTACAGAGGTTGGGATTCCTGCTTGGCCAAGAGCTGGCCACTGACCTGATCTTGCAATCTTTACCGGATAGCTATGGTCAGTTTGTTCTAAACTACAATATGAACGAAATTGACAAACCACTGCCCGAGCTGCTTAGCATGTTAAGAACTGCTAAGATGAACCTTAAGAAGGCTAAGCCCCACTCTGTTCTGATGGTTCATAAACACAAGGGCAAGGGCAAGCCCAAAGGCAAGGGAAAGTCCCAAGCCAAGGGCAAAGGTAAGGCACTGAATCCTAAAGGAGGGGTCGCCAAGGATGCTACCTGCTTCCACTACGGTCAGACCGGGCACTGGAAGGGGAACTGCAAGGTGTACCTGGAAGATCTTAAGAAGAAGCGAAGTGAGACTTCCACTTCAGGTATATATGTTATAGAAGTCAATCTATCTATTTCTTTATCATGGGTATTAGATACCAGATGTGCATCTCACATTTGTACTAATGTACAGACACTGAGAAATAGCAGGGTATTGGCGAACGGCGAGGTGGACCTACGCGTAGGTAATGGAGCACGGGTTGCTGCTGTTGCTGTAGTGACTTATTTTCTATCTCTACCCTCTGGGCTTGTATTAGAGTTGGATGATTGTTGTTATGTGCCTGCATTAACTAAGAACATAATTTCAATTTCTTGTTTGGACAAGAAAGGTTTCTCTTTTATAATTAAGGACAAATGTTGTTCTGTTTATTTAAAAGATATGTTCTATTGTAGTGCACCTCTGATGAACGGACTCTACATTCTAGACATTGAAAGCCCTATCTATAACATAAATACCAAGAGGTTCAAGTCAAATGACCTGAACCAAACCTATCTCTGGTACTGTCGCTTAGGTCATATAAATGACAAGCGCTTATCCTAGCTCCATAAGGATGGTTTGCTGGACTCATTTGATTTTGAATCTTATGAGACGTGTGAGTCATGCCTACTAGGCAAGATGACCAAGACTCCCTTTAGTGGGCACAGTGAGAGAGCGACTGACTTGTTAGGTCTTATACATAGTGATGTATGTGGCCCTTTCAATGTCACTGCTAGAGGCGGTTATAGGTACTTCATCACATTTATTGATGACTTCAGTAGATATGGTTATGGGTACTTGATAACACATAAGTCAGAATCCTTTGAAAAGTTCAAAAAATTCAAGAATGAAGTACAGAACCAGCTTGGCAAGAGTATTAAGATACTTCGATCAGATCGAGGTGGAGAATACCTTAGCCATGAGTTTCGTGACTACCTAGCTGAGTGTGGGATTCTATCCCAACTCACTCCTCCTGGAACACCACAGTGGAATGGTGTATCCGAAAGGAGGAATCATACCCTATTAGATATGGTACGATCCATGATGAGTCACACAGATCTTCCGACATACCTTTGGGGCAATGCTCTAGACATGACAGCTTCTATACTCAACCGAGTTCCATCCAAGGCCGTGATAAAGACACCATATAGGATATGGGCTGGGAGAGATACCCAGGTTGTAACACCCACGAATTCTTAAGCTAAGTAGGTGAAGATTTCTTTTAGAATAAAAGAAGATAAGATAGAAAATATATATATATATATATATATATATATATATATAAAGAATTGGTCAAGGATTGAACCTTGAACCTTCTTAAGCTAAGAATTATAGAATTACCACTAGACCATCATGGGTTATTGTTAAATAGAGAATGGATATTGTAGATAAAGATAAAACCATGATTAAGAGAAGAAAGCAAGAAAACATCAAGTAGCTTTCTTCCTCCTTCTCTTGATTAAGAAGCAAGACAAGTATTTTTTTTTTCTTCCTCACTTTTTTTCATTTTCGTGGATGACAAGAGAGAAGGAGAGGAGAGGAAGTAGGGGGATGAATGAAGACATTTCTTCATCATTAAGAGAATAAAAGATGAGTTAAGAAGAGGGGAAAGCAAAGCCTCTTTTTGCTTCTTACTTCCACCTAGCATAAGAGGGAAAATCAAGAAGGGACTTCATTTTTTCTTCCCTTCCCTCATCTTGCCGTGACCTAGAGCCTCCTCTCTTCTTTCCCAAAAATCCAACTAAGGTTTTCTCCCTAAGAAAACCAAACCACAAGAAGGAACCCTCAAGATCTACCTCTCACAAGCAAGAAAAACACAAAGGAGCACTAGGAGGAGGAGCTTGTTGGATCGAAACCGCGCTAGAGGGGGGGGTGAATAGCGCTCGCGGCTATTTCGTTTTTCGGAAAACACTCGAGTAGAGTACACAGCGGAAAATGTAAATAAACACAAACACAGAGACACGGTCGTTTACTTCGTTCGGAGCCTAAGGCGACTCCTACTCGAAGGCCCGCGATCCTTGATCGCTTCCTGTGGGCAACAACTATAAGTTCGATAAACGATTACAAGTTGAAGTACAATAAACGACAGTAAATAATTATACCAACGACAAAGAAATGAAGATTCGGAGCTCCTGGTCGTCGGGCACAAGTAGCAGCACTTCGGAACGTCGTTTGGAGCAGCACGTAGCACTTGAATCACTTGGAAGAAGATATTTTGAAGCTGCTGGTCGAGATCCCTTATAAAGGGGGTTCAAGGCGCCTTATACTGTTCACCAAGGCGCCTTGAACGAGCCGAGTCACCCGTGTGGATCAGCACGGACCTGGTCGAACTCTATCTGGTTTAAGGCGCCTTCAGCCTATCCAAGGCGCCTTCAACCTCCGGTCCAAGGCGCCTTGAACTCCATTCAAGGCGCCTCCAGTCTGCTGCGCTGGCCTTTTCCTGGCTCGCACCCGAGGCGCCTCCAAGCTCCATGGAGGCGCCTCGGCACTGTTCATCCGAGGTCTTTTTTGTACTTTGGTCCCTGCAAGATATGTTAATCCCAAAAATACCCTGCAGCACAAAGTTAGCACAAAACAATGATATAACTATTGAAATATTTAACAGTCTCTTGACTGTCCGAGTCTGACTTCAGGTTTCCTACCGGAAACCCTAGGTCGACCCGATGCCTCCCTCTACGGGAACGCGTCCTCACCTACTCCACTCGGGGATTTACATTGCGATCGATCCTCCGGATCGACTGGACTTTTGCTCGGCACTCGATGCTTCCGGACTTTCTGCTGAACATCCGCTTCACCGGCCAGTTCAGACTTTCACCTGGTTCGCGACACCAGGACTTTCCACCTAGGGTTACCACCCCCTAGGACTTTTGCCTGAAGCCATCGACCTGCCAAGACTTTCCGCATAGGGTTACCACCCCCTATGACCTAGGGTTACCACCCCCTAGGGTTTTACCTTGCCTAACCGCAGTTAGGACTTTCCTGAAACACTCAGCAAAAGCTGTCAGATAACAAAGCACCTTAACTTTGAATCCTTTGCCATTATCAAAACTTAGGTTCGATCGTCGGATGCTTCCCGCACCAACAATCTCCCCCTTTTTGATTATGGCAATACGTAATTCAAAGTTAAGGAAAACAACGTATGCATAAAGTTAACCATGCTTAAGTAAATAAATTTCAAATGCAATAACAGTTAAGCTGGAAACTTTTAACTTGGTAATATTAGACTCCCCCTTAATAAAAGCCCTCCTTTATTAAATACTTTGAATTTTCCTTTAACTTTAATTTACCTACTCTCCCCCTTTGCCATATATCAAAAATAAACTAGTTTGAAAGTAGATTTGTATTTTTCTGAAGGAAAATTTTCAAAGAGGGATAACAATGAATTTTCTTCTTAGATTGCCAAATTTGAAAATACTTAGCTATATATTTAGCTTCGAAATGACTTGTATTGAGAAAATATTTTGCCAAATAGCTAAGTTTAGAGTACAATCTAACTGAGTCTAGTTAAAATAGTCTTTAAAATTAACTAAGTTTGAAAATATGAGTATTTAAATTTTCAATAAAGGAATTTGCTTAGAAGTTATAAAATATGAGGTCACTTGAAAACTTTAAAACGTTATAAAAAGTTGACTAGTTTTGAAAATATTTGAATACTTAATTACATGGGCAAGTTTTTAAAAAACTGTAATTAAGTTTTGAATATGCATTTTGAAGAAACTTTGATATTAAAAAAATATATAGTTTTGGTTCACAGGGAGTAGTAGTAGTTTGTTTTCTAGTCCAAGCATGAGTCAAATTAAATTACTGAGTTTAATTTGATTAAGTATCAGAGCCTTGAAATAATCAGGTAAAGTGATTTGATTAGAACCTTAAAGTACAATCATGCTTAAAAAAAATTGAAACACACTTTTCCCAATTGTCTAACCTTTAGCTACTTGTTGATTGCCTAGAGGGCAGTAGCTTTCACATGGTTAGTCAAGTTGAGTTAATTTGATCCAGGTAGACTTGACTAGAGCTGGAGAACTTAACTTGATTAATGTTTATTGCATATTTAACGCCCAGACTCATATTGATGCACAGATATAAGCATTCTTGAGTCCAGGCAATACCCTATGCATCTCACGCCTTTCTAAGTTTTTCAAGACACAAGCAAGGTATACCTAGGTGATTGTGAGATACTCTGGCTTTAATCTAGGGGTACATGATATCTAGGGGACGACCTAGGCGTAATCCAAATTTTTTGAAACTTCTAAGAAATTGGAATTTTGAAATAAGTATTTTCCTAGAATTTTAAAAGTAAATGATAAGTAAACTCAGATTTTGTGAAACTGAATAAGCATGCAAATAAGTACATCCACAGAATAAGGAAGTCTAAACAAGTGAGACAACAATCCACAGAATAATGCATAACAGAGTCATATCAACTAGCAGGATCATCTGCTCGAGGAGAGCTAGCTGGAGGATCATGGGGCTGCTCAGGTGCTGGCTGACCTAGCCGTCGTATCTCGTCACGAAGGGATGTAAATCCGGCAGCCATCTCGGATCGAATAGAGAGAACTATCCGTCGTGTCTGGATGGACTCAACCTCGAGTCGAGCTAGTCTGTCCTCGACGGAGAGTGAGGAAGAGGTCGAAGGTCCAGCTGAGGTGGATGGTCTGGCAGACGGGGAGGGATCCGCGAAAAGATCCTCAGCTAAGAAATCAGCCCACTCCTCTCCCTCGCCTGGTAAATCATCGGCTGCTGGAGCGATAGGGGCAGCTGCCTGCTGTGGTCGTCCTATCCATGCTAGAACTCCATCAGCTGTGATATCGGCACTGGCTAGTCTACAACTACGGGATCCTAGCTCATCATATATAATAAGAGGAATGACTGTTCCTCTTGTCACATCTATACCCTCTATCGTCGAAAAGAAGCGTGTCAGAATATGACAATAGGGCATGTGGACTATCTTGGAGGTGACTGTCCCAGATGCACAGATAATGTTTTGGAACATATGCAGGGCAATATCGATGTCAAGTCGATGACACAGGGCGTACAAGAAAAATGAGTGTGATGATCTCATCTTCGGGACATCCCGAGATGAGATCGGCAGTATACATGCTGTCAGGACCCTATACATCATGTAGTCCTGAATCCGAAGAGTAACTGACCTGAACTCAGTCAAGTTAGCAGGTCTCTCTCCCCCGAGGAAAATACGTATAGATAGTATCTAACGTAATGTGGGAGTAAGGATCGCCAAATGGCAGATCCCTACTGGGGTAGCATAGAAAGGTAGACTCAGAAGCCCTAAGTCCTAGGGTGGTGCGTAGCAGAGTGGGAGTAAGCTCAATGTTCACGCCAGAAACTCTGGTGTTGTACCTATTATCATCAATCCTCTCAAGATTATGATAAAACTGTGCACATAACTCCTGGTTTACTGTATCAGTGCAGTAAACCAATTGATCCAGTTGATAGTGCTCTATCATTTGAATAGTTGGTTGACAATACTAGGTATAAAAAGTCTTATTCACATATCTAGACTTGATAGGTTCAAAGATGTAATTAGCAAAGGTATCCCTAAGATGTATAGTCGGGAATCTGATATCTGCTGATGGAATTCTAGCTGCATTAAGATCAACATGTCGGCGTTTCCTATTTTGAACGATTTTACCAAAAATTGACAGAAATAAGCAAAAATTCTAAGTAAAACTTAATGGGAAGGGATTAGGTTTATACCTAGGAGGCATTGTCACGTAGAGAGGGAAAAAAAACGGTTGAGGGCGCCTTAGTTGGGAGGAAACAGCACGAGTATCGCGTGCTCGGCGTCGACAGAAAACGAACAGAAAGGCTTCTGTTCGTTTTGATATAAAGTGTTGAAGGCGCCTTAAACCAAGGTTTAAGGCGCCTTATATAAGTTGGAGGCGCCTCGGGTTGATCCGAGGCGCCTTAAAATGAAGTGGCGGGAATCTTCCCGCCGCTTGCTAAGGCGCCTCCTTTTGATGGGAGGCGCCTCTGATAAGCTTCACGCGATTTTTTTTTTTTTTTTTTTTTTATTTTTTTTTAAAGAGGTTTTAAAATGAAGTGAAACATTGAGTTTTAAAATCGAGTTTTGTTTTTTAAATTAATTTTGAAATTGAGTTTTTAAAATAATTTTGAAATTTAAGTTTTTTAAAATAATTTTGAAATTTAAGTTTTAAAATAATTTTGAAATTTAAGTTAAAAAATTTGAAATTTAAGTTAAAAATAATTTTGAAATTTAAGTTTAAAATAATTTTGAAATTTAAGTTAAAAAATTTGAAATTTAAGTTTAAAATAATTTTGAAATTTAAGTTTAAAATAATTTTGAAATTTAAGTTAAAAAATTTGAAATTTAAGTTTTTAAAATAATTTTGAAATTTAAGTTTAAAATAATTTTGAAGTTTAAGTTTAAAATAATTTTGAAGTTTAAGTTAAAAATAATTTTGAAATTTAAGTTTAAAATAATTTTGAAATTTAAGTTAAAAATAATTTTGAAATTTAAGTTTAAAATAATTTTGAAGTTTAAGTTTTGAAATTTAAGTTTTTAAAATAATTTTGATATTTAAGTTTAAAATAATTTTGAAATTTAAGTTTAAAATAATATTGAAATTTAAGTTTTAAAAAAAAAATAATTTTGAAATTTAAGTTTAAAATAATTTTGAAATTTAAATTTTGAAATTTAATTTTTTTAAAATAATTTTGAAAAAATAATTTTGAAGTTTAATTTTTTTTTTTTGAAATAATTTTGATTTTTAATTTTAAATTTCTTAATCATCTCACCCGACCTAGATTTTCAATCAGGGAATCCTATAATTGTTGTGAGATGAATTATAATTCAATTTTAAGGTTTGGGTTAACTTTGTGTTAGATTCAGGTTTAGCTTTGGGTTCAACAAGTAAGCATTCTTTGGATAAACTTCTGGGCTATGGTGAGTCACAAGGAACTCATTAAAGTAACCATGCCTTCGAGGTTTTCCAAATAGTCCTACCCATTGAGCTTAGTACTAAACCTTGGTCTAACTAGTTAGGATTCATTTAAGGGTAGCTTCGGTCAGTTCCACTTGGCCAAATGCACCAGGTCGAAGCCATATCTTCCTAGACATGCGATGCCCAAGCTTCCCTAACGTACTATCATCCAAAAACTTCACCAGTACTGTGGTTCAAGTTAACCTTAGTCCTTTTTAATCTAACCTTAATTACCCTGCCGGGTGATCTACTCTTGTTTTACCCATTTCGGGTAGATTAGGTTCAGTTACCCTGCCGGGTAATTTAGTTGGTTAGATTAGGTTCATTTTGAGTTTTAATTGAATTTTGAATTTTGAATTTAATTTTTAATTTCAATTTTGAATTTTGAATTTAATTTTCAATTTCGAATTTTGAATTTAATTTTTAATTTCAATTTGGAATTTTGATTTTAATTTTTAATTTCAATTTGGAATTTTGAATTTAATTTTGAATTTTGAATTTAATTTTTAATTTCAATTTCGAATTTTGAATTTAATTTTTAATTTCAATTTCGAATTTTGTATTTAATTTTTAATTTCAATTTCGAATTTTGAATTTTGAATTTAATTTTGAATTTTAAATTTTAAATTTTAAATTTTTAGGATTGTTTTTCTTTTTGCTCCCCCTGGATCATGGCCTCGATATGGTCTATCGAGGTAGTATATTTGATCCTTCGGAACCCAGTATTGGCCAAGTCCAACTTGATTGACCAAGTTAGACTTGGAGACCCATGCTTGGACTGATTTACTACTTTGTTTGTTTATTAGTGATAAATAAGATCTATATTTACTTTTGTATCCTAGCCCAGTTCTGTTGTAGACGGCTCTTTGTGTCCCAAGAATCAGGTCCAAATTCTTGGAGCCCAAAGTGAACCGTTCTAAGGTATTTTCTAAATCTTTAACCTGATTTCTTAGAGTTGAATTTTCTTCCTCAAGTTTTTGAACTTGAGTTGGAAATTCAGTCTGACTCTGGTTAGGTGCGGGTTTGGTGTCAGCCACTTCTTTAAGGACACTTACTTCCTTTAGAAGTGACTTAACTTTCAGGTTTGACTTAGCTAATTTGCGCAATAAATAGCTAACTAAAATGTTCAACCGGGAGATACTTACAGCGGGGTCTGGTCCTTCAGAAACGGATACGGATCCGTGGCTTTGCTCGGACTCGGCCTCAGACTCGCTCTCGCATCCGTATTCGACGACTTGGTCCCGGGCCATTAATGCAAGTAGACTCGTTTGTTCGAGCTCGTCGTCGTCGTCCTCCGATGAAGATTCGTCCCATGTTGCCTTAAGGACCTTTTTCCTTCTTTGCTTTTTGACCTCCTTCAGGTTAGGGCAGTTGGATTTGATGTGTCCTTTTTGGTTACACCCGTAGCATGTAACTTCAAACTTCATCTTTGTATTTTGTGGGCCTTCCTTTGATTTTACTGCCTTCTTTAGATCTCTTTTGTCGAATCCTTTCGTCTTGTAAAGCTTCTTCACGAGGTTTACCAGCTCGGTTGTAATGTCACCTTCTTCATCGTCAGAATCTGGTTCAACTTCCGATGCTGGTTCGGTTCTCCGTCGTGGTCTTGGTTCCCGGGTTCGGCTTGTACCTGCAACCAACGCAATACCTTTCTCGGTTGGCTGTGCATTAGTCTGCTCATGAAGTTCAAATTCACTAAAAAGTTCATCTAGTTTTAAAGAAGATAAATCCTTGGAAACTTTGTAGGCATCTACCATTGATGCCCACAATGTATTCCTTGGAAACGAGTTTAGGGCATACCTTATCACGTCCCGATTTTCTATCTTTTGGCCAATTCCGTGAAGAGAGTTAAGGATATCTTGTATTCTCGCGTGAAGAGAGCTCGCTGTTTCGCCTTCCTGCATTTTTAGATTATATAATTTATTAAGCAAAAGATCTCTTTTACTTACCTTGGTGTCGTCAGTGCCTTCATGGAGTTCGATGAGCTTTTCCCAGAGCTCCTTTGCAGAGGAGAACGGGCCAACTCTGTTGAGTTCTTCCTTGGTAAGACCACACTGGAGGGTGCAAGTAGCTTTGGCGTCGGCTTCAACCTTTTTTATTAAAGAGGCGTCCCACTTCTCGCAGGGTGTAGTTTTGCCGTCGTCATCGATTGGCAGTTTCAGTCCCGTCTTTATGATCATCCACGTTTCAAATTGTATCTTTAGATACGTTTCCATTCTTCCCTTCCAGTAGCCAAAATCCTCTCCGGAGAATAGCGGGGGACGTACAGTGCTGAAACCCTCTTGTTGGGCCATTTATAATATGTAACAAAAGAAAACAACAAAATATGTTCCAAGACTGAGTCTTGGATTAGTAGTGCTGGAATAAAGAATAATAAAGACGAACTCGAGTGGTGTTGCACCTACTTCGAGCAAAAGTCGATTCGAGGGAAACAGAAATTAGAATATAGCTATAAGGCTAAATTCTAATTCGACTCCGAAAACAAAAAAAAACTGCGAAAAAATTTGTTTTGAAAGGTGGTTGCACCAATTCAAAACGACCCCGCTCTGATACCAATTGTTGGATCGAAACCACGCTAGAGGGGGGGGTGAATAGAGCTCGCGGCTATTTCGTTTTTCGGAAAACACTCGAGTAGAGTACGCAGCGGAAAATGTAAATAAACACAAACACAGAGACACGGTCGTTTACTTCGTTCGGAGCCTAAGGCGACTCCTACTCGAAGGCCCGCGATCCTTGATCGCTTCCGGTGGGCAACAACTATAAGTTCGATAAACGATTACAAGTTGAAGTACAATAAACAACAGTAAATAATTATACCAACGACAAAGAAATGAAGATTCGGAGCTCCTGGTCGTCGGGCACAAGTAGCAGCACTTCGGAACGTCGTTTGGAGCAGCACGTAGCACTTGAATCACTTGGAAGAAGATATTTTGAAGCTGCTGGTCGAGATCCCTTATAAAGGGGGTTCAAGGCGCCTTATACTGTTCACCAAGGCGCCTTGAACGAGCCGAGTCACCCGCGTGGATCAGCACGGACCTGGTCGAACTCTATCTGGTTTAAGGCGCCTTCAACCTCCGGCCCAAGGCGCCTTGAACTCCATTCAAGGCGCCTCCAGTCTGTTGGCCTTTTCCTGGCTCGCACCCGAGGCGCCTCCAAGCTCCATAGAGGTGCCTCGGCACTGTTCATCCGAGGTCTTTTTTGTACTTTGGTCCCTGCAAGATATGTTAATCCCAAAAATACCCTACAGCACAAAGTTAGCACAAAACAATGATATAACTATTGAAATATTTAACAGTCTCTTGACTGTCCGAGTCTGACTTCAGGTTTCCTACCGGAAACCCTAGGTCGACCCGACGCCTACTGTTCCCTCTACGGGGAACGCGTCCTCACCTACTCAGGAGATTTACCTGTTGCCAGTACGATCCTCCAGATCGACTGGACTTTTGCTCGGCACTCGCTGCTTCCGGACTTTCTGCTGAACATCCGCTTCACCGGCCAGTTCAGACTTTCACCTGGTTCGCGACACCAGGGCTTTCCACCTAGGGTTACCACCCCCTAGGACTTTTGCCTGAAGCCATCGACCTGCCAAGACTTTCCGCATAGGGTTACCACCCCCTATGACCTAGGGTTACCACCCCCTAGGGTTTTACCTTGCCTAACCGCAGTTAGGACTTTCCTGAAACACTCAGCAAAAGCTGTCAGATAACAAAGCACCTTAACTTTGAATCCTTTGCCATTATCAAAACTTAGGTTCGATCGTCGGATACTTCCCGCACCAACAGAGCTCTCTTCTTTCTTTTCACCAAAGGGTACCTTCTCTTAGGAAAAGACCAAGCAAGAGGATGTGAGTATCCTCTCACCTGTGGTACAAGTGGTTATATGATTTTTGTTGAGTTTATATGAATTTATAACCTAGAGTTTTCCCATAGAAATTTCGGTTATGATACTTGTAAAGTTTATGGAAGCTTAAAAACCAAAAACCAATATGTTTAAGTTTTCCTCATGATATGTTAGGAATATGACTTTGATATTTCATTCTTGTATAAGGCTTAGAGTTAGGTAATACTCTACCTTAGGGTTTGGCCATGAAGAAGCTTTAAAACCTAGGGAAGCTCAATTGAAAAACTAACATGTCTATGATCTCTTCTATGATGTTATGTGAATATTTTCCTTGATGTTATACTTGTATGTTGCTTAGAACTAGTAGGAACCTATCACAAGGTTTCGGCCATGAAGGGATTTAATACCTTAAGGAGGCTAAACCTCAAATCTAGCTTGCTTATGTTTTACCTTATGAAAAGATATGAAAAATAACATAAAGCACTTGAGATTCATGTTGCTTAAGGTTAGGTTTTTACATGGTAAACATTCGGCCACCATGAAATGTAGGGCTTAGGCAAGCCTAAATTCAACCCTAACATGTTTAAGTTCCTCCCCATGATATGCTATGAAATTCATAAGGTACTCACATGCTTGTAAATTCTAGAAGAGGTATCAAGTATGAAGTTTTCCACTATATGTTGTGAATGTTCTCTTGATGTTTCATACTTGTATGTTGCTTAGAACTAGTAGGACCCTATCACAAGGTTTTGGCCATTAAGGGATTCAATACCTTAATGAGGCTCAACCTCAAATCTAGCTTGCTTATGTTTTACCTTATGAAAAGATATGAAGATAATATTATGCACTTGAGATTGCATGTTGCTTAGAGTTATGTTTTTTTTTCCACATGTTGAACATTCGGCCACCATGAAATGTAGGGCTTAGGCAACCCTAAATTTAACCCTAACATGTTTATGTTCCTCTCCATGATATGCTATGAAATTTATAGGGTACTCATATGTTTAGAATCCATGCTTTGTAGCATTCGGCCACTTACACTTGGTGAACTTAGGAAGCTTGAACTTTAACCTAATATGCTCATGTGAATGCCTAGGATAAATGCATGGAAAAATTTATTTAGATTCACATGCTTACATGCTATTGTAACCAAGTTTGGACCTTGTATGTTTCGGCCAAGGTGGGTTGAAAACCCTAGGAAGCATAGAACCTAAATCACATATGCTTGTGATGTTCCTTATGTTAGATGTATGGAAATGAATGTGGGTTCATATGCTTGTATGATTTCATGAAACCAAAATGAGCCTATGCATGTTTCGGCCACCCTTAGTGGGTTGAGAATTTAGACTAAGTTATGACTCAATATGTACTTCCCTTTCCATGACTTGAATTGGAAAAAGTTAACTTGTGATCCATGCATGATTATGTTTTCTTTTTGTGTTATATTGCTCATTTGAATATGTTTATAAACCATGCATGAGAATGATATCAAAATGGCTATGTGCCAAAATATGATGGCTATGTGCCCAAGACAAGTATGATGGCTATGTGCCTAAGACAAGTATGATGGCTATGTGCCCAAGTATGCATGGCTATGTGCCCATTTATGCATACCTTATGAATGACATGAATGATATGAACATGATATGCCATGAATGACATGAATGAAATATGCTATGAATGACATGAATACGATATGCTATGAATGACATGAATATGAATTTCCATGAATGACATGAACATGATATGCTATGAATGACATGAACATGATATGCTATGATTGACATGAATAAGATATGCTATGAACGACATGAATATGTTATGAAATGATAGAGATATGATATGACATGTATTTTACTTTGAATGGCTTGTACCAAAAGGGTGGGCTCCTCATGCTCCCCTAGGTCGAATTACGGGCCTAGTAAAGGGTGGGCTCCTTACGTGCCCCTAGGTCGAGCTACGGGCCTAGTTTCCTAGTAGGTTCAAGACTAGCTACCTTGGGTCTACTTAGGACGCGCGCATTATGTATGTACGTGGTACTAAGCCGGGCCCCTTTCATGTTGAGATTATTTTCAAGTATTATATGATATTGTTTTAAGACATCTCACACATGACATAAATCATGTTTTTGAAAGGCATATTGCACATGACATTTACATTTCCCATGTTTTAAAGGACATCTTGCATCCATGCTCATGATATGATGAAAAGTAATGCTTACAGGATATGCTATGATATGATGCCTTGATGTTATGAAAAGAAATGTCATGATGTTTTCACTTATGCTATGATGTACACTTATGTTATGATATGATCTATACCATGATATGATGATTTTCTTATGTTATGATAGTACCTCCATGCTATGATAGGATCTATGCCATGATATGATGATTTTCTTATGTCATGATAGTACCTCCATGTTATGATATGATTTATACCATGATATAATGATTTCTTATGTTATGATGTGATTTATGCTATGATAGGATGTTATTTATACCATGATAAGAATTAGGCCATAATATGTTGTTTACTTTACCTTATGTCATTACTGAGATTCATGCCATGATTTGATATGTTTTAATTACATGATGATATGAGCATCAATTACTCTATAATGTATGATATGATGATGTTGCATGATACGTTGGTTTTTGTGAGTAGGAAAGGATCTCACTAAGCCTTGAGTGCTTACAGATACTTTTCCTTGTACCACAGATAAAGGTAAAGAATGGAGAAACTAGAGGCGCAGCAGGAAGGGGCAAGAGATTTGTGATGGTGACTTGGCTAAAGAAACAAAATAACCTGCTTAAGTGAACTTAGAATAATATGTTATGTTATGTGATGTCTTTTATGATTCTCTATGCATGAGTTAGAAATGAATACTATGACTATTTAAGTTGAACTATGTTATTTCTTATACATATGCTTACTATGTTACTCTATGCTTAGAAACATAGATATGCTTCCGCTGTATGTATGTATGAATGTTTAAGTTACTAAGTCTAAGGATAAGGAAAGTAACCCCGCCCTCACTAGGCAGGAGTGGTAGTAAAGGGGCGGGCGTTACACAGGTGTCTTTTATGAGGATTTGGGGTTGTGAGGCTTACGTTAGACGTCAAGTCTCAGACAAATTAGGACCCAAATCCGACAAGTGCTACTTTATTGGATATCCCAAGGAAAATAAGGGATATTACTTCTACATTCCCAGTCAGCACAAGGTAGTTGTGGCAAAGACTGGGGTCTTTCTAGAAAGGGACTTTGTTTCTAGAAAGACTAGTGGGAGTACGTTCGATCTTGAAGAAGTTCAAGATGCGGACCATAGCACTAAAGCCTCGATGGAAGTTGAACTGGAACCACAAAGTGCTGTGGATGATGTTGTCCTACAAAGAGTTGAGGAACAACAACCAGTTCAAGTAGACATACCTCTTCGCAGGTCTGATAGGGTACGTCGTTAGCCAGAGAGATATTCATTTATCTTGTCTGACCATGATGACGTTGTGCTCATAGATGATGAGCCTACCACCTATCAGGAAGCTGTGATGAGACCAGATTCCGAGAAATGGCTAGAGGCCATGAGATCCGAGATGGAATCCATGTACACCAACCAAGTATGGACTTTGGTTGATCCACCTGAAGGGGTAAAACTCATAGGGTGTAAGTGGGTCTTTAAGAGAAAGACTGACATGGATGGACTTATCTTTAAAGGTCGCTTGGTAGCTAAAGGTTTCAAGCAGATTCATGGTATTGACTATGATGAAACCTTTTCTCCAGTAGCAAAGTTTAAGTCCATTCGGATCATGCTTGCTATTGCAGCTTACCATGACTATGAGATATGGCAGATGGATGTCAAAACCGCATTTCTGAATGGAAACCTACTCGAGGATGTGTACATGACACAACCTGAGGGTTTTGTAGATCCACAGCATACTAGCAGAGTATGCAAGCTGCATAGGTCCATTTATGGACTAAAGCAAGCTTCTCGGAGCTGGAATCTTCGATTCGATGATGTAATCAAATAGTTTGGTTCCATCAAGAACGAAGATGAGCCTTGTGTCTACAAGAAGGTTATAGGGAATATAGTTGTCTTCCTCATATTGTATGTGGATGACATACTACTCATTGAGAAGGACATCCCTTTGCTTCAGTCTGTCAAGACCTGGCTAGGGAGTTGCTTCTCAATGAAGGACTTAGGTGAAGCATCCCGCATTCTAGGGATATAGATCTATAGAGATAGATCTGGGAGATTGCTTGGCCTATGTCAGAGTACATATATTGACAAGGTACTCCTACGGTTTACCATGCAGAACTCCAAGAAGGGATTTCTGCCGATGTCACATGGCGTGAGTCTTTCGAAGACTCAAGGTCCCTCTTCTAGAGAGGAGAGAAACCGCATGGATCAGATCCCTTATGCCTCAGCCATAGGATCGATCATGTATGCCATGCTATGTACTCGACCTGATGTCTCGTATGCATTGAGCATGACGAGCAGATACCAGTCAGATCCAGGTGAAAGTCATTGGATAGCGGTCAAGAATATTCTTAAGTACTTAAGAAGGACTAAAGAATATTTCTTGATATATGGAGGCAATGATGAGCTAGCTGTAAAGGGTTACAGTGATGCCAGCTTCTAGACCGATCAGGATGATTATCGATTGCAGTCAGGGTTCGTATTTTGCATAAATGGTGGTGCTGTGAGCTGGAAGAGTTCGAAGCAGGACACAGTAGCTGATTCTACGACAGAGGTCGAGTACATTGCTGCATCAGAGGCAGCAAAGGAGGCAGTTTAGATCCGCAAGTTCATCACTGAACTTGGGGTGGTTCCCAGTATCGCTGACCCTATTGAGCTCTTTTGTGACAACAATGGAGCTATAGCACAGGCGAAGGAACCTCACTCAAACCAGCGGACCAAACACATACTACGGCGCTTCTATCTCATTCGAGAGATTATCGAGAGAGGAGATGTGAAGATTTGCAGAGTACCTACAGAGGCTAACATCGCAGATCCCTTGACCAAGGCTTTGGCACAGAGGAAGCATGATGGTCACACTAGGTCATTGGGGCTTAGAGCCTACACTGATTGACACTAGTGCTAGTGGGAGATTGTTAGTTAGAGCCCTAGAGCCAATCATTTAATGATTGCTGTATGGACTTGTTGTATCATATTCTTATATAAATAAAGGCATTTGTTTTTGGTTATTATACTTACTTGTATTGGTGTCAAATAAACTAAGTATAATAGCGTCCTTGAGTAGAAGGTTCTCACCTATATCAATCGGTTAGTTGAACCGATAGTGAGATGATATAGGGAACACTACTCTTAATCATTCCTAGTCGAGTGTTAACATTCAGGGACAATGTTAATGCAATAAGACTAGCATGTAGGTCAACTCGATGACTTGATCTCACAAGTCATGGATATAGAGATATCAAGTTGACACATGGGTATGCATTGGAGAATGTATACTGAATGACCCGCCATGAGAAAGTATCATGGATCGTTATATGAGTGTCATATACTTTCTCATGTGGCTATTAGTATGACTACTAGTCTTTAGACCTGAAGTCACCATGGTTCCCTACATAAGGAGTTATATACTTTGGTTTCATCAAACGTCACCCGTAACTGGGTCGACTATAAAGGCGATTACTGGGTATGTAATGAATTATGCAGAGGAATGTGAGTGATATAGATGGGATCTATCCCTCCTATATGATGGGAGCGACATTGATATTCTTGATAGAGTGAGACCACGAAGTGCATGGCCATGCCCAAATGAGTCAATATGAGATATTGAGCTCATTTGATTTAGTGAGTCTACTTGGAGTTCAAGATTTAGATTGATTAGAGGATGACACGGTCTATGCCTCACATTGAAAAATCTAGATGTCTTGGATAGAAGGACACTTGTCATATATTGTGAGGAGTCACAATTAGTAGTCACAAGGTGATGTTGGATCTCAACATTCTTGTAACTTGGGTAGTAATGATGTGTTGCTAGATACCGCTCATTACTTATGCTCCTAAATGGGTTTAGGGGCATTGCCAACGTTACAAGAACCTATAGGGTCACACACTAAGGACAATTAGATGGAGATTAGGTTCATATGATGAACCATTAGGGTTAGATTCATTTGATGAATCAAATTGGATTAAGAGTAATCCTAATTGGGCTAATTGAGTTGGACTCAAGTTGATTCATGTGTTCAATGAGTCTAATTTAGATTATGACTCATTGAATCAATTTAATTAAATGAATTAGATCCATTATATTAAATTGGCTTGAATTATATGGTTGGATTAGATCAACCATGAGAGAGATTAAGTCAAGTTTGACTTGACTTGAGAGGAAGATGAAGAGTCAAGTTTGACTTGACTTTATGCCACCTCATTGGTGAGTTGGCATTAAGTGGATCAATGATGATGCTCCACATCATCATGGTTACTTAAGTGAAGTGCCACCTCATGGGAGTTACCAAGAGTTGTGACTCTTGGTATCCCATGGAGGTTACAAACCACATAAGTGGTCGGCCACTTTATTGGAGGAATAAGTTTCATTTTGTGAGTAATTCTCATTCATTCCTTCATCTTCTTCCTTGCTCCATTTTCTTCTCTCCCTCTCCTCCTTTCTTGACCGAACACTCTAGGTGCTAGCACACCTTTGTTTGGCTTCTCCACCTATTGTGTTCGTGTGGATACGCATAGAGAGTTGTCTACCTTGACAACTTGAGATCCGGCACCTTGAACGAGCGGGATTCGCGATAGGCACGCATCAAGGATAAATCTCTTAACATATAGTTCTAGTGTAGATCTATAGGTTGGTAAACTCGTACTCGTAATTTTGTTTTCGAAAGTTTTTACTTCGCACGGATCCGTGGCTGGGGGTTTCGGGGTTTCCGCGACGCGAAAAGCAGTTTTCGCGGCCCTAAAAACCCAACATATAGTCCACCCTGTTATGGGTGACGTTTGACGATACTAAAGTATACAACTCCTTATGTAGGGAACCGTACTGACTTTAGATCTAAGGACTATTCATACCAATAGTCATATGAGAATCTCTATGACACTCATACGACGATCTATGAAACATTCTCATGGTGGGTCATTCAGTATATATTCTCTAATATATACCTATGTGTCAACCTGATATCTCATATCTATGACTTGTGAGATCAAGTCATCCGTTGACCTACATGCTAGTCTCAACACATTAATATTGTCCTTGTATATTAATGCTCGACTAGGAATAGTTAAGAGTAGTGTTCGCTACAATATCTCACTATCAATTCAACCAATTGATATATTGTAGATAAGAACTTACCACCCAAAGACATTATTATATTTATTCATTAGACACTGAACTGAAGTAAATATAATAACCATAACCTTTGCCTTCTAATGAAATAATGAAATATGATACAAAATGTCCTAAGTCAATCAACTCTTGATTGCCTCTTAGGGCTTACACTAACAATCTCCTTATGTCACTAGTGTCAATCACTAAGATATCTAATATCCATTGACCTAGTGTGACCATCATGTTTTCTTGGTGCCAAAGTCTTAGTCAAAGGATCCGTAATGTTAGCATTATTTGGTTCTCTATATATCCTCATATCTCATATATCGATGATCCCTCGAATGAGATGGAATCGTTGTAGTATTCAATACCTAAGATCACCATTTATATAAAATACATGCCCTAACTGTGATCTAGAATCATCCTTGTCAATTTGGAAGCTTGCAC
The DNA here is from genome assembly GCF_018446385.1 of Zingiber officinale. Taxonomy (NCBI): domain Eukaryota; kingdom Viridiplantae; phylum Streptophyta; class Magnoliopsida; order Zingiberales; family Zingiberaceae; genus Zingiber; species Zingiber officinale. The sequence goes on from NC_055990.1 coordinate 77,813,203, forward strand.
CACTATAACCCTTTACAGCAACAGTTGTAACCCTTTACAGCAAGCTATTCATTGCCTCCAAAGATCAAGAAATAATCTTGAGTCCTTTTCAAGTACTTAAGAATATTTTTGACTGCTATCAAGTGACCTTCACCTGGATCTGACCGGTATCTGCTCGTCATGCTCAACGCATATGAGACATCTGGGCGAGTACAAAACATGGCGTACATGATCGACCCTATAGTAGATGCATAAGGAATTTGATCCATGCGGTCCCTTTCTACCTTAGAAGAAGGACATTGAGTCTTCGAAAGACTCACACCATATGACATAGGCATGAATCCCTTCTTGGAATTCTCCATGGCAAAACGTTTAAGAACCTTGTCAATGTACGTACTCTGGCTTAGGCCAAACAATCTTTTAGATCTATCTCTACAGATCTTAAGACCTAAAATATAGGCTGCTTCACCCAAGTCTTTCATTGAAAAATAATTCTCAAGCCAAGTCTTCATTGACTGAAGAGTAGGGATATCATTTCCAATGAGAAGTATGTCATCTACATACAATATGAGGAAGATGACTGTGCTCCCACTAACCTTCTTGTAGACACAAGGTTCATCTTCATTCTTAATAAAACCAAACGTTTTGATCACATCATCGAATTGAAGATTCCATCTTCTAGAAGCTTGCTTCAATCCATAAATGGATCTTTGCAACTTACAAACCTTTCTAGCATGCTCTGGATCTACAAAGCCCTCAAGTTGTGTCATGTACACATCCTCGAGTAGATTTTCATTAAGAAATGCTATTTTGAAATCCATCTGTCAGATCTCATAATCATAGTAAGCAGCAATAGCAAGCATGATCCGAATGGACTTGGGCATCGTAACTGGTGAAAAAGTTTCATCATAGTCTATACCATGAATCTGCTTGAATCCTTTAGCCACCAATCTATCTTTGTAGGTATGCATATGACCATCCATGTCAGTCTTCACCTTGAAAACCCACTTACACCCAATGGGTTTGATCCCTTCAGGTGGATCAACCAAAGTCCATACTTGGTTAGTGTACATGGATTCCATTTTGGATCTCATGGCCTCCAGTCATTTCTCAGAATCTGGGCTCTGTACAGCTTTCTGATAAGATGTAGGCTCATTGAGACCAATAAGCTCTACATCACCGTGGTCAGACAAGAGAAATGAATATCTCTTAGGTTGACGACGAGTCCTATCAGATATGCGTAGAGCTTGTGCTACTTGAACAGATTGTTGTTCCATAACCTATTGTGGTGCAGCAAAATCCTGATCCACAACATCTTATGGTACCTGTTCAATTTCCATCAAGGTGTCAGTGCTAGTATCTTGAACTTCTTCAAGATCGACTTCACTCCCACTAGTTTTTCTAGAAATAAATTCCCTTTCTAGAAATACACCAGTCTTGGCAATAAACAGCTTGCCATGTGTGGGATTATAGAAGTAATATCCCTTTGTTTCCTTAGGATATCCAACAAAATAGCACTTATCTGATTTGGGTCCTAGTTTATCAGAGACTTGTCGTCGAACGTAAGTCTCACAACCCCAAATCTTCATAAAAGACATATTAGGACTCCTCCCTATCCATATCATATATGGTGTCTTTATGACGACCTTAGATGGAACTCGGTTAAGTGTGAAAGTGGCTGTCTCTAGAGCATGTCCCCAGAAGGAAGTAGGAAGATCTGTATGACTCATCATCGATCATACCATATTTAATAAAGTATGGTTCCTCCTTTCCGATACACTATTCCATTGTGGTGTTCCAGGTGGAGTGAGTTGAGATATGATCCCACACTCAACGAGATGGTCATGAAACTCTTGGCTAAGGTATTCCCCACCTCAATCTGATTGAAGAATCTTAATACTCGTATCAAGTTGGTTTTGTACTTTATTCTTGAATTCTTTGTGTTAGCAATTCAAGCCGAAAAAATCGCTTTTTACGTTGTGGAAACCACGAAGCTAGCCACGGATCCGTACAAAGATAAAAAAAATTCATATACATGTTTATCTACACTAGATCTACCTTAGATCTATATAAAAGAAGTGTTACACATGTAGCGATGCCCTTCGCTTATTCCGCTCATCCAAATGGTTCTCGGATCTCGTAGAGTGTCAAGTGTACACTCCTCTACACGTATCCACATGGACAAAAGGTGGAGAAAAACCACTTAGAGTGTGCTAGCACCCTTGAGAGGTTTCGGCAATGGAGGAGAGGGAGAGAAGAAGAAGAGAGGAGGAAGAAGAAGCCTTGAATTCACACCCCTTGAATTCACTTAATGTGGCCGGCCACTTTTGAGAGGTTTTAAACCTCCATGTAATACCAAGAGTCATGGCTCTTGGTCTCCCTCATGAGGTGGCGCACAATGATGTAGCCTTGATGATGTGGAACATCATCATTGTTCAGCCCATGCCAAGTCACAATGAAGTGGCATTTGGTCAAGTCAAACTTGACCTTCATCTTCCCTCTCAAGTTAAGTCAAACTTGACCTCTTATCTCCCATGGTTGATCAAATCTAACCTTTGATTCAAATCAATTTAATTTAATGAATCTCTATTCATTGAATTAAATTGACTCAATGAATCATAGTCTAAATTAGACTCATTCGACACATGAATCAAATTGAGTTTAACTTAATTAGTCTAATTTGGATTACTCTTAATCCAATTTGGTTCATCATATGAACCTAATCCTCTTGGTCCATCATATGAACCTAATCTCCATCTAACTGCCCTTTGTGTGTGACCCTATAGGTTCTTGTAACGTTGGCAATGCTCCCAAACCCATTTAGAAACATAAGTAATGAGCGGTATCTAGCAACATATCATTACTACCCAAGTTACAAGAATGTTGAGGTCCAACATCACCATTGTGACTACTAATTGTGACTCTCACAATATGTGACAATGTCCTTCTATCATTGACATCTAGATTGATCAATTGAGGCATAGACCATGTCATGCTCTAATTAATCTATGTCTTGAACTCCAAGTAGACTCACTCTAATCAAATAAGCTCAATATCTCATATTGACTTATTTGGGCATGGCCATACACTTAGTGGTCTCCCTCTATCAAGAATCATGATATCACTCCTTTCATATAGGAGGGATAGATCCCATCTACATCACTCACATCCCTCCGCATAATTTGTTACATACCCAGTAATCACCTTTATAGTCCATCCATTTACGGGTGACGTTTGACGAAGGCAAAGTATGCAACTCCTTATGTAGGGAACCATGGTGACTTCAGGTCCAAGGACTGATAGTTATACTAATAGTTACATGAGAAAGTATATGACACTCATATAACGATCCATGATACTTTCTCATGGCGGGTCATTCAGTATACATTCTCCAATGCATACCCATGTGTCAACTTGATATCTAATATCCATGACTTGTGAGATCAAGTCATCGAGTTGACTTACATGCTAGTCTCATCACATTAACATTGCCCCTGAATGTTAATACTTGACTAGGAATGATTAAGAATAGTGTTCTCTATATCATCTCATTATCAATGCAACCAATTGATTGATATAGATAAGAACCTTCTACTCAAGGACGCTATTATACTCAATTATTTAACACCAATACAAGTAAGTATAATAACCATAAAAAAATGCCTTATAGATATATATAGAATATGATACATCGAGTCCATACAGCAATCATCACATGATCGGCTCTAGGGCTCTCACTAACAATCTCCCACTAGCACTAGTGCTAATCAAGGTAGGCTCTAACACCCAATGACCTAGTGTGACCATCATGCTTTCTCTGTACCAAATATTTTGTCAAGGGATCAGCGACGTTAGCCTCTTTGGGTACTCTGCAAATCTTCACATCTCCTCTATCGATGATCTCTTGAATGAGATGGAAGCGTCGTAGTATGTGTTTGGTCCGCTGGTGTAAGCGAGGTTCCTTAGCCTGCGCAATTGCTCCATTGTTGTCACAATAGAGCTCTATAGGATCTGCTATGCTAGGAACCACCCCAAGCTCAATAATGAACTTGCGGATCCAAACTACCTCCTTTGCTACTTCTGATGCAGCAATATACTCGGCCTCTGTTGTAAAATCAGCAACTGTGTTTTGCTTCGAACTCTTCCAGCTCACAGCACCACCATTCAAGAAAAACACGAACCCAGACTGCGATCTATAATCATCCTGGTCAGTTTGAAAGTTGGCATCACTGTAACCCTTTACAGCTAGCTCGCTATCACCTCCAAATATCAAGAAATATTCTTTAGTCCTTCTCAAGTACTTAAGAATATTCTTGACTGCTATCCAGCGACGTTCACCAGGATCTGACTAGTATCTGCTCATCATGCTCAAAGCATACGAAACATCAGCATGAGTACATAGCATGGCATACATGATAGATCCTATGGCTGAAGCATAAGGGATCTTATCCATGCGGTCTCTCTCCTCTCTAGAAGATGGATTTTGAGTCTTTGAAAGACTCACACCATGTGACATTGGCAGAAATCCTTTCTTGGAATTCTGCATGGCAAATCGTAGTAATATCGTGTCAATATATGTACTTTAACTTAGGACAAGCAATCTATTAGATCTATCTCTATAGATCTTTATGCCTAGAATACAGGCTGCTTCACCTAACTCCTTAATTGAGAAACAATTCCCCAGCCAAGTCTTTACAGACTGCAGCAAAGGGATGCCATTTCCAATAAGTAGTATGTCATCCACATACAATACAAGGAAGACAACTGTGTTCCCAACAACCTTCTTGTAGACACAGGGTTAATCTTCATTCTTGATGAAACCAAACTGTTTGATCGCATCATCGAATCGAAGATTCCAGCTCTGAGAAGCTTACTTTAGTCCATAAATGGACTTATGCAGCTTGCATACTCTGCCAGTATGCAGTGGATCTACAAAACCCTCAGGCAGTGTCATGTACACATCCTCAAGCAAGTTTCCATTCAGAAACGCGGTTTTGACATCCATCTGCCAGATCTCATAATCATGGTATGCTGCAATAGCAAGCATGATCCGAATGGACTTAAATATCACTACTAGAGAAAAAGTTTCATCATAGTCAATACCATGAATTTGCTTGAAACCTTTAGCCACCAAGTGACCCTTATAGGTAATAAGTCCATCCATGTCAGTTTTTCTCCTAAAGACCCACTTACACCCAATGGGTTTGACGCCTTCCGGTGGATCAACCAAAGTCCATACTTGGTTGGTGTACATGGATTCCATCTCGGATCTCATGGCCTCTAGCCATTTCTCAGAATCTGGTCTCATCACAGCTTCTTGATATGAGGTAGGCTCATTCTCAACGAGCATAACGTCATCATGGTCAGACAAGAGAAATGAGTATCTCTCAGGCTGACGACGTACCCTATCAGACCTGCAAAGAGGTAGGTCTACTTGAACTGGTTATTGTTCCTCAACTCCTTGTGGGACAACATCATCCACAACACTTTGTGGTTCAGTTCAACTTCCATCAAGGCTTCAGTGCTATGGTCCATATCTTGAACTTCTTCAAGATCGAACGTACTCCCACTACTTTTTCTAGAAACAAAGTCCTTTTCTAGAAATACCCTAGTCTTAGCCACAAACACTTTGTGCTGACTTGGAATGTAGAAGTAATATCCCTTCGTATCCTTGGAATATCCAATAAAATAGCACTAATCGGATTTGGGTCCCAGTTTGTCCGAGACTTGACGTCGAACGTAAGTCTCACAACCCTAAATCCTCAATAAAAGATATCTGGGCATCTTTCCCAGTCCATATCTTATATGGTGTCTTTATCACAACTTTGGATGGAACACAGTTAAGTGTGAAGACTGCTGTGTATATGTAACACCCACAAAACTATAAGATAAGTATATGGGTGTTAGTTGCTTTAGAGCATAAAAGTTAGAAGAATTAAAAAGAAAAAAAAAGGAAAGAAATAAAAGAAGGGGTAAAGGTTGAACCTTGAACCTCCCACAAAGGATAGAGATAAAATTATGTATGATAACCACTAGGATAATGAATAACATGTGAATGGGAAATGATGGAAATTGCAGTTAAAAGTAAAGATATAATTAAGTGAGAGAACAAGAGAAAATCAAGTAGCTTTCCTTCCTCTTGTTTACCTCTTGGTTAAGAAAAGGAGTAGCAAAAGACAAGTTGTCTTCTCCCTTTCCTTCTCTATTTTCGTGGGGTTTGAGGGACTAATGAAGAGAAGAGTTAAGGGGAAGGAATGAAGACACATTCTCATTAGGAAAATACATGCATGCATTAAGGAGGAAAGGAAGCAAAATTCACCTTTGTAACTTCCACCCACTTAGCATAAAAAGGAAAGGAACTAAAGGATTTCATTTTTTTCCTTCTCCCTCACCCTTGCCGAGACTAGAAGCCTCCTTCCTCATCTCCACAAGCCAAGTTTAGGTTTCTCTCTAAGAGAAAACTAAACTACAAGAAGGAGCCTTCAAGGTGTACCCTTCCAAGCAAGAGAAATCAAAAGGAGTGCTAGAAGAAGAAGCTCCCTTCTTCCTCTTCACCAAGGGTACCAATTCTTTAAAGATTTATAAGTGAATACTAGGTAAGCTTCCCCTCACCTGTGGTACAATAGTTTATACGGTTTTTCCATGGAGATAGATTGCTTAAAAACCTAGGACTTGCTTTGAGAAAATTCGGCCAAAAACAAGGAGAAGAGTCTAAGGAAGTTGTAATTGGATATGCTTACTATTTTTCTTGTGATATGTACTTTATGTAAGAGGTTAATCTAAGGTTTCCATGCTAGAATAAATAATGAAAAAAAAAAAATTAGATCCATAAGCCTTAGACTCTCGGCCAAGCATGAACAAGAAGACTAGGTAAGTTAAGACTCAAACTAAGCATGTTTCCTTATTCTTTTGTTATGTACCCTATGATAATGAGGTTGTTAACCTTTTCTCTTACTTGTATGTTGTTTGAAACTCCATTTCCATGCTCATGAATATTCGGCCATATAAGAAGTAAAGGCCTAGAAGAGTTTTAAACCTAAGACTAAGCATGCTTAGATTTTTCCTAAGACAAGATATGAAGCTAAAATGTTATGACATGATTACATGTTAGTTATGAATCTTATTTCATGCCTATGAAGGTTTGGTTATGATGAGATTTGAATGTCTAGGAAAGTTGAAATCAAGGCTAGGAGGCTCATGACCTTCTTGATAAATTAATATGAAACTAGTTGATGTTTTTATGGTTGCTTGTTACATAGAATTTTGGTTATATATAACTTTCGGCCACACCAAGTTTTGAAAGCTAGGATGTGTAGATTTGTAACTAAATTTACTCATGTTGTTCCTTGTTATGATACCATGAAAATGGTGTAGGGTTTCCATGCTTTTAGGCCATATGAAAAACAAAACCAAGCTTATATGTTTCAGCCACCTTTGGATTAAAGGCCTAGGAAAATTAGAACCCAACTTATATATGTTCATGATGTTTCTTGTGGTAAGTACTATGAAAGGTAGTTGTGTTTTCCATGCTCTTATGCCACTAGAAACTTAGTTTCATGCTTGATAGGTTTCGGCCAATACTAGAGTAAAGGCCTAGAGAAATTTTGAAACCAACTTACATATGTTCATAATGTTTCTTGTGATAAGTACTATGAATTGTAGTTGTGGTTATCATGCTCTTATGCCACTAAAAACCTAGTTCGATGAGTTATAGGTTTCGGCCACCTTGAGTTAAGGGGTCTAGGAAGCTTGAAATTTAAAACAAATATGCTTATGTTGTTTCTCATGAAAATGTATAAGATATTGGCTTAAGGTTCAACACTTCCATGCTACTTGTAACCTAGAATGAGACATGCTAGGGTTCGGCCATGATAAGATTAGGAGCTTAAGGAACTTAGAACCCAAACTAAATATGCTTAAGTAGTTCCTTATGAAATATGATATGATATGAGTTTAGGGTTACATGTTGCATGTTTGCTTAGAATTGATTTCTCTTCATGAAAGGTTTCAGCCATGAAAGAATTAGAAACCTAGGAGGGCTTAAAAATTTAGGTTAACATGCTTATGACCTTTCTTATGTTAGTATGTGAAGATATCATGAGATTTTTATGTTTGTATGTTGTCTAGAGATCATGCCTCTACTCATGACTTTCGGCCATATGGGTTTAGTGACCTAGATATACCTCACATGCTATGAATGAATCAAGAGATGATATGTAATGATTCCATGAATGGTTATGTCTTCTTATGATATGTGATATGTTCTTTCATGTATGCTTATAACCCATGTATGTGCTATGTGCTCAAATATGCTTATTTTATGATATGATAAAATGGTACGTTCGTAATGCAAACCTATGGTTCATGCATGTGCTGTGTGCCCATATGTGCATGCTTTATGATATGATAAGTGATATGTTCATGGTGTATGCCATGATTCATGCATGTGCTGTGTGCCCATATATGCATGCTTTATGATAAGTGATATGTTCATGATGTATGTTATGATTCATGCATGTGCTGTGTGCCCAAATATGCATGTTTTAAGATATGTTAAGAAATATGATATGCATGAAATGATAAGAACTATGATATGTAAGTCATGCTACTTTACTTTATGTATGGCTTGTACCAAGGGTGGGCTCCATAAGCGCCCCGGGGTCGATGGACTAAGAAACGGGCCTCGTTAGGGATGGGCTCCTAAGTGCCCCTAGGTCGATGGACTAAGAAACGGGCCTAGTATGTATGCCTTGTAGGGTTCAAGACTTGCTACCTTGGACCTACATAGGACGCGCGCATTTATGTATGTGGTACAAGCCGGGGGCCCCAATCATGTTGAGATTATGTTTAAGTGTGTATTGTATAAGTTTTCAAAGACATGTTGCATATGTTGCATGATATATGTTAGGAGTTTACCATGCTTATACTTTATGATTATGCCATGATAGTTATGATGATGTTATGCTATGACAGGATACATTTGATGATTATGTTATGTTATGCCATGATACTTTATGTTATGTTACGATATGCCATGATATGCTCTTGACATGATACATTTGTCTTTATGCCTTATGACTTGTGATTTTAATATGCTTTACGGTTTTTGTGAGTAGGAAAGGAACTTACTGAGCCATGAGTGCTCACAGCTTACTTTCTTGTACCACAGATAAAGGCAAGGAATGGATGTACTAGGGGAGCAGCAGGAGGGGCTAGAAAGATGTGTGCGGTAGTGGACTGGCTAAAAGAAATGACCTGCTTTTGTTTAATAAGAAATTTGCCATGTTGATGTTTTTTTACTTTATGACTCCATGACCTTATGTATGTGTTTGGGTATTAAGACTCAAAATTTATGATAGGTATGCTATGTGGTTCTTTTATGTCTATGGTGAATTTTTAAGTAAGAAAAGGTTTTTAAATTCTCTAAGTAAGACTTCCGCTGTGTTTAAGTATGTATGTGTCGTAAGGTAACCCCCGTCGCCTTAGTAGGAGGGGCGGGGCGTTACAGTATAGAGCATATCCCCAAAAAGATATAGGAAGATCTGTGTGACTCATCATAGATCGTACCATATCTAATAGGGTATGATTCCTCCTTTCGGATACACCATTCCACTATGATGTTCCAAGAGGAGTGAGTTGGGATAGAATCACACACTCAACTAGATAGTCACGAAACTCATGGCTAAGGTATTCACCACCTCGATCTGATCGAAGTATTTTAATACTCTTGCCTAGCTGGTTTTGTACTTTATTCTTAAATTCTTTGAATTTTTCAAAGGATTGTGACTTATGTGTCATTAGATACACATAACCATATCTACTGAAATCATCAGTAAATGTAATGAAGTACCTATAACCACTTCTGGCAGTGACATTGAAAGGGGCACATACATCACTATGTATAAGTCCTAACAAGTCAGTTGCTCTTTCGCTATGTCCACTAAAGGGAGTCTTGGTCATCTTGCCAAGTAGGCATGACTCGCATGTCTCATATGGTTCAAAATCAAATGAGTCCAGCAAACCATCTTTATGGAGTTGGGATAAGCAATTCTCATTTATATGTCCTAAGCGACAATGCCAGAGATAGGTTCGGTTCATTTCATTCGACTTGAACCTTTTGGTACTTATGTTATAGATGGGGTTCTCTAAGTCTAGAATATAGAGTCCGTTCATGAGAGGTGCACTACAATAGAACATATCGTTTAAATAAACGAAATAACATTTGTTCTTTATTATAAATGAAAAGCCTTTCTTGTCTAAACAAGAAACTGAAATGATGTTCTTTGTGAGAGCAGGCACATAACAACATTCATCTAATTCTAGTATAAGCCCAGAGGGAAAAGATAGAAAGTAAGTTCGTACAGCAACAGCAGCAACCCATGCTCCATTGCCTACTCGTAGGTCCACCTCGCCCTTCGTCAATGCCCTGCTATTGCTCAGCGCCTGTACACTAGTACAAATGTGAGAAGCACATCCGGTATCTAATACCCATGATGAAGAAATAGAAAGATTGACTTCTATAACATATATACCTGAAGTAGAAATCTCATTTCTCTTTTTATTAAGATCTTCCAGGTATCCTTTGCAGTTCCTCTTCCAGTGCCCGATCTGATCGTAGTGGAAGCAAGTAGCATCCTTGGCAACCCCTCCTTTAGGTTTCATTACCTTGCCTTTGCCCTTGGCTTGGGACTTTCCCTTGCTTTTAGGCTTGCCCTTGCCTTTATGCTTTTGCACCATCAAAATGGAGTTGAGTTTTACCTTCTTAAGGTTGAGCTCAGTAGTTCGCAACATGCTTAGCAGCTCAAGCAGTGGCTTATCAATTTCGTTCATGTTGTAATTCATGACAAATTGATTGTAACTTTCTGGCAAGGATTGCAAGATCAAGTTAGTGGCCAATTCTTGGCCAAGTGGGAATCCCAACCTCTGTAGGTTCTCTATGTACCCAATCATCTTGAGTACATATAGACCTATAGGAGTCCCATCTTGCATCTTGCACTGAAACAGTTCCTTAGAGATCTCGAATCTCTCGTGCCTTGCTTGTCCCTGATATAGTTGACGAAGATATTCAACCATATCATAAGCAATCATCAACTCGTGTTGCTTCTGAAGCTCAGAGTTCATAGTTACGAGCATGAGGCATGACACATCTAATGCATCATCTTGATGCTTCTTATAAGCATCTCGGTCAGCTCGCGTGGCAGTGGCAGGAGGTGCCTCTGGAATGGGCTGCTCCAGGACGTACAGTTTTCTTTCTTGTGTGAGAACGATTCTCAGATTCTTATACCAGTCCAGGAAATTAGCTCCATTGAGCTTGTCCTTGTCAAGGACAGAATGCAGGGAGAAAGTGTTCGTGTTTGTCGACATGACAATCTACAACATAAATAAAGCAGAGAGTAAATATCATATTCCATTTATCATTTAATTAGGCCTTTAACTAAATGATGCTCCCACTGAATTATAGAGCTTTTGTAGAATCGAGTCATGGATGTGGTCAAACCACACTACTAGATTCATACCAATTAGCTATAATTCTCATGGGACAAGATCCACATTATACTACTCCTTGAGTTAGATTTGGCTAAATCGCCCAAGACTTAGTATGATCGGTAGATAACTAATTACCAATTACATCTTTATGGAACTCTTGTTTATCCAACCGTTGGAAAATGCCTATAGTTTACCCGATCCAATTGAGTTAACTAGTTATACTCAATCTAATTGAGTTTGTCTTCACCCAAGCTTTGATAGGCGGGACCAAGATTGTCCCTCCGCACCCTACCAAGATAATATGTGTTGCTCTGCTTTGGCAGATTCAACAACAACAAATGATCGAGGTAGTGATGGGTATCAAAACTTGATAGGCATTTCAAGTTGACGTGATTAAGATCTAATCTAATCATGAATGTGTATCATATACGCATTAAGGCACTAATTACCTTACATTAGCATGCATCACATACACACAAGTAATGATATATATATATATATATATATATATATATAAATTTGTGATGAGGTCATGGCCCTATTACGATCTTCTCAAGCCAATGAGAAGATTGGACGGTCAACCTATGGATAGCGGCTTCTTCAAGCGCCTCCTTTGACCGCCATGTGTTGACAACATCCTCCTCGTAACTCCTTCTTGAGTGGACCTTCCACCGCTTCATTTTGTACATTACAAATATGAAACTCGAGTTACATTCTAGTCTAAAGTCTATTTACAATAGGAACATAAATAAAGGAGGCACAACGTGCAGGTCGCATATCATATACAACACGCACAACACTAAAATGGTGCGCAGGCCATATTACGAATTACAACACAATTTTAACCAATCATATTGGGGTTTTTGGGCCATGACCATCACAATATCATACATAATTCTAAATTATTTATTTTACATAAATTTCTATAATTTTACTACTGTTTTTATCAATTTTATGAGTCACAACTCCGCGGCGGTCCCGTTCAGTGATTTTCGGGCGCGATCGTGAGACAATGCCCCTTGCGGGGTTAGGGGCAGCACCCCTTCTCGCGAAATGAATATCGCGAGTATCCAATCTTGATCTAATAGCACCTTAAGTCACCATCCCAAAATAAAATAATTTTTTTTGGGCGAGACCTTGCTGTTTCAGAAAGTTTTTCTCGATATTTGAAGCCTACAAGTGTCCAAGCACTTGTTGCTTCGCCTCTACAAGAAAAATACTCACAAAATCCATAAAAGTAAAAAAATTATAGAAACTTACAAATCTAAAATCTTTTCATAATAACAAATACAAACATGTACAAGGTTCGCACCTGGCTCTGATAACACTGTTAGCAATTCGAGCCGCAAAAACTGATTTTTACGTTGTGGAAACCCCGAAGCTAGCCACAGATCCATGCGAAGATAAATAAAATTCATGTACATGTTTGTCTACACTAGATCTACCTTAGATCTACATGAAAGAAGTGTTACCATTGTAGTGATGCCCTTCGCTTATCCCGATCGTCCAAATGGTTATCGGATCTCGTAGAGTGTCAAGTGTACACTCCTCTACACGTATCTACATGGACAAAAGGTGGAGAAAACCACTTAGAGTGTGCTAGCACCCTTGAGAGGTTTCGGCAATAGAGGAGAGGGAGAGAAGAAGAAGAAAGGAGGAAGAAGAAGCCTTGAATTCACACCTCTTGAATTCACTTAATGTGGTCGGCCACTCTTGAGAGGTTTTAAACCTCCATGTAATACCAAGAGTCATGGCTCTTGGTCCCCCTCATGAGGTGGCACACAATGATGTAACCTTGATGATGTGGAACATCATCATTGGCTGGCCCATGCCAAGTCACAATGAAGTGGCATTTGGTCAAGTCAAACTTGACCCTTCATATTCCCTCTCAAGTCAAGTCAAACTTGACATCTTATCTCCCATGGTTGATCAAATCTAACCTTTGATTCAAGTCAATTTAATTTAATGAATCTCTATTCATTGAATTAAATTGACTCAATGAATCATAGTCTAATAGACTCATTCGACACATGAATCAAATTGAGTTCAACTCAATTAGTCTAATTTGGATTACTCTTAATCCAATTTGGTTCATCACATGAACCTAATCCTCTTGGTCCATCATATGAACTTAATCTCCATCTAACTGCCCTTTGTGTGTGACCCTATAGGTTCTTGTAACGTTGGCAATACTCCTAAACCCATTTAGAAACATATGTAATGAGCAGTATCTAGCAACACATCATTACTACCCAAGTTACAAGAATGTTGAGATCCAACATCACCATTGTGACTACTAATTGTTACTCTCACAATATGTGACAATGTCCTTCTATCCTTGACATCTAGATTGATCAATTGAGGCATAGACCATGTCATCCTCTAATCAATCTATGTCTTGAACTCCAAGTAGACTCACTCTAATCAAATAAGCTCAATATCTCATATTGACTTATTTGGGTATGGCCATGCACTTAGTGGTCTCACTCTATCAAGAATCATGAAATCACTCCTGTTATATGGGAGGGATAGATCTCATTTACATCACTCACATTCCTCCACATAATTTGTTAGATACCCAGTAATTGCCTTTATAGTCCACTCATTTACGGGTGACGTTTGACGAAGCCAAAGTATGCAACTCCTTATGTAGGGAATCATGGTGACTTCAGGTCCAAGGACTAATAGTCATACTAATATTCACATGAGAAAGTATATGACACTCATATAACAATCCATGATACTTTCTCATGGCGGGTCATTCAGTATACATTCTCCAATGCATACCCATGTGTCAACTTAATATCTAATATTCATGACTTGTGAGATCAAGTCATCGAGTTGACCTACATGCTAGTCTCATCGCATTAACATTGTCCCTGAATGTTAATACTTGACTAGGAATGATTTAGAGTAGTGTTCTCTATATCATCTCATTATCAATTCAACCAATCGATTAATATAGATAAGAACCTTCTACTCAAGGATGTTATTATACTCAGTTATTTGGCACTAATACAAGTATAATAACCATAAACAAATGCCTTATAGATATATATAGGAATATGATACATCGAGTCCATACAACAATCATCACATGATCGGCTCCAGGGCTCTCACTAACACTTTGAACTTTTCGAAGGATTCTGACTTGTGTCTCATCAGATACACATAGTCGTATCTACTGAAATCATCAGTGAAGGTAATGAAGTAATGATAGCCTCCTCTAGCTGCTATTCTGAAAGGGTCACATACATCAGTATATATGAGTTCTAACAGATCATTAGCCCTTTCGTCATGTCCAGTAAATAGAGTCTTTGTCATCTTTCCTCGAAGACAAGATTCGCATACCTCATATAATTCAAAATCAAAGGAGTCTAAAAGTCCATCCTTATGGAGTTGGGATATGCGACTCTCATTTATGTGACCTAAGCGACAATGCCAGAGATATGTTTGGTTCAGATCATTAGATTTGAACTGCTTGGTATTTATCTTATAGATTGGGTTTTCAAAGTCTAGAACATAGAGTCCATTTATCAAGGGTGCACTACAATAAAATATGTCATTTAAATAAATAGAACAACATTTGTCCTTTATTATAATTGAGAACCCCTTCTTGTCTAAACAAGAGACAGAGAATATATTTTTGGTTAAAGCAGGCACATAACAACACTCTTCAAGTTCTAAAACAAGGCCAGTATGCAAAGATAAGGAATAGGTCCCTACAGCGACGACAGCAACTCTTGCACCATTGCCTACTCATAGGTCCACTTCGCCCTTTGTCAATAATCTACTATTTCTCAGCGCTTGGACATTAGTACAAATGTGAGATGCACATCCGGTATCTAATACCCATGAAGAAGAAATAGATAGATTGACTTCTATAACATATATACCTGAGGCAGAAGTCTCACTTCTCTTCCTTTTCAATTCCTCTAGGTACACCCTGCAGTTCCTCTTCCAGTGGCCACTCTCACCGCATTGGAAGCAGGTTCCTTCCTTAGCAACCTCACCTTTGGGTTTCAGTGCATGAGTCGTGCCCTTGCCTTTGGTTTGGGTCCTACCCTTACCCTTAGGCTTCCACTTGCCTTTGCCCTTAGACACCATCAAAATGGAACCAAGCTTTGCCTTCTTAAGGTTGAGTTCAGCAGTTCTCAACATGCTCAACATCTCAGGCAGTGGTTTGTCAATTTTATTCATGTTGTAGTTCATGACAAATTGACTATAACTATCAGGCAATGATTGCAAGATAAGATCAATAGCCAATTCTTGGCCAAGTGGAAATCCCAACCTTTGTAGATTCTCCACATTCCCGATCATTTTGAGCACATATGGCCCTACGAGACTTCCTTCTTGCATTCTGCTTTGAAACAGTGCTTTAGAGATCTCAAACCTCTCATGCCTTGCTCGTTCTTGATACAGTTGTCTAAGATGTTCAACCATATCATAAGCATCCATGTTCTCATGTTGTTTTTGAAGCTCAGGGTTCATGGTGGCGAGCATTAGGCATGACACATCTAATACATCATCTTGATGCTTCTTATAAGCATCCCTATCAGTTCTAGTGGCAGTAGCAAGGGGTGCTTCAGGAATAGGTTGCTCTAGGATGTACAGTTTTCGTTCTTGTTTGATAACTATTCTCAAGTTTCTATACCAGTTCAGGAAATTTGCTCCATTAAGCTTATCATTATCAAGGACAGATCGCAGAGAAAGGGTATTCGATGTACTTGATGACATGGTAATCTACAACAGAATAATACAGAACTTAGTATCATATATCGATCATTTAATTAGGCCTTTAATTAAATGATTCTCCCACTGAATTCTAAAGCTTGATAGGATCAAATCTCTACTAGCTCTAAACCCAAAAGCAAAGACATTCTAGTGGGACAAGATCCATATTATACCTCATCTTGAGTTAGCTTTGGCTAATCGCCCAAGACTTGTATAAATTAGGTAGGTAACATGTACTAATTGGACAATATCCATATTATACTTTTCTTGAGTTAGCTTTGGCTAATCGCCCAATACTTAGTATAACTTAGGTATACAACGTTACCAATTACATCCTATGTAACTCTTGTATCCTTAGGTGAATAACACTGTTTGTTCGTTTTCCCATCTTATAAAATCTATATTATAATTCATCTTGAGTTAGCTTTGGCTAATTGCCCAAGACTAGTATAATATGATTTACATCTTATGGGATATGCCTTTAAGTTCTCAATCCAATTGAGGTAACTTAATTAAGTCATACCCAAAGGTCAATAGTCGGACATCACAATTGTCTAGTCGCACTTTACCAAGATAAAATGAGCCACTTTGCTTTGGCAAACCTGACTACAGATGATCAAGGTAGTAGTGAGGACCAAACTTTGGTAGGTATATGTAAATGACCTAATTACGATAGCTACACATGTATCACATACATCATGGCATATCATAGCATATATCAACATATACACAAGTTTAAACATGACAAGGTTATAGCCCCCATAAACTATGATCTTCTCAAGCCAATGAGAAGAGCGATAAGTCAACCTAGGTCTAAGCCGCTTCTCCAAGCGCTTCCTTGGTTGTCGTGTGTTGTTGTCCTTCCTTCCTTTTCACTCGTCTTCCAGAAGACTAACTCTTTCTAATTTTTTACATTACAAAATCTAAATAAACTCGAGTTACATTCGAGTGTAATCTAATTACAACAAGAATAAAAGGGATGAAGGCATGACACGCAGGTCGTATTATGAATTATAACATTACACACATCTAATCACATTGGGGTTAAAGGGTCATAACCATGAACCATGTCATATATATATTCACAATATTCTTATGACATAAATTTACTATGATTTCAACCAATAAATTATGAGCCGCAATGCCACGACAGTCATACTAGCCGGTTAGTGGGCGGGGTCAAGGGGCAGCGCCCCTTGCGAGGGTTAGGGTGCAACACCCCCGAAACAAAATTTATTTTGCATACTCGTTTATGAGTTGTTGCCTTACCCGAGACCCTACTACCCACAATACCAACTATGTTTCGTTTTAAACAAAACATCTCTAGCCGAGACCTTGTTGGTCACACACCAACTACGTTTTGTTCCCAACAAAACACCCATTTGGGTCAAGACTCAAGATTTGGCCGAGAGTCTTGTGTGGCCGAAACTCATAAGATTTTGCAAATCACAGTAAACCCTATCATGCAATTTCTATATCATATATAAAAATTCTAAAACTTAGCATAGCCCTTTGCAAGTGGCTCTAATACCACTGTTGGGGAATTGGTTGCTAAACACGCAAACGCGTAGCAGAAAAAACCTATTTCCTCCAGAAGATCCATGCGAAGGAAAACATAATCTTATACTAAGTTAGATCTAAAGACATGATAGAGTTATACCTTTGAAGCGTGCTCACGATCTCCCGACAGCTCGGATCATAGCACGATATGAGATGATTGTAAAGGGCTCATTTTGTATTATATATCACTATTAATAAAAGGCAAAGGTTAAAGGGTTATTATATTTATTGCAGTTCATTGCCGATTGAATAAATATAATAATTTCCTTGGGTAGTAGGTTTTTACCTACAATAATCAATTGGTTGAATTGATAGTGAGATATTGTAGAGAACACTACTCTTAACTATTCCTAGTCGAGCATTAATATACAAGGACAATATTAATGCATTGAGACTAGCATGTAGGTCAACGGATGACTTGATCTCACAAGTCATGGATATGAGATATCAGGTTGACACATGGGTATATATTAAAGAATATATACTGAATGACCCGCCATGAGAATGGTTCATGGATCGTCATATGAGTGTCATAAATATTCTCATGTGACTATTGGTATGAATAGTCCTTAGACCTGAAGTCACTACGGTTCCCTACATAAGGAGTTGTATACTTTGGTATTGTCAAACGTCACCCGTAACAGTGTGGACTATAAAGTCGATCACTGGGTATGTAATAAATTAAGCGGAGGGATGTGAGTGATGTAGATGGGATCTATCCCTTCCATATGACGAAAGTGATATCTG
Source organism: Zingiber officinale (assembly GCF_018446385.1). Classification (NCBI taxonomy): domain Eukaryota; kingdom Viridiplantae; phylum Streptophyta; class Magnoliopsida; order Zingiberales; family Zingiberaceae; genus Zingiber; species Zingiber officinale. Next base: position 77,831,710 of record NC_055990.1, read on the forward strand.
TGGGCCCCTTGATTAGTAGGACACAAGAAAGCATGGTCATGCGCAAATGAGTCAATATGAGATATTGAGCTTATTTGATTGAGTGTGTCTACTTGGAGATCAAGAAACACAAAGATTGATAAGAGGATGACACAGTCTATGCCTTATTGATAAATCTAGATATCAAGGATAGAGTGACCAAGTCATACATGATGATAGCCACAGAAAGGTTAGGTTGGATCATGACTTTCTTATCACTTTAATACCAATGATGTCTTGCTAGATGTCACTCATTGTTTATGTATCGCAAATGTTGATTTGGATACATTGCCAACGTTACGAGACCCTACAGGGTCACACACAAAGAACAAGTTGAAATGGAGAGAGGTTCATATGATGGATTATTGGATTAAGTGTAATCTGAATTGGGCTTGTTGAGTTAAACTCAAGTGGATCCAATCGTTGGATTGAGTCGATGATAAAGTTATACCTTTATAGGTCTAGTTTAAATTATTAATTGATTTAAGCAGGTCAAATTGATTCAATGATATCTAGATCTGGTTCAAATTATTTGTTGGTTTAACCAGTTCAGTTTATTATTGAATTAATTGGGGTAATTTGTTAGTTAGAGCCCTAGAGCCAATCATTTGATGATTGTTGTATGGACTTGTTGTATCATATTCTTATATATATAAAGGCATTTGTTTATGGTTATTATGCTTACTTGTATTGGTGCCAAATAACTAAGTATAATAGCGTCCTTGAGTAGAAGGTTCTTACCTATATCAATCGGTTAGTTGAATAGATAGTGAGATGATATAGGGAACACTACTCTTAATCATTCCTAGTCAAGTATTAGCATTTAGGGACAATGTTAATGCGACGAGACTAGCATGTAGGTCAACTCAATGACTTGATCTCACAAGTCATGGATATAGAGATATCAAGTTGACACATGGGTATGCATTGGAGAATGTATACTGAATGACCCACCATGAGAAAGTATCATGGATCGTTATATGACTGTCATATACTTTCTCATGTGGCTATTAGTATGACTACTAGTCCTTGGACCTGAAGTCACCATGGTTCCCTACATAAGGAGTTACATACTTTGGCTTCGTCAAATGTCACTCGTAACTGGGTGGACTATAAAGGCGATTACTGGGTATGTAACAAATTATGCGGAGGGATGTGAGTGATGTAGATGGGATCTATCCCTCCTATATGACGGGAGAGACATCGATATTCTTGATAGAGTGAGACCACTAAGTGCATGGCCATGCCCAAATGAGTCAATATGAGATGTTGAGCTCATTTGATTCAGTGAGTCTACTTGGGATTCAAGATTTAGATTGATTAGAGGATGACACGGTCTATGCCTTACATTGATCAATCTAGATGTCAAGGTGATATGATGTGATCAATCTACTCAAGGAGGACACTTGTCATATTTTGTGAAGAGTCACAATTAGTAGTCACAAGGTAATGTTGGATCTCAACATTCTTATAACTTGGGTAGTAATGATGTGTTGCTAGATACCGCTCATTATTTATGCTTCTAAATGGGTTTAGGAGCATTGCCAATGTTATAAGAACCTATAGGGTCACACACAAAGGGAAATTAGATGGAGATTAGGTTCATTTGATGAACCTAAAGGATTAGGTCCATGTGATGAACCAAATTGGATTAAGAGTAATCTAAATTAGGCTAATTGAGTTGGACTCAATTTGGTTCATGTGTTAGATGAGTCTAATTTGGACTTAGACTCATTGAGTCAATTTAATTCAATGAATAGAAATTCATTAAATTAAAATTGACTTGACCCAATAGTTAGATTTGATCAACCATGGGTGAGAAATGGTCAAGTTTGACTTGACTTGAGAGGAAGATGAAAGGTCAAGTTTGACTTGACCATTGCCACCTCATTTGTGAGTTGGCATCAAGTGGGCTAATGATGATGTGCCACATCATCAAGATTAGCACATGTGTGTGCCACATCATGAGGGAGATCAAGAGTTGTGACTGTTGATATCCCATGGAGTATAAAAACTCCTCCTTTAGTGGTCGGCCACATTCAAGGGTGTTGAATGTGTTTGTGTGCTTAGAGTAACTCTCATCTTCTTCCTCAAGCTCTTTCTTTTCTCCCTCTCCTCCACCTTGGCTGAACCCTTCAAAGGTGCTAGCACACCTTTTGTTTGGTTTCTCCATCTCTTGCTTGTGTGGATACACATAGAGGAGTATCTACTTTGATACTCTCGAGATCCGGCGAACCTTGGACAAGCGGGATTAGCGAAGGGCATCGCATCAAGGGTAAAGCTCTTCTCCTTTGTAGATCTAGTTTAGATCTAGGCTAGAAACTCGTACTCGAAGTTTTACGTCAATTTTATTTCTTCACACGGATCCGGTGGCGGGGTTTCGGGGTTTCCGCAACGCAAAAAAGCAGTTTTTGCGGCCCGAAAACCCCAACATAATCTTGATTACAAAAGTTGAGCTGATCAAATATGACCGGATTAGTTCCGTTATGTCAGATTTGATCAAAAAGATTAGATTGGTTCTAATGGGTCAGACTTAATCCAATGGACATTGGATGAATCAAACGAACCTAAGTTTGATCAATAAGTCTGAGATTGACTCAAATGGGCTTAAATAATAACAGAACATAGGTCCAATTAGATTAGTTCTAATGAGGATAATAGACTAAGTTTAAGATCCAAATTCCTGATCGACCGATCTAATGTGTCAGTCACATGAGACTCCCCAAAATAAGGAAATTTATTTTTCTTAATTGCTTGTGTATTCTGTATATTTTGTTCTATATGTGGGAATTGAATTTGACTGATTTTTATTACTGGTCTGTCGGTTTTGTAATGACATCATGATTTTCAATTCCAGATACAAAGAACGATATACACGATGACCGATCGCTATGAACAACAACATGAGCTATGGGAGGAGATCAAGAAGCTGGAATATAAACTAGATCACGGAGTCGGTAGGCTTATTGGTCGGCTCGATTGGTTGTTCTGGAATCTCGAGCAAGAAGGGTATCCAGTCCAGGAGACAGAAAGAAGATGGTCTCTGGTTTATTCATTATCGGAACATCTAAGGCAGATAGCATTCCAACTTTGGGATGATTCTAATGGGCACATCTCATATTCAGAGATGTGCGGACAGTTACTTCATCTATAATGGGGTCCTGATGAATCTACAGAGAATCCAGATCCCGAAGATATGGATCTCAAATAATCTGAGGAGGATCTAGAAATGGATTCTAAAGATTTAGAAGAGGATCTAAATCTCGCAAAATCTGAGGATGATCCAGAGATGAACCTCAAAGAATTTGAAGAGGATCCAGAAATGGATCCTGAAGCTTTTGAGGAGGATCCAGAGATGGATCCTGAGGAGGATCTAGAGATGGATTCTGAAGAATCAGAGGAGTATCCTCAAGAGTGTGTAGAAGATCTAGAAATGGATCTGATGGATACATCTGAGGCTGAACCACCCATCATAGAATCCGAGACAAACGGGATGCAATTACCCACTGCTCTAGCATTTATCCTAGTGGGAGTAGTGCTAGCTTATCTATGTTACTAGTGTTCTATTTACTGTCGTTATGTATGAACAATGTTAGCTCATCTAGTTTTTTTAGTCATGTAATAATTTATGTTGTTATGTACGAACAGAATTATGTAATGAAAAGTTTTGTTATATGTTAACAAACTTGGAAATGATTAGTTCATTTCATGACATGATTAGTTCATGTGAATATGATTCTTTCATATATCCATATGATTAGTTCATATGAAAAATGATTAGTTTATTTTAATAATAATTTGTTCATTAGATGGGATATGTGTAATATGATTGATCAATGCTGATTAGATTAGAACGTACAAATGATGAGTGGAAACAATGTTATCACTTGATTTTGTAAACTAGCTCTAATTTACACTAAGTTAATAAATAATTGCACATATATGAATTACACTGAAATAATAAATAATTTGTTTATTTATGTAGATCATGGCAACTAAAAATAACATAGCTGAACTCAATAAGGGTGAGGAATTATATGGGGATAACTACAAAATCTGGCACCTCAAGAAACAATACGTTCTTGAGGAACAAAAAGTTTGAATCAATTCATGGAGGAACCGATTGATGGTTCTACAGCACAGCACAGACGTGACCTTGATGCCTATAAGGCATGGAAAAGGAAGGACTCCATTGATAAGGGTATATTGATTAGTTCAATGGTGGATGACCTGGTATTTGAGTATGAGTTATTACCATCTGCTCATGCTGTCTGGGTAGCCCTTAGAGAGAAGTACAGTGGAGTAAGTCTGAGTAAGCTCCGTCAGCTAACTATCAAGTTTGATATCTGTAAAAAGTGCTCGAATGTTACGATGGCCCAACATCTCAAGGAGATGGGTAACATGATTCAAGAGCTTAAGACTGCTGGTTATGCGTTGACCGATGAACAATAGGTTCAGGTAGTCATTCATTCCCTTCCTGATTCTTGGGAAACGATGAAACAGAATCTGACCCATAGTGAGAGTATCAAGACTTTCACTGATGTCTCACACCATGTGGAACTTGAGGCAGAGGGGATTGAATCCGCAAGGATTTCTGGTCAAGCTTTTGTAGCTGAAGGTTCTGGTTCCAAGAATAAGAACAAATGGTTTAAGAAAGGAAAGGGAAAAGGAAAGGAGGCTAATGCTGTTGATGCGAAAAACCAAACCAAGAAGAAAGGAAAGAAAAATGGACAAAAACCTAGGAGCAAGTTGACATGCTTCAACTGTGGCAAGAAGGGCCATTTTGCTCGGGAGTGTGCTGAGCCTAAAAAGGTAGATCCATTTTTATCTTCTTTCCATGAGCAATATGTTGCATGTACAGTGTTGTTACTTAATTCGTATCCTTTGTGGATTGTGGATTCAGGAGCAACGAACCACATAGCTCATGATCGAGCTACATATGTGGAGTACCGTCGGGTACCAGCTGGCAACAAATGGATATATGTAGGAAACAATGCAAGAATTGAAGTCAAAGGAATTGGCACTTGCAAGCTCAACCTACGTGGTGGAGGCACCTTGTTTCTACATAATGTCCTGTACGCTCCTGAGATTCGACGGAATCTGGTTTCTGTTATTTATCTTCTTGATTTAGGTTATAATGTAAATTTTTATAACCGTTGTGTGGAACTTTGAATTAACTATGTGTTAATTGGGTATGGTTTTGTAACAAATGGTTTTATGGTTCTTGATATAGAATCAAACAATAATGATGGTTATTTTTCAAACATTGCTCTTACTAGTAATGCTGATGTTAATTATGAAATATGGCATGCTAGATTGGGACATATAGGACAAGAACGAATGAATAGATTAGCTAAGGAGGGACTCTTAGGCACTCATGCTAAGATTAACTTGTCTATATGTGAGCATTGTCTTGCTGGAAAGACGACTAGGAAACCATTTGGTAAGGCTATTAGGGCTGAATCACCATTGCAATTAATTCATTCAAATATTTGTGGTTCGATGAATATGAAGGCTAGAAATGGGAGTTCTTATTTCATTACATTTATTGAAGACTTCACACGTTTTGGTCATGTGTATTTGATTTCTCACAAATCTAAAGCATTGGATTGCTTTATTCGTTATTTGAACGAAGTTGAGAATCAATTGGAATGTAAGGTTAAGACTTTGCACACTGACAGTGGAGGTGAATATTTGTCTGATCAGTTCAAGACAATGTGTAATGAGAAAGGGATTATTAGATAGCTGACTATCCCTGGAACTCCATAGCAAAATAGGGTTGCTGAAAGAAGAAATAGGACTTTTCTTGAAATGGTTAGGTCTATGATGGCGCAGGCTAATTTGCCTATCTCTTATTGGAGAGATGCATTATTAGTTGCGGCCTATATACTTAACAAAATACCTTCAAAGTTAGTTCTATCTACCCCGCATGAACGTTGGACAGGCAGAAAGCCAGATTTGAGTAATCTGAGACCTTGGGGGTCAGGTGCCTACGCTCATGATAAGACTCACGATTATGGAAAATTATGACCCAGAGGTAAGAAGTGTATCTTTATAAGGTACTGTGAGACTTCTAAGCGTTATATTTTTATTGGTGAGCGACAAGATGGAACAATCTCTGAAATAGAGTCAAGAGATGCTACTTTTCTAGAAACTGTGTTCCCAACACGAGGAGAAGTTGATAAGACAATTCCTCTATAAGAGATAGAGGAGGAGGATAATGTTTCTTTATCAACAAATCAGGAGATGCCTGAATCTAGTCAACCGAGTGGGAGTAATTTGCCACTGAATGAGTCGGTTTCTCAACAGTCTTGTTGGGTTTTTCAGGCCGCAAAAACCATTTTTTGCGTTGCGGAAACCCCGAAACCCATGCCACGGATCCGTGCAAAGTTTATAAAATTTTGAAAAACTTCATGTACGAGTTTCTAACCTAGATCTACACTAGATCTACAAGGAAGAAAAAGAGGTTTACCCTTGACGCGAAGCCCTTCACGTATCCCGCTCGTCCAGGGTTCGCCGGATCTCGAGAGTATCAAAATAGACACTCCTCTATGTGTATCCACACAAGCAAGAGATGGAGAAAACAACTAAAAGGGTGTGCTAGCACCCTTAGAAGTTTCGGCCAAGGAGGTGGAGGAGAGGGAGAAGAAGATGAGAGCTTGAGAGGAAGAAGAAGAAATGAATTCACTTGAATGAAAATCAATTCATTCCACACTAAAAGTGGTCGGCCACTTCATGAGGTTTGTAACCTCCATGGGATACCAAGAGTCACAACTCTTGGTAACTCCCATGAGGTGACATCCCACTTAAGCAAACATGATGATGTGGTGCATCATCATTGGCCCACTCTTTGCCAACTCACCAATGAGGTGGCAAATGGTCAAGTCAAACTTGACCCTTCATCTTCCTCTTAAGTCAAGTCAAACTTGACCGCTTCTCTCCCTTGGTTGATCTAATCTAACCATTGGTTCAAGTCAATTTTAATTTAATGAATCTCTATTCATTGAATTAAATTAATTAAATGAGTCTAAGTCCAAATTAGACTCACTTAACACATGAACCAAATTGAGTCCAACTCAATTAGCTCAATTTGGATTACTCTTAATCCAATTTGGTTCATCACATGAACCTAATCCTTTAGGTTCATCAAATGAACCCAATCTCCATCTAATTGCCCTTTGTGTGTGACCCTATAGGTTCTTGTAATGTTGGCAATGCTCCTAAACCCATTTAGAAGCATAAGTAATGAGCGGTATCTAGCAACACATCATTACTACCCAAGTTACAAGAATGTTGAGATCCAACATCACCTTGTGACTACTAATTGTGACTCTTCACAAAATATGACAATGTCCTTCTATCCTAGACATCTAGATTGATCAATGTGAGGCATAGACCATGTCATCTTCTAATCAATCTAAATCTTGAACTCCAAGTAGACTCACTCAATCAAATGAGCTCAATATCTCATATTGACTCATTTGGGCATGGCCATGCACTTCGTGGTCTCACTCTATCAAGAATATCGATGTCACTCCCGTCATATAGGAGGGATAGATCCCATCTACATCACTCACATCCCTCTGCATAATTAGTTACATACCTAGTAATCGCCTTTATAGTCCACCCAGTTACGGGTAACTGATAACCATGATTTCATTGCATTATTTTGATTCATATATGCATGGTTTGATGTTGATTTTATAGGTTAAAATCATGGTTACATCATATTTTGTGCAATGTATCTATTTTGGACCTAATTGTAAATTATTGTATTTTTGTGTTATTTGATGCTAATATTTGATTCTTATTTTGTAGGCATCAAAGGATCTTGGATTTGGATCTATTTGGCCCGAAATTGGGCTCGAATCGGAGTTCAAACGAGAAGATCAAGCTTTGAAGCATTATGGGCCATTTATCAAGAATAGGAGAGATCTGTACCATACGTTGAAGATTTGGCCGATCCAACCGAATGGGGAGCAGATCTGAGCCATTGATGAAGATCCAGAAGTTTTGATCCAGATCTGAGTTCATCTAGCCATTGATCCAGCCCGAATTAATCTGGACCGTTCATTGAAGACAGGGTAGATCTGGGCCATCCAGTGATGATCTGGTCGATCCTACTTAAGGGAGAGTAGATCCAGACCCTAGAGCAAGATCAGTACCTTCAGATCGGATTTTGAGCAAACTTTCACCGTTGATTTAGCTCCAAATCAATCCCAGCTGTCCGATCAGATCCAGATCTGATTCAAAAGAGAAGCTACAGTGCTACAGTGCCTTCGTCGATCTCTTCCTCCGCACAGCTTCGCGTCCCACGGCATCTCTGAGATTTCAGCCCCGATTTCTTCTCCAATCAACCTCTCGACCTTCAACTTCATTGTAGAGCTCTCGGCGGTATCATCCCGATCTTCTGGAGTCATTGGAGGGTGTTCTCTCCGGTGGAATTTGGCTCACGGCATCTTCTCTATTCACCTCAGATTTGGAGGTGTTCCTCTAAATCTGAGCTCCGATTCCCATCAGCAACATTTGGAGGTGGTCTTCCGGAGTTCCTGAGCTCCACTCGACGTTCATCCGCGTTCCACAGCTTCCCATCAGATCCAGAGACCAGATTTTCAGATTTCGGCCATTCTTGGTGTTTTGGGATGTTCTTAGCTCACCGGGGTGGTCCGTCGGTGTTCTTGAGCATTCCTTGAACTGATACGCCACTGAGATGCTCCACTGAGGTCCAAAGTTGGGTGGTCTCGACTTTGGCACTCTTGTGTGACGGCAAGAGTGTGAAGTTTGGTGAGATTGATTGTGAGTTGGATCGGTTAGGGTTTATTTCACTTTGTTACTGTTTTTATTATCTTAGAACAGATCCTTTTGATGATTGTTCTGTTTTAGCAAGTAATTTAGTATTTTATTACTTAGTTTAAGTCTTATTGGATGCTCGGTTAATTGTTAGGTTGTTAAATTTAAGCTAGGGTTTTATTTTATGCTTAAGTTTAGATTTAATTGAATCTTGCTATTTTATTCTTAGTTTAAGTGTGTGTTAATAATTTAATCACAACATAGAGTGACAATGCGTTTGGGTTTGATTGTTGGCACACAAGTAGGTTTCATTTATGCATTAGATTAATTTCTTAAATGATGTGCTTTCATTTGTTAGATTTAGATTCAAAGCATTAAACCCCCATTTTTATATCAAAAACCCCAAAAATAGGAATAAAAGACAATCCTAAGATTACATCCTACCGTTTGTTCCTCGAGAGATCGATCCTGGGCTCGTTACTGCAACGTTATTGCAAAATTAAGGGGTTCAGTGGAATATACATTTGTACAATTTGATTAGCGGATGTGACAGATTCGTCATCAAATTTTGGCGCCGTTGCCGGGGAAAATATGCAATGTTTGGTAATTTTAGGATTAGTTTTATTTTGGAAAACCTAGAAATTTTGTTGTTTGATTGCTTTCATGATTATATATCCATGTGTTTGATTTTATTTGTTCCTGAGTCTTCTGATTTTATTTGCTAGTGTTTCGGTGTAAGAACAGGAAATTCTTTTTATCATGGATCCATATTATCATTATTTTGGAGATGGGATGGAGAATTATTATGATCAGCCTCAGATTCAGTATTATCAGCTTGAATATCAGTCCTACCTACCTATGGAGCAACGGAATAGGTATGAGGAAGTACAAGAACAAATTGAAGAATCAATGAAATGCAATGAAGTTATTCAACAAATGAGAGAGCATCAAGAGCAACAATTTGCAAGAATTCAAAACATACAGTTACAATTGGATCAAATTGTATCATCCATCAACAAGTTACAAAAACAAAGAGCCAGTGAGGAGATGGATTGTGGAGCTCTTGTCAGGCCTTGCATCTACTTCTTCACTAGATTCTTTTAGTACTTTTTATTATTGTGATGATGTAGTTGTTCATATTTCTAATTCTACTAATAGTGTTGCTTTAGATGTTGTGAATGATGCAGGAATTAATGTTGAAGATGATTTAAGTGTAGGGGAATTCTTATTGGAAGCATTACCTCAAGAATCACCACGAATAGAGGATGAAAGTGTAGGGACTTGTGCTATGGAGCTAAGCACCCAAGAATCACTACATGAAGATGTACATACACCAGAATCAGAGTCTGAGCATTTACTTGATGAGGAAGAGGTAACAATCACCACTCCAGGTATCCTTCAAGATGACAAGGTGAGAATTTCTTGTGATTTTTCAGAAAATTTAATAGACGTACCATTCATTGATTTTATTAGATGTGATTCATTTCTTGAAATATCTTTTACCCACACTAATGTTCTCCTATTTTCTTTTTATCCCACATGCGTGTGGGAGGTGTTTTCTTTGATGGATGTTGTAGGAGAACATAAGCTTCCGGAGTGGATGCTTACACTGAACCGACTTAGACCTCCAGAGAGAATTTTGAAAGGAAAAATGAGTAATAAGAAGAATTTGAGTAGAACCATGATTACTCCACTTCCGGGGTGGCTTCTTTTGTTAGATCTTCTTCAACCACCGGGAAATGAAAGGGGAGTTGGTTCTAATTTAGCTTTCTTTTGCATTTTAATTCATGCTTTGTTAATAAATTCTTTTTGAGAGACTTTCTTTAGTTTCATACTTTGCATTTTGCAATTTTACTTTCATACTTTGCATATTGTTTGGTATACATAGCATGTCATTTGAATAAAATTCTCCATGAATTTTTCTAGTGATACTTTTAAGATGGTAAAAGTTTTTTTTTTAAAATTTGATCATCAATTTTAGGTCATGTGATATGATTGGATACTTTTCTTACATGATATTGGTTAATGAGGTAGTGGATTTCAATTTGATTAATTAAGTTAGATTGCATGAAAATTACCTAGAGAGGACCACTTTAAAGCCTATACACTATTATTTTCTTTGTGTGGCATGCACTCATAGCAAATTAAACTCTAGAACTTGCTTTGCTTCTTTTCGAAGTCACAATAGCATTTGTGTGCATGGAGATGAAGGATATTTTTCATTCTTGTTCCCTCATTATTCTCCACTTCTTTCTCCAAAATTTCTCGAAACATTTTCATCAAGCATTCTTATTCTTGATCATTTTGCTTTATCTTCATTTCATTGAGAGTTTTGGTTGAATTCTTGATGAGTTGGATAAACAAGATGGACAAAGAATTAAGTGTGGGGAGAATTGTATATGCTTGAGATTCATGGAGGTTTCATATTTCAAATTGTTTAGAAAATTCTGAAGTTGTGAATTTAAGTTGATGGTTGCATTGCTGGAGGTTTAAGAATGTTGAACAGTTTGGGGCAGAATTTTCATTTCTGATTTCAGTTTGATTGAAATCTGAGAAGTGTAACTGAAACTTGGGCAAAATAGATCAAACTGATGCATTTTCAGCAGTGCTTCTCAGGTTTAAATGCAAAGAATTTCTATGATACAAATGGAACAAGTGAAGTTGGTAGAGAATCTGCTATGAACAGAATTAAACAGAACCATGTTTAGTGCCAAGACCATGAGCTATTCGTGGCCGACAGCAACTTGAATTTAACCCTTGTTAATTCAGTGTTTAATGAGAGTTTTAGTTAGTAGAGTTCTTAACATCAGTAATGAGATTAACTCTTCTTTCCAATGAAGCATACAAGGTAATCAAAAGGAACTAATAGCTTCATTTCTGGAAATTGGAAGACTAAGAACTGAATTATGGAACCTGTTAAAGTGCGCTGCAGTAGAATTCTGCAGCAACAAGAAGCTGGAAATTATGTATCACTGCCAATTTGTGTCGAGCTTTTTGGATTAAAACTTGAATCAACATGAATCCTAGAATTGTAACTAAATCAAGTTGCTGGAGTGGATTGTATTTCTTGTACCAATTGCTAATGTTGTTGCAATCATTCAGTTGTACCAATTGATCAGTATGGGTTTTAATTAAAGCTCCAGTCATTCAGTTTTTAATGAAGTAGCAGAATCTAATTTCTGAAATCAGATTATGATGTTGAATTCTGTAAATTAGGAACTGTTAGTTACAGAAGTAAATGGGAGATGAGTTTCAAGGTTGTTGTTGGAGTGTTAAACCTTGTTTAGGTTTCTTTACTGATGTAATACGAATGCAAACTTTAAAATACAAGAAGGGGATGTTACCTCATTTCAGAGTTGAAATCAGTAATGAGAAATCAGTAAGACTGAAACTGATGTATCAATAGGTTGAGTGCCAAGTTCCAATTGTAACTTTCTGATCATTGAAGAATTAAGTGAAGCTCTAAACATCTCGAGAAGGAAGCTGGAAGCTGTTGAGTATCAAATGAGGTAACTCAAGTGAAGATCTGAAATGAATTTTGGGAACTTGAATTTATGAATTGCTGAATATTGGAACTAACTTGAATGCTAGCTGGATTAGTTTCAGAAAAATGTAACTTGAAGAAGGGAATGCTGAAAATGCTGTTATGAACGAAGTGCTCTTAAAATTGTATGCTAGATGTATCCAATTCCTGAATTTTATCATGTTAAGAGCAATCTCCAATAGCTTTGAATTTTGGAGTTTGTTGCTATGGTGATACTAAATTAAAGAATGATATGGAATGTTAATGCATGCAAATGTTTCCAAGCTGTTTAACCTGGAATGATGTAAAAGCAAGACATAAAAGATAGGCAAATCTGGAACTAAGAAGCTGATTATGCAATGCAAAGAAGGAAGAGAGCAGAGTTGCTGCACATATGAATTCTTGAAACTGCACCTATAACAGTAGTGGTGGTCGATGAAGTATCAAAAAGAGTTAGTTGTTGGATTGAAGGAAAAAAAATCAGAGAATTAGATTTCTGCATTTTGATGCTGGAATTGGGAACAGAGTTGCAAAAAGGCTGGAATTTGAAGTGTGCAGCAGTGAAAAAAAAATTATACAGAAGAAGTTGAGAAACTGAATGTGCATCGTTGGTGTGAAAATTTAACAAAGAATCATATTAGAAATGTTAATGCAGAATTCTGATATGAATGTTGTGTTGTTCTTGACCAGCAAAACTGAATCTCGAAATATCTTTGGAAGTTTCAACTTTATGAACTCTTGCTGAATCTGTTTCTTGTACTTGAGTCAGTTGTGATGCAGGATTGAGCATGTTTTCTAAAGGAGGTTATTAAGGCAGATTAGAAGTTGGACAGAAAAAAGCAACAAATTGGTACTTATTTAATACAACTGATTTCTGAAAGTGTAGTATCTGAATTGTCTTTGTCGCTGCTGTGAAGAATTCTTAACTGCTGAGAAGACTTTTGGCTCTAAGTTTTGAAACTTAATAGGTCTGGAAGAATATGGAACTTCAGAATGAACTGATTTTTGAACTATTTTGTGGAATTGTGTGATGTATCACCTCTAATGAATTTGACAGCTTGAAGTAGTTTGAATAGGAATTACATCTTGATTGATATTGGATTATGGAAGAATTAAAACAAGAGCAGAAGAAATTGATGAAGCAACTGTGTGCCAATTTTTATTACAGTTTATGATCAACAAATCCAGAATTCAGCTGGGAATTCAGTGAATTCATAGTTTCTGGAATTTCACTGTTATGATCTAAGTTGCTTTGCATTTTTTTGTTCAATGGGATTTCATATGAAATACTATTAAAAGATGTTCCTTTGTGAATTCTGAACTGAAGTTCAGTTGAAAAAAAAAACCAGAAATGGAACTGTATTCTGGATGTATTTCATCAAGGTCTGAATTCTAATTTTGTTGCTAAATTCTATTCTTTACCTTGTGTTTCTGAAGATTGCATAATTTAGTATGTAAGGGAATGCTGGATATGGATTCGGAGCCATGCAATTGGGTCAACCTTTCAACCATTTGCTGATCAGGACCAAGGAGAAATGCAAGAAGCAGAATGTTGCTGATCTGTATTCTACTTCTGGATTGTTGCAAGCATAGAATGCGGAAACAGAGAAGAAATGCAGAATGGAGTTTACTACAGTGCTGAATTCTGTAGAAATGAAGACTGCTGCTGTGCAGAAAAAAAAAATGAAGAATGCAATGATGCTAACCTTTCAACAATTCATTCTGAATCTGAGCTACAGATTTCAGAATAGCAGCAATTTGTTATAAAATTGATTTGTGAAGTGTCAGTTTTTGTTTATCATTTGATTTCAAGTTTCTTGTTTGCCAAAATTTTGAGGTACAGGAAATCAAAGGGCTGATACTTAACCTGAATAACATCCTGCTGGAAATATATTTCTGAAGTTGAGATTAAGAAGAAGTTGTGTAGCATTTCAGCAATTGAAAGTTTCATATTACAAAAGTGCTATATTCAGTAGTGGTTCTAGCAATTGAAGATGTTTTCATAAATCAGATTATGATTTCCTACAGAATGTATTCTGTTTGATGGCAAAGCAGCATTTAAGAATCACACTAAATTGTCATGATTTACATATGTAGCTCAGAAGACTATGGACATGTAGATTGTATCATTGGAGCCATTGAAGAATTTTTGTTTAATATCAACTCTCAAGGATTTCTGAATCTGGTTTGAAGACAAATTAATTCCATTTTTGAGACTCTTAGCTAATGCTTTTGGGGATGGGTTGAGTTGGTTTTAGCTAAAAGCTGGAGCTTTGGATGATCCTGCTGAAAAATGTCCATAGCCAATTTTATCTCAGAAACTAAAAATTTGTAGAAGAGTATGCTAACAAGTTTAACTGAGCAAATTCCACAGCCTTTCCTTCATTCGAGTTACTAAACAATCTTGTTAACTAAGTGACTGCTAGCTTTGGCAAGATTCCCTTGGATTCCAGAATTATTTACTTGATAAGTTGGAATCTGTTGGCAGAGCTTTGTAGATCTTGTAGAGACACTAGAACAAGTTAGGCTTGAATCCTAATTCTGAAATTGAAATTCTGGCAATTCAAATTCGGATCTGTAAGTTGTCAGTTATGTATAAAAAGAAAAGGACAAGGTGAAGATGTCACTGCTCTGATATTCTGAGTAGAAGGAAATTATTGAAAGGAGTCAAGTTTCAATCACTGATATTCTGAGGATGGATTGATTAGGAGTATTTCTGAAATGCTCAAGCTGAAAACTGAGAACTGAATCCGTAGGAGGTAATTTAAATATGGTGCAATGGCTGTTGGAGAAGCAAAACAGCAGAAGGAAAAAAAACAGTGGCACAAAGGAAGTGTATCAAGTTGAGAACCAAGTACATGTGGCAAATTCAATTTGCAACTTTTGATCTTTGGCAATTTCAAAATTCTTTTGATGTGAAGCATGAACTCCTTGGAATCTAAAATCAATTGACTATTGTTAACTCTCTGAATTCTGGAACTGGTGCTAATGTTAAATGATGTTTGCAGTTTGTTCTCTTCTAAGCTAAACTTTTCATGGATTACAATGAGATATCCTTGGATCATCAACACTGAAGTTGAAGCTTAAAGATTAAAATGCAGTTTTGTTTTGTGTTCAACCCTGATTTCTGGAATTGATTCTGAATTCAGACAGTGTAGGGATCAGTTCCTTGCTCAGGTGTTCACTACTGATGAGGTAAGGAATGTTGAAATCTTTGAGAAGTTACCCAGAGTTCAGTTGTGAGATACAGAGAATAGAAGTCACTGCTGGTATCAGATGTTCTCTCCTAAGCTATACCATTCGTTGATACCAAAACAAGAACTTAAGCGGAGCAGTGTAGTGCTGATGAATTGCTGTCAGAAATGGTTATGGAATTTCAAGTCTGTTTGAAGCTGAGATGATCTCTATTTGAAGTGGAGATATGGCAAGTGTCATCTAAAAATAGGGAAACAAAATTGAAGAAAGTATCAGAAGGTTGGTGTTGCAAGTTTTTGGCCAGTAAGAGTTAAAGATGAGGATTTGCTATCAGCAATGGTGTGATTTAATTGAGTTAATAGTTGCAGAAATGAGCAGGAGCTGGGTTATGCTTAAATTTTGTTTGCTTCTTCTCAAGCCAATCGGAGAGAAGTATCATTTATTGCTGAATTGTGTCAGTTTTACCACTATTTTGTGCCAGAATTGTATGTAATTCCATTAGTTTTACCTCATCTACTTTATTGCTGAAGAATTTCTGAACTTTTTTGTGAGAATTCTGCCTCTAATGAAAAACCACAGGAAGAGAATAGAACCTGCAGAATTGATGAAGAAAGTATTTTTAAGTGGTTAGATGAGTGCCTTAATGAGTTCTATTTGCCGAGACAGCCAATACTTTAAGTGTGGGGGAGGGAAATTCTCCATAAGGTGATTTGAATTGTGTTAGTTTCAAAGTGTTGGAAGTGATATGTGGAAAAACAGAGAAAAGAAAAGAGAAAAACAAGTGCAATCAAAAGAGTATCAAGTGGGAGATAGAGTATCCAGATTTTTGGATAGCCATCAAATTGGAGAGGTTAGCTTGATACTTTGAAGTGGTAAAAACAAATGGTATTCATCTCTTTTCATATCAAAATGGTCAACTCATCAAGTATATCCCTCCAATACTCTCATTCTCTCACTTTTTCATTAATACCTTTTCTTTTGCTACTACATTCATGTCAATTTCTCTTCTTGCTTTAATTTCAATTCTTCATGATAAATTCCTTTTGATTCTTGTATGCTATGTTTATAGTGGTGGAGAATTAGAAAATAAGCAAGCTTATGGTAGTGAAATGTTGTGAGTTGCATTGAGTGAGCTCCACTTATACATGCTTGAGTGTGAGAGATAGAATAGGTGAATACCTTGTGAGATTGCAACTAGCTTAATTTTTCAATTGGATTAAAACTACCATACGTACTGATTATTGTTTGGATTGTATCCATGATTATTTGTGATCTTTAGATGATCTTAGTTATATTCCTTTTTACTATCTTTTAGATATTGCTAGGGAATTTTCTATGGAGATGATTTTGAGTTTTCTTACTTTCACGGGACGTTCAAGACTAAGTGTGGGGGATTTGATAACCATGATTTTATTGCATTATTTTGATTCATATATGCATGGCTTGATGTTGATTTTCTACGTTTAAATCATAGTTACATCATATTTTGTGCATTGTATCTATTTTGGACCTAATTGTAAATTATTATATTTTTGTGTTATTTGATGCTAATATTTTATTCTTATTTGTAGGCATCAAAGGATCTTGGATTTGGATCTATTTGGCCCGAAATTGGGCGCGAATCAGAATTCAAACGAGAAGATCAAGCTTTGAAGCATTATGGGTTGTTTATCAAGAATAGGAGAGATCTGTACCATCCGTTGAAGATCTGGCCGATCCAACCTAATGGGGAGCAGATCTGAGCCATTGATGAAGATCCAGAAGTTTTGATCCAGATCTGAGTTCATCTAGCCATTGATCCAGCCCGAATTAATCTGGACCGTTCATTGAAGACAGGGTAGATCTGGGCCATCCAGTGATGATCTGGTCGATCCAACTTAAGAGAGAGTAGATCTAGACACTAGAGCAAGATCAGTACCTTCAGATCGGATTTTGGGCAAACTTTCATCATTGATTTAGCTCCAAATCAATCCCAGCCGTCCGATCAGATCCAGATCTGATTCAAAAGAGAAGCTACAGTGCTACAGTGCCTTCGTCGATCTCTTCCTCCGTACAGCTTCGCGTCCCATGGCATCTCTGAGATTTCGGCCCCGATTCCTTCTCCAATCATCCTCTCGAGCTTCAACTTCATTGTAGAGCTTCTCAGCGGTATCATCCCGATCTTCTGGAGCCATTAAAGGGTGTTCTCTCTGGTGGAATTTGGCTCGCGGCATCTTCTCCGTTCACCTCAGATTTGGAGGTGTTCCTCCAAATTTGAGCTCCGATTCCCATCAGCAACATCTGGAGGTGGTCTTCCGGAGTTCCTGAGCTCCACTCGATGTTCATCCGCGTTCCACAGCTTCCCATCAGATCTAGAGACCAGATTTTCATATTTCGATCATTCTTGGGGTTTTGGGATGTTCTTAGCTCGTCGGGGGTGGTCCGTCGGTGTTCTTGAACATTCCTTGAACTGATACGCCATTGAGATGCTCCACTGAGGTCCAAAGTTGGGTGGTCTCGACTTTGGCACTCTTGTGTGACGGCAAGAGTGTGAAGTTTGGTGAGATTGGTTGTGAGTTGGATCGGTTAGGGTTTATTTCACTTTGTTACTGTTTTTATTATCTTAGAATAGATCCTTTTAATGATTGTTCTGTTTTAACAAGTAATTTAGTATTTTATAACTTAGTTTAAGTCTTATTGGATGCTCGATTAATTGTTAGGTTGTTAAATTTAAGCTAGGGTTTTATTTTATGCTTAAGTTTAGATTTAATTGAATCTTGCTATTTTATTCTTAGTTTAAGTGTGTGTTAATAATTTAATCACAACGTAGAGTGACAATGTGTTTGGGTTTGATTGTTGGCACACAAGTAGGTTTCATTTATGCATTAGATTAATTTCTTAAATGCTGTACTTTCATTTGTTATATTTAGATTCAAAGCATTAAACCCCCATTTTTATATCAAAAACCTCAAAAATAGGAATAAAAGATAATCCTAAGATTACATCCTACCGTTTGTTCCTCGAGAGATCGATCCTGGGTTCGTTACTACAACGTTATTGCAAAATTAAGGGGTTCAGTGGAATATACATTTGTACAATTTGATTAGCAGATGTGACAGATTCGTCATCAGTGACGTTTGACGAAGCCAAAGTACGTAACTCCTTATGTAGGGAACCATGGTGACTTCAGGTCCAAGGACTAGTAGTCATACTAATAGCCACATGAGAAAGTATATGACAGTCATATAACGATCCATGATACTTTCTCATGGGGGGTCATTTAGTATACATTCTCCAATGCATACCCATGTGTCAACTTGATATCTCCATATCCATGACTTGTGAGATCAAGTCATCGAGTTGACCTACATGCTAGTCTCGTCGCATTAACATTGTCCCTGAATGTTAATACTCGACTAGGAATGATTAAGAGTAGTGTTCCCTATATCATCTCACTATCGATTCAACCAATCGATTGATATAGGTAAGAACCTTCTACTCAAGGACGCTATTATACTTAGTTATTTGGCACCAATACAAGTAAGTATAATAACCAAAAACAAATGCCTTTATTTATATACAAGAATATGATACAACGAGTCCATACAACAATCATCAAATGATTGGCTCTAGGGCTCTAACTAACAAGTCTAACCTTCGAAGAAGTAGTCATCAGATTATTCCTCGGAGAAGGTTTGATATTGAGAATGAGGCATTGATGGTTCTCCCAGTTGATAATGAGGAACCTTGAACAGTTGAGGAAGCTTTGAGAAGCTCAGTTAGAAAAGAATGGAAAGTTGCAATGGATGAAGAAATGGAGTCAATGAGAAAGAATCAAGTTTAAGATTTAGTCGATCTTCCTCCGGGCCGTAGGGCTATTGGGAACAAGTGGATTCTCAAAGTAAAGAGGAAAGCAGATGGATCGATTAATCGATACAAAGCTCGATTAGTTGCAAAAGGATATACCCAAATGGAGGGTATTGACTTTGTAGAGACATTCTCCCAGTTGTGAAGTTTGTGTCAATATGTGTCATCCTAGCTATAGTAGCACAATATGATATGGAATTACATCAGATGGATGTAAAAATGACGAAGAAATCTTGACGAAGAAATCTATATGGTACAACCAGAAGGTTATATTGCTGAAGGCCAAGAGAAAAGAGTATATAGACTTCGGAAGTCTATATATGGGCTAAAGCAAGCGTCAAGACAATGGAACATAAGATTTAATGAAGTAATATTATCTTATGATTTCGAAATGATCAATGAGGATCATTGTGTTTACCTAAGAAAGGAAAAAGGAAAACTTGTTATTTTATCATTATATGTTGATGATATGCCAATAGCTGGAAGCGACATAAAGTGCGTGATAGAAGTCAAAAGTTGGCTTTCATCACAATTTGACATAATAGATATGGGAGAAGCAGAGAACATCTTAGGAGTAAAGATCGTTAGAGACCGATCAAAGAGACTTTTGAGTTTGTCTCAAGAAGTTTATATCACTAAGATGCTACAACACTTCAATATGTCAGATTGCAACATTGAACAGATGCCTATAGCGAAAGATATTGTTTTGAGCAAAAGTATGTATCCCAAGACTCCTTAGGAAATAGCCGAAATAAAGAAAAAACCATATGCCAATGTCGTTGGTAGTTTGATGTACACTATGTTGTGTACCCGTCCCGATATAAGCTATGTTGTTGGCTTAGTTAGTCATTTCCAGTCAAACCCAGGATCGAGACACTGGAAAGTGGGGAAGAGGAAATTCAGATATCTTAAAGGAACAGCTGATTATTGCCTCTGGTTCCAGGGATCAGATATGAGCCTAAGTGGCTACTCAGATGCAGATTGGGCAGGGGACCTTGATGACAGAAAATCCACATTCGGCTATGTCTTCTTGCTGAATGGTGGCGTCATCTCATGGAACAGCAAGAAGCAGGCTTGTGTAGCCTTGTCGACAATGGAAGCTGAGTATGTGGCTTGTGCAGTGACTGTGCAAGAGGCTGTCTAGCTAAGAAGGTTCCTAAAGCATCTGAAGATTGCTGAGGATAGTGGGAGTCCTGTTATTGTGTACTGTGACAGTCAAGCTGTGATAGCTTTTTCCAAGGATTCCAAATATGATAGCAAAGGCAAGCATATAGAAATTAAGTATAATTTTGTAAGGGATATTGTTGACAAGAAAAAAGATAATTCTTGAGTACATCCCTACACGGAATATGCTTGTTGATCCATTTACTAAGCCATTGACTAAAGAGTCATTTCATGGGCATGTGAAGTCTTTGGGACTTCAAAGAATGTAACAATTGTAAAGACATTTTGATAAATGAAAAATGTTATGATCTATTCAGTGTGTATGTCTTTGTTACATTCGAATAAAAGTCTCGATAAGCAAGTTGGTAAATTGGGATTGGTCCACTCACATGGACAATCATCTCTATTTGTTAAGTATAAATAGAGGTAAGACCATTGCTTATGGGACAACTTATGTAGCTGTGAAAAGAGACATACCCATAAGTTAAGGTCGCCTTGATAATTGTATCAAGATGAGATCATTTATGTAATGATTGAAGTAAATGCACCCACCATTTACTGAATCTGCTTAAGGCTAGATTGGAATTCATATGTTGAATTCAGGATTAGACATTGGGAATGTCTAGATCGAAATCTGTACAATGTTAAATTTTGTGAAAAACATGTGCTCTTTTTTGGAAAAGAGAATAACATCGTAGCATGTGATTCATACCGCATGTGCTATGGCGACAAGAAGGCTAGTAGGAGAATGGATCCCTGCTTCTCTACTATGTGAGACCCTTGAGATTATAAATTAATCTTGATTTTACCCTAAGTGACTATTTAGCTGTCTACTTGAAGTTCTGATCTGTGTATGCTACTTTAGCATGTTTCCTATTGACTATGGATGATTCGGTCTATGGAGCATAGCTAGGAAAGCAACTGATTAGAATGAATAGATTGTAACACCCATAGAATCCCTAGAAATTTTACATGAATTTATGCATGATTAAATAGGTTTCATGTGGATTCTTCTTTAAAAAAAAAAGAATAATAATAAAAAGAACCAAAAAGAGGCATGACCAAGGATTGAACCTTGGACCTCTTAGTAAGTGGTTCCATGTTAGAACTAGTAGCCCCAGCGGGGGTGTACTGATATGAAAAGAGAGAAATTATGGTTAAAGGTAAGGAAAGTGAAGGCTCTCTTCACTAAAGAGGAGAAGTCCAAGTTTCTTTCCTCTTCTTACAATGAAAAGAAAGTTTTACTTCCTCCCTTCATTTAGGATGAGTAAAAGAAAAGGGAAGGAAAAAATCATTTTTCCTTCTTCCTTTCATTTGGAATAAAAGGAGAAAAGAAAGAGAAATTTTCATTTTTCTTCTCTTCCTCCTCCCTCCTCCTCTCCACCGAAACAAACCCCTCCTCCCTCACCATTGCCGAACCAAGCAAGAAGGTTTTCTCTCTAGGAAAAGCTTCACAACCAAGGGTACTTCTCTTAGAGGATTAAGCAAGAGATGTAAGTATCCCCTCACCTGCAGTACAATAGTTTTCGTACGCTTTATGTTTAAAGATTTTTTTTGAAAAAAACTTAGGGATTTCCTTTTAAGTTTCGGCCAAGATGAGGAGTTGTGGTTACTTATGGTTGTCAAAGTTTACAATTTATGCTTCATGTTGTAACAAAAAGTCTAGAACCTCACTATTTAGGTTTCGGCCAAGATGAAATATAAGGTTTAGATCAAAGTGTTGAAACCTAAACATGATTGTTTATGCTCCTTCATGATACATGATTTATTACATGTTGTTAGTTAAGTTTTCATGCTACATGTTGTATAAATAAAACCTAGAACTTCACTTTAGGTTTCGGCCAAGATGGAACATAGGGTTTAGGTCAAAGTGTTGAAACCAAAACATGATTGTTTATGCTCCTTCATGATACATGATCTATTACATGTTGTTAGTTAAGTTTTCATGCTACATCTTGTATAAATAAAACCTAGAACTTCACTTTAGGTTTCGGCCAAGATGGAACATAGGGTTTAGATCAAAGTGTTGAAACCTAAACATGATTGTTTATGCTCCTTCTTGATACACGATTTATTACATGTTGTTAGTTAAGTTTCCACGCTACATGTTGTATAAATAAAACCTAGAAGTTCACTTTAGGTTTCGGCCAAGATAGAACATAGGGTTTAGATCAAAGTGTTGAAACCTAAAACATGATTGTTTATGCTCCCTCATGATACATGATTTATTACATGTTGATTAGTTAAGTTTTCATGCTACATGTTGTATAAATAAAACCTAGAACTTACTTTAGGTTTCGGCCAAGATGGAACATAGGGTTAGATCAAAGTGTTGAAACCTAAACATGATTGTTTATGCTCCTTCATGATACATGATCTATTACATGTGGTTAGTTAAGTTTTCATGCTACATGATGTATAAACAAAACTTAGAGTCTTACCCTAGGTTTCGGCCAAGGATGAACAGAAGGTCTAGGGCAAGGTTTTGAATTCTAATCATGCTTGTTTTATGCTTCCTCATGATGTATGATTTTCTATACAATGTTAGATTGAATTTCCATGTCTTAAGTTGCATGAAAAACCTAGAAACCTTACCTTTAGGTTTCGGCCAAAGTTGAATTAGAGGCTTAGAGAGAGTTGTAGACCTAAACTATAATTGTTTTATGCTTCCTCATGATGTATGATTTTCTATACAATGTTAGGTTAAATTTCCATGGCTTATGTTGCATGAAAAACCTAGAAACACCACCTGGAGGTTTCGGCCAAGGTTGGATATTAGAGTTAAAACCTCACTTATGGTTACTAAAGGACTCACTTGCTATGCTATGTAGGTTGCAAAAGTTTCATGCTTTAAATTGATTAAAGGAAAATTTAAAATATGCCTTCATGTTTTGGCCTAGATAAGAAGAATGAGGTTAAGCTACCTAGGGTTCCTAAGGTCTTACATGCTATGAATAATGATTATGAAGACTTAGGTAGTTGATTTCATGTATCCATGTTGTTTGAAAAGCTATGATGTATGTATATATGTTTCGTCCAAGCATGATTTAGGGCTTGTAGGAAGTTTCAAAAAACCTTAATCATGTATGATGTTGACTCTTATGATATGAAATGAATTTTTATGTCACCATGTTAATTGATATGTGCACTTCATGTTATCATGCTATGTTTTTATGAGATGCTATATAATGTGCACTTCATGTTATCATGTTATATTTTTATGATATGCTATATGTTATGTGCACTTGGTGCCATCATGCTATGTTTATGCAAGGCTTACGTAAGATGAAAAGCCTAAGAGATGCTTCCCTTAAGTTGGGATCAAGAGCACTCTTCATGATATGACAAGAATATGAAATGTATGAAATGAAAAGAACATGATATGTTATGATATGACATGATATGACATGCTATTTTACTTTGTATGGCTTGTACCAAGGGTAGGCTCCACAAGCGCGCCTAGGTCGATGGTCTATGAAACGGGCCTAGTAAAAGGGATGGGCTCCTAAGTTCCCCTAGGTCGATGGTCTATGAAACGGGCCTAGTACCTAGTAGGTTCAAGATTTGCTACCTTGGATCTATTTAGGATGCGCGCATTTATGTATGTATATGGTACAAGCCGGGCCCTCATGTTGAGATTATGTTTAAGTATGTATATGATATATGTTTTCAAAAGAACATCTTGCATATACTCATTTCATGATACATGTTTTCAAAAGATCATCTTGCATTTACAAGTTCATGTTATATGTTTTCTTTATGCTTCTTAAAGATGTTCTTGAAATATGTCCATGATGTTTATATGATCATGTTACTACTTTATGTTTATGCTCTCACATGATATGATATGACTTTATGTTTATGCTCTCACATGATATGATATGACTTTATGGTTATGCTCTCACATGATATGATATGACTTTATGTTATGCTCCCACATGTTATGTTATGATTTACCAAATGAACATGTTATCACTTTATGTTCATGAATGAATCATGGTTTTTGTGAATAGGAAAGGGACTTACTAAGCCTATATGCTTATAGTTTTTTTTTATGTTTCCTTGTACTGCAGAAAAAGGAAAGGAATGGCTAAACTAAGAGGAGCAGCAGGAAGGGCAAGTGTGTGTGTGGCAGTGGCACGGTGGAAGAAAACTGCTATATGTTTTTAAGTTCTAAGTTGCTTATGAACCATGTGTTATCTTTATGTTTTGATAGTACTTTAACTAGTATAGATAGTTATTCACTTATGTTCTTTACGTTTCATGCTAGTATGCTTATGATATCACGAATTATGCTTCAAGTAGTTGGTACTAATTAAGTTGTATGCATGAATACTAGTAAGTCTACATGTTCAGTATGATAAGCATGATGATTAGTGTAGAAAAAATTTAATAACTGTTTCCGTTGCCATGATTTTTTTTTATGTATGACGGTCTATGGCCTAACTAGGAAAGCGGCGATTATATAGATTCTAGCTAAAAAGGAAGATTAAGATTGATTTACATTTGTGACTTTTATTCACTGGTGCCAGTTACATTTTTAGTTCATTACATAAAATATAATTGTGAATAATTTGTTTGACTGAAGAGGTTGAACATGCTCTTGACATATGGTCAATATGAGAGATTAGAGATGTTCATAATGATGTAAATAATTTAATCTGGGGTAAAGGCAAGCCATTTATATCTTTGATTCGTTCTATGGACATTTTTTGTTGGAGTGTATACTAAAAACCTAACTTTTGTAAACATTTATTTTTGAAATAAAAGAATCACATTAGTCAATATCTGTATTTATTTGTTAAATGTAATTGTTTAATTAATTTATATAGTAGATAACATGGAGTGTGGTGTCACACTTAGAAGATCATGTTGTCGGTTCTCTATAAATTATAAACAGTTGCTCACGACTAAGATGGAAAGGAACAAACCATCAGAATAGTCGTAGTGTAATTAAGTATTTGTTTATCTTAACTAATAAATTACACTGATACACTTTAAGTGTATTGAGTAGGGTCATTTAGGTAAGTTCTTTTTGTACTGACTTAGTAAAAAAACTAGACCTTGGTTATTATGGAAGTGTGTGATCTTAATCATAATATAATAACAAGCACATATATTTAATATTTATTTCTTTGACTTATCAAAGGCTGAGGTTTAGCTCGATAAATCAATATGCCCAATAAGTTGGGAAATGATATTACTTATAGTGTGTGTTGTTGATTATAGAAGGAAACTGTGTCCTAGTTATCTAGGTTGAGAATGTTCCCAAGATGAGCTCATAAGGATTGTCATGTTAAACCCTGCAGGTGGACTTAGTCCGACATGACAATGAAGTTGAGTGGTACTACTCTTGAAGCAAGATATTAATTAAGTGAGTTGTCAGTAATTTACTTAATTAATGGACGTTCATAATCTTAAATACAGGGAGACTAACACACTCATGATAAGAAGTAGCCCATAATGTAATTTGAGATTGATGCGGTAGTGCGATAATAACTCTCTAGTGGAATGAGTTATTATTGATGAACTTGAGTTGTGTGTTCGGGACGAACACGGGATACTCAAGCTCATCGGAAGGCCAAAACCAATTTCTCCTTTAGGTCACTGTCGTAGCCTCATTATAGCCTCAAGTCCATCCAAATGTAAGGCTCTTCTTGGTGTCCAAGAAGTGGGCTGGTCCAATGCTTGGTGACCAAGCAAGGGCCGGCCACATCCTCTTCTATAGGGGTTGGCCCTTTGCTTGGTGACCAAGCATGAAGGGGTCGGCCACAATATTCAAACAAGGAGAGTTGTTTTTGAATTTTTAAAATCTTCTCTTTGTAGAAAACTATAAGTTTTAAAAGAGAGATTTTAATTTTAAAAACTTTCCTTATTTGAATTTGGCCACATGCTTTAATAGAGAGTTTTAAAAGTTTTAAAACTTTCCTTTTTTAACCATCCTCATGGTTTAAGGAAAAAAAGGAAGATAAGTTTTAAAATTAAAATTTTCTATCATCATGTTAAAAAAGGAAATTTTATAAGAGAAGTTTTAAATTTTAAAACATGGTTTTAATTTTTAGAACTTTCATTTTTTAACTCCTACTTTAAGAAAGAGAGCTTGTAAATTTTATAAGAAGATTTCTTCTTGTAAAATTTTTTTAAAAAATATATTTCCTTTTCTCTTGATGAGGTGGCCGGCCACCTTTCTTGGTGCCCAAGCAAGGGGCCGACCATAATTAAATAAAAAAAATCAATGCTAGTGATTGATTCAATCAAGAGGAAAGAAAAGGAAAAATTAAAAGGGAAAAGAAAAATTAGAGGAAGATTTTAATTTTTGTAAAAATTCTTCCCTTATTTGCCTTGAGCAACTAATATAAAAGAAGGGGTGAGGGGCTTCATGAGATACAACTCTTATTCTTTTGCTTGGAGATCTCAAGTGGTCGACCCCTCTCTCCCTTCTCTTTTCCCTTTTGCTCTCTTCTCCTTGGTGGTGGTGGTGGCCAGATTTTAGAAGAAGAGGAAGAAGCTTTTGTGTGGTGTTCATCTTGGAGGATCGTCGCCCACACGATGTCCAAGGTGAGGCGAGGAATACGGCAGAAGATCTCGAGGTCATTAGCTTACATAGAGAAGGTATAACTAGTAATTTTCTTTCGCATCATACTAGTTATTTTCTTTATAAGAATTCTAAATACAAGAGGCAATTAGATCTAGTTTATCAAATTTATTTTCGAGTTTGTGTTTTCTTCTTTTTCGAATTTGTGATTCTATTGTTCTTTTTGGTTAACCTAGAGTTATTTAAGGAAATTAAATATTAGCTTTCCTTAAAAGGCTTTGTCTAGGCGGTGGTGGTTGCTCCCATATCCAAGAAGGTCATGTGCCTCGCCATGCAGTTCTGAAAGCTAATTTTGGAAATTAATATTTAATGGAATTAATAACATAGGTGGATTTGAATCAATAGTATTAAGTTTCGCTTGGAAATCAAATCTAAACCATTAAGAATATATAAGTTAAATTTGGAATCAATGATGTTAAGTTCCGTCTGCAATTCCTAATTTAACTTCTAAAGAACACAATAGGTTATTTAAGGAAAGGTTTGACACTTGTACAAAAAAAATTTTTGTACAGTGGAACCGGTACGTTTTCCTAGGACTAACCAACAATTGGTATCAGAGCTAGGGTTTGCCTCTGTATGTTTAGAATTCAAATAGGTTATGCACATGTCATACATAATTTAGGCAGGATAATAGTAGGATGTGCTAACTCTTTGGTTGCAAGCTCCAACTATTATGGCTTATTGATGTTGTGTGTGATTGGACCCTTGGACATGTCATGGGCAATATTTTGTGTGTGCATGATTTTATGTAACTAATACAGCAGGAGCTGTATTAGCCCTAGGATTTTAGAATTTTATTTTCGATCTAGATTACATGTACATTCCCTCGTGGAATATAGGATCAATATATGTAAAATTCTAATTTTGTCGCGGATCGCATTCTTACGAAGCGTGGTATTTTTGGAGCACCAGAGGCGCAGCGGAATAAGAAGCAAGATGGATGCGACGATTTGACCTGATGGCAGTGGCTAAAGATAGCAGCAGTTAGGGTTGGTGCACATGGAGGACAGTAACAGAAAAAGGTCATAATAGTTAGAAAATAATTTTCATATTTATTGCTTTTATTTACTGTGATGTGTGTGTATGCATGTGATGTATGCTAAGATAGTTTAAAATTCCTCACTTTAAATAACTAAGTGGGAGAGGGATTTATTTTAATAAATTCCACGGTCTCCATTACTGGTTTGTAAGTGATGCAAACAAACTTGCGCATTGGCTCTGAGTGCCTTCCTCCATATCGGATGAGTTTGTTTGCGGATCACTTGATCAAACTTCCATTTTAGATGACTATAGAAAATTAATTAAGAGTGTGTGATCTTCCCCATCGGAAGGGGCATAATCTTATTAATGGACATAGTGTCAAGTAATGGTATACACTTAGGCACGTCTAATAGTATCCTCCCTATCGGAGTCACTGCTATTATTTGTGTGACCGAAGGAAACCAACTATTAATTTTATTTGTCAAAAAGTTAGGTTGAAAAGATAATAAAATTAATGGGTTATACCCTCCTTTTACAAATGTTGAATTTGTATACGTCCACACTATTGTGGCATACAAAATTCACGATATTTTGAGGTGTTGGTTAATTTAAAATAGTATTGTTTGAGGAATCAATATTATTCTAAATTTAGAGTCCTGACCAAAGTTATTTTTATGATTCTTAGGATGACTTTCAACCCACTGGTCATTATACTAAAAGAGAGCAAACTTACTGGACCCAACTATATAGATTGGAAAAGAAACCTGGACATTGTCCTTACTGCTGAAAGTTATAAGTTTGTACTGACTAAGGCTTGCCCTGATACACCTGACAGTGACTCTACCCCAGAGGAGATTGAGTATCATAAGAAATGGGTAAAAACTTATGAGATGGCGCGGTGTTATATTTTGGCATCAATGTCAAATGTATTGCAACATCAGCATCAAGATTTACCAACAGCTTATGATATAATGAACAATCTCAAAGAACTCTTTGGGCACCAGAGTCGGACTGCTAGGCAAGAGGCAATGAGAAAATTAATGACAGCCACCATGTCTGAGGGAACACCCGTAAGGGATTATATCCTCAAAATGATGGCCTATCTGAATGAAATACAAGTTCTTGGAGGAGAAATTGATGGGGAAACCCAGGCCGATATAATTCTCCAAACGCTACCCAAAATTTTTGAGTAGTTCCGCCTGAACTATAACATGAACAAAAGAGAGTATACGTTGGCGGAACTTCTGACAGAACTACAGGCAGCAGAAGGTATATTTCGTCAAAGTTCTCAGATTCACTATGCTGAAAATGGTTCTACTTCTAAGTCAAAAGGCAAGAAGAAGAAGAAACAGGTCTTTTCAGCAAAGAGAGTGAATAAACCTCAGGGACAAAAAGCTGGAATGAAGAAGCCAAAGGGCAAGTGCTTCATCTGCAAGTAGACAGGGCATTGGAAGGTAGACTGTCCTTGTAGGAATCAGAACAATAAAGGTATATCTCATGCTCTAGTAGTTGAAACATGTTTAGCGTTGTTATCTACCAGCACCTGGTGTGTAGATACGGGAACCATTGATCATGTCTGCAATTCTTTGCAGGGGTTCCAAAAAACCCAGCGACTATTTGATGGAGAGATAACTGTCACATGGGCAATGCTACTAAGGTGGCGGCTGTTGCAGTGGGAGACGTCTACTTATCATTTGATAGGAATATGAAATTGGTTTTAAGAAATTATCTTTATGTACCCAGTTTTAGAAAGAATTTAATTTCAGTTTCTAAACTGTATTTGGATGGATATTCAGTTTTCTTTAGTAATAATGTGGTTATAAAGAGAAATAAAGTGATTATCTGTTCTGGTGCATTGGTTAGCAATTTATATACTTTAAATCTAATTTCTCCCACAAAGAAAAATATAGAAATTAATAACACATCTTCTAACTCTAATAAGAGAAAAGAACCTTCGAAAATGAACCTAACGCATCTTTGGCATCTAAGGCTTGGTCATATTAACTTAAGTAGGATTCAAAGGCTTGTAGTCGATGGACTCTTGGGTCCATTAGAGTTGAAAAACTTTTCAACATGTGAATCCTGCTTGGAAGGTAAAATGACCAAGAGACCTTTTAAGGCCAAGGGGTATAGAGCTAAAGAAGCGTTAGAATTGGTTCATTCTGATTTGTGTGGTCCTATGTCTATCCAGGCTAGAGGTGGTTTTAATATTTTGTCTCTTTTATAAATGATTATTCAAGATATGGATACATTTACCTAATGCGCCACAAGTCTGAGTGTTTTGATAAGTTTAAAGAGTACAAGACTGATGTGGAGAAACGTCTAGGTAAAAGTATCAAGACACTACAGTCTGATCGTGGTGGCGAATACCTCTTAGGAGAGTTTAGGAATTACTTATCAAAGGCCGAGATTCAATCCCAATTGTCTGCATCTGGTACACTCCAATAGAATGGTGTGGCAGAACGAAGGAATAGGACTCTTATGGAGATGGTTAGATCGATGATGAGTTATTCAGAATTACCAAATTCATTTTGGAGATACGCTCTGGAAACAGCAGCATATATTCTGAACTTAGTACCTTCTAAATCAGTATCTTCTACTCCCACAGAATTGTGGAATGAGCGGAAGCTCAGTCTAAGACATATTCGGATTTGGGGTAGTCCAGCACATGTGCTGAAACCAGATGCTGATAAGTTAGAATCTCGTACAGAAGTTCATGTGTTTGTGGGTTATCCCAGAGGAACGTAAGGTGGTTTATTTTATAGTCCTAAAGACCAGAAGGTTATTATTAGCACCAATGCCCAGTTTTTAGAAGAAGACTATATAATGGATCACAAGCCCAGTAGCAAAATTGTTCTAGAAGAACATAGAGAGGACACGTCTACTTCAGTACCAACAGTACAAGATGAAGTACCACAAGAGACTGCAACACGTGTCACACATGATACACAACCACAGATGGTGCCTCGTCGTAGTGGGAGGGTTGTAAGGCAGCCTGAGAGATTCATGTTTTTGGGAGAGTCTTCAGACTTGATCCCGGGTAAACATGAACCTGATCCCCGGACATATGATGAAACACTCCAAGATATAGATACAGTATCTTAGCAAAAGGCAATGAATTCTGAAATAGAGTCTATGTACTCTAATAAGGTCTGGGAGCTTGTAGAACCACCTGATGGTGTAAAAGCCGTTGGATGCAAGTGGATCTACAAAAGGAAAAGAGGGACAGATGGGAAGGTAGAAACCTTCAAAGCAAGGCTTGTTACGAAGGGGTACACTCAGAAAGAGGGAATTGATTATAAGGAGACTTTTTCGCCGGTAGCTATGCTTAAGTCTATCCGGATACTCTTATCCATTGCCGCTCATATGAATTATGAGATTTGGCAAATGGATGTCAAGACAGCTTTCCTTAACGGAAGTCTTGAAGAAAACATACATATGAAGCAACTAGAAGGGTTCATTGAAAAAGGCAAAGAGCATCTAGTGTGCAAGCTCAATCGGTCCATTTATGGACTGAAGCAAGCTTCAAGGTCTTGGAACATCCGGTTTAATGAAGTAATCCAGTCATATGGATTTATTCAGTGTCTGGATAAGTCTTGTGTATACAAGAAATGTAACGGAAATGTGGTGGTATTTCTTGTACTATACGTAGATGATATTTTGTTAATTAGCAAAAATGTCAAGGTATTATCGGACATAAGGGTATGGTTGTCCAAACAATTTGATATGAAGGACTTAGGAGAATGTGCACACATTCTTGGGATCAAAGTCATAAGGGATCGAAAGAAAAGAATGTTGTGCCTATCTCAAGCTTCATATATAGATACGATCCTTGCTCGTTTTAGCATGCAGAACTCCAAGAAAGGTTTCTTACCTTTTAGGCATGGAGTAGATTTATCTAAAGAGATGTCTCCGAAGACATCAAAGGAGATAGAGGATATGAAGGCAGTTCCTTATGCCTCGGCTATATGAAGCCTTATGTATGTAATGCTGTGTACGAGACCTGATATCTATTTTACTGTGGGCATGATTAGAAGATATCAGAGTAACCCTGGACAAGGACATTAGACTGCTATAAAGCATATATTGAAGTACTTGAGAAGTACTAGAGACTATATGCTAGTCTACCAAGCAGACGATTTGCTCCCTGTGGGTTACACGGATTCGGACTTCCAATTAGATAGGGACAATAGTAAGTCTACATCAGGGTATGTGTTTACTCTAGGAGGTGGAGCTATTTCATGGAGGAGTGTTAAGCAGAAATACGTCTCGGACTCAACCATGGAAGCTGAGTATGTGGCAACCTCTGAGGCAGCCAAAGAAGCTGTATGGCTCAGGAATTTTCTAATGGACTTAGATGTGATTCCTGGTTTGCCCAAGATCATCACAATTTATTGTGATAATAGTGGTGCAGTTGCAAACTCGAAGGAACCACGAGCCCATAAAACAAGTAAACATATAGAGTGCAAGTACCACCTGATACGAGACATCGTCAAACGAGGAGAAGTTGTTGTCACCAATATTGCATCAGCAAATATCTTGGCAGATCTTTTCACTAAGGCCCTTCCGGTGAAAGCTTTTGATCGGCATGTGGAGGGGATGAGAATCAGATGTATGAAAACAGATATGGCAGCTTAGTCATTTAGTATAAATGGGAGATTGTTGGAGTGTATACTAAAAGTCTAGCTTTTGTAAACATTTATTTTTGAAATAAAAGAATCACATTGGTCAATATCTGCATTTATTTGTTAAATGTAATTGTTCAATTAATTTATATAGTAGATACCATGAAGTGTGGTGTCACACTCAGAAGATCATGTTGTCGGTTCTCTATAAATTATAAACAGTTGCTCACGACTAAGATGGAAAGGAACAAACCATCAGAATAGTCGTAGTGTAATTAAGTATTTGTTTATCTTAACTAATAAATTACATTGATACACTTTAAGTATATTGAGTAGGACCATTTAGGTAAGTTCTTTTTATACTGACTTAGTAAAAGAACTAGACCTTAGTTATTATGGAAGTGTGTGCTCTTAATCCTAATATAATAACAAGCACATATATTTAATATGTATTTCTTTGACTTATCAAAGGGTGAGGTTTAACTCGATAAATCAATATGCCCGATAAGTTGGGAAATGATATTACTTATAGTGTGTGTTGTTGATTATAGAAGGAAACTGTGTCCTAGTTATCTAGGTTGAGAATGTCCCCAAGAGGAGCTCATAAGGATTGTCATGTTAAACCCTGCAGGTGGACTTAGTCCGACATGACAATGAAGTTCAGTGGTACTACTCTTAGAGCTAGATATTAATTAAGTGAGTTGTCAGTAACTTACTTAATTAGTGGGTGTTCGTAATCTTAAACACAGGGAGACTAACACACTCATGATAAGAAGGAGCCTATAATGTAATGTGTGATTGGTGCGGTAGTGAGATAATAACTCTCTAGTGGAATGAGTTATTATCGATGAACTTGAGTTGTGTGTTCGGGGCGAACACGGGATACTCAAGCTCATCGGAAGATCAAAACCAATTTCTCCTCTAGGTCCCTGTCGTAGCCTCATTATAGCCTCAAGTCCATCCAAATGTAAGGCTCTTCTTGGTGTCCAAGAAGTGGGTCGGTCCAATGCTTGGTGACCAAGCAAGGGCCGGCCACATCCTCTTCTATAGGGGTCGGCCACAATATTCAAACAAGGAGGGTTGTTTTTGAATTTTTAAAATCTTCTCTTTGTAGAAAACTATAAGTTTTAAAAGAGATATTTTAATTTTAAAAACTTTTCTTATTTGAATTTGGCCACATGTTTTAATAGAGAGTTTTAAAAGCTTTAAAACTTTCCTTTTTTAACCATCCTCATGGTTTAAGGAAAAAAAGGAAGATAAGTTTTAAAATTAAAATTTTCTATCATTATGTTAAAAAAGGAAATTTTATAAGAGAAGGTTTAAATTTTAAAACATGGTTTTAATTTTTAGAACTTTCCTTTTTTAACTCCTACTTTAGGAAAGAGAGTTTGTAAATTTTATAAGAAGATTTCTTCTTGTAAAATTTTTAAAAAAAATATAATTCCTTTTCTCTTGATGAGGTGGTCGGCCACCTTGCTTGGTGCCCGAGCAAGGGGCCGGCCATAATTAAATAAAAAAAATCAATGCTGGTGATTGATTCAATCAAGAGGAAAGAAAAGGAAAAATTAGAAGGGAAAATAAAAATTAGAGGAAGATTTTAATTTTTGTAAAAATTCTTCCCTTATTTGCCTTGAGCAACTAATATAAAAGAAGGGGTGAGGGGGTTTCATGATATACAACTCTTATTCTTTTGCTTGGAGATCTCAAGTGGCCGACCCCTCTCTCCCTTCTCTTTTCCGTTTTGCTCTCTTCTCCTTGGTGGTGGTGGTGGCTGGATTTTAGAATAAGAGGAAGAATCTTTTGGGTGGTGTTCATCTTGGAGGATCGTCGTCCACACGACGTCCTAGGCGAGGCGAGGAATACGGCAGAAGATCTCAAGGTCATTAGCTTACATAGAAAAGGTATAATTAGTAATTTTCTTCCGCATCATACTAGTTATTTTCTTTGTAAGAATTCTAAATACAAGAGGCAATTAGATCTAGTTTATTGAATTTATTTTCGAGTTTGTGTTTTCTTCTTTTTCAAATTTGTGATTCGATTGTTCTTTTGGTTAACCTAGAGTTATTTAAAGAAATTAAATATTAGCTTTCCTTAAAAGGCTTTGTCTAGACGGTGGTGGTTGCTCCCATATCCAAGAAGGTCATGTGCCTCGCCATGCAATCCTAGAAGCCAATTTTGTAAATTAATATTTAAAGGAATTAATAACATAGGTGGATTTGAATCAATAGTGTTAAGTTCCGCTTACGATTCAAATCTAAACCATTAAGAACAGATAAGTTAAATTTGGAATCAATGATGTTAAGTTCCGTCTACGATTCCTAATTTAACTTCTAAAGAACACAAGAGGTTATTTAAGGAAAGGTTCGACACTTGTACAAAAAAAAAATTTTGTACAGTGGAACCGGTACGTTTTCCTAGGACTAACCAACATTTATGTCTCTGATTTATTTTATGGAGCAGCTAAGTAAGGTGTGACAATCTTCATAGCAATTGAATGCTCACTGTGCTTGCTGTCGCATGAACCATTTTCCCTAATGTATGGAATGGATGTTCTTATTTGGTCTTTGTGACTAAATTTTGCTCTAGTCTTCGTGACTTGATCCTCATAAAGTCTACGTGGCTTATTTAGTCTTTGTGACTAATTTTGCTCTGGTCTTCGTGACATGATCACCTTATAGTCTATGTGACTGACATAGTCTATGTGACCATATGGATTGACTTGGACGAGTGGGAGATGTTAGACGTTGCATCAGTTGCAACGTTAGGAAGATGAAGGGGTGCCCATTCACCTTCATCTTCCTCCATTGAAAGCAGCCATCAAGGCATCGGTTGGTAACCAATGTCTTGCTTGCTATATATGATGGCGTCCAAGGCAATTAGACCAAGGTGTGAGATCGATTGGTGTTGCGAAGGTGATCAGAGAGCATAGCCTTGAGGTAATCGTGTGCGAGCAAAGGAGAACATCCAGTGGTTAGGATTTGGCTCATGAACCTTGAAGTGCTTTCCGGTTGCTCCGTGATCGTGCTTCCGACAGCGACAACCTCTTCGTCGACCGGTGGCGTCTTCAGTTGCGATATCTTCGGGAGATCACTGTGAGTGATTATGTTTTGCTTCGCTTTAGTTTTCATGCTCTCAAATTACTAACAATGGTATCAGAGCACGAATTTATAGTTTTTGAAAGCAAGAATCTATTCATTTTAATAGTCGCTTTTCTTTATGTCCATAGATGAATAATGCATATTCAATCGATTCATGCATTTTGAATTGATTGAGAATGAAATTGACAAAGAAATTAAATACCCAAAATCGAGATTAACTTATAATCTCAAGGGTCTCACATAGTAGAGAAGCAGGGACCCATTCTCCTACTACCCTTCTTGTCGCCATAGCACATGTGCTATGAATCACATTCTACGATGTAATTCTCTTTTCCAAAAAGAGCGCATGTTTTTCCCAAAATTTAACATCGTACAGATTTCGATCTAAACATTCCCAATGTCTAATCCTGAATTCAACATATGAATTCTAATATGGCCTAAAGCAGATTCAGTAAATGGTGGATGCATTTACTTCAATCAATACATAAATGATCTCATCTTGACACAATTATCAAGGCAACCTTAACTTATGGGTATGTCTCTATTGACATCTAGAAAAGCTGTCCCATAAGCAACGGTCTTACCTCTATTTGTACTTAACAAATAAAGATGAGTGTCCATGTGAGTGGACCCATATATAGACTTCCTAAGTCTACATACTCTTTTCTCTTGGTATTCAGCAACATAACCTTCTAGTTGTACTATATAGATTTCTTTGTCAAGATTACCATTAAGGAAAATCGTTTTTACATCCATCTGATGTAATTCCATGTCATATTGTGCTACTATAGCTAGGATGACACGTATTGACACAAACTTTACAACTGGGGAGAATGTCTCTTCAAAGTCAATACCCTTCATTTGGGTATATCCTTTTGCAACTAATCGAGCTTTGTATCGATTAATCGATCCATCTACTTTCCTCTTTACTTTGAGAATCCACTTATTCCCAATATCCCTTCAGCCTGGAGGAAGATCGACTAAATCTCAAACTTGATTCTTTTTCATTGACTCCATTTCTTAATCCATTACAATTTTCCATTCTTTTCTAACTGAGCTTCTCAAAGCTTCCTCAACTGTTCGAGGTTTCTCATCATCAACTGGGGGAACCATCAATGCCTCATTCTCAATATCAAACCTTCTCCAAGGAATAATCTGACGATTACTTCTTCGAAGGTTAGACTGTAGAGAAACTGACTCATTCAGTGGTAAATTACTCCCACTCGGTTGACTAGATTCAGGCATCTCCTGATCTGTAACACCCGAAAATTCTCAAATAAATTTTAGAAATATTCTATTATTTTTCTAGAATTTTAGAATATTTTAATGAAATTTTTGGAGTAGCAGAAGTAGCAAAATTAAATTAAAACGTAAAACAGCCCAAGCGGGAATTGAACCCGCGACCTATGGACCCTATGACTTATAGGGTGAATTTAGTAACCAAGGGGCCCCAGCAGGGGTGTGCTGAAAGAAGAGGAGAGCAATTATATTTATGATCGAGTTGGGTCATATTTACCACTCAATATAAATAGAGAATTTAAGTGAGAGATTATTATTCTTGAACGACACCTCTCCCTCACCCTCACTTATCGTCTCTCTTTCTCTCCCGCACCCTCTCGGCATGCCAAGCCCCAAGAAGCCTAGGGTTCCATCCCTAGGGTCGAAAGAGCACCGTCCGGCGACAACTACGACACGAGGATGCTCCTCTCCGGGAGAAGAACGTGTAGACATAAGAAGATCGCTGAAGAGATCTTCTTTTCCGGAAACCTAGTGATCGGATTTGTAAGAAAACTAGAGCAGGATGTAAGTAACCCCTCACCTGCAGTATAAGTAGCTAATTGTACGTTTTCATGCTTTTAATTCAGCCATATGCAGATTTTTCGGTACGTAGGGTGTATTTGACCCTCCTCGCAGGTTTAGAGTTTAGTTGAGCACCTCTAGATGGGCCAGACATGTTTCCCCCTTCAGTTTTGGGATTTTGGACATTGTCGGGTGCCTAGAGGTGGTCCCTTAATAGAGAGGAGAGTTAGAGCACACCAAGTACTCGATAAAATGACTAGTATAGTTATCTGCTACAGTAGGCATTTTAATAACTCAGTTAAATGCCATAGATGCATTTTTAAATAGCATATATAGCCTTGCTTCAGTTTATATGGGACTACGGTCCAATGTGTGGGCTCCCATAGTCGCCTCTAGGTTCAGATAACCTAGCTCTAGGTTCAGATAACCTAGTTAGAGCAAGATAAGATAAAACAGTTATGAATGGTATTTTACTTTATCAGTGGAACTGTACTGGACTCTCAGTTGTCCTTGGGTTGGGCTCCCATAGTCATCCCTAGGTTTAGATAACCTAGTAAACCCTACTAGATTCGAGACTAGCTACCGCGGGTCTAGTTAGGGATGCGCGCATAGCAAGTATAGTTGTCAGGCCCATCAGCAGCATGATTAGTATTTTTATTTATTTATGAAAATAGTTTTCAAACTTCACCAACCAGATATGTGAACACAGCTCAGCTTCAGTTTAGTTTTCTTATTGATATAACAAATAGCTTTATGTTCAGTCTTTGATTGCCATGACTTGTATGTCCATATGCCATGTTTTAGCATTTTCAGCATGATCATCAGCATGTAATTTCAAATAGAATCCTTTGAAAGCATGATTCCTTCGAATGCATGTTTTTGTGAGGTAGATGGTTCTTACTAAGCTCCCAAGCTTATAGTTTCATTTTCCTTATAGTGCAGATAAAGGTAAAGGGAAGATGGATTAGCGGAGGCTGGAGAGCAATGCGACAAGATGTGTGTGAGAAGGAACTTGGAATAAAGACCCTTGGAGACTAGCAAGCTTAAAAGGATTAGAACTCCTTATATTTTATTTCCGCACCTTTTGAATATCTAAATGTTATGAATCGTGAAAGTATGCACTATATTATGCCTAGACTTGTAGCTACATTGATGTTAGTCGGTAAGTTATAAATCATGTCATGCTTAGTAATATTACAACGGTTATTGGTTGAAACATTCGTGTTGTACACGAAATGACTGAAATGCAGCAGAAATCAGAGCTCCAATCGATCGGCCGATCGATTGGAGGGTCCCCAATCGATCAGCCGATCGATTGGGAAGTGATCTGCCACGTACAGGGAGTTGAAGAATCGATCAGCTGATCGATCGGCCATGGATCGATCAGCTGATCGATCGGCCATGGATCGATCAGCTGATCGATTGGAATTTAATTTCCGCAAACAGAGAGACTCTAAATCGATTACCGGATCGATTGGCCAGGCTGGATCGATCAGCCGATCGATTCAGAATTGACCCCGTGCACAGTAGCATGTTGAATCGATCAGTGGATCGATCAAGTAACTCCAATCGATCAGTCGATCGATTGGAAAGTCTGATTTCAGCTAGAAGTGTCTAATTTCAGTTTTCTTTGATCAAATAGAAAGTTTAGGTTCCCTTCTTTAGCATATGTACAACTTCAAAAGTGCATTCTGAATATAAAATCCAGATTTTATAGCAAATAGCAAAGAGTTTTAAATTAGTTCAGCTTCCCGCACCTTAATATTCAGTGATAGCCCAAGAATAGTTTAGCATAATGTAACCCCCGGCCTTACAGCCTAGTCAGTAGAAGGCGGGGCGTTACAGAGTGGTATCAGAGCAAGTTCCATACTTCCTCCACACACACATTAGCATTGAACCTGCAGCTTCCAAGTAAGAATATCTCTCACTTTATTTATGTTTCTTGCTTTAATGTTGATAGATAACTAAAGCATGTTCATATATGATACCATCTAACAAGATAATAGTAGTTATGTAACATGATTGTATTAGTTATATATGTCCTCTTTTCCCTAGAAAATGGCACGAGGACGCCCAGCAAAAAGAGCACCAGCTACTGAGCCCCAACATGAGGCAGACAGCTCAGTGCCTCCCCCAGACCTTACAAAAGTAGTGGCTCAGTTACAGAAGCAACTAGCTGAACAGCAACAGGAGATAGCCACTCTAAGGGCTAATCAGCAGAACACTCCCACTGCCACTCCAGAACCTAACGTAGCAACCCCAGTAGTTACAGAGGTTCAACCAGTCCAGCCTACAGCACCAGTAGCCCCATCAGCAGGGGCAAGGAGAGAAGCCTATCTGATCCAGTGGTAAAAAATCAAACCAGAGAACTTCTCAGGCACCATTGAACCATGGGATGCCCAAGCCTGGTTCAAAACACTGGAGAGTACAATGGAGCTTCTGGACTGGCCAGAGTATGAAAAGGTGAAATGCGCCTCCTTCTGCCTGGCAGGAGACGCACGTATATGGTGGGAGAGGATTAGAGCAAAGCGCCCAGTGAACCAGATGACATGGGCCGACTTCGAAAGGTAATTCTTTAAGGAGTTCTTTCACATGCGGGTCACAAACCGCCACTACGACGAGTTCACTGAATTTCGTCAGGGCAACCTTTCAGTTGGGGAGGCCGTGAAGAAATTCAATAGACTGGCTCGTCTATGCCGCGAACTAGTCAGCACTGAAAGAGAACGAGTCCGGTTGATGCTCAAAATGCTAAGGCCGGAAATAGCACTGAACGTGGCCAACGGCGTTCATCGGCCGCAAACCACTGAAGAACTAGTGAGTAGTTCTCTGATCACCGAGCATTACCAGAACAACATCAAGCAGCAGAAGCAGGCCTTCTCAGAGTCCAAAGGCCAAGGAGGCTCAGGTACTCAGAAACACTAGGGCCACAGCTCTAACTAGAAAGGGAACTCCAGTAACAAACGTAAACCAGGGAGTTACTGTTGGTGCGGGAAGCATCCGACGATCGGACCTATGTTTTGATTATGTCAAAGGGTTCAAAGTTAAGGTGTTTTGGTTTCTAACATGTTGAATGAGTGTTTCAGAAAAGTCCTAGCTGCGGTTAGGCAAAGGGAAAACCCTAGGGGGTGGTAACCCTAGGTCATAGGGGGTGGTAACCCTATGCAGAAAGTCTTGGAAGGTCGATGGCTTCAGGCAAAAGTCCTAGGGGGTGGTAACCCTAGGTGGAAAGTCCTGGTGTCACGAACCAGGTGAAAGACTGGACTAGCCGGGAAGCGGATGTCCAGCAGAAAGTCCGGAAGCGTCGAGTGCTGAGCAAAAGTCTAGTCGATCTGGAGGATCGCACTGGCAACAGGTAAATCTCCTGAGTGGAGTAGGTGAGGACGCGTTCCCCGTAGAGGGAACAGTAGGCATCGGGTCGACCTAGGGTTTTCGGTTTGAAACCCGAAGTCAGACCCGGACAGTCCGGTGACTGTCAAGTTTACTTCTATATATTATCTTTTGTGTTCTAACTCTGTTTTGCAGGAAACTAATATTTTAATGCAGGGTTAGATGTGACAGGGATCGGTCGACCGAACCTCAGGATCGGTCGACCAAACCTCCAAACTACCAGATCAGATCTCCAGAAGCTGGACCAGGTTCGACCAGGGATCGGTCGACCGAACCTGGGATAGATATCGATTGGATCAAGCCGAGGTGTGCGGGTCAGAGGAGACTGATCGGTTGACCGAACCTTGGGATCGGTCGACCGAACGCAAGGATAGAGTTTGACCAGATCGAAGCGGAGCAACAGATCAACGGATCAGATGCAGTGGAGATCATCTGATCGGTCGACCGAACGTGGGGATCGGTCGACCGATCCGCTTCGAGTCAAATCTGATCCCGAGACTTGGGGATCTGGATCAGATCTTGCAGAGCTATAAAAGGAGGCCTCGAGGTGCAGCTCAGATCATTGAATTCCGAACAGAAGTTCTGCGCTCTTGTGTGCTCCGTACGCTTCAACAACGCACTGCTGCTACAACGAACCGAAACTCCAAAGCTCTTCCATTTTCTTGTTCGTTGGTATAACTTTCTTATTTACACTTAACTGTAATTGCTTCTAGTTTGTAATAATTCCGATATTATAGTTGTTGCCCACCGAAAGCGGTCAAGGACCGCAGGCCTTCGACTAGGAGTCAAAATAGGCTCCGAACGAAGTAAATCAATTGTGTCTTTGTATTTACTTTACTTTTCATTTCCGCTGCATTACTCTAGTTACTCGAACGATTTCCGTAAAACGATAAAATAGCCACGAGCGCTATTCACCCCCCCCCCCTTCTAGCGCTTTCGATCCAACAATTGGTATCAGAGCGGGGTCGCGTTGATCTGGTGCAACCACCAATCACGCATCTTTTTCATGGTAGAAGCCCTACCTCACCCAGATTGGGTCATTGCAATGCAGGAAGAATTAGCACGAAGGATTTACTTCGTTCGGAGCCTAAGGCGACTCCTACTCGAAGGCCCGCGATCCTTGATCGCTTTCGGTGGGCAACAACTATAAGTTTGAAATAATTACAAACTGAAGTACAATAATTAACAATAATTAATTATACCGACGACAATTAAGAAATGAAGATTCGGAGCTCTGGGTCGTCGGGCACGAGTAGCACCACTTCGAAACGTCGTTTGGAGCATCACGTAGCAAGGGAATCACTTAGAAGTTGATGATCTGAAGTGTTGGTCGAAACCCCCTTATAAAGGGTGTTCAAGGCGCCTTGAAGGCTGTTCAAGGCGCCTCCATGCTGCCGAGTCCTCCGCGTGGATCAAGCTTGAACTGGTCGA
The DNA here is from genome assembly GCF_018446385.1 of Zingiber officinale. NCBI lineage: Eukaryota > Viridiplantae > Streptophyta > Magnoliopsida > Zingiberales > Zingiberaceae > Zingiber > Zingiber officinale. The sequence goes on from NC_055990.1 coordinate 77,874,163, forward strand.
AGTTCATCTGCTTAAGGCGCCTTATACCCTGCTCAAGGCGCCTCCATGGATGCTTCGCAGCCAGGTCAGCTTTTGCACCCGAGGCGCCTCCAAGCTCCATGGAGACACCCCGGACACTGTTCATCCGAGGGAAAACTTCATTATTTTGTACCTGCAAGACATGTTAGTCCCAAACAATATCCTGCAACACAAAGTTAGCATAAAACAACAGTATGAATAATAAAGAATGTTATGACAGTCTCCAGACTGTCCGGGTCTGACTTCGGATTTCCGTCCGGAAACCCTAGGTCGACCCAACGCCTACTATTCCCTCTACGGGGAACGCGTCCTCACCTACTCCACTCAGGAGATTTACCTGTTGCCAGTGCAATCCTCCAGATCGACTGGACTTTTGCTCAGCACTCGATGCTTCCGAACTTTCTGCTGGACATCCGCTTCCCGGCTAGTCCAGTCTTTCACTTGGTTCGCGACACCAGGACTTTCTACCTAGGGTTACCACCCCCTAGGCCTTTTGCCTGAACCCATCGACCTGCCAAGACTTTCCGCATAGGGTTACCACCCCCTATGACCTAGGGTTACCACCCCCTAGGGTTTTCCCTTTGCCTAACCGCAGCTAGGACTTTCCTGAAATCCTCAAGCAGACTTGTTAGATTACAAAACACCTTAACTTTGAATCCTTTGCCATTATCAAAACACGAGTTCGATCGTCGGATGCTTCCCGCATCAACAATCTCCCCCTTTTCGATTATGGCAACTCAAATTCAAAGTTAAGTAAACACAAAAAACGAATAGATGAACACTTTTAACACAAGCAAATTTGCTAAGAAAAGATGAACACATTTAACAAAGCAAATTTGTTAAAGTAAACCCTACGAATTTAAAGTATAGCGCCAATTATATGCTCCCCCTTAACTGTTGCTCCCCCTTTAATATTCATTATTTTAAATTTGAATTTTACATTTTTGCCACTCTCCCCCTTTGCCATATATCAAAAATAAGCAAGAATAGTTATTTGATTAACTAGATTTTGAGACCACTTAACAGTTTTATAATTGTCATTTCTTATTTTTAGCTAAGTGAAAAGATGATGTTAGCTCTTTAGAAACTTAGTTAAAATTATAAAACCATTAGAAAGTGGATCTTTTTGATAGTTTTTAAAAGCTAGTAAAAATATAATTTTTACTTAGGAGAAAATTTTAAAGTTGTTTTTTAATCTTTGAAGGCAATGAGTTAAGTTTTGAAAAACTGTACAGGAATTTACAAAGTTAGATTTCAAAGTGAGTTAAGTTTAACAAAGTATGAAAATTAAGATTGGAACTTAGCTTAGCTCTTTACAAGTATTGAATTTTGAAAACTATAGCTTAGGTTAACAGTAAACTTAGCTTAAGTTTAAACAATATTTAAATTTTAGGACAAGGAGGGAGTAATGTAGCTAAAAATTTAGTTTAGGTTATTCATTCAAAGTCAGTTGGTCCTTAAGTCCAAGCATGAGTCATGTTCAAGAGGTATCAGACTTAAGAGGTATCAGAGCCCTAAAGATCAAACATGCTTAACTAGAAAATTGAGTATCCTTTACCAACTGTCTAAAATTCACATGGTTAGTCAAGTTAAGTCAATTTGGTCTAGTTAGTTTTGACTAGAGCTGGAAAACTTGACTTGATTGATGTATATTACGTGTTTAACTCCCAGACTCATATTGATGCACAGATATAAGCATTCTTGAGTCCAGGTTGTACCCTATGCAACTCACACCGTTCTATATTTTTCAAACACAATCAAAGTATACCTAGGTGCTTGTGAGATGCTCTAGCTTAAGTCTAGGGGAACATGATTTCTAGGGGGAAAGCTTAGGCTAAATCCAACTTTTGAAAAATCTAATAAAGTGGAATTTTGAAAGCTATTTTTCTTAGATTTTGAAACAAAACAAGATAACAAAATGAGACACCTACTCTACCCAACACATTCCTATTTACCTTCTAAGTGCACTGAACTCAAGTTCAGGTAAGGGTTTTGTAAAGATGTCAGCTAGGTTTGATTTGGACTCAACATGGTTGAGTGCAATTTCACCTTTAGCTACGTGATCCCTTACAAATTGGTGTTTTACCTCTATGTGTTTAGTCTTAGAATGGTGAATAGGATTTTTGGTCAGATTAATTGAGCTTATATTATCAATAAAGATTTTTGTATTTTTATATTCTAGTTGATAGTCTTTTAATGTATGCATCATCCATAACAATTGAGATGCACATTCTCCTAGAGCTATGTATTCATCTTCTGTAGTGGACAGAGCAACACAATGTTGCTTTCTGCTTGACCAGCTTACTAGGCACTGACCTAGAATCTGGCAGCTACCACTTGTACTTTTTTTATCTAATTTGCACCCGACATAGTCCGAATCAGAATAGCCATAAAGGTCAAAGGTGCAAGTTCTTGGGTACCATAGTCCTACATTCAGAGTTCCTTTAATATACCTAAGTATTCTTTTAACATATGTTAGGTGTGACTCTTTTGCACAGGATTGGTATCTTGCGCACATACCTACTGCAAACAATATGTCGGGTCGACTTGCAGTTAGGTAAAGTAAGCTACCTATGGCACTCCTATAGTATTTTGGATCTACTGGTTTTCCTTCAGGGTCAGAGTCAATGTTGATGTTGGTTGCCATTGGAGAATTTATAATTTTTGAATTTTCCATGTAGAAGTTTTTAATTAACTCCTTAGCATATTTAGTTTGATAAATGTAGATTCCATCTTTCGTTTGTTTTATTTGTAAGCCTAAGAAAAAGTTGAGTTCCCCAACCATACTCATTTCGAATTCATGTTCCATTAATTTAACAAATTCTTTTAAAAACTTAGAGTTAGTTGAGCCAAAAATTATGTCGTCGACATAGATTTGGGCTATAAAGATGTCTTTTTCTATAGTTTTTACAAATAAGGTCGGATCTATTTGTCCTTGGTTAAAGCCTTTGGATATTAAGTAATTAGATAATCTTTCATACCATGTCCTAGGGGCTTGTTTTAGTCCATATAACGCCTTTTTTAATTTGAATTTTAGAATTTAAATTTTTAATTTTTAATTTGAATTTAAGAATTTGAATTTTGAATTTTTAAGATCGTTTTTCTTTTTGCTCCCCCTGGATCATGGCCTCGATATGGTCTATCGAGGTAGTGTTTTTGATCCTTCGGAACCCAGTATTGGCCAAGTCCAACTTGATTGATCAATTTGGACTTGGGGACCCATGCTTGGACTGATTTACTATTTTGTTTGTTTATTAAGGATAAATAAGATTTATATTTCTTTTTACTTTTATATCCTAGCCCAGTTCTATTGTAAACAGCTCTTTGTGTCCCAAGAATTAGGTCAAGATTCTTGGAACCTAAAGAAAACCGTTCTAAGGTATTTTTTAAATCTTTTACCTGATTTTTCAAACTAGAATTTTCTTCCTCAAGTTTTTGAACTTGAGTTGAATTTCCAGTCTGAACTTGATCAGGTAAGGATTTAGTGTTAGTCACTTCTTTAAGGACAGTTACTTCCTTTAGAAGTGATTTAATCCTAAGGTTTCACTTAGCTAACTTGTGTAATAAATAATTGACTAAGTTATTTAGCCTCAGAATACTTACAGTGGAGTCTGTCCCTTCGGAAATGGATGCGGATCTGTGGCTTTGCTCGGAGTCGGCCTCTGACTCCCTCTCGCTCTCGACGATCTGGTCCCGGGCCATCAGTGCGAGTAAACTCGTCTGATCGAGTTCGTCGTCGTCGTCCTCCGAAGAAGATTCGTCCCAGGTTGCCTTCAGGGCCTTCTTTCTTCTTTGCTTTTTGGCCTCCTTTTGGTTGGGGCAGTTGGCTTTGATGTGCCCCTTCTGGTTACACCCGTAGCAGGTGACTTCAAACTTTACCTTTGAGCTCGGTTGGGCCTCCTTGGATTGAACTGCCTTCTTCAGATCTTTCTTGTTGAAGCCCTTCTTCTTCTTGTAGAGCTTCTTCATGAGGTTCACTAGTTCGCTGGTCAGTTCATCTTCTGAGTCTTCTGAGTCGGGTTTGTCTTCTGATTCCGGTTCAATTTTTCGTCATACTCTTGGTTCCCGTGTTCGACTAGTACCTGCAACCAAAGCAATACCCTTCTCGGTCGGCTGTGCATTAGTTTATTCATGAAGTTCAAATTCACTAAACAATTCATCTAATTTTAAGGAAGACAAATCCTTGGAGACTTTGTAGGCATCTACCATTGATGCCCACAATGTGCTCCTAGGAAATGAATTAAGAGCATACCTTATGATATCCCTATTTTCTACCTTCTGCCCGATTCCGTGAAGGGAATTAAGGATATCTTGGATTCTTGCATGTAGTGAACTCGCCGTCTCGCCTTCCTTCATTTTTAAATTGTATAGCTTATTAAGTAACAAATCACGCTAACTTACCTTAGTTTCTGAGGTGCCCTCGTGAAGTTTGATCAGTTTCTCCCACAGCTCCTTTACGGAAGAGAACGGACCGACTCTGTTGAGCTCTTCCTTGGTAAGACCGCACTGGAGGGTGCAGGTGGCTTTGGCATCGGCTTCTACCTTTTTGATAAGGGCTGGTTCCCACTTTTCGCAAGATGTAGGCTTGCCGTCTTCATCCGTTGGTAATCGTAGTCCCGTCTTGACTATCATCCAGGTGTCGAACTGGGTTTTAAGATATATCTCCATTCGCCCCTTCCAATACCCGAAGTCTTCTCCAGAGAATAGTGGGGGACGAACAGTGTTATATCCTTCTTGTTGGGTCATTTAGATCTAGAAAAAAAAAACAAAAACAAGAAGATCTATTCCAAGACTGAGTCTTGGATTAGTAGTGCGGGAAGAAGAAAAAAAAACGAACTCAAGTGGTATTGACCAACTTTGAGCAACACTGATTTTGAAAAGAATTAGAATTTTAGCTACTAAGCTAATTTCTAATTGACTCCGAAAGAAAAACAAAAAAATACCACGAAAAAAAATGTTTTGAATGGTGGTTGTACCAATTCAAAACAACCCTGCTCTGATACCAATTGTTGGATCGAGACGCGCAAACATTTTCCAAACTTAGCCAACCTTGAAACCTAACTTTATAAATTCTTGCTAAGATATTTTTCAGATAGTTTTGCAAAATTTTAACTCAATGCTTTCAAAATTTTAGATGAAAATTTTTTTTAACTTAGCACTTATCCTTTTTTTCTCTCTTTCTCAAAAAGAAAATGTGAAAATCGTGGTCAACTGAATGATTTTTTGATAACTGGCAAAGGGGGAGAGTAAAAAATTCAAAAGTCAAAAGTAAAAAAGGCTACCCTTTAGGGAGAGCTTAAAATTACATAGACTATTCTTCTCTTTTCCTAAGTTTCTTTTTGATTTATGTCAAAGGGGGAGAGAGAAAAGTTAAGTAAAGAGTAAACTTAAACATAATCAAAGGGAAAGCATAAAGGTTTTTATCTATGTTCATGTTTAAGTTTCTGTACTTACTGTCTTATTTTTTACTTAACTTTGAAATGTATTGCCATAATCAAAAAGGGGGGGGAGATTGTTGGTGCGGGAAGCATCCGACGATCGAACCTATGTTTTGATTATGTCAAAGGGTTCAAAGTTAAGGTGTTTTGGTTTCTAACATGTTGAATGAGTGTTTCAGAAAAGTCCTAGCTGCGGTTAGGCAAAGGGAAAACCCTAGGGGGTGGTAACCCTAGGTCATAGGGGGTGGTAACCCTATGTGGAAAGTCTTGGCAGGTCGATGGCTTCAAGCAAAAGTCCTAGGGGGTGGTAACCCTAGGTGGAAAGTCCTGGTGTCGTGAACCAGGTGAAAGATTGGACTAGCCGGGAAGCGGATGTCCAGCAGAAAGTCCGGAAGCGTCGAATGCTGAGCAAAAGTCCAGTCGATCTGGAGGATCGCACTGGCAACAGGTAAATCTCCTGAGTGGAGTAGGTGAGGATGCGTTGCCCGTAGAGGGAACAGTAGGCGTCGGGTCGACCTAGGGTTTCCGGTTGGAAACCCGAAGTCAGACCCGGACAGTCCGGTGACTTTCAAGTTTACTTCTATATATTATCTTTTGTGTTCTAACTCTGTTTTGCAGGAAACTAATATTTTAATGCAGGGTTAGATGTGACTGGGATCGGTCGACTGAACCTCGGGATCGGTCGACCGAACCTCCAAGCTACCAGATCAGATCTCCAGAAGCTGGACTAGGTTCGACCAGGGATCGGTCGACCGAACCTGGGATAGGTATCGACTGGATCAAGCCGAGGTGTGCGGGTCAGAGGAGACTGATCGGTCGACCGAACCTTGGGATCGGTCGACCGAACGCAGGGATAGAGTTTGACCAGATCGAAGCTGAGCAACAGATCGACGGATCAGATGCAGTGGAGATCATCTGATCGGTCGACCGAACGTGGGGATCGGTCGACCGATCCGCTTCAGGTCAAATCTGATCCCGAGACTTGGGGATCTGGATCAGATCTTGTAGAGCTATAAAAGGAGGCCTCGAGGTGCAGCTCAGATCATCGAATTCCGAACAGAAGTTCTGCGCTCTTGTGTGCTCCATACGCTTCAACAACGCACTGCTGCTATAATGAACCGAAACTCCAAAGCTCTTCCATTTTCTTGTTCATTGGTATAACTTTCTTATTTACACTTAACTGTAATTGCTTCTAGTTTGTAATAATTCCGATATTATAGTTGTTACCCACCGAAAGCGGTCAAGGACCGCGGGCCTTTGAGTAGGAGTCGAAATAGGCTCCGAACGAAGTAAATCAATTGTGTCTTTGTATTTACTTTACTTTTCATTTCTGCTGCATTACTCTAGTTACTCGAACGATTTCCGTAAAACGATAAAATAGCCACGAGCGTTATTCCCCCCCCCCCCCCCCCTCTAGTGCTTTCGATCCAACAGTTACCCAAAAAGAGGACCAGCTAGTAAACAGCCTAGCTATCCCAAGTGTTCTACTAGTGGGAAACTCCACCCCGGAGTTTGTCACAAGGGCACACGAGGATGCTTCGAATGTGGCCAGGAAGGGCATATGGCCAAACAATGCCCGCGCTGGCTCCGAACAGTGCCAGTCATTATAGCAGACAGAGAGCTTTTTGGTGATATGATAGTGCTAGATATGGCTGACTACGATGTCATCTTGGGAATGGACTTTCTGATCAAGTACGGTGCCTCCATAGAGTGCCGTAAACAGAAAGTTGTTTTCCAACCCGAAGTAGGAGTGCAGTTTGGGTACATCGGAGAACCAAAGAGTAAGGCCAAGAAGTTTCTCTCAGCTCTGAAAGCACAGAAACTACTGGATTCAGGATGTACAGGATTCTTAGCACATGTAGTCAGTACCAGTCAGAACAAGGACCAAAAGCTAGAAGAGGTCCGAGTTGTATGTGACTACCCAGCAGTCTTCCCTGAGGAGTTACAGGGCCTAGCACCAGACAGAGAGATTGAATTTGAGATAGAACTCATCCCCGGTATGAATCCCATCTCCAAAGCACCCTACCGCATGGCTCCAGCCGAATTGAAGGAACTTCAGGAGCAACTACAGGAGCTGCTTGACAAGGGTTTCGTATGCCATAGTCACTCACCATGGGGAGCTCCTGTATTGTTCGTGAAGAAGAAGGACGGGAGCATGCGCCTGTGTATAGACTACCGGGCACTAAACCAAGTCACGATTAAGAACAGGTATCCTCTTCCCAAGATAGATGACCTGTTTGATCAGCTAAAGGGAGCGGCATTGTTCTCTAAAATAGACCTCAGATCGGGATATCACCAGGTGAAGGTTAAAGAAGGTGACATACCCAAGACGGTTTACAGGACCAGATACGGACATTATGAGTTCGTAGTCATGCCCTTTGGCGTGACGAATGCTCCAGCTACTTTCATGGACCTCATGAACAGGGTATTCAGAGAATACTTAGATAAGTTTGTTATCGTGTTCATCGACGACATTCTTATCTATTCCAGAACTCAGGAAGAAAATGCAGAGCACCTGAAGATAGTACTGCAAACCCTTCAGCAGAACTAGCTGTACGCAGTTCACGAAATGTGAATTCTGGCTCGATTAGGTATCCTTTCTGGGTCACATCATCTCCAAGGATGGTGTCATGGTAGACCCCAATAAGATAGAGGCTGTGAGTAACTGGAAAAGACCTAAGAACGCCAGTGAAATCAGAAATTTTCTGGGACTAGCAGGCTACTACAGAAAATTTGTAAAGGATTTCTCCAGGATAGCCTCCCCACTGACAGCTCTCACCAAGAAGAACAGAAAATTTCAGTGGATAGAGGACTGTGAGAACAGCTTCATAGAGCTAAAAAGAAGATTGACCAGTGCCCCCATTCTGACTCTGCCAGAAAACACAGACATCTTTGATATTTATAGTGATGCTTCTAAATTGGGACTAGGAGCAGTACTGATGCAAGATGGCAGGGTGATCGCCTATGCCTCCAGACAACTCAAGGACTATGAGAGGAACTACCCTACTCATGACCTTGAGCTTACAGCAGTTGTCTTCACCCTCAAAATTTGGAGACATTACTTGTATGGAGCTCAGTGTAGAGTGTATATAGATCATCAAAATCTGAAGTACTTCTTCACCCAGAAGGATCTGAATATGCGACAGCGCAGATGGCTCGAGCTAGTCAAGGACTATGACATAGACATCCTCTATCACCCAGGAAAAGCCAATAAGGTGGCAGACGCACTTAGCAGGAAGTCCAATGCCACCTTACTATCCTTAGCAGCCTTGTCACCGCCCCTACAGAAGGAAATTTCATATTTCGGTCTCAAACTCATAATTGGACAGCTCTCTACTATGACCTTAGCATCTACCCTGCTTGGTGACATCCAGACAGCTCAGGGTCAGGACCCTGAAATTCAGAAAATCAAGCAAGGATTAGCAGAATCAGAAAGTGGAGAGTTCAGAGTATCCGATAGTGGGGTATTGTATTTTGGTGACAAACTATGCGTTCCGGATCAGGAGGAATTACGGAGGAAGATCCTAGATGAGGCTCACAGAACTCCCTATACGGTGCATCCTGGTTCCACCAAGATGTACCAAGACCTAAAAAGGTGTTTTTGGTGGACGAGGATGAAAAGAGACATCGCTAGATATGTCAGTACCTATCTGACCTGTCAGAGGGTCAAGGCAGAACACCAGAGACCAGGAGGAGTTCTACAGCCGATTCGGATTCCAGAATGGAAGTGAGAGGATATTTCCATGGATTTCATAGTGGGACTACCCAGAACCACGAATGGTTTTGATGCCATCTGGGTAATAGTCGACAGATTGACTAAATCAGCTCACTTCTTACCTATCAGGATATCCTACTCCATGGAGCAGCTAGCTCAGTTGTATCTCAAGGAGATTGTCAGACTGCATGGAGTTCCACGGACCATTATTTCAGACAGAGAAAGTAGATTCACGTCACACTTTTGGGAGTGTGTACAGACAGTCTTGGGCACCAAGTTAAATTTAGCACAGCTTTCCATCCTCAGACAGATGGTCAGACGGAACGAGTAAATCAGGTACTCGAAGATATGCTTCGAGCGTGTGCCCTAGACTTCAAGGAAAGTTGGTGCAAATATATGTGTTTAGCAGAATTTGCATACAACAATAGCTATCAGGCCACTATCGGTATGGCACCCTACGAGGCTCTCTACAGGCGGAGGTGTAGATCTCCAATCTGCTGGTATGAAAGTGGTGAACAGAAAGAACTAGAACTTCAGACAGATCTAGTAGCAGATACCACGATAGCTATACAGCAGATCCGCTAGAGGATAGAGACAGCTCAGAGTCACCAGAAAAGCTATACTGATACACGACGCCGACCCTTATAGTTTTCAGTTGGGGATACAGTATTCCTCCGAGTGGTTCCCATGAAGGGAGTGATGTGTTTTGGGAAGAAGGGCAAATTAAGTCCCAGATATGTGGGACCATACCTTATCATTAGAAGAGTTGGCAAGGTAGCATATGAGCTAGAGTTACCCCAGGAGATGTTAGCTATCCATACGTATTTCATGTCTCTATGCTGAAGAAGCATATCTCAGATGCCACCTAGGTGATTGAGCCCCAGTCGGTACAAGTCCGTGAAGACCTCAGCTATGATAGTCGGCCTATTCAAATAATAGACCGAGTAATTAAGAAATTGCGGAACAAGGAGGTATCATTAGTAAAAGTCATTTGGCAAAATCACACCACAGAAGAGGCAACTTGGAAGACAGAAGCTAGTATGAGACAGAAGTACCCAAAGTTATTTTAAGTTAGAGGACGAACTTTTTATAAGGTATGGGGGATTGTAACGCTTGAAAATTCTCAAATAAATTTTAGAAATATTCTATTATTTTTCTGAAATTTTAGAATATTTTTATGAAATTTTTGGAATAGCAGAAGTAGCAAAATTAAATAAAAATGTAAAACAACCCAAGCGGGAATTGAACCCGCGACCTATGGACCCTATGACTTATAGGGTGACTTTAGTAACCAAGGGGCCCCAGCAGGGGTGTGCTGAAAGAAGAGGAGAGTAATTATATTTATGATCGAGTTGGGTCGTATTTACCACTCAATGTAAATAGAGAATTTAAGTGAGAGTTTATTATTCTTGAACGACACCTCTCCCTCACCCTCACCTGTCGTCTCTCTTTCTCTCCCGCACCCTCTCGGCACGCCAAGCCCCAAGAAGCCTAGGGTTCCATCCCTAGGGTCGTAGGAACACTGTCCGGCGACAACTCTGACACGAGGACACTCCTCTCCGCGAGAAGAACTTGTAATCGTAAGAAGATCGCTGAAGAGATCTTCTTCTCCGGAAACCTAGCTATCGGATTTGTAAGAAAACTAGCGCAGGATGTAAGTAACCCCTCACCTGCAGTATAAGTAGTTAATCGTACGTTTTCATGCTTTTAATTCAGCCATATGTAGATTTTTCGGCACGTAGGGTGTATTTGACCCTCCTCGTAGGTTTAGAGTTTAGTTGAGCACCTCTAGATGGGCCAGACATGTTTCCCCCTTCAGTTTTGGGATTTTGGACATTGTCAGGTGCCTAGAGGTGGTCCCTTAATAGAGAGGAGAGTTAGAGCACACCAAGTGCTCGATAAAATGACTAGTATAGTTATCTGCTACAGTAGGCATTTTAATAACTTAGTTAAATGCCATAGATGCATTTTTAAATAGTATACATAGCCTTGCTTCAGTTTATATGGGACTACGGTCCAATGTGTGGGCTCCCATAGTCGCCTCTAGGTTCAGATAACCTAGCTCTAGGTTCAGACAACCTAGTAAGAGCAAGATAAGATAAAACAGTTATGAATGGTATTTTACTTTATCAGTGGCACTGTACTGGACTCTCAGTTGTCCTTGGGTTGAGCTCCCATAGTCGTCCCTAGGTTTAGATAACCTAGTAAACCCTACTAGATTCGAGACTAGTTACCTCAGGTCTAGTTAGGGATGCGCGCATAGCAAGTACAGTTATCGGGCCCATCAGCAGCATGATTAGTATTTTTATCTATTTGTGAAAATAGTTTTCAAACTTCACCAACCAGATATGTGAACACAGCTCAGCTTCAGTTTAGTTTTCTTATTGATATAACAAATAGCCTTATGTTCAGTCTTTGATTGTCATGACTTGTATGTCCATATGCCATGTTTTAGCATTTTCAGCATGATCATCAGCATGTAATTTCAAATAGCATCCTTTGAAAGCATGATTCCTTCGAATGCATGTTTTTGTGAGGTAGATGGTTCTTACTAAGCTCCCAAGCTTATAGTTTCATTTTCCTTATACTGCAGATAAAGGTAAAGGGAAGATGGATTAGCGGAGGCTGGAGAGCAATGCGACAAGATGTGTGTGAGAAGGAACTTTTAATAAAGACCCTTGGAGACTAGCAAGCTTAAAAGGATTAGAACTCCTTATATTTTATTTCCACACCTTTTGAATATCTAAATGTTATGAATCGTGAAAGTATGCACTATATTATACCTAGACTTCTAGCTACCTTGATGTTAGTCGGTAAGTTATAAATCATGTCATGCTTAGTAATATTAAAATGGTTATTGGTTGATACATTCATGTTGTACACGAAATGACTGAAATGCAGCAGAAATCAGTGCTCCAATCGATCGACCGATCGATTGGAGGGTCCCCAATCGATCAGCCGATCGAATTGGGAAGTGATCTGCCGCGTACAGAGAGCTGAAGAATCGATCAGCTGATCGATCGGCCATGGATCGATCAGCCGGTCGATCGGGAATTTAATTTCCGCGAACAGAGAGCCTATGAATCGATTATCGGATCAATTGGCCAGGCTGGATCGATCAGCCGATCGATTCAGAATTGACCCCGTGCACAGTAGCACGTTGAATCGATCAGTGGATCAATCAAGTAACTCCAATCGATCAGCCGATCGATTGGAAAGTCTGATTTCAGCTAGAAGTGTCTGATTTCAGTTTTCTTTGATCAAATAGAAAGTTTAGGTTCCCTTCTTTAGCATATGTACAACTTCAGAAGTGTATTCTGAATATAAAATCCAGATTTTATAGCAAATAGCAGAGAGTTTTAAATTAGTTCAGCTTCCTGCACCTTAATATTTAGTGATAGCCCAAGAATAGTTTAGGATAATCTAACCCCCGGCCTTACAGCCTAGTCAGTAGAAGGCGGGGCGTTACATAATCTGTTGATAAAGAAACATTGTCCTCTTCCTCTATCTTATATAGAGGAATTGTCTTATCAACTTCACCTCGTGTTGGGAACTCAGTTTCTAGAAAAATAGCATCTCTTGACTCTATTTCAGAGATGGTTCCATCTTGTCGCTCACCAATAAAAACATAACCCTTAGAAGTCACAGGGGTCTTCTTAAGTATCAGAGCAACAACCACTTTCCAAGATAAAATCTTTTAATAAAATTATACATTTAATTAACTTGCTGAGAAATCCTGGTCTAACTAGTCTAGGATGTGGCGAGGTCACTTCGGTCAGTTCCATTTTAGCGAAATACACCAAGAAGGGTACGTCTTACACCACTTGACTCCTTAAACCAAGCTACCCTAACGTACTATCATCTCGCACCACCCTAGTACTATGTTGGGCAAGTATTAATCAAGCCTAAGTCCTTAATTATTCTAGATTAAGGATGAATGAAATACTAGTATGAATGACATGATATTTATCGATATAAATTAACATTTAATAATGCATGTACATGGCAAGTATGCACGTGTCAAACAAGTCAAGTAATTTATAGTTGATTTCTAAGGATGCATTAAATTCTCGATTTGATGCATTTCATGCGAACCCATGACACTTACTTTGACACATTTTTATTTTTATTTTTTAAGTATTTCATTGGATAATATTTGTTAAGTAGTTTCATATTTAGTTTTGATTTAATTTTTGAATTTATACTTGTTAAAATTTGTTGGTTTATTTTGTTGGATTAAAAAAAAAGTAATTTTAAATTTTCATCTTGAATTTATAACTTTTATAGTGAGTTAATTTCATATTTTGTATTTAAATTATAATTAAAATTTAAGCTTTTATCTTCTAGAATTTTAAGATTTTTTTTCAAATTTTTAGTTTTAATTTTGAATTATTAAGAATTATCATTTTAAGATCAAAATTAATCAAATTATATTTAGATTTATTTTAATCCTGAATTAAAATTTTATCTTGGTTAGTTAAACCATTAGTTAGATTAGTTTTATCTTGATTGTTAATTATATATATTTTTTAATAATTATATCTAAATTTTTAAGATTTAATTTCAAATTTACTGTATTTAAGTTAGAGTTTATCATTTGATTTGAATTTATCAAAATTTTATTTTATTTTTATTTTTATTATTATTATTATTATTATTATTATTAGTATTTTTAATTTCGATTTAAATTGTAAAAATTAGTAGATTCTTTTTCTTAAATTTTGGTATTTAAATTTGAATTTAATATTCATTATTTCATAATTAAATGGTGTATTATATAATTGATTAGGTTCTAATTTTTACTATTAACATTTGAATTAATATTCTTAAAAATTTTATATTTAATTTCTAGATTTTTGAATTTTAATTTTAAAATTATAATATTTAAATTTATAAGATTAGAATTCGTCTTATTTTTTGAATTTATATTTTTAAGATTATCTTGATTTTTAATTAATTTAATATTTAATTCTGAATTATTGACTAAGTTTAATTTATTCAAATTAAGTTTATCTTCTTTATTTGAAATATTAATTAACTTGGAATTTAAATGATCTTGACCAAATTGATTAAAACTTTTATTAAAATTTTGTGTAATCTTATCTAGTTCTAGATTAACTTGCTCATTTTCTTGATTAAATATTCCTAATTTTTTTAAGTTTAAAGTTTAAAGTTTAAATTTATCTTATTATTTATTTTTAAATTTTAAATATTTTAAATATGTTGAATTAATTAAATCTAAATTTTTAGATTTATTAATTTAATCATTAGAATTAATAATTAAACTTACAGAATTATTATTTGAATTTATATATTTATTAATTAAATTTCTAGAATTATTATTTAAATTTTCAGATATATTAACTAAATTTTTAGAATTAACAATTGAATTTCTAAAATTATTATTTAAATTTTCATAATTATTAATTGAATTTCTAGAATTATTATTTAAAATTTTAGAGTTATTATTTAAATATCAATAATAATTATTTAAATTTCCATAATTATTAATTGAATTTTGAGAATTATTATTTGAATATTCAAATTTATTAATTAAATTTTCAGAATTAATAATTAAAATTTAAAATTATTATTTAAGTTTCCAAAATTTTTAATTAAATGTCTAGAATTAATAATTAAAATTTAAAATTATTATTTAAAATTTTAAATTTATTAATTAAATTTCTAGAATTAATAATGAAATTTTTAAAATTATTTGAAAATTTTAAATTAACCTAACATGCAAATTTTTATCTTGTTTATTGCAGAAAAATTCTAATTTATCATGCATAGGGTAATTTTTGAAATAATATAATCATTAAAATTTTTAGTCATATTTTTTAATGTACTAAGATTGTAAAAAATTAGATTTACATAAAATATAAAATTACTACCATTTTTAACAATTTTTCTTATTGGCCAGCAGTTCTTATAGTGTCCGAACTCCTGGCACTTGAAGCACTAGAGTCCTTGCTCCTCCAAACTCTAGGCATCGGTTCCTCCTTTGTCGTCAATTGTGTTGTTTAATTCTTACGAGTAGGATACTTATTTTTATAGTCCTCTCTCCCTGTATTTAAAGCATATAATATGTGATATAAATGTTAACATTAAATAAAATTAACTTTTTACCCTTCTCCCCCTTAATCTGTGGCCTGTTGGCTCTTTTAGCGGTTAGTCCAATCAAAGCCTTCTACTCTGATACTAATTGTAGGATCGGTGTGGTAGAGAGAGGAGGTGAATCTTGACTTGTCTCTTTCTTTTTGTTTCGTCATGTGTTTGTTCTATCAGAGTTGTTAGTATACAACGGAATATAATAAATAGAACAAAAAGACAAGCGAGATTTACTTGGTTCCCAACTCCCAAGGTCAATACGTCCAAGGCTTACGCACTCAAGCGTGAGTCCACTAGTGGTCTCCTTTCCAGAAGCTTTTTGGAGATGGAGAAACCGGTCTTACAATTTATGAAGTACAAACATAAAAGAATGATAAAGTAAATACAGCTTGTAGTAAAAGAAATACAAACAAAAACTCTACTGAGCTGATCTAGAAGTCCTGAGTATAGCGCACCCTTCCTAGAGCTCCCTCGGTAGCAAATCTTAGCATCGCAGTTTTCCTTTTGAGCACACGGAGTATGAGTAGTAGAAGAATTGATGCTTTGAATCTCTGATCGAAGTCACTTTTATAAAGCGTTTCTGAGGGCCTGGACCAGCCCAAGGCACTTGGACTTAGCCTCTTCTGATCCAAATTTGTCGAACATTATCTTGTCGATAACATTTTGGTCCAAGCGTCTAGAGTAGTCCCTAGGTGCCTAGACTATCTAGGCGCTTGGAGTAGTCCTAGGCATCTGGACTGTTCAAGCGCTTGAACCAGTTCTAGGCACCTAGATCAACCAGGTCAGGCCATGTTACCTTCCGTTTGCATATATTTGCTCCCCCAATCAAGGTTCCAACTCCATGTTCCTATAAGACAAGCATACATACACAAACAAGTAACCTTAGCTTTAATCCTGCAAGTCTACTTGACCTACTAGACTTATCTTTTGCTTAGAGATCCCTCCTCTAAGCCTACCATCTAAGGGTTAATCCCTTGGATCAAGCTACACTCCTGTAAGTCTACCCGACCTAGTAGGCTTCATGCTTGAATTGTATCTAAGATTTTACCATACTTAGGGTTACCCCCTAGGATTTTCATTGCCTAGTTTCACTCATCAGGACTTCCACCGCCTAGAGTTACCTCCCCGTAGGATTTTCATTGTCTAGCTTCACTCATCAGGACTTCCACCACCTAGGGTTACCTCTCCTTAGGATTTCCATTGCCCATCTTCACTCACCAGGACTTCCACCACCTAGGGTTACCTCTCCTTAGGATTTCCATTGCCCATCTTCACTCACCAGGATTTTCACCACCTAGGGTTACCTTCCCCTAGGATTTCAACTGCTTAACTTCATTCACTATGATTTCATTGCCTGACTTCACTCACCAAGACTTCACCTTGCCTATTCTCTAGTTAGCACTTATCCTTTTCTAACTAAGTTAGGACTTTTTCTTACTAGTCATTTAGTTCTTACTAGAATTTTCTCTTCCAAATATCAAGTTTTATTTAAATTAATCCTTAGTCAAATGATCAAAGTTAGATATATTATCAACTATCAACCGTCAAAGCTTATTACACCAACATTTTCTATCTACTTTGAAAGATTAAGTCATCCAAATTGTCCTAAATGGATGATACTCAACTGATACTTTCATATTTTAACCTATTTAAATATGGTATACAATGTATTCAATAATATTTTAAACAAAATTAGAAGATATTTAATCTGATTAAAATTCAAGTAAATATCTACTTGATATATATTTTAATAGTTGGAATCCATAGTTCTTAAAAATAGAATCATATATATACTTTATATTTTTATATGTTTAAAATATTTTATAAATTGATAAAAAAATATATATATTAAAACTCAACAATAAAATATTTTAAAATATACAAAATGATTAATCTTTCTATTATTTTTGTATTTATGTCCATATATACTTGTTGTTCGTGTGTGGGAGTTGGCTTTACACCACTCATTCTTACTTGTTAATTAGAATACCTTCCCTTGTCCGCTGTTGACTTTGTAGTCGTTATTTTGACTTCGGGCCACACATAAGTCAAATACGCAATTGGCTGATAACGATTTGTTGACGACGGGCAGTCTTCTCGTGGGTGGCATCGCGTGATCTTTTCCTTCCTCTGAACCCCATCCACAAGCGAGATTTAGCTTTTGGAAAAGTTGGATCCGCCTTGGATTTCATCGTCTTTTTCTTCATAAGGGGTAAACAATATAGATACAATTTTGTTAGAGCTTAGTGGATCCCTTCAACTACTCAATAGTAAATTGGGCCAAAACAAAACCGACCGAACTTTAGAACTTGTCTAGTCTTTAACCATCGTTTTAGGAATTCAATTCAATACCAATAAATTAAAAGAAACTCCAAATTAATGTGGAAAAGAATAGATGTTTTCCCACGCGCCAAAATTCTGAAATTCACAAAAGGTACATTATACTTTTTCTTAATCAAAGAACTTGCCTAATTTCAATATTATCCTTCTCGTCAACAACTATAATATCAATCTATTTTCCTAAACATCCGAGCCATAAAAGTGATATTGAATCTTTAAATTCAGCTTCAAATTTCTTAAACTCATAACAGTAAAACTGAACTTTGAAATTCAATATTAAAGTGATGCTAACTTTCAAGATTAGCACCGCGGTGTTTCTAGAATCTAGCAATATCGAAGTGTTGAACTTTAAAAATCTAACACCAAAATAATATTGAACCTTCAAAATTAGCATCGTAGTATTTTGATTTTTCAAACTCAGTAATACAAATGCTGAACTTTAATTTAAAAACAATATTAAAATGATACTGAAGCTTTAAAATCAACATTACAGTATTCTTATTTCTTGAACTCAATCATGCAATGATATTGAACTTTGAAAACAATACCAAACTGGAGTTAAATTTTAAAAATCAGCACTATTCTGATTTCTCAAATTTAATAACATAATGGTATTGAATTTTAAAAATTAGTACCAAAATAATATTGAGTCTTCAAAATCAACAACACTAGTGTCGGAATTAATGCACTTATTGAAAATATAAAAATGACAATTCTCAAGAACCATAACTGTTTTGATGATTCTCAATAGATTGAGTATAGCATCTAAGAAGATTGGTCAAATATAACTATTTACGAGGTTTTGAAAATCAACTGCTGTTATGATGTAATCAATGTAATCACGAGAGTATATATATAACTCTCATTTTGATATTAAGATATTGAAGAGCTCTGCTATTGCAACTCAGGTCTCCAATTAAGTCTGTCATTTTCTTGATCAAACACAGATTGTTCTAACAAAGTGGTATCAGAGCGAGGTTAAAGATCTGGTTGGGAGTCTTCTACAAGTTCAAAAATGGCATTCACTTTAATGCAAAATTCTACAATTTTATATTCAAGCATTCCAGTATTTGGTGGAGACAATTATGATTTCTGGAAGGTGAAAATGAAGACTTTACTTATGTCTGAAGGCTTATGGAGTATTGTTGCTAATGGTTTTGAAGAATCTGAAGCAACGGTTCAGCCTTCAGCAGCAAATGTTGAGAAGCTTGAAGCAGATCGCATGATAGATGCTAAAGCTCTCTCAAAAATTCAAAATGGAGTCACCATAACTATCTTTCCGAGAATTATGAGAGCTACTTCAGCAAAAAATGCTTGGGATATTCTGGAACGAGAATTTCAAGGCAACAACAAAGCTAAAGTTATCAAACTTCAAACTTTTCGTAGAGAGTTTGAAAATCTAAAGATGAAGGAATCCGAGTCTATTAAAGAGTATTTCTCTAAAGTAATTGAAGTAGTCAATCATATGAGAATTCTTGGAGAAGACGTTGCTGATCAAAAGGTAATCCAAAAAATCCTTATTAGCTTGCCAGAAAAGTTTGGACATATTGTTGTGGCCATTGAAGAATCTAAAGATCTCACCACTCTGTCAATCGAAGAATTAATGGGATCGTTAGAATCTCATGAGCAAAGAAGAACAATACGTAATGAGCAACCGTTGGAAAGTGCTCTTCAGACAAAGCTGAGTTTAAAACATCAAAATTCCTTCAAAGAAAGCAGTTTTAAAACTGATCAGGAAAATGACAAAGGAAAATTCCAAAAAGGAGAATCCAATAGAAGGGAAGACCACAATAACAAAAAGGAGTTAATATATAATTCCAAGCCCTCTTGTACGATATGCAAAAGACAAGGTCATACTTCTGCGAATTGTTGGCATCGTGGAAAACCTCAATGTCAGCATTGTAAAAGGTTCGGCCATATTGGAAAAGATTGCAGATTTAAAAGGGGAATTCAAGATAAAGAAGAAGATAATGATGAAAAGGATCATTTATTCTATGCTTGCCAATCAACTCTTGAAGAAAAAAATAGCACATGGCTTCTTGATAGTGGCTGCAGTAATCACATGTCAGGTAATGAGAATATTTTTCTTAGTCTTGATTCAACTATTATTCTAAAGGTGAAATTAGGAAATGGTGTCATCGTTGAGTCAAAAGGCAAAGGGAGAATTTCAATCGAAACAAAAAGGGGTACAAAATATGTCAACGATGTATTGTTTGTGCCTGAAATCAAGCAAAATTTATTGAGTGTAGGGCAACTGGTTGGCTATCGTCTTCATTTCGAAAATGATGGATGCACTATATTTGATAAGAAAGAAAAAGATCAGGTGATTGCGTATATAAAAATGAAGAGCAATAGAAGTTTCTCTATTAATCTTCAAACTGATGCTATTATGGCGCTGCAAGGTGAAGTTAAACAAGACACTTAGCTATGGCATAAAAGGTTCTGTCATTTGAACTTTAATGGCCTGAAGCTTCTCAAGCAGAAAAATATGGTAAAGGGACTACCTGAAATCGAATCTATAACAGAACTTTGTGAAAAGTGCATCATGGGCAAGCAACATCGGAATTCATTTCCTCAACAAAGTTCTTGGCGAGCAAAAGCACCATTGGAATTGATTCACACTGATATTTGTGGCAAAATGCGAACACCCTCCTTAGGGCAGCAGAGGTATTTCCTCTTATTTATTGATGATTTCTCAAGAATGATTTGGGTTTATTTTTTAAAGGAAAAATCAGAAACTTTTCTTGTATTCAAAAGATTTAAGGCCTTTGTTGAAAGACAAAGTAACTATTATATTAAAACCATACGGAGTGACAGAGGAGGAGAATATACCTCTCAAGAATTTGAAAATTTTTGCAAAGATGAAGGGATTTGGAAGCAATTGACGGCAGGATATAGTCCACAACAAAATGGCATCGCTGAAAGGAAAAACAGAACCATTGTAGAAATGGCAACATCCATGCTAAATGAGAAATTCTTACCGAAGGGTTTTTGGGCAGAAGCTGTATATTCAGCAGTGTATATTCTCAATAGGAGTCCAACCAAGGCAATCAAGAATACAACTCCATTTGAAGCTTGGAGTGGAGTCAAACCGTCGGTAAGACATTTAAAAGTTCTTGGTTGTATATGTTATGCTCACATTCCTTCTGAAAAAAGAACTAAGTTCGATAAAAAAAGCAAGAAATGTGTTTTTTTCGGATACAGCTCCAACACAAAAGGATATCGATTATATGATGTGGAAGCTAAACAACTAATTGTGAGCAGAGATGTTATTTTTGATGAAAATGCAGCTTGGAATTGGAAAGAAAAAGAAAAGCTTGAACAGTCACAAATACAGGATGTTATATTATCTTCATCAACTCCAGCAAGTAGAAGTACAGGGGACTCTGAAACAAGGATAAGTTCTGAATCTGAAGGTATTCTCCAAACTCCACCAAGTTCACCAAATTCTAGTCCAAGTTTTTCTTCTTCAGAAACTTCCCCAAGACGAACTCGAAAATTGAGTGAAATATATGAAGCATGCAATTTTTCTGAAATGGATCCTGATTGCTTTGAAGATGCCAATAAACATGAATATTGGAAAAAGGCCATGCACGATGAAATCGCTATGATTGAGAAAAATCAAACAAGGCAGCTTGTTGATCATCCAAAAGATCGGGAAATAATCGGAGTCAAATGGGTTTTCAAAACAAAAGTTAATCAAGATGGGAGCATTCAGAAATATAAGGCAACACTTGTGGCTAGAGGTTTTTCTCAAAAACCAGGAATTGACTTCTATGAAACATTTGCTCCTGTGGCAAGATTAGAGACTATTCGAACATTGATTGCTCTTGCTGCACAAAAGAAATGGAAGATTTACCAACTCGATGTCAAGTCGGCCTTTTTGAATGGGATTCTAGAAGAGGAAATATATGTGGAGCAACCACAAGGGTTCTTTGTGAAAGGGGAAGAAAATAAAGTCTATAAGTTGAGAAAAGCTCTCTATGGATTGAAGCAGGCTCCTCGAACCTGGTATGCTGAGATTGATAAATATTTTACTACGAAAGGTTTTCACAGAAGTCAAAATGAGCATACACTCTATGTCTTAAGAAGGGAAGATGCAATCCTT
The DNA here is from genome assembly GCF_018446385.1 of Zingiber officinale. Classification (NCBI taxonomy): domain Eukaryota; kingdom Viridiplantae; phylum Streptophyta; class Magnoliopsida; order Zingiberales; family Zingiberaceae; genus Zingiber; species Zingiber officinale. The sequence continues at coordinate 77,895,893 of NC_055990.1, forward strand.
ATTGTTTCAATATATGTTGATGATTTAATCTTCACCGGCAATAAGGAAAATATGATTTATCATTTCAAAAGAGACATGATGAGCACCTACGAGATGACAGATTTAGGGCTACTACATTATTTTTTGGGGATTGAAGTAACTCAAAAGGAAAATGAAATTTTTATTTCTCAAAGGAAGTATACTGAAAATGTTCTCAAGAAGTTTAATTTGTTTGGATGTAAAGCCGTCGACACACCACTAATTGTGAATGAGAAGTTAAAGAAAGAAGATGGAGTTCCAAAGGTTGATGCTGCAGCATACAAAAGTTTGATTGGAAGCCTTTTATATTTAACATCTACTAGGCCTGATATAATGTTTGCAGCAAGCTTACTGTCCAGATTCATGCAAGCACCAAGTCAAATTCATTATGGAGTAGCAAAAAGAGTTCTAAGATATTTGCAAGGTACAATTGACTATGGAATTTCATATAAAATGGTTGAAAATTCAAGATTAAACGGGTATTCTGATAGTGATTGGGCCGGTTATCTTGATGATATGAAAAGCACTTCAGGTTATATTTTCTCAATTGGTTCTGGAATATGTTCATGAGCTTCAAAGAAACAAAAAGTTGTAGCTCAGTCCACTGCTGAAGCAGAATATATTGCAGCTTCAAAAGCAACATCTCAAGCTATATGGCTGCAAAGAATTCTTTGTGACATGGGAGAAAAACAAGAAAAAATCATATTGCATTGTGATAACAAGTCAGCCATTGCTATTGGCAAGAATCCAATTAATCATGATCGCACAAAACATATTGCAATCAAGTATCATTTTATTAGAGAAGCAATTCAGAAAGGAGAAATTCAATTGGAATATTGCAACACTCAAGAACAATTTGCTGATATCTTAACTAAAGCGCTTCCCAAAGAAAAATTCTGTTTTATCAGAGAACAAATTGGAGTCACAAAGAAAGTGCATTAAGGGGGAGTGTTGGAATTAATGCACTTATTGAAAATATAAAAATGACAATTCTCAAGAACAATAACTGTTTTGATGATTCTCAATAGATTGGGTATAGCATCTAAGAAGATTGGTCAAATATAACTATTTACGAGGTTTTGAAAATCAACTGCTGTTATGATGTAATCAATGTAATCACGAGAGTATATATATAACTCTCATTTTGATATTAAGATATTGAAGAGCTCTGCTATTGCAACTCAGGTCTCCAATTAAGTCTGTCATTTTCTTGATCAAACACAGATTGTTCTAACAACAACGAGTGCGCCCTTTGAGAAAACACCGAGAAAAAAACAAAGTCTACGTCGGTATTTTAGCTTGTATATAAGTAAGCAACCTGAATACTATCACTTTCTTCAACTAAATTGAGAACAAAAATATTAGACTACGACTTTTACAAAATATATATTATAGCTTTTTTATTATTCTTTCTACTATCACTTTTTTACATTTTTACATTCTGAATACAATATAAATACAATTTTATATATATACTTATCTTTATATCTTCAGTACGACGGCATGTGTGTGTGTTTTTTTTAACCTTCTTTACTTGATTTCGATGTTCCCCTCGCTTCTTTCTTCATCCATTCTGTCAGGCCACTATTTCATTTAGTTTTAAGCAAAAACAACAATAATAACAAGGACGACAATTAAATTTTATCCCATTATATTGAGTTAGGTATAAGAATCTTTTTACGCCATTAATCTTTATTTTTTATTATATCATCATCTACTTAAATAAATTTTTTCGGAATGGACAGTTAATTAGCGTATAATGGTGTTGTCACCATAAGGTCTGTGATCAAATCCCAGCTAGTAGTTGGATGCCTGCCCTCCCCTATGCGTAATTTAACGGTCCATGGCTAGTAGATATCCGTGATTTACCTCTTTCACGTTGGCTTGGAGATGGGCTAGCAGAGAGGTATTGTAGTGAACGAATCCCCTTTTACCACCATTTATGATTAATTAAATTTTATCTTATTTTATTATTATTAATTAAGTCTTTTTTTATTTTCCTCTTACTCGTTTGATATGTATGTTTGTCATAATTTCATATTATCTAATTAGAATAGTTATTGATCATTTAAATATTATCTTGGAATATTTTTTAATAGATATGACACCGAGTTTATTTTTAATATTTTTATTTTTTTATTCTATTTATATTCGTATGCCCATACATTCACTTCTTCCCTCATGATTTGTGAAAAGAAAAATAGAATTTCAGATAATCAATATATGAGTTCTCTCACTTTCTTCCTTCCCTCCTTATCTAGATGAGTTTGGTTGTTAGTCTAGATGGTTAGAATGAAAAAGATTGAGATTCAGCAATTCATGATAATGTTTTGTTCAACTTCGATTTGATCAATTATAAACAAAATAATGATATAAAATAATTAATTTAATTCGGTTCTGAGGGTGCTCGACTGCACCTTCCTCCAACGGCTCCTATACCTACACGTTAACTAGGATTAGTGGGCACCGACGTAGCCAACATAACCCCTCCAATGATCAAATTAGTGTTGGGCTGAGAAGAGATGTGAAAGGAATTAAGAAGAAAAAGAGTAGTGTTAGCCCCTTTATCAAAACCTGTGCTGTCCTATTTATAGGGGCATGCTCTCAAGCTCTAACGGCCTATCAAGTCTCGAATTTGCTGGATGTGGGCTAGCTCTGTTAGGCAAGAAGAGGAGCAAAGTCTCCTGGTATCCATAGTCCCTTACTCCTAGTTAGACTAAGGAGCAAAATAGAACGAAATCTGATATAGAAAGCATGCGGCACCTAGGCTACCGAGCTATAAAAGTGATCCAGAGGAATGGGAGGTCCAGTCGAAGAGTTGAGTAGCTGAGTTAGATGGAGATTAGAGCTATTCACTCTAAGAAAATTAGTTTATTATATCACACATAAATATTTTTATAGAAAATTAGTTTATGGTGACATTTTATAATATTAATATACAATATCAATGCTAATATCAAAAGTGTCATAATTTAAAAGTATAATACACTCTATAATGTTAGGAAATATTTTTTAAGAGCATTTATATATGTCGTGTTATCATCAAAATAATGACGAAGCTAAATATCACCAAAACTTATTCATTATTGTATTTATATTTTTTATAAGGATAATAAAAAGTGTCATAAAAATAATTTATAAGATCATTTTAAATGTTATCTTAACTAATCTATCATGACTTATAAATACATTTCAAATTATTATTAATATTTATTTAGAATATATAAGATGAATTTAATTTTACACATCATCATAATCCATAAACCATTTAGAATAGAACAAATTATAAAATATAATTTAAAGTACAAATAGATAATCTAAATTTATCAAACAAATATTTGTGTAATATCTCAAATTTCCTTGTTTTGAGTCCTAAAAGTGCTTATATATATTTAGAAATGCTTTAGAAATATTCTAGAGATTTTTAGAGTATTTTTATAGAATTTTCGGAGATCGTTTGGTATTTTTACCAAAAGAAATAAAATTGCGGCAAAAAAAAATTGTCAAACCAAGATTCGACCCCAGAACCTCTTAGTAAGCAAAGTCTTAAGAATGTCAGGATAACCAGGTACCCCAGCAGGGGTATGCTGAAAGAAAAGAGAGCAGAATAATTTTATGCAGAGAAAAGTTAATAAATAACCTTAGGTATAAATAGAATAACTTAAGTGAAATAAGGGGATTCTTGACCTAATTCCTCCTCTTTCTTTTGTGCGCCGAATTTCTCTTGGGTTTGGGCGAAAAACAAAAGAAGCCTAGGGCTTCTTGTGGTGGCCTGCTAGGACAAGTTTCGAGGGAGCTTTTGGATATTTTTCTGACTCGTCTCGACGAGAGGAACGCGTGGACGTAAGCAAAGCGCGAGGATCTCAAGTTTCATTGGAATCCTAGAGAGTTTTCATGTTAGTAAGTTCAAGTAATAAGGTAAGTATTGCTCACCTGTAGTAAGAGGTATTTTCCGTTGATTTCTCGTCGTAGAAATATTGTATGTGCAGATTTCTTTTGTCTTCTATGCATGATTGTGTGTTACCTAATTAGTTTCACTTATAGATGCATGTGGAAAAATACCCTATCAGTATTTTGAGTTTAAGAAAAGTATAAGAAAGATAAAGAAAAGAAAGAAAAAGGCCAAGGCCTTAAGTAGATTCCAAAGTCAAGACTTTAGGAATTTTGGCACACAAGGTATTTGTTAAAATGCCAAGGAATTTAAAGAAAAAGTAATTAAGATATTTTACTTTGAAAGGCCAGTACTCGACTTCCAAGGTTGTCGTAAATAAATCCAGGTGTCCAATTCCGAGATCTTGGCTCTGGTAGACCGAGGTCTGCTCTTTTAGGATTGGTGGCTCGCTACCCCAACCTATTAGGGAACGTGCATAAGATGATACTTACATCTTAGGGATCCCAAGTGAAGCTATTTATTTTCAAGTATATGCTTTAGCAAAGTTTTCAAGTTTAAAGAATTTCCAAGTTTCAAGATAAGTTAAGAAAAAGCAAGTTTAAGAAAGTTAAATGTTTGTTTATGTTTAAGAAAGTTAAATGCTTGCATATGCTTGTTGCCTTGAGTTAAACATGTTTTAGTTTCTCTATTAGTACAAAAGTATTTACGCATGTTTATCTGTACTATCAGTGTAAGTAATATTAAAGGTTCTAGCATGAAAAGTATTTTAAAAGCATGTTTGCACATTTCGAGATTTTTGTGAGCTAGATAGTACTTACTAAGCCTTGTTGTATACTAGTTGCATTTTCTCTTACTGCAGATAAAGGAAAAGAAAAACAATAGTTAAGGAAGGCGACAAGGGGATGCGTGATGGTGTGTGTGTGATACCTGGACTATGGAAAGCCTTGGGAATTCGTTGGGAGCATATTAAGATTTCCTTTTTAAAATTGCTAGTAAAATTTTAGAGATTTTACTTTTTAATTATTGTTAAGAGGATGTCATAAATTGTTAGTTTTGCATGGGTCGAGTGTCGTCTAGTATTTCTGTTATTAATGATTGAATAGACTAGTTTTGGTGGATGGTTATTAGATATTATGATTTCATATTTTCTTGAGATTGATGTTTTTGGCACATGAGGTATACTATTTGATACATTATATGTAGATTAGTTTTAAAGAGTGCAAGAAATTCATTATAGCCCTTTGCATGCAATTATAGTTAGAAATGCTTTAACTGCTTTAGAATTATGAGTTGAGTGTTGAAATGAATCATTTATGTTCCTTTATATGTTGCATGTTTAGTAAGAATGTATTAAGAAGCTAGTAGTACTTATGTTACTTAACTGCATGTTATGATGTCACTCACCGTAAGAACCAAGTTAGTGGAAAAGTTCTGCATCTAAGTTTAGAAAATTTTATGTACTACTATCATTAGCATAAGCAACACTGGGTAAGTAAAGTTCATAGATAAGTATCGTTCACCCTAGAGAGCATTAGGTGGGTGGGCGTAACAGGTTGGTATCAGAGCGGTTCCCATTATTCAGCATCACACACATCAGCATCAGCCTTATCATCTTCAAGTAAGAAAGTACTTAAATTCTTTTTTTTTTATTATGTCTTTCCTTATTATTTGCAGTATAGAGAAATCTTTGGAAGTATTTGCTTATATGTGCTTAAGTAAGATAAAAGTTCTTATTTTTTTTTCTATGTTTGTATATATATGTCTAGAGAGTATAGAGACGATTTCAAGTTTTCTCTCTCTCTCTGCATGACTAGATGGCAAGAAGAGGGCGCCCCCATATCGCTCGTACTGAGGACCAAGCTCAGGAGAACGAAGAGCCCAGAACAACTGAGCCTGATCTCTCTGAAGTTGTTGCTCAACTCCAGAAACAAGTAGCAGAGCAGCAACAAGTAATCGCCAATATGATGGCAAATCAGCAGCCAGTTTCTCCCCCTCCCACGACTATCAATGTGGAGACTCTAGTGGTGACGGAGGTTGCACCAGCTGCCCTGGAAGGCACCACAGCACCTAAACGACAAGAAGCATACCTGATACAGTGGTTGAAGTTGAAGCTAGAAAGCTTCTCAGGCACGACTGAGCCCCGGGATGCCCAGGATTGGTTCAAAACACTAGAGAGCACAATGAAGCTTCTTGACTGGCCAGAAGTTGAGAAGATCAAGTGTGCCTCTTTCTGCCTGTCTGGAGATGCTCGCATGTGGTGGGAGAGAATTAAGAGCAAGAGAGCAGCCAACCAGATGAGCTAGGCTGACTTTGAGACAGAGTTCTACGAAGAATTCTTCCATCTTCGAGTCACAAATAAACACTATAAAGAATTTATCGAGTTCAGACAAGGTGACCTGCTAGTGGAAGAAGCAGTCAAAAGGTTCAATAGACTAGCTCGTCTCTGCCTAGAGCTAGTAAGTATAGAGAGGGAGTGAGTCAGATTGATGCTCCGAATGCTGAGACCAGAGATAGCACTTAATGTAAGTAGTGGAACTCACTGGCCGCAGACTGGTGAAGAACTGGTCAGTAGTGCATTAATCGCTGAGCACTATCTGAACAACATCAAGGTACAACAAACGCAACTCAAGCCAGTTAAGATAGAAGGCAAGACAGTAGGAGGTTAGAAACCCCAGTCAAGTAATCAGAACTGGAAGGGCAAGAGTAATAAGCGGAAGCAGTGGCCAGGCAGCCAGAAGGGAGGTTCAGAGAGCAAGCAAGTCAAGTACCCTCCCTGTCCTAAATGTGGGAGAACACACCTAGGGACGTGTCTTTTGGGTGTCACAGGATGCTATACTTGTGGGCAAGAAGGACATAGGTCCAAGGACTGCCCTAACAAGTACAAAGCATCCCAGCAGCAGGCGGTGCAGTACGGGGGCAAGCCTCAGCTACACTACATGTCTGCAACTCTGGATGGAGCCCAACTCAGTCAAGGAAGGTTGGAAGCCCCACCAGTTTCAGCCAGTGCCAGAGTATTTTCCCTCACTAAAGAGGAAGCTGCTAGTGCCTCTACGGTCGTAACAGGTCAAGTAGTTATTTTTCAGCATTTAGCTACTGCTGTAACACCCACGAATTTCTTAAGCTAAGTAGGTGAAGATTTCTTTTAGAATAAAAGAAGATAAGATAGAAAATATATATATATATATATATATATAAAGAATTAGTCAAGGATTGAACCTTGAACCTTCTTAAGCTAAGAATTATAGAATTACCACTAGACCATCATGAGTTATTGTTAAATAGAGAATGGATATTGTAGATAAAGGTAAGACCATGATTAAGAGAAGAAAGCAAGAAAAAGACAAATTGTCTTCTTCTTCTTCTTTTCATTTTCGTGGATAACAAGAGAGAAGGAGAGGAGAGTAAGTAGGGGGATGAATGAAGACATTTCTTCCTCATTAAGAGACTAAAATATGAGTTAAGAAGAGGGGAAAGCAAAGCCTCTTTTTGCTTCTTACTTCCACCTAGAATAAAGGGAAAAAATTAAGAAGAGACTTCATTTTTTCTTCCCTTCCCTCACCTTGCCGTGACCTAGAGCCCCCTCTTTTCTTTCCCAAAAATCTAACTAAGGTTTTCTCCCTAAGAAAACCAAACTACAAGGAGGAACCCTCAAGATCTACCTCTCACAAGCAAGAAAAACACAAAGGAGCACTAGGAGGAGGAGCTCTCTTCTTTCTTTTCACCAAGGGTACCTTCTCTTAGGAAAAGACCAAGCAAGAGGATGTGAGTATCCCCTCACCTATGGTACAAGTGGTTCTATGGTTTTCGTTTTAGTTTATATGAAATTTTAACCTAGAGTTCTCCTTTAGAAATTTCGGTTATGATGCTTGTGAAGTTATGGAAGCTTAAAAACCAAAATCCATAAGTTTAAGTTTTCCTCATGATATGTTATGAATATAACCTTGATATTTCATGCTTGTATAAGGCTTAGGGTTAGGTAATACCCTACCTTAGGGTTCGGCCATGAAGAGGTTTAAAACCTAGGAAAGCTCAAGTTAAAAAACTAACATGTCTATGACCTATTCTATGATGTTATATGAATGTTTTTCTTGATGTTTGTACTTGTATGTTGCTTAGAACTAGTAGACCCCTACTTTAAGGTTTCGGCCATGAAGGGATTTAATACCTTAAGGAGGTTAAACCTCAAATCTAGCTTGCTTATGTTTCTCTTTATGAAAAGATATGAAAAATGACATAAAGCACTTGGGATTCTTGTTGTTTAGGGTTAGGTCTTTTACTTGATAAACTTTCGGCCAACATGAAATGTAAGGCTTAAACAAGCCTAAATTCAACCCTAACATGTTTATGTTCCTCCCCATGATATGCTATGAAATTCATAAGGTACTCACATGCTTGTAAATTCTAGAAGAAGTATTAAGTATGAAGTTTTCCACCATATGTTGTTAATGTTCTCTTGATGTTTATAACTTGTATGTTGCTTAGAACTAGGAGGACCCTATCACAAGGTTTCGGCCATGTAGGGATTTAAATACCTTAGTGAGGCTCAACCTCAAATCTAGCTTGCTTATGTTTTACCTTATGAAAAGATATGAAGATAACATTATGCACTTGAGTTTTCAAGTTGCTTAGGGTTATGTTTTTCACATGTTAAACATTCGGCCACCATGAAATGTAGGGCTTAGGCAAGCCTAAATTCAACCCTAACATGTTTATGTTCCTCTCCATGTATGCTATGAAATTTATGAGTACCCACATGTCTAGAATCCATGCTTTGGTGGCATTCGGCCACTTACATTTGGTGAACTTAGGAAGCTTGAACTTTAACCTAATATGCTCATGTGAATGCCTATGATAAATGTATGGAAAAATTTATTTAGATTCACATGCTTACATGCTATATGTAACCTAGATGGGACCTTGTATGTTTCGGCCAAGGTGGGTTTAAAACCCTAGGAAGCATAGAACCTAAAATCACATATGCTTATGATGTCCCCTATGTTAAATATTATGGAAATGAATGTGGGTTCATTTGCTTGTATGATTTCATGAAACCTAAGTGAGCCTATGCATGTTTCGGCCACCCTTAGTGGGTTGAGAATTTAGACTAAGTTATGACTCAATATGTACTTCCCTTGCCATGACATGGATTAGAAGAAGTTAACTTGTGAACCATGCATGATTATGTTTTCTTTTTGTGTCATATTGCTCATTTGAATATGCTTATGAACCATGCATGAGAATGATATCTAAAAATGGCTATGTGCCCAAATATAATGGCTATGTGCCCAAGACAAGTATGATGGCTGTGTGCCCAAGTATACATGGCTATGTGCCCATTTATGCATACCTTATGAATGACATGAATATGATAGGTTACGAATGACAACGATATGCTATGAAGGACATGAACATGATATGCTATGAATGACATGATTATGATATGCTATGAATAACATGAATATAATATGTTATGAATGATATGAACATGATATGTTATGAATGACATGAATAAGATATGCTATGAACGACATAATTATGTTATGAAATGATAGAGATATGATATGACATGTATTTTACTTTGAATGGCTTGTACCAAAAGGGTGGGCTCCTCATGCGCCCCTAGGTCGAATTACGGGCCTAGTAAAGGGTGGGCTCCTTACGTGCCCCTAGGTCGAGCTACGGGCCTAGTTTCCTAGTAGGTTCAAGACTAGCTACCTTGGGTCTACTTAGGATGCGCGCATTATGTATGTATGTGGTACTAAGCCGGGCCCCTTTCATGTTGAGATTATTTTCAAGTACTATATGATATTGTTTTAAGACATCCCACCCATGACATAAATCATGTTTTGAAAGGCATATTGTACATGACATTTCTCATGTTTTAAAGGACATCTTGCATCCATGCTCATGATATGATGATTTACTCATGCTATGATGTACACTTATGTTATGATATGATCTATACCATGATATGATGATTTACTCATGCTATGATGTACACTTATGTTATGATATGATCTATACCATGATATGATGATTTTCTTATGTTATGTTAGTACCTCCATGCTATGATATGAACTATACCATGATATGATGATTTCTTATGTTATGATGTGATTCATGCTAGGATATGATGTTACATGTATTATGATAAGATTTATGCCATAATATGTTGTCTACCTTACGTTATGTTATTATTGAGATTCATGCCATGATATGATATGTTTTAATTTCATGATGAGATGAGCATCAATTACTCTAATGTATGATTTGATGATGTTGCATGATTACGTTGGTTTTTGTGAGTAGGAAAGGATCTCACTAAGCCTTGAGTGCTTACAGATACTTTTCCTTGTACCACAGATAAAGGTAAAGAATGGAGAAACTAGAGGAGCAGCGGGAAGGGGCAAGAGATGTGTGATGGTGACTTGGCTAAAGAAATAAAATGACATGCTGAAATGAACTTAGAATAATATGTTATGTTATGTGATGTCTTTTATGATTCCTTATGCATGTGCTAGAAATGGATACTATGACTATTTAAGTTGAACCATGTTATTTCATATTCATATGCTTGGTATGTCTTCCGCTGTATGTATGTATGAATGTTTAAATTTTCTAAGTCTAAGGGTAAGAAAGTAACCCCGCCCTCACTAGGCAGGAGTAGTAGTAAAGGGGCGGGCGTTACAGGTCATCTCACTTGGTTACCAGGATTCATAAACTCTAATACTTAAGCTTGGAGGTTTAGAGTTCGAATCCTGGGGGAGGCGAAAATCCACTGGCCAGTGGTGGGAAGACCTAGTGAGTAACGGCACAGCCAAGGGTCGTCGGTCGACGACATGAGAGGTCGCCAAATGGGCCGACGACATAAGGGCCGACGGTCGACGACCCGACGGTCGCCAAATGGGCCGCCAAATGGGCCAAGAGGGTCGGGTCGTTACAACTGCACTATTTGATACTGGGGCGATCCATTCTTTTATATCAGTACCCTTTGCCAAAGAATTTCAGGTGCCTACAGAGAGCATGAACTCCAAGTTCTTGTCAACCCTACCTTCTGGAGAAGTCATGGAGTCTAACCAATGGCTCCGGGCTATACCAGTCAGAATTTCAGACCGAGAGCTATATGTCGATCTAGTAGTCCTTGCGATGCAAGATTTCAATATCATTCTGGGTATGAACTTCCTCAGCAAGTATAGTGCCTCAGTGGACTGCCGCAGAAGGAAAGTGATTTTCAGTCCAGAAGGTGAACCATCCTTTGAGTTCACGGGAGTCCCAAAGAGAAAGACCCAGAAATTCCTCTCTTCTCTAATAGCTCACCAGATGTTAGCTAAAGGGTGTGCTGGTTTTCTTGCATACATTGTGAATGCAGAAGAAAAGAAGGGACTCAAGCAGGAGGATGTTCGGGTAATTTGTGAGTATCTAGAGGTATTTCCAGAAGAGCTACCTGGACTACCTCCCAACAGAGAAGTGGAGTTCGAAATTGAGTTGGTTCCTGGTACCGGTCCAATTTCAAAAGCTCCGTACTGGATGTCTCCAACAGAGCTGAAAGAGTTACAAGGACAACTTCAGGCGCTACTTGACAAAGGTTTCATCTGCCCTAATCATTCACCATGGGGAGCTCCAGTGTTATTCGTTAAGAAGAAAGATGGATCTATGAGGATGTGCATAGATTATAGAGCGCTGAATAAAGTAACAGTTAAGAACAAGTACCCTCTTCCCAGAATAGATGATCTCTTTGATCAGCTAAGAGGGGCCACAGTTTTCTCGAAGATAGATTTACACTTGGGATATCACCAGATGAAGGTTAAAGAAAGTGACATACCCAGAACAACATTCAGAACGAGATATGGTCACTATGAATTTGTAGTGATGCCGTTTGGAGTGACCAATGCTCCGACAATCTTTATGGAACTAATGAATCATGCCTTCAGGGAATATCTAGATAAATTTTTAGCCAAGAACCCTAGGGTTTCGAGGTTCTAAGTTTTTCAAGAGGAGAATCTAAGAGAAGAGTTTTCACAAGGATTAGTACACGCGGGAAGGGTGACTTGGAGATTAAGGCGTACAAGAGACGATTGTCTTCCCTACACACTATAATAGTAAGATCAAGCGAAAGGATATAAGTACTACTCACCTGCAGTATGAGTTGCTTCACTGATACATGTTGTGAAATATTTTTATACATATTAAAGAAGATACAAGTTGTTGATATGTTTTTATGCATGATAAGAAGATACATGTTATGATATGTAAGATGCCCTATGAAGTTTTGGGATTAAGAGCATGTTTAGAGTATCTTGAATTGCTTTCCATATAGTTTTGGGCATAAGAAGCTGTTGGGTTCTTCGGGCCGCGAAAACCGCTTTTCGCGTCGCAGAAACCCCGAATCACCCAAAGCCGTAGATCCGTGCAAGGAAAAACCGAATGAACTTACGAGTACGAGTTTCAAAATTTTTAGATCTACACTAGATGAGAGTTATACCTTCGAAGCGAGCCCTTTCGCGTTCCCGCTCGTCCAAGGAGTTGCCGGATCTCGAGAGTGTCAACGTAGACACTCCTCTAATGATATCCACACGAACAAGGAGTGTCTCCCACACTCAAAGGATGGAGAAGAGAGCCCCAAGTGTGCTATCACTTTCTAGAGCTCTCGAAAGGGATTGGATAAGAAGAAAATAAGAAGGTACAAAAGAAATCTTATACACTCACTAGTAGTATCCTTCCTTTGTGACCTTCACTCTTCCTTTGCTCTTGGATTCACTCAACCACCTTCTCCACACCATGAAAGTCACGGCAACAGCAGCAAGGAGGAGGAAGAAAGCTTGGAAGAAGATGAGACAATTACCACACTTCAATTGCCACAAAACCAAAACCCCTTTTGCATTAGTGTGGCCGGCCACCACATTGTAACTCCCTCATTAATGTGGTCGGCCACATTAAAACCAAGGGGAGAGTGTAACCCCCATGAGGTGGCATGCCTCATGAGGTGGAGGTGATGTGGCAAGGATGAGTCATCCTTATGATGTGGCAATACATCAAGTCAAACTTGATGTTTCAATTTCTACTTGGTCAAGTCAAACTTGACCAATTGTCTTCCTTGTTGAGTTAAATCCAACCTTTGACTCAAGTCAATCTTAATTTAATGAATCTCAATTCATTAATATAACTGGACTCAATGAATCAAATCTAAATTAGACTCATTCAACAATTGAATCTAATTGAGTCTAACTCAATAAGTCTAATTTGAATCCAATTGATTCATCATATGAACCCAATCCAATTGGTTCATCATATGAACCCAATCTCCATCCACTTGTTCTTTGTGTGTGACCCAATAGGTTCTTGTAACATTGGCAATGTTTCTAAACTCCTTTAGAAACATAAGCAATGAGCGGCATCTAGCAATACATCATTGCTACCTAAGTTACAAGAAATGTTGAGATCCAACATCACCTTGTGACTATTAATTGTGACTCCTCACAATATATGATAAGTGCCCTTCTATCCTAGACATCTAGATTGATCAATGTGAGGCATAGACCGTGTCATCCTCTGACCAATCTAAATCTTGAACTCCAAGTAGACTCACTCAATCAAATGAGCTCAATATCTCATATTGACTCATTTGGGTATGGCCATACACTTCGTGGTCTTACTCTATCAAGAATATCGATGTCGCTCCCGTCATATGAGAGGGATAGATTCCATCTACATCACTCACATCCCTCTGCATAATTCGTTACATACCCAGTAATCGCCTTTATAGTCCACCCAGTTACGGGTGACGTTTGACGAAACCAAAGTACATAACTCCTTATGTAGGGATCCATGGTGACTTCAGGTCTAAGGACTAATAGTCATACTAATAGCCACATGAGAAAGTATATGACACTCATATAACGATCCATGATACTTTCTCATGGCGGGTCATTCAGTATACATTCTCTAATGCATACCCATGTGTCAGCTTGATATCTCTATATCCATGACTTGTGAGATCAAGTCATCGAGTTGACCTACATGCTAGTCTTATTGTATTAACATTGTCCCTGAATGTTAATACTCGACTAGGAATGATTTAGAGTAGTGTTCCCTATATCATCTCACTATCGATTCAACTAATCGATTGATATAGGTATGAACCTTCTACTCAAGGACGCTATTATACTTAGTCTATTTGGCACTAATACAAATAAGTATAATAACCAAACAAATGCCTTTATTAATATACAAGAATATGATACAATGAGTCCATACAATCATCAAATGTGTGGCTCTAGGGCTCTAACTAACAGAAGCATATTCAAAGTGCTCTAAAGTGCTTTCCTATAAGTGTGGAGGATTAAACGCACATAAGGTGTTTGTTTAAATGACAAGTAAGTGCAAGTATAAGAAAGTGATGTGTAAAATAAAGTATTTTACTTTAAAGTGGCATGTACTGGACACAAGGTCCATGGGTGGGCTCCTAGATCGCCCCTAGGCCCCTAGATCACCTAGTAGTACCTTGATAGGATTGGAATTAGTTACCTCGGATCTTATTAAGGATGCGCACAAAGTGGTACAATGTCGGGTCCAAGCAAGTTTATTATTATTTTCACTAGTTATGTAATATAAAGATTTCAAACTTCGTTGTTTGTCTTAGTAGAATCCTTCTTAAGTTTGAGAACTTGAGTTATGAAGTGTAGCATGGATGAACTCTATAGTATGGCAAGACTTATGTTTGCATTACATGTTTACATTGCTAGCATAATTTTAAGTTGATGTTTTTCATGATAAATCTATTTAAAAATGCATGTCATGTACATATTTCTGAATTATGTGTTTTAGCGTGATTTATTGTCAAGTGCGAGTTTTGTGTTTTTCCCAAGCAGTTTTGAAAAGCCTATTCTTGTTTTAATACTTGTTTTGTGAGTAGATGGTACTTACTAAGCATTCGCTTATAGATTTGCATTTCCTTAAACTGTAGATAAAGGTAAAGGAAAGCTCGAGTAAGATGAGATAGCAGGAGCGGTGTTTTGTGTGTGTGATAGAACAGTGGAAGGAGATCTGGGAACTTGTGATTGTTTGGAATATGTTAGAATTGATGCTAAAGTATTTTCTTCTCTCCGCTCTACATGAAATACTATCACTAGATGCTTAGGATGAATTTATTAATTTGGCAGTAATTAGAGTGACAAAGATAAGTACAAAGGGGAGAACAACCCCTTTTTGTAGAGCAGGGTGTGACCCCTACACGACCCGTGACACGACCGTGTGGATTCACACGGCCTCCGACCTCTTCCCCTAGGCCAAGGTGACACGGCCGTGTGGATTCACATGGTCGTGCACCTCTCCCTCTCTGCTAAGGTGACACATCCGTGTGGATTCACACGGCCATACATCTCTCCCTCTCGGCCAGGGTGACACGACCATGTGGATTCACACGGTCGTGCACCTCTTCCTTCGGCCAGGGTGACACGGCCGTGTGGATTCACACGACCATGCACCTCCTCCTCTTGGCCAAGGTGACACGGCTGTGTGGATTCACACGGTCGTGCACCTCTTCCTTTCGGCCAAGGTGGCACAACCATGTGACCCTCACACAGCCATACACTGCAAAGATGACACAGTCGGTCATCGCCACACGGCTAGGTACCACTCCTTCTCGAGTAAGGTTATACAGTCGGTCAGGGCCATACAGCCCAGACCCGCTAGAAGCTCTAGACTCCCTTCCAGCTCTGCTTGGCTCCAAGTCACGTCCTATCAGTCAAAACAAGTTTGGAGTAGATCTCGGGACTGAGCAATATATAATAAGTAAGAATGTCAAAATTTAGATAAGAAAAAGAGTAACGTCTGCCCTATAAGGTAAGGATGGAAGGGTGGGTTGTTACAGTTTGGTATCAGAGCAAGTTCCACCCTTCCGCCACACACACATCAAGCATTGATCCTGCAACTTCCAAGTAAGAAAGTACCTTCTCACAACTTTATGCATTTTATTTCTGTTATGATTTGTAAGAACTGTGTATTAAGATTAAGCATGCTTTTACATGAAAGTATTAAGGGCAGTAAATATGAATGATGATGGACTGACATATGTCTCACTGGTTGGGTTATGAATATGTAGATGGCAGAGGATGGCCGACTAGACAACCGAGAGTTAATGAACCTCAACCAGAGACAAATGAATCTGCACCACCGCCCAACCTTTTAGAAGTAGTAACTCAGCTGCAGAGACAATTGGAAAAACAACAGTAGGTTATAGCCACCCTGACTGCTAACCAGCGAGCTTCTCCTATAGTCCCACCGGAAGCCAATGTAGTGGCACCAATTACGGCCGAGGTTCCAGAAGTTACACCTGCAACCCCTGCAAGGGTAGTAAGGTAGGAAGTATACCTTATCCAGTGGCAGAAACTTAAACTAGAGAACTTCTCTAGCACCAACGAACCATGGAATGCTCAAGCATGGTTCAAAACCCTGGAGAGCGTAATGGAGCTACTAGACTGGTCAGAGGTAGAAAAGATAAAGTGCGCTTCCTTCTGCCTCACTGGTGATGCAAGAATGTGGTGGGAACGAGTCAAGGCAAAAAGAATAGTGAATCAAATGACCTGGTCTAACTTCGAGACTGAGTTCTTCGAAGAGTTCTTTCATATGCGAGTCACGAACAAATATTACGACGAGTTCACGGAATTCCGAAAAGGAAGTTTATCAGTTGATAAAGCTATGAAGAAATTCAATAGGCTAGCTTGCCTATGATCCGAGCTGGTCAACACAGAACGAGAAAGGGTAAGGCTAATGCTCAAGATGTTGAGGCTAGAGATATCTTCGAATGTAGCTGGCAGAATTAATAGACCGCAGACTGTAGAAGAGTTGATTAGTAGTGCCCTGATCACGGAGCATTACCTAAACAGTATCAAGCAGCAGAAGTCAGTACTAATTGAGAATAAAAGTCAAGGGAGTTTTGGCACTTAGAAACCCCAGAGCCAAGGTTCAACCTAGAAGGGGAGCTCCAAGAGGAAGCAGTGTAGTAATAAAAAGGGAGGATCTGTAAGCAAGCAGCCTAAGTATGCTACGTGTCCCACATGTGGAAAGATGCATCCTGGAATTTATCGCAAGGGCACTAATACCTGTTATACATGTGGTCAAGAGGGGCATATGGCCAAGTATTGTCCAACCAAGATCAACCTACCTCCAGCACAACCTGTTCATTATGGAGGCAAGCAGGTTCAACTACACCAGATGCAGGCCGCGTTGGAGGGTCCTCATATTAGCCATGGAAGACTGGAGGCCCCACCAAGTTCTACAAATGCTCGAGTTTTCTCCCTTACCAGAGAGGATGTAGCAAATGTCTCCACTATTGTCACAGGTCAGATACGCATTTTTAGTCAATATGCAACTGTGCTATTTGATACTGGGGCAACCCATTCGTTTGTCTCCATAACATTTGCTGAAATAATAAGTATACCCCCGGAGGTCCTACGCGGACAATTCTTGATGACACTACCCTCAGGAGTGATAATGACATTTACACACTGAATACGTGTTGTGCTAGTTAAAATTTTAGATAGAGAATTGTACAGTGATCTGATAATGCTGAGCATGTCTGACTATGATGTTATTTTTGGGATAGACTTTCTGAGCAAGTATGGTGCTTCCATCGAGTGTCGTAAGTGAAGAGTCCTATTCCAACTCGAGGCGGAATCTAAGTTTGAGTTCATCGGAGAATCAAAGAAGAGAACCCAAAAATTCTTATCGACCATAAAAGCTTAGAAAATGTTAGCCGAAGGATGCGCCGGGTTTCTAGCTCATCTGGTTAATACCCAGCAAGAAAGAGACCAAACATTAGAGGAGGTTAGAGTCGTATGTGACTACCCAGAAGTGTTTCCAGATGAGTTGGCAGGTTTAGCTTCTGATAGGGAAATTGAATTTAAGATTGAACTCATCCCGGGTACCCATCCAATCTCAAAGGCACCCTACCGCATGGCTCCGGCAGAATTGAAAGAACTTCAGGGACAACTACAAGAGCTACTCGACAAGGGTTTTATTCTCCCTAGTCACTCACCATGGGGAGCTCCTGTGTTGTTCATAAAGAAGAAGGGCGGGTCCATGAGAATATGTGTGGACTGTTAGAGCAATCCCAATGGTCCGTGCAACCATGTGTTTTGGTGTTTGGGTAAATAGTTTAAGTTAGGTTCACCCTTGTACTTGATATGTGTACTTGAGTTGTGTAGGACTGCAGGATACACATGTGACTCAGGTTGATGGCTTCAGGTTCGGTGAAGGATGGCATTGGGGATGAGCCGCGGGCTTGTATGCATCCGAGGGACCATGGACAAGGCAGCAAGTACAAGGGCCGAGGGAAGTGACTTCGAGGCATACGCGACAGAAGGCATTGGGGATGAGCCGCGGGCTTGGATGCATCCGAGAGATGAGAGTCAAAGGAAGTAGGCTTGAAGGCAAGAGGTCAAGGCTGCAAAGAAGAGTCAAGTGAGTCGTGAGGGTCCGAGTGTTGAGAGAAATGTACTCGGGATGGGAACCCTAGGTATAGGGTTGTACCAGTCGACTAGTACTGGAATCAGTCGACTAGTGGTGAGCACAAAAGCTCTTTGTGCCCGAAATGGTTGGGATCAGTCGACTGGTCCTGGGACCAGTCGACTGGTAGATAGCCGTTGGCATGCCGTTAGGCTGGCACCAGTCGATTGGTGGCAAATCAGCTTGCTGATTTCTTCCAAGCTCTATAAGAAGGAGCATGGGATGGTCGGCCAAGGTGACAAAATTAGACTTGGTTAAAGCCTAATTAGTAGTCACTAAGTGCTCAAGGTTTCCCTTGTATCCAAGTGTTCTTGGTGAGTGTTGTGGTGAGGTTTCTCCATCCACAAGGAGGTTTGAGCTAGTCGGAGCTTCCGGGGACTAATCCACCGACGGATTGAGGGATCGTCCACCTTACGAACAGCCGTGGAGTAGGATCAAGTTATCTCCGAACCACGTAAACGAACGTGTTAGCGGTTTGCATTTCTTTCTTGTTTATATTTATATTCGTATTAGTATTTGTTATTGTATTTCCGCTTACGCACTAACGAATACATAGGAAGCGAACGATTTGGGGGCGCCGTCTATCCAACCCCCCTTCTAGCCAGCCACCGATCCCCCTATAAGTGGTATCAGAGTGAGGACGCTCTCTGTTGGACTAAATGCCAAGGAAGCACAAGATGATCGGCTTGAAAGAACCGTCAAAGTTCAAAGGAGGAGGCTTATGGGATATCATATATTGGATGATGAAGATGGAGGTCTTCTTCAACACGGATTGGGACACGATGATGGTCATCAAGGAACCATTCGAAGTCCCGAAGGACAAGAAAGGAAAGAAGCTCCGACCACGACATTGGATGGAGGAGAAAACCACACGATCGGAGCTAAATTCAAAGGTAATATCAATGTTGATTGAAATTTTTCCCTCTAACGTGATAAGTCATGTAGGTGAATACAAGAACGCCCACGAGTTGTGGAGTAAGTTGAAGAAAGTTCTAGGAGAGGAACTTTTGCCTACACATAAAGAGGTAGAGTCCAAGGAGATGGATTCAATTACTCAAGGAGAGGAGGTTGAGCAACCGGAAGTTGAGCCATGCTCAACTTCCGAAGAGGAGAAGGAAGAAGAAATGTCATCCACTAGTGTGGATGAGGAGACATCCTCAAAGGTTGAAGAAGAATCCAAGACAAGTGAAGAGGATGAAGAAGAGGTCTTGGAAGTGGTCAACCTAGCAAGCACCTCCATCGAAGTGAAGTCAAAAGACCACATCATTTGCTTCGGATGTAATGAGAAGGGACACTACAAAAGTAGGTGTCCAATGGGTAAGAAGAAGGTAACACCTAAACCTACTCAAATTATTTTAGATACTAATGTGGGTTGTAGGAATGATGTTGTTAATAAAAAGAAGGAGAAGAAGCACATTAGATGCTTCACGTGTGGTGAAATGGGGCGCTACCACACAAAATGCCCAAGGAAGGGAGAGCTCAAGAAGTTGGAGAAATTGAAGAAATGGAAGAAGAAGAAGAAGAAGAAGAAGAAGAAGAAGAAGATGAGCTCGAGTCTAGAGGGAGCTTCAAGGGTAAGGGAGGTATACCCTAACTTGAAATGTAATTCAAATTTAAATTCTTATACTCCCATGCATACTAGGAATAATTCTTATTATTTACCCATGCAAAATTTTGGTTTTACATATCATGATAGGAATAGGGTTAATATAAATCAAACCCCTAGGAAACCCGTACATGGTAAACCTAGAAATGGTAGACCTAAGGAGAACCAATGCATTAATCCCAAGAAGAGGAGACATATACCTAGGAAGGGTAGGTCTAGGAATGTCCATGGTGGACATATTAACTCTAGGGTTAGGAACCTAGAGAAGGAGAATCAAGCTTTAAGGGAAAAGCTTGATAAGTTAGAATAATTCCTTAAGAGATTCAATGTTGGATCTAACGAATTAAGTATTGTGTTGGGTAGTCAAAGACCCAACAATGATAGATTGGGCTTGGGATACCGATCTAGTCCCTCTAAGGTTAAGGGAAAGTCTTATGCTAGAGTTGTATATGACTATAGCAAGGAGAAACCAATAAATGACAAGGCAAAGTCATTTAAAGGTAAGAAGAAGTTAACCAAGGACAAGGTGTCCAAGGTTAAAAAGGTTAGGTTTGTAGGTCAAGTGTCACCGGAGGTGCACCGATGTGGCCTAGCCATTGTGGATGAGTCACCTAGAGAAGTGGCTAAGGTTAAGAGCTCTAGGAGGAGCTCAAAGAGTCAATTTGGGACCCATGACAAATGGATCTTAGGTGGGTACTACTTGGGAGTCTAGAGGAGCCATGGAGTGTGTCAAATGGTTTGGAGACAGACTCGAGTCTCAAACCTAGGGATTTGGCACACAGAGTTTGTGTTTCATGCTTAGAAATATGACATTGGAGTCATATAGCATGATAATTGGTTTTGGATGTATAGATGCCATATAAACCAATGCTAGGGATGCATTGTGGGTTGGTATGGGCAAATACATCAAGAGGAAGCCAAAACTAGGACTTTAGGTCAAGGTTCAATTGAACCATTTAGCTAGTTTTGGATTTTATGTCAATCTTGGGATTGGTGATAGATACATTTTCTAATGTATTTTTCCCAAGTAGACATGGGTATAATAGACCTCTCCACAAAATTTGAGGATTTTTGGAGGTCTTTGGAATTTCTGGTGTATTTCTGAAGTTAGCCAAAAAAGGTTGATTTTTTCAAAAATAGGGTACCAATCGACTGGTGTAGATACCTGTTGACTGGTAACAGTGTTTTTTGAACATAGAATACTTCTGTGTGTTGATTTTAATAGGATCAGTCGACTGGTACCAAGGGACAGTCGAATGATACCAGCCTGATAGTGTTTTTCAGCGCTGTTCTTGACCGTGTCAACTTGTTTAGATGTATGAGATCTATGGGGGATAAATACATTAGTTTAGGGTCAATTTGGACGACAAGTTTTCAACAATTGGGATATTGTTGGAGAGTTTTTGAATGTTAGGCAAAGGGGGAGAAGTAATGTTTAGTTGGGAAAACCTTAGTGCCTTTGCGTAGGGGGAGCTTTGGGATAGGTTCTTAAAAATCTCTGTGGGAAAATCCTAGCTCATTGGGGAGCTTAGGTGTAGGGGGAGCCTTGGGATAAGTTCCAATGCATGTTGTATTTTGTTTTGGCAATGTAAGTCCAAGTGTGTAGCCTTGGCAATGTAAGTTCATTCGGCAGTGTAAGTCCAAGTGTGTAGCCTTGGCAACGTAAGTCCATTCGGCGTTGTAAGTCCAAGTGTGTAGCCTTGGCATTGTAAGTCTATTCGACAATGTAAGTCCAAGTGTGTAACCTTGGCAACGTAAGCCCATTCGGCAGAGTAAGTCCAAGTGTGTAGCCTTGGCATCGTAAGTCCATTATTTTTAGATTATTGTTTTGCTATTATGTTTTCCCTAACTTAAATGTATTGCCAAAGATCAAAAAGGGAGAGATTGTTGGAGTAATCTCAATAGTCCGTGCGACCATGTGTTTTGATGTTTGAGCAAAGGGTTTAAGTTAGGTTCACCCTTGTATTTGATATGTGTACTTGAGTTGTGCAGGACTGCAAGATACACATGTGACTCAGGTTGATGGCTTCAGGTCCGGTGAAGGATGACATTGGGGATGAGCCGCGAGCTTGTATGCATCCGAGGGACTGTGGACAAGGCAGCAAGGACAAGGCCCGAGGGAAGCGACTTCGAGGCATACGCGAAGGATGGCATTGGGGATGAGTCGCGGGCTTGGATGCATCCGAGGGACGAGAGCCAAAGGAAGTAGGTTTGAAGGCAAGAGGTCAAGGCTGGAAAGAAGAGTCAAGTGAGTTGTGAGGGTCTGAGTGTTGAGAGAAATGTACTCGGGATGGGAACCCTAGGTATAGGGTTGTACCAGTCGACTGGTATTGGGATCAATCGACTGGTGGTGAGCATAGAAGCTCTCTGTGCCCGAAATGGTTGGGGTCAGTCGACTAGTAGATAGTCGTTGGCATGCCGTTGGGCTGGCACCAGTCGACTGGTGCAAGGACCAGTCGACTGGTAACGAGCAAATCAACTTGCTGATTTCTTCCAAGCTCTATAAGAAGGAGCTTGGGATGGCCGGCCAAGGTGACGAAATTAGACTTGGTTAAAGTCTAATTAGTAGTCACTAAGTGCTCAAGGTTTTCCTTGTGTCCAAGTGTTCTTGGTGAGTGTTGTGGTGAGGTTTCTCCACCCACAAGGAGATTTTAGCTAGCCGGAGCTTCCGGGGACTAATCCACCGACAGATTGAGGGATCGTCCACCTTATGGACAGTCGTGGAGTAGGAGCAATTTATCTCCGAACCACGTAAACGAACGTGTTAGCGGTTTGCATTTCTTTCTTGTTTATATTTGTATTTGTATTAGTATTTGTTATTGTATTTCCGCATGTGCATTAACGAATATGGGGAGCTCAGGTGTTGTGCGTAAGCTAGCTGGCCACCAATCCCCCTACATGGACTACCGATAACTAAACAAAGTAACAATAAAGAATAGGTATCCCCTACCGAGAATTGATGATCTATTTGATCAATTAAAGGGAGCCACAATCTTTTCCAAGATAGACTTGCGGTCCGGATATCATTAAGTGAAAGTGAAAGCGGATGATGTACCGAAGACGACATTCCGAACGAGGTATGGACACTACGAGTTTGTAGTTATGACTTTTGGAGTGACGGACGCTCCTGCTACGTTTATGGATCTGATGAACAGAGTATTCAAAGCATATTTGGACAAGTTTGTAATCATCTTCATAGACAATATCCTTATATACTCCAGAACTCAGGAAGAACATGTTGAACATTTGAGGACAGTTTACAGATTCTTCAGCAGAGCCAGTTGTACGCAAAGTTCTCCAAATGTGAGTTCTGGCTTGATCAAGTGTCCTTCCTAGGTCACATTATTTCCAAGGATGAGGTTATGGTAGACCCGACAAAAATAGAAGCTATGAGTAACTGGAATAGACCCAAAATGTAACACTCACGAAATATTTAAGCTATACATATGGGTATTCTCTTTTAGAATAAAAGGGAAATGGAAATAGAACCAAAAAGAAATAAAAGGAAAGAGAAGTTAAGGCTTGAACCATGAACCCCTCACAATAGATAAAGCTAAATGGGTATGCTAACCACTAGAGTCATGAAAGATATATGATTAGCAAATAATGGAAATTGTAGTTAAAAGTAAGAGTATGATTAAGTAAGGGAGCAAGAGAATGTCAAGTAGCTTTCCTCCTCTTTCTCTTGGTTAAGAAAAGAAGCAAGCAAAAGACAAGTTATTTTCTTCTTCTTTCTATTTTCGTGGGAATGAAGAGGGTGAGAGAATAGAGGAGTCAAGAGGATGAATTGGGACATTTTTCATCCTCATTGAGAATAAATAGGAATGAGAGAAGAGAAGGGAAAGAAAGTTTGGCTACTTCTTCCTCCTTCTTCTTCCTCCTCCTTCTTTCTCCTTCTTCCTCCTCCACCGAGACCTAGAACTCTTTCCTCTTCCTTTTCCGAATCTAAGCTAAGCTTTTATCCCTAAGAAAACTAATTCACAAGAAGAAGTCCTCAAGATCTACTCCTTACAAGCGAGAGAAGCAAAAGGGAGAACTAGAAGGAGAAGCTTTCTTCTTCCTCTTCACAAGGGTACCTTCTTTTAAGAAAAAACCAAACAAGAGGAAGTAAATATCCCCTCACTTGTGGTACAAGTAGTTCATGCGTTTTTCCATGAGTTTAGATTACAAAAAATCTAGGGTTGCCTCTTGAAACTTTCGGCCAGCAAAGTATAAAATCTTAAGGAAGCTTAAGATCTAAACTAAATATGCTCACTATGTTCCTTATGATATGTACCCTATGATAGAAGATTAGTTTAATGTTCTTATGCTTGTATGTTGCTTAGAACTTATATTCATGTTCCTTAAACATTCGGCCGTGATAAGATTAAAAGACCTAGGAAAGCTTAAGACCTAACTAAACATGCTCACGATGTTCCTTATGATAGGTAGCTTAGGATACGAGCTTTGTTTAACATTCTCATGTATTTATTTATGTTGCTTGTGGTCTAGACCTAGGCCTAGAAGGTTTCGGCCATGATGAGATTAAAGGCCTAAGAAAGCTTAAAAACCAAATCCAATATGCTCATGGTTTTCCTTATGATATGATATGAAGTTAGCTTGATATTCTTATGCTTGTATGTTGCTTAGACTTAGTTTCATGTTCCTTGAACTTTCGGCCATAACAAGACCAAAGACCTTGGAAGCTTAGAACCTAAACTAAACATGCTCATGATGTTCTTTATGGTTTATGATATGAAATTGGTTTAGGGTTCACATGCTTTATGTTACTTGTAACCTAGGGTAAGGCTTGGTAACTTTCGGCCATCACAAGACCAAAGACCTAGGAAGCTTAGAACCTAAACTAAACATGCTCATGATGTTCTTTATGGTATATGATATGAAGTTGGTTTAGGGTTCACATGCTTTTATGTTACTTGTAACCTAGGGTTAGGCTTGGTAAATTTTGGCCATAACAAGACCAAAGACCTAGGAAGCTTAGAACCTAAACTAAACATGCTCATGATGTTCTTTATGATTTATGATATGAAATTGGTTTAGGGTGCACATGCTTTTATGTTACTTGTAACCTAGGGTTAGGCTTGGCAACTTTCGGCCATAACAAGACCAAAGACCTAGGAAGCTTAGAACCTAAACTAAACATGCTCATGATATTCTTTATGGTATATGATATGAAGTTGGTTTAGGGTTCACATGCTTTTATGTTACTTGTAACCTAGATTTAGGCTTGGCAAGTTTCGGCCATAACAAGACCAAGGACCTAGGAAGCTTAGAAACTAAACTAAACATGCTCATGATGTTCTTTATGGTATATGATATGAAATTGGTTTAGGGTTCATATGCTTTTATGTTGCTTGAAACCTAAGGCTAGGCTTGGCAAGTTTCGGCCACAATGGGATTAAAAAACCTAGGAAGCTTAGAACCTAAACTAAACATGCTCATGATGTTCTTTATGATAAATGTTATGAAGTTGGTTTAGGGTTCATATGTTTTTATGTTACTTGTAACCTAGATTCAATACCTTGTAAGTTTCGGCCACTTCATGGAATTAGGGTTAGAGACCCAATTATGATTTACTATGTGTCTCACATGCTATGATATGAATTAGGAGATGCTAGTTAATGATTTCCATGCATGTTTATGTTTCCCTATAATATGTTATTTGATCATTTTTGTATGCTTATGAATCATGCATGATAATGACTCTTATGATGGGCTATATGCTGAAGTATGCATGCTTTATGATATGACAAGCAAAGGCCTAAGAGTTGCTTCCCTAGTAGTTGGAACTAAGAGCACTCTTTATGATATGACAAGTAAAGGCCTAAGAGTTGCTTCCCTTCTTGTTGGGACTAAGAGCACTCTTCTTGATATGATAAGTAAATAAGACATGCTATTTTACTTTTTATGTGGCTTGTACTGGACCTTAGTGTCCAAGGGATGAGCTCCTTAGTTCGCCCTTAGGTCGACGGGCGTAGTACGGACCTAGTATCCCTAGTAGGTTCGGGATTAGCTATCCCGTCCTAGGGATTACGCGCATTTATGTTATGTGGTACATAGCCGGGCCCTCATGTTGAGATTATATTTAAGTATTATATGATATTTCTTTAAAAAAACATTTCGCACATGACATGAGGTATGTTTTTGAAAGACATCTTGCATATACTTTTATGTTATGATATGATATGACATGATGTTCTTTTATGTTATGATATGATATGACCTGATGCTCTTTTATGTTATGATATGATATGACATTATGCTCTTTACATGTTATGATGTTTTAGATAATTATGTCTCCATGATATATGTTTATGTGATTATGCTATGATACATGGTTTTTGTGAGTAGGAAAGGATCTTACTAAGCCTGTGTGCTTATAGTTTACTTTCCTTGTACCGCAGATAAGGGTAAAGGATGGATAAACTAAGGGAGCAGCAGGAGGGGCAAGAGATGTGTGTGGTAGTGGCTCGGCTAAGGGAAAGACCTGCTTATGCTAATTTATGCTTGATATGAACTATGCCTATCTTATGTTAATGTTTTGCATGATTACTTAATACCTGTTCATGCTTATGTTGGAAATTGATATCATGTCTTTTTAAATTTAAAATTTTGCTTAACATGCTCATATGATTATAAAGGTTCAGATAATTAGTTATTGGTTTTAAAATAAAAGTAAATTAAAATTTTAAAAGAATATATAAATAAATACTTCCGCTGTTTTAGAAATAGATTAATATGCATGTATGTTTGTAAGTAACCCCGCCCCTAACAGGATGGGCGGGCGTTACACAAAAATGCCAGTGAAATCAGGAGTTTCCTTGGGTTAGCAGACTACTACAGGAAATTTGTAGAGAACTTCTCAAGGATCGCCTCCCCATTGACAGTACTTACTAGAAAGAACAAAAAATTTGAGTGGACAGAGGATTGTGAGAAGAGTTTCACGGAATTAAAAAGGAGACTAACTAGTGCTCCAATCTTGACTCTTCCAGAGACTAGCAAAAGCTTCGATATTTACAGTGATGCTTCTAAATTGGGACTCGAGGCTATACTGATGCAGAATGGCAAAGTCACTCGAGGCTATACTAATGTAGAATGGCAAAGTCATTGCATATGCCTCGAGACAACTCAAGGATTATGAGAATAACTATCCTACTCATGACCTTGAGTTAGTAGCGATAGTTTTCGCTCTCAAAATTTGGAGGCATTACTTATACAGAGCACAGTGCAAGATTTACACAGATCACCAGAGTCTTAGGTATTTCTTCACTCAGAAAGACCTGAACATGAGACAGCGGAGATGGCTTGAACTGGTCAAAGACTATGACTATGAAATCCTCTACCATCCAGGGAAGGCGAACAAAGTGGTAGATGCACTAAGTAGGAAATCTTGCTCAGCTTTATTTTCCTTATCTACTATGTCTCATCCCCTACAAAAAGAAATAGTAAATTTTAGGCTTGAAATTGTTACTGAGCATCTGTTCACTTTGACATTAGTGTCAACCCTGCTTGAATATATACAGGAAAGGCAAGATGAAGATCCTAATATTCGAAAAATCAAGCAGGGAATACAGGAAGGAGAAAATGGAGAGTTCTGAGTATCAGACCGTGGGATACTATATTATGGTGATCACCTCTGTGTCCCTAATCAAGAAGAACTGCGATAGAAAATTTTGGATGAAGCCCATGGAACACCCTACGCTATGAATCCTAGTTCCACCAAGATGTACCAAGATGTAAAGGAACACTTCTGGTGGTTTGAAATGAAAAAAGACATTACAAGATATGTCAGTACCTGCCTGACATATCAATGAATTAAAGCAGAACATCAGAGACTGGGTGGAAGTTCTACAGCCTATCCAGATCCCAGAGTAGAAGTGGGAGGATATATCTATGGATTTCATAATAGGGCTACCCAGAACCATGAATGGTTATCTGGGTAATAATAGACAGATTGACCAAGTCTGCTCATTTTCTAGCTATCAGAATATCCTACTCTATTGAATAGCTAGCGCAAATGTATGTTAAAGAGGTTATCAAATTACATGAAGTTCCCAAAACCATAATTTCTGATAGAGATGGTCGATTTACTTCACACTTCTTGGAGTGTGTTCAGAGAGCTCTTGGCACTAAGCTACGGTTTAGCACTGCTTTTCATCCTCAAACTAACGGGCAAACAGAACGAATAAATCAAGTTCTGGAGGGTATGCTACGGGCTTGTGCCTTAGATTTCAAAGGGAGATGGTGTCGATACCTATGCTTAGCAGAATTCGCATACAATAATAGCTATCAAGATACTATAAGAATGACACCCTACGAGGCTCTATATGGGAGGAGATGTAGATCTCCTATCTGTTGGTATGAAGGTAGTGAAAAGAAAGAAATGGGACTCCAGACAGATCTTATCGAGGACACCATCAAAGTCATTCAGAACATTTGACAGAGAACAGAAACTACTCAGAGTCGGCAAAAGAACTATGTGGATGTGCGCCGTAGACTACTGGAATTTGATGTTGGGGACTCAGTGTTCCTCAAAGTAGCTCCTATGAAAGGAGTGATGAGGTTTGGAAAGAAAGGAAAGTTGAGTCCACGTTATGTGGGGCTATACCTGATTAGTAGAAGGGTTGGTAAGATAGTTTATGAACTGGAACTACTTCAGGAGATGTCAACCATTCATAATGTATTCCATGTCTCAATGCTGAAGAAGCATATTCCAGATGTAAACCGAGTGATTGAGTCACAGCTGGTACAAGTTCAAGAGAATCTCAGTTATGAAAGTCGACCTATACAGATAATAGATCAAGAAGTTAAGAAGTTGAGGAACAAAGAGATACCGTTAATGAAAGTGTTGTGGCAAAGTCAACAGTATGAAGAGGCAACATGGGAACGTGAGGATGATATGAGATGGAAGTATCCACACTTGTTTTAAGTTCGAGGATGAACTTTTTATAAGGTATGGGGATTGTAACACCCGTAAATTTTCTTTCCTCCAAAAGAGAAAAAAGAAATAGAAGAAGAGAAAAGAAATAAAAATATATATAGAAATGACCCGGGCTAGGATTTGAACCCTAAACCCTTGATTTAAGATTGGTTTAAGTAGCCATTAGGGTGGTGATAAAGCATCACATTAAAAATAGGAAACTATTCATTATATGTTGATTATGGGTGAAGAGATGCTTCAACTTCCACTTAGTATAAAAGGGGAAGGAAAGAGAAGAAAACCTAACTTTTCATTTCCTCTTCTCCTCCCTAGCCGAAATCTCCTCTTCCCTCTTCTTAGTTTTCGGCCAAGAACTCTAGGGTTCCGAGGTTTTAAGTTCTTCAAGAGGAGAATCTAAGAGGAGAGTTTTCACAAGGATTAGTATGCGCGGGAAAGGTGACTTGGAGATTAAGGCGTACAAGAGAGGATTATCTTCCCTACACCCTATAATAGTAAGATCTAGCGAAAGGATGTAAGTACTACTTACCTGCAGTATGAGTTGCTTCGCTGATACATGTTGTGAAATGTTTTTGTGCATATTAAAGAAGATACAAGTTGTTGATATGTTTTTATGCATGTTAAGAAGATACATGTTATGATATGTAAGATGCCCTCTGAACTTTTGAGATTAAGAGCATGTTTAGAGTATCTTGAATTGCTTCTCATATAGTTTTGGGGCTAAGAAGCTTATTCAAAGTGCTCTAAAGTGCTTCCCTATAAGTGTGGGGGATAAAGCGCACATAAGGTGGTTGTTTAAATGACAAATAAGTGCAAGTATAAGAAAGTGATATGTAAAAGAAAGTATTTTACTTTAAAGTAGCATGTACTAGACACAAGGTCCATGGGTGGGCTCCTAGATCACCCCTAGGCCCCTAGATCACCTAGTAGTACCTAGATAGGTTCGGAATTAGCTACCTTGGATCATATTAAAGATGCGCATAAAGTGGTACAATGTCGGGCCCAAGCAAGTGTATTATTATTTTCACTAGTTATGTAATATAAAGTTTTCAAACTTCATTGTTTGTCTTAGTAGAAGCCTTCTTAAGTTTGAGAACTTGAGTTATGAAGTGTAGCATGGATGAACTCTATAGTATGGCAAGACTTATGTTTGCATTACATGTTTACATTGCTAGCATAGTTTTAAGTTGATGTTTTGCATGATAAATCTATTTAAACATTCATGTCATGTACATATTTCTGAATTATACATTTTAGCGTGAATTATTGTCAATTGCGAGTTTTGTATTTTTCCCAAGCAGTTTTGAAAAGCCTATTCTTATTTTAATACTTGTTTTGTGAGTAGATTGTTAGTTAGAGCCAATCATTTGATAATTATATTATGGACTTGTTGTATCATATTCTTATATAAATAAAGACATTTGTTTTGGTTATTATACTTACTTGTATTGATGCCAAATAACTAAGTACAATAGCGTCCTTGATTAGATGGTTCTTACCTATATCAATCGGTTAGTTGAACCGATAGTGAGATGATATAGGGAACACTACTCTTAATCATTCCTAGTCGAGTATTAACATTCAGGGACAATGTTAATGCAACGAGATTAGCATGTAGGTCAACTCGATGACTTGATCTCACAAGTCATGGATATAGAGATATCAAGTTGACACATGAGTATGCATTGGAGAATGTATACTGAATGACTCGCCATGAGAAAATATCATGGATCGTTATATGAGTGTCATATACTTTCTCATGTGGATATTAGTATGACTATTAGTCCTTGGACCTGAAGTCACCATGGTTCCCTACATAAGGAGTTATGTACTTTGGTTTCGTCAAATGTCACCTGTAACTGGGTGGACTATAAAGGCGGTTACTAGGTATGTAACGAATTATGCACAGGGATGTGAGTGATGTAGATGGGATATATCCCTCCTATATGATGGGAGAGACATCGATATTCTTGATAGAGTTAGACCACGAAGTGCATGACCATGCCCAAATGAGTCAATATGAGATATTGAACTCATTTGATTTAGTGAGTCTACTTGGAGTTCAAGATTTAGATTGGTCAGAGGATGACACGGTCTATGCCTCACATTGATCAATCTAGATGTCTAGGATAGAAGGACACTTGTCATATATTGTGAGGAGTCACAATTAGTAGTCACAAGGTGATGTTGGATCTCAACATTCTTGTAACTTGGGTAGTAATGATGTGTTGCTAGATACCGCTCATTACTTATGCTCCTAAATGGGTTTAGGGGCATTGCCAACGTTACAAGAACCTATAGGGTCACACACAAAGGATAATTAGATGGAGATTAGGTTCATATGATGAACCAAGAGGATTAGATTCATGTGATGAATCAAATTAGATTAAGAGTAATCCTAATTGGGCTAATTGAGTTGGACTCAAGTTGATTCATGTGTTCAATGAGTCTAATTTATATTATGACTCATTGAATGAATTTAATTAAATGAATTAGATTCATTATATTAAATTGGCTTGAATTAAATGGTTGGATTAGATCAACCATGAGAGAGATTAAGTCAAGTTTGACTTGACTTGAGAGGAAGAGGAAGAGTCAAGTTTGACTTGACTTTATGCCACATCATTTGTGACTTGGCATTAAGTGGTCAATAATGGTGTTACACATCATCATGTTTAGCACATGTGTGTGCCACCTCATGGAGGTTACAAATCTCTTTAATGGCCACATTAAATGAGAATGGGGGTTTCAATTCCCATTGTGGCCGGCCACTTATGGTGTTGAATGAGATTGAATTTTCATTCAAGGGATATTCATTCCATCTTCTTCCTTGCTCTCTCTTCTTACTTTTCCTCTCCTCCTCTTGCCGTGACTGATTAAGGGTGCTAGCACACCTTTATTTAGTTTTTCTCCACCCATTTGTTCGTGTGGACACTTCTAGAGGATCGTACGCTTGACGATCTCGAGATCCGGCACTTCCTTGGACGAGCGGGATTCATAAAGGGCATGCATCAAGGGTAAAAAGTTTTCTCCTTGTAAATCTAGTTTAGAACTAAGTCTAAGAAACTCGTACTCGTATTATTTTGGTTTTATTTTACTTCGCATAGATCCGGTGACGGGGGTTTCAGGGTTTCCGCGACGTGAAAAAGCGGTTTTCGCGGCCCGAAAAACCCAACAGTGGTATCAGAGCCACGTGTGAAGTCTTGTACGAGTTTATTTTGTATTTTATGAAAAATAGAAGATCTGTAATATTCTATAAATTTTCTAATTTTATAGTTTTTATGGGTAATTTTCTCGTAGAAGCGAAGCACAAGTGTTTCGACACTTGTAGGCTTCGACTATCGAGAAGATTTTTCCGAAACGGCAAGGTTTTGCCCCAAATCTTTTTGGGACAATGGGCTAAGGCACTGTAGGATCACTAAGGAACACTCGCGACGGGGCGCTGCCCTTGGCCCCGCAAGGGGATTCGTTCCGTGATTGCGCCCGAAAACCCGCTAAACAGAACCACCGGGGATTTTACTCATAAAAATTGTAAAAATTGTAGTAAAAATTACAGAAAATTATAGAAAATACATAATTTATAATTATGTATTATTTTGTGATAGTCATGTCCCAAAAAGACTCAATCTGATTAGAAATGTGTTGTAATTCATTTTACGGTCTGCGCGCCGTCATTTGTATTGTGTGTGTTGCATATTTGATACGCGACCTGCGCGTCGTGCCTTTCTCCATTTATTCTTGTTGTAAACTTAGTTTAGACTCGAATGTAACTCAAGTTTTAAAAATTGTAATGTACAAAATTGGAGCCGTGGAAGGTTCACTCGAGACGAAGTTACGAGGAGAGTGCGAGCAACACAAGGTGGTCAAAGGGAGGAGCTTGAGAAGCTGTTGACCCTAGGTTGCCCATCCGATCTTCTCATTGGCTTGAGAAGATCATAGTGGGGCCATGACTAATCACAAATAATTTAATTAATTGCTTGTGTGTATGTGATGAATGATTAGTAATTAATTAGTGCCTAACGATTAGATTAGATCTAAATCGTGTACAAGATGCACCCTCTCGATTAGATTATATCTCAATCGCATCAACTCTAATGCCTACCGTGTCGTGATACCTATCACTACCTCGATCACATGTGTTGTTGAATCTGCCAAAGCAGAGCAACATATATTATCTTGGTAGGGTACGGAGGGACAATCTTGGTCCCGCTTATCAACGCATGGGCGAGTACAAACTCAATTAGATTGAGTATTCCTAGTTAACTCGGTTGGATCGAGTACAACTATAGGCATTCGTCCAATGGTTGGAAAGATAGGACATATATGACATTTATATTAATTCTTGGGTGTATTAGCCAAAATAACTCAAGTTTTAATATAATTACAGATAATGATCCTATAAACAAGAGTTGCATAGAGATGTAATTGGTAAATCGTTACCTACCGATCATACTAAATCTTGGGCGTATTAGCCAAAGCTAACTCAAGGTTTAGTATGATGTAGATTTTGTCCCACATGAATTATAGAATTCAGTGGGAGCATCATTTAGTTAAAGGCCTAATTAAATGATTTAAAAGAATATGATATTTATTTTCTGTATTTTTCTATTGTAGATAACCATGACGTCGAATACGAACTCTTTCTCCATGCATTCTGTCCTTGAGAAAGACAAGCTCAACGGAGCAAATTTCCTGGACTGGTACAGGAACTTGAGAATAGTTCTCACCCAGGAACGTAAACTGTACGTTCTGAAGCAGTCCATTCCGAAGGCTCCTCCTACCAATGCCACGCCAGCTGACAAAGATGCTTATAAGAAGCATCAAGATGACGCATTAGATGTGTCCTGTCTAATGCTCGCGACCATGAACTCTGAGCTTCAGAAGCAACACGAGTTGATGGGTGCTTACGATATGGTTGAACGTCTTCGTCAACTGTATCAAGGACAAGCACGGCATGAGAGATTCGAGATCTCAAGGGCACTATTTCAGTGCAAGATGTCAGATGGGGCTCCCGTAGGCCCATATGTACTCAAAATGATTGGGTACATAGAAAACCTACAGAGGTTGGGATTCCCGCTTGGCCAAGAGCTGGCCACTGACCTGATCTTGTAATCCTTGCCGGATAGCTATAGTCAATTCCTTCTAAACTACAATATGAACAAAATTGACAAGCTACTGCCCGAGCTGCTTAGCATGTTTAGAACTGCTGAGCTGAACCTTAAGAAGGCTAAACCCCACTCTATTCTGATGGTTCAGAAACACAAGGGCAAGGGCAAGCCCAAAGGCAAAGGAAAGTCCCAAGCCAAGGGCAAAGGCAAGACACTGAAGCCTAAAGGAGGGGTCGCCAAGGATGCTACCTGCTTCCACTGCGGTCAGACCAGGCATTGGAAGAGGAACTGCAAGGTGTACCTGGAAGATCTTAAAAAGAAGCAAAGTGAGACTTCCACTTCAGGTATATATGTTATAGAAGTCAATCTATCTATTTCTTCATCATGGGTATTAGATACCGGATGTGCTTCTCACATTTGTACTAATGTGTAGGCGCAGAGAAATAGCAGGACATTGGCAAAGGGCGAGGTGGACCTACGCGTAGGCAATGGAGCACAGGTTGTTGTTGTTGCTGTAGGGACTTATTTTCTATCTCTGCCCTCTGGGCTTGTACTATAGTTGGATGATTGTTGTTATGTGTCTGCTTTAACAAAGAACATAATTTCAGTTTCTTGTTTGGATAAGAAAGGTTTCTCTTTTATAATAAAGGACAATTGTTGTTTTGTTTATTTAAAGATATGTTCTATTGTAGTGCACCTCTGATGAACAGATTCTACATTCTAGACCTTGAAAGCCCTATCTATAATATAAATACCAAGAGATTCAAGTCAAATGACATGAACCAAACCTATCTTTGGCACTGTTGCTTAGGTCATATAAATGACAAGCATTTATCCCAGCTCCATAAGGATGGTTTGCTGGACTCATTTGATTTTGAATCTTATGAGACGTGCGAGTCATGCCTACTAGGCAAGATGACCAAGACTCCCTTTCATGGGCACAGTGAGAGAGGGACTGATTTGATAGGACTTATACATGGTGATGTATCTGGCTTTTTCAATGTCGCTGCTAGAGGCGATTATAGGTACTTCATCACATTTACTGATGACTTCAGTAGATATGGTTATGTGTACTTGATGACACATAAGTCAGAATCCTTTGAAAAGTTCAAAGAATTCAAGAATGAAGTACAGAACCAGCTTGGCAAGATTATTAAGATACTTCAATCAGATCGAGGTGGAGAATACCTTAGCCATGAGTTTCATGACTATCTAGCTGAGTGTGGGATTCTATCCCAACTCACTCCTCCTGGAACACCATAGTGGAATGGTGTATCTGAAAGGAAGAATCGTACCCTATTAGATATGGTACGGTCTATGATGAGTCACACAAATCTTCCTACATTTCTTTGGGGCTATGCTCTAGACACGACAACTTTTATACTCAACCAAGTTCCATCCAAGGCCGTGATAAAGACACCATATAGGATATGGACTGGGAGAGATGCCCAGGTGTCTTTCATGAGGATTTGGGGTTGTGAGGCTTACGTTCGACGTCAAGTCTCAGACAAATTAGGACCCAAATCCAACAAGTGCTACTTTATTGGATATCCCAAGGAAACTAAGGGATATTACTTCTACATTGTCAGTCAGCACAAGGTAGTTGTGGCAAAGACTGAGGTCCTTCTAGAAAGGGACTTTGTTTCTAGAAAGACTAGTGAGAGTACATTCGATCTTGAAGAAGTTCAAGATGTGAACCATAGCACTAAAGCCTCGATGGAAGTTGAACTGGAACCACAAAGTGTTGTAGATGATATTGTTCCATAAGGAGTTGAGGAACAACAACCAGTTCAAGTAGACATACCTCTTCACAGGTCTGATAGGGTTCGTTGTCAGCCTGAGAGATACTCATTTCTCTTGTCTGACCATGATGACGTTGTGCTCATAGAGGATGAGCCTACCACCTATCAGGAAGCTGTGATGAGACCAGATTCCGAGAAATGGCTAGAGGCCATGAGATCCGAAATGGAATCCATGTACAGCAACCAAGTATGGACTTTGGTTGATCCACCTGAAGGGGTAAAACTCATTGGGTGTAAGTGGGTCTTTAATAGAAAGACTGACATGGATGGACTTATCTATAAGGGTCGCTTGGTAGCTAAAGGTTTCAAGCAGATTCATGGTATTGACTATGATGAAGCCTTTTCTCCAGTAGCGATGTTTAAGTCTATTCGGATCATGCTTGCTATTGCAGCATACAATGACTATGAGATATGGCAGATGGATGTCAAAACCGTGTTTCTGAATGGAAACCTGCTCGAGGATATGTACATGACACAACCTGAGGGTTTTGTGGATCTACAGCATACTAGCAGAGTATGCAAGCTGCATAGGTCCATTTATGAACTAAAGCAAGCTTCTTGGAGCTGGAATCTTCGATTCGATGATGCAATCAAACAGTTTGGTTTCATCAAGAATGAAGATGAACCTTGTGTATACAATAAGGTTGTAGGGGGCATAGTTGTCTTTCTCATATTGTATGTGGATGACATACTGCTCATTGGGAAAGACATCCCTTTCCTACAGTCTGTCAAGACTTGGCTAGGGACATGTTTCTCAATGAAGGACTTAGGTGAGGCATCCCGTATTCTAGGGATACAGATCTATAGAGATAGATCTAAGAGATTGTTTGGCCTAAGTCAGAGTACATACATTGATAAGGTACTCCTTCGGTTTGCCATGTAGAACTCCAAGAAGGGATTTCTGCCGATGTCACACGGCGTGAGTCTTTCGAAGACTCAAGGTCCCTCTTTTAGAGAGGAGAGAGACCGCATGGATCAGATCCCTTATGCCTCAGCCATAGGATCTATCATGTACGCCATGCTATGTACTCGTCTTGATGTCTCGTATGCTTTGAGCATGACGAGCAGATACCAGTCTGATCCAGGTGAAAGTCACTGGATAGCGGTCAAGAATATTCTTAAGTACTTAAGAAGGACTAAAGAATATTTCTTGATATATGGAGGCAATGATGAGCGCTGTAAAGGGTTATAGTGATGTCAGCTTCCAGACCGACCAGGATGATTATCGATCGCAGTCGGGTTTCGTGTTTTGCATAAATGGTGGTGCTGTGAGCTGGAAAAGTTCGAAGCAGGACACAGTTGCTGATTCTACAACAAAGGCCGAGTATATCGCACCATCAAAGGCGGCAAAGGAGGCAGCTTGGATCCGCAAGTTCATCACTGAACTTGGGATGGTTCCTATCATCGCTGACCCCATTGAGCTCTATTGTGACAACAATGGAGCTATAGCACAGGCGAAGGAACCTCGCTCACACCAGCGGACCAAACACATACTACGGCGCTTCCATCTCATTCGAGAGATTATCGAGAGAGGAGATGTGAAGATTTGCAGAGTACCCACAGAGGCTAACATCGTAGATCCCTTAACCAAGGCTTTGGCACAGAGAAAGCATGATGGCCATACTAGGTCATTGGGGCTTAGAACCTACACTGATTGGCACTAGTGCTAGTGGGAGATTGTTAGTTAGAGCCCTAGAGTAAATCATTTGATGATTGTATTATGGACTTGTTGTATCATATTCTTATATAAATAAAGGAATTTGTTTTGGTTATTATACTTACTTGTATTGGTGTCAAATAATTAAGTATAATAGCATCCTTGAGTAGAGGGTTCTTACCTATATCAATCGGTTAGTTGAACCGATAGTGAGATGATATAGGAAACACTACTCTTAATCATTCCTAGTTGAGTATTAACATTCAGGGACAATGTTAATGCGACGAGATTAGCATGTAGGTCAACTCGATGACTTGATCTCACAAATCATGGATATAGAGATATCAAGTTGACACATGGGTATGCATTGGAGAATGTATACTGAATGACTCACTATGAGAAAGTATCTTGGATCGTTATATGAGTGTCATATACTTTCTCATGTGGCTATTAGTATGACTATTAGTCCTTGGGCCTGAAGTCACCATGGTTCCCTACATAAGGAGTTATGTACTTTGGTTTCGTCAAACGTCACCCGTAACTGGGTGGACTATAAAGGAGATTACTGGGTATGTAACGAATTATGCATAGGGATGTGACTGATGTAGATGGGATATATCCCTCCTATATGATGGGAGAGACATCGATATTCTTGATAGAGTGAGACCACAAAGTGCATGGCCATGCCCAAATGAGTCAATATGAGATATTGAGCTCATTTGATTTAGTGAGTCTACTTGGAGTTCAAGATTTAGATTGGTCAGAGGATGACACGGTCTATGCCTCACATTGATCAATCTAGATGTCTAGGATAGAAGGACACTTGTCATATATTGTGAGGAGTCACAATTAGTAGTCACAAGGTGATGTTGGATCTCAACATTCTTGTAACTTGGGTAGTAATGATGTGTTGCTAGATACCGCTCATTACTTATGCTCCTAAATGGGTTTAGGGGCATTGCCAACGTTACAAGAATCTATAGGGTCACACACAAAGGACAATTAGATGGAGATTAGGTTTATATTATGAACCAAGAGGATTAGATTCATGTGATGAATCAAATTAGATTAAGAGTAATCCAAATTGGGCTAATTGAGTTGGACTCAAGTTGATTCATGTGTTCAATGAGTCTAATTTAGATTATGACTCATTGAATGAATTTAATTAAATGAATTAGATTCATTATATTAAATTGGCTTGAATTAAATGGTTGGATTAGATCAACCATGAGAGAGATTAAGTCAAGTTTGACTTGACTTAAGAGGAAGAGGAAGAGTCAAGTTTGACTTGACTTTATGTCACATCATTTATGACTTGGCATTAAGTGGCCAATAATGGTGTTACACATCATCATGTTTAGCACATGTGTGTGCCACCTCATGGAGGTTACAAATCTATTTAATGGCCACATTAAATGAGAATGGGGGTTTCAATTCTCATTGTGGCCAACCACTTATGGTGTTGAATGAGATTGAATTTTCATTCAAGGGATATTCATTCCATCTTCTTCCTTGCTCTCTCTTCTTGCTTTTCCTCTCCTCCTCTTGTCGTGACTGATCAAGGGTGCTAACACACCTTTGTTTAGTTTTTCTCCACCCATTTGTTCGTGTGGATACTTCTAGAGGATCATACGCTTGACGATCTCGAGATCCGACACTTCCTTGGACGAGCAGGATTCGTAAAGGGCACGCATCAAGGGTTAAAAGTTTTCTCCTTGTAAATCTAGTTTAGAACTAAGTCTAAGAAACTCGTACTCGTATTATTTTGGTTTTATTTTACTTCTCACAGATCCGGTGACGGGGGTTTCGAGGTTTTGCGACGCGAAAAAGCGGTTTTCGCAGCCCGAAAACCCCAAAATAGATGGTACTTACTAAGCATTCGCTTATAGATTTGTATTTTCTTATACTGGAGATAAAGGTAAAGGAAAGCTCGAGCAGAAGGAGGCAACAGGAGCGGTGTTTTGTGTGTGTGTGATGGAACAGTGGAAAGAGATCTAGGAACTTGTGATTGTTTGGAATATGTTAGAACTTATGCTAAAGTATTTTCTTCTCTCCGCTCTACATGAAATACTATCACTAGTTGCTTAGGATGAATTTATCAATTTGTCAGTAATTAGAGTGGCAAAGATAAGTACAAAGGGGAGAACAACCCCTTTTTTTAGAGCAAGGTGTGACCCCCATGTTGGGATTTTCGAGCCGCAAAAACCTCTTTTTGCGTTACGGAAACCCCGAAATCCCATGCCACCGGATCCGTGCAAATATTAAATTTTCATGTACGTGTTTTCTAATCCTAGATCTACTTTACATCTACATGTTTAGAAGTTTATACCTTTGATGTGAAGCCCTTCGCTTATCCCGCTCGTCCAAGAAGATGCCGGATCTCAAGGGTGTCATGTGAACACCCTCTATGTGTATCCACACGAACAATTAGGTGGAGAAGAAACCTTAGAGTGTGCTAGCACTCTTTGAGGGTTTCGGCCAAGGAGGAGGAGAGGGACAGAAGAAGAAGCAAGGAGGAATAATGATCGATAATGAAAATAAGAGTAAAAATGGCTTAAGTATTTTCATCTAATGAAAATACTTAATGCTCATTAACACCATTAATGAGCATCATTAATGAGTCTTAATGAGTATTTAATATTCTTCATTAAATGACCATTTTGAAACTCATTCGAAATTTGAATCTAAAATTCAAATTGAATTCCATTTATCATTGAATTCAAAATTCAATGAATATCATCATTAAGCCTCACTTGAGTCTAACTCAATCTAGCCTCACTTGAGTCTAACTCAATCGAATCTTACTCAATTAATCTAATTTGGATTACTCTTAATCCAATTTGGTTCATCGCATGAACAAAATTCTCTTGGTTCATCAAATGAACCTAATCTCCATCTAATTACCCTTTGTGTGTGACCCTATAGGTTCTTGTAACGTTGGCAATGCTCCTAAACCCATTTAGAAGCATAAGTAATGAGCGGTATCTAGCAACACATCATTACTACCCAAGTTACAAGAATGTTGAGATCCAACATCACCTTGTGACTACTAATTGTGACTCTTCACAATATATGACAAGTGTCCTTCTATCATTGACATATAGATTGATCAATTTGAGGCATAGACCATGTCATCCTCTAATCAATCTAAATCTTAAACTCCAAGTACACTCACTATAATCAAATGAGTTCAATATCTCATATTGACTCATTTGGGCATGGACATGCACTTAGTGGTCTCACTCTATCAAGAATAATGATGTCACTCCCGTTATATAGGAGAGATAGATCCCATCTACATCACTCACATCCCTCCGTATAATTTGTTACATACCCAGTTATCGCCTTTATAGTCCACCCAGTTACGGGTGACGTTTGACGAAGCCAAAGTACGTAACTCCTTATGTAGGGAACCATGGTGACTTCAGGTCCAAGGACTAGTTGTCATACTAATAGTCACATGAGAAAGTATATGACACTCATATAACGATCCATGATACTTTCTCATGGCGGATCATTCAGTATACATTCTCCAATGCATACCCATGTGTCAACTTGATATCTCCATATCTATGACTTGTGAGATCAAGTCATCGAGTTGACCTACATGCTAGTCTCGTTGCATTAACATTGTCCCTGAATGTTAATACTCGACTAGGAATGATTAAGAGTAGTGTTCCCTATATTATCTCAC
Source organism: Zingiber officinale (assembly GCF_018446385.1). NCBI lineage: Eukaryota > Viridiplantae > Streptophyta > Magnoliopsida > Zingiberales > Zingiberaceae > Zingiber > Zingiber officinale. The sequence goes on from NC_055990.1 coordinate 77,937,113, forward strand.
TATCGATTCAACCAATCGATTGATATAGATAAGAACCTTCTACTCAAGGACGCTATTATACTTAGTTATTTGGCACCAATACAAGTAAGTATAATAACCAAAACAAATGCCTTTATATACATAAGAATATGATACAATGAGTCCATACAACAATCATCTTATGATTGGCTCTAGGGCTCTAACTAACAATCTCCCACTAGCACTATTGTCAATCAATGTAGGCTCTAAGGCCCAATAACCTAGTGTGACCATCATGCTTTCTCTGTGCTAAAGCCTTGGTCAAGGGATCTACGACGTTAGCTTCTGTGGGTACTTTGCAAATCTTCACATCTCCTCTATCGATGATCTCTCGAATGAGATGGAAGCGTCGTAGTATGTGTTTGGTCCGCTGGTGTGAGCGAGGTTCCTTAGCCTGCGTAATTGCTCCATTGTTGTCACAATAGAGCTCAATAGGATCGGCTATGCTAGGAACCACCCCAAGCTCAGTAATGAACTTGCGGATCTAAACTGCCTCCTTTGCTGCTTCTGATGCAGCAATATACTCGGCCTCTATTGTAGAATCAGTGACTGTGTCCTGCTTCGAACCCTTCCAGCTCACTGTACCACCATTTATGCAAAACACGAACCCAGACTGCGATCGATAATCATCTTGGTCAGTTTGGAAGCTAGCATCACTGTAACCCTTTACAGCTAGCTCGTCATCGCCTCCATATATCAAGAAATATTCTTTAGTCTTTCTCAAGTACTTAAGAATATTCTTGACCGCTATCTAGTGACTTTCACCTGGATCTGAATGGTATCTGCTCGTCATGCTCAAAACATACGAGAAATCAGGATGAGTACATAGCATGGCGTACATGATAGATCCTATGGCTGAAACATAAGGGATCTGATCCATGCGGTCTCTCTCCTCTCTAGAAGAGGGACTTTGAGTCTTCGAAAGACTCACATCATGTGACATTGGCAGAAATCCCTTCTTGGAATTCTGCATGGCAAACCGTAGTAGTATCTTGTCAATATATGTACTCTGGCTTAGGCCAAGCACTCTCTTAGATCTATCTCTATAGATCTGTATGCTTAGAATACAATTCCCTAGCCAAGTCTTTACAGACTGCAGCAAAGGGATGTCGTTCCCAATGAGTAGTATGCCATCCACATACAATATAAGGAAGACAACTGTGCTCCCAACAACCTTCTTGTAGACACAAGGTTCATCTTCATTCTTGATGAAACCAAACTATTTGATCGCATCATCGAATCGAAGATTCCAGCTCCGAGAAGCTTGCTTTAGTCCATAAATAGACTTATGCAACTTGCATACTCTGCCAATATGTTGTGGATCTACAAAACCCTCAGGTTGTGTCATGTACACATCCTCGAGCAAGTTTTCATTCAGAAACACGGTTTTGACATCCATCTGCCAGATCTCATAATCGTGGTATGCTGCAATAGCAAGCATGATCCGAATGGACTTAAACATCGCTACTGGAGAAAAGGTTTCATCATAGTCAATACCATGAATTTGCTTGAAACCTTTTGCTACCAGACGACCCTTATATATAAGTCCATCCATGTCATCCTTTCTCTTAAAGACCCACTTACACCCAATGGGTTTAACACCTTCAGGTGGGTCAACCAAAGTCAATACTTGGTTGGTGTACATGGATTCCATTTCGCATCTCATGGCTTCTAGCCATGACTCAGAATCTGGTCTCATCACAGTTTCCTGATAGGAGGTAGGCTCATCCTCAATGAGCACAACGTCATCATGGTCAGACAAGATAAATGAATATCTCTCAGGCTGACGACGTACCGTATCAGACCTGTGAAGAGGTAGGTCTACTTGAACTGGTTGTTGTTCCTCAACTCCTTGTGGAACAACATCATCCACAACATTTTGTGGTTCCACTTCAACTTCCGTCGAGGCTTCAGGGCTATGGTTCACATCTTAAACTTCTTTAAGATCGAACGTACTCCCACTAGTTCTTCTAGAAACAAAATCTCTTTCTAGAAATACCCAGTCTTTACCACAACTATCTTGTGTTGACTGGGAATGTAGAAGTAATATCTCTAAGTTTCCTTGGGATATCCAAAAAATAGCACTTATCGGATTTGGGTCCCAGTTTGTCCGAGACGTCAAACGTAAGCCTCACAACCCCAAATCCTCATAAAAGACACCTGGGCATCTATCCCAGTCCATATCTTATATGGTGTCTTTATCACAGCCTTAGATGGAACACGGTTGGATATAAAGGCTATTGTGTCAAGAGCATAGCCCCAAAGAGATATAGGAAGATCTGTGTGACTCATCATAGACCGTACCATATCTAATAGGGTACGATTCCTCCTTTCGGATACACCATTCCACTGTGGTGTTCCAGGAGGAGTGAGTTGAGATAGAATCTCACACTCAGCTAGATAGTCATTACGAAACTCATGGCTAAGATATTCTCCACCTCGATCTGATCAAAGTATCTTAATACTCTTACCAAGCTGGTTTTGTACTTAATTCTTGAATTCTTTGAACTTTTCAAAGGATTTTGACTTATGTGTCATCAGATACACATAACCATATCTACTGAAGTCATTAGTAAATGTAATGAAGTACCTATAACCTCCTCTGGTAACGATATTGAAAGGGTCACATACATCACTATATATAAGTCCTAACAAGTTAGTCGTTCTCTCGCTGTGTCCACTAAAGGGAGTATTGGTCATCATGCCCAGTAGGCATGACTCGCATGTCTCATATGATTCAAAATCAAATGAGTCCAGTAAACTATCTTTATGGAGTTGGGATAAGCGTTTGTCATTTATATGACCTAAGCAACAGTGCCAGATATAGGTTTGGTTCATGTCATTTGACTTGAACCTCTTGGTACTTATGTTATAGATAGGGTTCTCTAAGTCTCGAATATAGAGTCCGTTCATCAGCGGTGCACTATAATAGAACATATCATTTAAATAAACTGAACAACATTTATTCTTTATTATAAATGAAAAACTTTTCTTGTCCAAACAAGAAACTGATATAATGTTCTTAGTAAGAGCAGACACATAACAACAATCATCTAATTCTAGTACAAGCCAGAGGGCAGAGATAGAGACTAAGTCCCTATAGCAACAACAGCAACCCGTGCTCCATTGCCTACACGTAGGTCCACCTCGCCCTTCGTCAATGCTCTGCTATTTCTCAGCGCCTGCACATTAGTACAAATGTGAGAAGCACATCCGGTATCTAATACCCATGATGAAGAAATAGATAGATTGACTTCTATAACATATATACCTGAAGTGGAAGTCTCACTTATCTTCTTCTTAAGATCTTCCCGGTATACTTTGCAGTTCCTCTTCCAGTGCCCGGTCTGACCGCAGTGGAAGCAGGTAGCATCCTTGGCAGCCCCTCCTTTAGGTTTCAGTGTCTTGCCTTTGCCCTTGGCTTGAGACTTTACCTTACCTTTAGGCTTGCCCTTGCCCTTATGTTTCTGTACCATCAGAATGGAGTTGGGCTTAACCTTCTTAAGGTTGAGCTCAACAGTTCTTAACATGCTAAGCAGCTCAAGCAGTGGCTTGTCAATTTTGTTCATGTTGTAATTCATGACAAATTGATTGTAGCTCTCTGGCAAGGACTGCAAGATCAAGTCAGTGGCCAGCTCTTGGCCAAGTGAGAATCCCAACCTCTGTAGGTTTTCTATGTACCCAATCATCTTGAGTACATATGGGCCTACGGGAGTCCCATCTTGCATCTTGCACTGAAATAGTGCCTTAGAGATCTCGAATCTCTCGTGCCTAGCTTGTCCTTGATATAGTTGACGAAGATGTTCAACCATATCATAAGCACCCATCAACTCGTGTTGCTTCTGAAGCTCAGAGTTCATGGTCGCGAGCATGAGACATGACACATCTAATGCGTCATCTTGATGCTTCTTATAAGCATCTCGGTCAGCTCGCGTGGCAGTGGCAGGAGATGCCTCAGGAATCGGCAGCTCCAGGACGTACAATTTTCGTTCCTGTGTGAGAACTATTCTCAGATTCCTGTACCAGACCAGGAAGTTAGCTCCATTGAGTTTGTCCTTATCGAGGACAGAACGCAGGGAGAAGGAGTTCGTATTTGACGACATGACAATCTACAACAGAAAAATGCAGAAAATATCATATTCCAATTATCATTTAATTAGGCCTTTAATTAAACGATGCTCCCACTGAATTATAGAATTTTTGTAGAATTAAGTCAGGGATGTGGTCAAACCACACTTACTAGATTCTAACCAACTAGCTATAATTTTTGTGGGACAAGATCCATATCATGCTACGCCTTGAGTTAGCTTTGGCTAAATCGCCCAAGACTTAGTATGATCGGTAGGTAACCAATTACCAATTACATCTCTATGCAACTCTTGTTTATAGGATCAAGATCCGCATGTATATTAAAACTTGAGTTAGCTTTGGCTAAATTGCCCAAGATTTAATATAAATATGATTTTGTCCTATATTCCAACTATTGGATAATGCCTACAGTTAAATCCGATTTAACTAGTTATACTCAATCTAATTGAGTTTGTCGTCACCCATGCGTTGATAAGTGGGACCAAGATTGTCCCTGCGCACCCTACTAAGATAATATGCGTTGCTCTGTTTTGGCAGATTCAACAACAACATGTGATCAAGGTAGTGATGGGTATCACGGCATGGTAGGCATTTTGAGTTGACATGATTTAGATCTAATATAATCGTTAATGTGTATCATATGCGTGATTTAGATCTAATCTAATTGTGGTGCATCATATACACGATTTAGATCTAATATAATCGTTAAGGCACTAATTAATTACTCTACTCTAACATGCATCACATACACACACACAAGCAATTAATTAAATTGTGATTAGTCATGGCCCTACTACGATCTTCTCAAGCCAATGAGAAGATCATATGGTCAACCTAGGGTCAACAGCTTCTCCAAGCTCCTCCCTTTGACCACCATGTGTTGCTCGCACCCTCCTCGAGTGGAACACACAAAATGGCACGCAAGTCATATTATGAATTACAACACAATTTTTTTTCAATCGAATTGGGGTTTTGGGCCATCACCATCAAAAAATTATACATAATTCTAAATTATGTATTTTCCATAAATTTCTGTAATTTTTACTACTATTTTTATAATTTTATGAGTCAAAATTTCCCAGCGGTCCCGTTTAGCGATTTTTAGCCGCGATCGCGGGACAATGCCCCTTGCGGAGTTAGGGGCAGCACCCCTTCTCATGAAATGAATATCACGAGTGTCCTATGATGATCTTACAGCGCCTTAAGCCGCTGTCCCAAAATGATTTGAGCAAAACCTTGCCGTTTCGGAAAGGTTTTCTCGGTAGTCGAAGCCTATAAGTGTCCAAACACTTGTTGCTTCGCCTATATGAGAAAATTACCCATAAAATCTATAAGAATTGTAAATATACAGAAACTTATAGATCTGAATGTTTTTCATAAAAATAAAAACGAAACTCGTACATGCTTCGCACGTGGCTCTGATACCACTGTTGGGATTTTCGAGCCGCAAAAACCGTTTTTTGCGTTGTGGAAACCCCGAAATCCCATGCCACCGGATCCGTGCGAATATTAAATTTTCATGTACATATTTTCTAATCCTAGATCTACTTTAAATCTACATGTTTAGGAGTTTATACCTTTGATGTGAAGCCCTTCGCTTATCCCTCTCATCCAAGAAGATGTCGGATCTCAAGGGTGTCAAGTGAACACCCCTCTATGTGTATCCACACGAACAATTAGGTGGAGAATAAAACTTAGAGTGTGCTAGCACTCTTTGAGGGTTTCGGCCAAGGAGGAGGAGAGGGAGAGAAGAAGAAGCAAGGAGGAATAATGATCGATAATGAAAATAAGAGTAAAAATGGCTTCAGTATTTTCATCTAATAAAAATACTTAATACTCATTAACATCATTAATGAGCCTCATTAATGAGCCTTAATGAGTATTTAATATTCTTCATTAAATGGCCATTTTGAAACTCATTCGAAATTTGAATCTAAAATTCAAATTTAATTCCATTTATCATTGAATTCAAAATTCAATGAATATCATCATTAAGCCTCACTTGAGTCTAACTCAAGTCTAGCCTCACTTGAGACTAACTCAAGTCTAACTCAATCGAGTCTTACTCAATTAATCTAATTTGGATTACTCTTAATCCAATTTGGTTCATCACATAAACCTAATCCTCTTGGTTCATCAAATGAACCTAATCTCCATCTAATTGCCCTTTGTGTGTGACCCTATAGGTTCTTGTAACGTTGGCAATACTCCTAAACCCATTTAGAAGCATAAGTAATGAGCGGTATCTAGAAACACATTATTACTACCCAAGTTACAAGAATGTTGAGATCCAAATCACCTTGTGACTACTAATTGTGACTCTTTACAATATATGACAAGTGTCCTTCTATCCTTGACATCTAGATTGATCAATTTGAGGCATAGACCGTGTCATCCTCTAATCAATCTAAATCTTAAACTCCAAGTAGATTCACTATAATCAAATGAGCTCAATATCTCATATTGACTCATTTGGGCATGACCATGCACTTAGTGGTCTCACTCTATCAAGAATAACGATGTCACTCCCGTTATATAGGAGGGATAGTGTTGGTGCAACCTTAAGTCAAGGTTGACCTGGGTGACCCGACTCGAGTTGACCTGACTCGAGGTATATTTTGATGTTTGACAAGAATGGAGAAGTTATACTTTGATGTTTGACAAGAATAAGAACTTGGGGGATTGTGGGTGCAACCTTTGGTCAAGGGTGACCTGGTTGACCCGACTTGGGTTGACCTGACATGGAAAAGTCCAAGCAGGGAGCTTGGCATGGGAAAAGTCCAAGTATGGAGACCTGGCACGGAAAAGTCCAAGCAGGGAGCTTGGCACGGGAAAAGTCCAAGCAGGGAGCTTGGCACGGGAAAAGTCCAAGTATGGAGACTTGACATGGAAAAGTCCAAGCAGGGAGCTTGGCATGGGAAAAGTCCAAGTATGGAAGCTTGGCATGGGAGGTCAGAGAGGGCTCGGTAGCTCGTTCTCTGGACTGGTTGGAGTCGGAGAGGGCTCAGTAGCTCGTTCTCCGGATTAGGTCAGAGAGGGCTCGGTAGCTCGTTCTCTGGACCGGACGTGGAAGTCGGAGAGGGCTCGGTAGCTCGTTCTCCGGACTTGGTCAGAGAGGGCTTGGTAGCTCGTTCTCTGGACCAGGAAGATGTTAGGGTTTAGGGTTGGGAAGCTCTAAAACCAACAGAGGCATTGGATCGGTCTGTTGATCGATCCAGTGATACTTTGGCTGTCTGGATCGGTTTGTCGACCGATCCAGTGATACCTTAGTTATCTGATCGGTCTCGTGACCGATCAGTAACCACACAGTAGCTTTCTATGGGTTATCTGATCGGTCTGGTGACCGATCAGTAAGAAGCGAGACAACAGGGGATCAATAGGGGGATCGGTCTGTGGACCGATCCACCTATGGCCTGATCGGTCCACAGACCGATCAGGGCTCGGCAACCCCTCACTGTGAAGAGTTGGGATCGGTCTGGGGACCGATCAGACTAGGGCCTGATCGGTCGACAAACTGATCAGGGATTTCCTGGACCGATCAGGCTATGGCCTGATCGATCCATGCCTAGCCGTTGAGACACAACGGCTAGATTTCTGTCTTCTTCTTCGCAGGTTCAGGTTATAAAAGAGGTTGAAGGCCTCTACAAAAGTTCTTCTTCTTCTTCTTCTTCCTCCTCCTAGCGATCTGAGCTTTGTTGAGCTCTCTACTGCTGAAGCTTCGTGTGAGCTTCCCTCGGCTGGGTCTCCAACAACAGTTGCTGCTGTGGTTGGCATCCGTGAAGTTGCTGCTTCATCAACAGTTGATGAGAAGGCAAGCAAACTAGTGTTTTTACATTCATATTGTTCTTGGCTTCTTGCTGTATTTCTTGTACTCTGATCTTGCTGTTGCAAGAGAGATTGTGGCGAGGTTTCTCCACCCAGAAGGAGTTTTTATTAGCCGATTTTCCAGGGTCTCATCCACCGACGGATTGATAGGATTCGTCCACCTTACGGACACGCCGAGGAGTAGGAGTATCATCTCCGAACCTCGTTATATTGTCGCGTTTGAGGTTTGATATTCTCCCGTTTCGTTTCTATCTTTTATTTCCGCTGCGCTAATTCAAATTGTAGGAAGAAACGAAAATTTGGGGTCGGCTATTCACACCCCCCCCCCCTCTCTAGCCGCATCCGAAGGTCCTAACAAGTGGTATCAGAGCTAGGTCGCTCTTCGTCGGATTAACACCCGGGGGAGCACGAGCTAGAGAATGGATCAACTTGGAGAAGACGTCACGATTCCACCCTTCTACGATCGCGACGACTTCGCGTATTGGAAGGTAAGAATGAAGTATTTTCTTATGACTAATCTAGTAAATTGGAATTGTGTTCAAGTAGGTTTTATTCCTCCGGTGGATAAAGAAGGAGAACCTCTCGAGAAGAAGAAGTGGACGAAGGAACAAATCCACCAATCCATAATCAACGATGAGGTAATGAAAATCTTTGAATTTTCATTACCTAATGATATCTTGTGTAAGATAGGTAGATACAACAATGCCAAGGAGTTGTGGAACAACTTGGCTAAGTTCCATGAGGAGAGCTCCAATTCAAGTCATGAAGAGGAGTCAAGTGAGCTAAGTAGCTCACATCATGGAGGTATGGAATTAGAAGTTGGGGCTACTCAACATCTAAAGAAGAAGAGGAGGAGAGTTCTTCTTCAAGACTGGAGCAAGAAGAAGAAGCCTCTACCTCCGGAAGGGATGAAGGAGAGAGCTTATATCCATCCTCAACCCTAGGTAACTCAAGCAACTTAATTTCAAGTAAATTACATATAATGTGCTTTGAGTGTAGGGAATATGGGCATTATAAAAGTAAATGTCCAAAGAGGATTAGGAAGACTCCACCGGCACCAAAAGTCAAGGAAGTCGGAGTCCCGATACGCAAGGGCAAGGAGCACGTGGTATGCTTCCAATGCAAGCAAAGGGGACATTATAGGAGTCAATGTCCAAGGGGGAGGCAACCTCACAAGGACAAGAGACCAAGCACATCTATAGGGGGAGCTAAGGCAAACCCTAAGGTATCCTTTAAGGCACATTCTTGCAATTCTAATAAGACACATGCTAGTAGTTTTATTGTAATTGTCAATAGTGATAAGCATGATAACCATAGAAACCGATACATGTGCTTAGGTGCCAAACATGTTAGCCTAGATAAGGACAATGCTAGAAATGCCAACATTAGAGTTAACTCATCTAAGATTAAGGAAAACCTAGATAGGAATCCCAAAACAACTAGACATATGCCTAGGAATACCTCAAAGAAAAATGAAAAATTAAAGCTTGAGGTATTAAAGAAGGAAAATCAAGTCTTGAGGTCAAGACTTGACACTTTAGAAAAGGCTCTTAAGAATTTGGAGAAGCCAACTCTAGAGTCTAAGGGTCAAAAATCAAAGCCCAAGGACATGAGAGGTTTGGGTCACAAACCTAAGTCTCAAGTGGTCAAGCCTGCTTATCATAATGTTCCATTCGATTATGGAACAAGACCTAGGGCTAAGAAGACCATCACCAAGGTCACCAGGGGAGTCACCCCTAGAGTTGATCTTGATGAGTCCCAAATGACCAAGGCTTTAAAGCCTAGGAGGGTCATTAGGAGGGTTGCTAGGGAAGTCATCCCTAGTGAATATTTAGTGAACCACTACAAGAAAAATCCTCATAGACATCGGTGGAACAACAACGGTTTTAAGCAAAAACCGATGTCTTTGAGTATTTTACACCGTTTTTTCCAAAAACCGGTGTCTAAGAGCGCAGATTTTCACTCATAGACATCGGTTTTTTAGGCGATGTCTATGAGCGCCTTTTTTTCGTTAATAGACACCGATTTTAACATCGATTTTTAAAACCCGGTGTTAATGAACCAAAATAAAATATTTTAATTTTTCCACAGCCAAAATTTGCAACACTGTGAATTTCCCTCCAAACCTAAACCTATATTGTGCCCCTTCCTCCGACTATCTCTCTCAGCGTAAACCTAAACCTCATCTCCCTCAACCTCTCCCTCTTCCCCTTCCTAGATCGACGCCCTTCCTCTCCCGATCAGGATCAAGACAACTTAAAAGGCTTTGAGGGAGACTCACGCCCTTGCCGCCTCCTATTCTCTCAGATCTGGCGTTCGCCCCTCCTCCTCCGTACCACTCCCCTCCACGCATGGACTTCCCTACAAACAACGCCACAGAGTGGGTTTCCTCCTATATTCCTTTCATGACTCGTGTCTACCGGCCGGCCGTAGACCTGGATCGTCGGTGGCTTTCGTTCCCAGGGCCGCAGCCGAGGTGTGCGATGGAAGGACGAGCCTAGTTGGGCATCAACCGAGGTGTTGTGTCTTGTTTCTTGAAGGAAGAATCCAGTCATGTTGCATTTTGTGTTGTGTTCTTAATCTTTTTATTGGATCATTTACCATCAAGTGTATGATTTGGAGTTGAGAGGAATGAGGATTCTGTGTATGCATGCTTCATAAAATTCAGCTTTATTTCCTTTTTTCCCCCTTTCGGATATGCCGAGCTTGACATTGGAAACCTAAGCCAATACCTACTGTAAGATCTAAAAGAGTTCATTTTGTCTACAGTGATGAGATGAATGTCTAGCAAAAAGGATTTTCTTTCTAAATCCAAGTGGTACCTGAAACTTGATAGCTCGGCAAATCCAGTAGACCGACAGTAGCACTTCCTGAGAGTGCAAATTCCAACATCTTGGACTGGGATGGAGAATGACATTTTCAATGGATCATTCCTCAATTTTAGTCAAAGTAACATGATTCTTGATCCAACCTTTGGTTCTTTTCTCCAGTCAGGCATACCGGGCAACAACATCCACAGGCAAATGTTTGCCGGTAATCTCTTTGTTTCTGCAGTTCAAGACACAACAACTGCTGATGTTTATTTGACAAGCAGTGAAGCTAGTCCATTTAGTGGCACCTCGTTTTCTAGAACCTTTACTCAGATTGGTAATGATTCATTCAATCGATGCATTGCCAATGTTGGCCTCCGTGAGCATTTTTCATGAACTTCCCTTTCTGCCACTTCACTTGCTAATCTTTTATCTTCCACCACCTGTGTGCCAGAAAATAGTACGGGGGAGGATATGATAGTTACTTCGTCACTTGCAGCATCACCTCACTGTAACTTTGGGTCGCCAAGTGATATCAATCTCATGTGGAATCAGAGCAAATTGGTCGGTCATCAAGTGCCTTTAGGCAAAACATTCAGTGTAGTTCAACCATCCTATCATATAAAGAAGAGTTCACTGCCTGGTTGGAACTGTCACGACCCGAATTTGAATTTCTGGCATGCTTATGGCAACCCAGCACCGGCTCCAGGTAGTGAACTTTCTCTCAGTGTTGGTTCCTGTCAGCCATGTGGCCCATGTCTCACCGACGCTGGCAATATTGCTGATCAATGCTCCGAGATAAGCTGTTCACTCAATAATGATCAATGCTCCGAGTTACAGGATATTTATATGTTTGGTCCTCATCTTGTTTAAAACCTTCATCATGCTACACTTTATGAGACATTCAAAGGTACCGTTTACATTTGTCTTAAATAGTGTGCATCTTATAATGTTCTATCTGGTATGATGGATGGTCCATGACGTCCTACATTGAGAAAGGCACATTGAGAAGACAAATCTGTTGGGTTACTCTACAAGCCTTTGTTGTCATTGCTAGTCTTTTGACATCCTTTGGTATTCATGCTAGCCTCTTGGTTCATCTTCAAGTCAGATGTATATGAATGCTTACTCTGTGATGCCAAAATTTGACTATCTTGATAATCATGCTAAAAGAATATAGCTTTGCTGAACTCCATTTTGCTTCATCATGCTTTAGTTATTCAGATGGTACAACTAATTTACTCCTTCAACACACAGTTTTATGGAAGGTGGCTGGAAAACTAATCATGCCAAAACCAAAGGGCTCAACATCTGAGATTAAAAAAGCTCCGTCGTCTGGACTTAAGTGGTCCTTTTCTCCTGGGACCAACCTGCTATCAGGTGGTGCTGCAAAACTTGAAAAAGAGTCTAGGCAAAAACTAAATGAGTTTTCCAAGGAACTTAGAACATTCAGAAGTGTTGACTTGTAAGGTTAGCACACTGAACTTGTTAGAATGCATCTACAACAAGTGATTACAGTTGTTCACTCTATAACTGATTATTTCTAAATCTAATATCTGGTAATGAATATGCTCAGATAACTTTTTCAGGTGATTAAACTTACATTTACTTTACCAAGGTAATGGAATACTTGTAGATATTTAATAAATTCATGATTATGTTAGGTCGTAACTTTGGTGATGATGGTCTGTTTTTTCTTGCTGAAAGCCTTAGTTACAATCAGGTTAGTTCTTTTCCTTCCTTTTCCATAACCTTACTTTTTTTCTTGTTCTTACTTGTAAACTATTGCTGAACCAGACTCTTAAAGGTATGACATTACTTAAGCAAGACATTTAAGCATAACTTTTTTTAGTGTCGTTTAGCATCTCATTAGTTTTTTTCCAAGTCTCAGGCAGTAGAGGAAGTTGATTTTTCTGGCAATGGGATTAAAGCAGTTGGCCTAAAGACACTTGATGGTGTTCTTCAGACGAATACCATGCTTAAAACTCTGAACCTATCAGGAAATAATATTGGCAATGAAGGAGCTAAGTTAAGTCCATTTTTTAATTTTAATTTTACTAATTTTTATGTTTGCGCCTATTCATCTGAAAATAAGCAATTTGATTCTGCTGGAAGTACAATAGTGTATTGGCATACAAGAAAAATTAAAGTTCATTATCACCATTAATTGGTAATTTGATATTAGATGATTTCTTTGACAGTAAATGACAAAATCCTTTAATGGTATTAGATAAATTTACTGTGGTTGATATAGTAGGAATTCACACAAAGTAATTAGCATACAAGCGTCCTAATTGTAGTTGCTAAATGTAAATACCCTACTATGTTTAGCTAGTTCATTTGACTGTATTTATCTTAGTTCATTTGATTGTATTCTAGCAGTGATGAGATAATTATTTGCTTGCCATGAAATTTATCTTTGCTTGGCTGATTTATTTTAGTTTTAAATAACTATAGTTTTTACATGATTCTTGCTTTATATATATATATATATATATATATATATATATATATATATATATATATATATATTCGTTTTTAGATTTCCTTCTTGGATGATGATGCAGTTCTCCAATTTGTTGTTATTTTTTGTTCATTTCAGTATTTACCTAGTTGCATCACTCTTAACCATGTTTCTTTATAGCCCATCTTCCCTCATATTGAACTGCTTCTGGATGATCTGGTTTGCCAGGAATAATTTGAAAAAAATATCTTGTTTTGATGAAATGACTGCTAGTTATTGTGATAATAATTGCATGTTTATAGCATTTTTTTGTATCTTAAAAGATCTTTATCTGTTTTTTTATCGTCAAACAAAAACAAACTTGTGCCATAGAGATGTCTACTAATGGATACCCTATGAACTTTCTTTTTTATCAGTGACCGCGTTAATAGACTTGATCACAAAGTTTGATGTGTAATCCTTGATTTAGAGAATTGACTTATTTATGGACAAATTTATAATTACACTAATTTTGTTAGATTCTAGTCTTGGCTGCAATATTTTCTACTTTTACTTTTCTGGTCACCAGGGCTTTCCTTATTTTAGTAAAAAGTTGATGATTCAAGTAGTTTGACATTATTGTGTAGTTATTTTTTTATCTTCATTAATTTGTTTGATCCCTCTAATTTAAGTGGTTGTTTCTCTTTATTTCAAGTCATATGGACATATCTGTGGGGACCCTTGGCACTCTATCATGCTTGTATTCTGTTATTTCAAGCTAAGCTTGGCAATGACGAGAATGTACTGGAAGAAAATGACATCGTTAAAATGTATATGTTGATTATCTAGATTGGAAGAAAATGACATCGTTAAAATGTATATGTTGATTATCTAGATTGTTTTGTGACTCTCTATGATTTAATTCTTCTGAGGTTTTTTGGCAATATCTTCGCTGTGTTGCAGTGACATGGGGTGTCATATTGATGGGTTTATTACTGTGGTGGCACACACTCATGTTATACAGGAAGGACCAGTGACTGGTAGAGCAGCAGATGTGATTGCTGCTGCCAATACAGCAGCAGAAGTTGCCTTGCACCTTGTGATGCCAGGAAAAAAGGTGCCTTTATATTTGACAATGATGAAATTGTTAATAATCTTTCCTAACTATGTAGAGGGATTTTGAATTTAGTTTCTAATATATGCATTGTGAAGACGTTACAAGACTGCTCATTGTTCTAAGTCAACACTTCAAGCCACGTTGATGTTAATTCCAACTTCAATATTACCATCATCTGGTGCGTATTTGACCAACTCAGTGTTGTGTCTTGCTCATGGTGACTGACGTTCAACCAATTTGCAATTTATGAAAATTAACTTTTACAAGCAATTGGTGTGTTAACTCTTGAAGGCAGTCGGAATAGCAAGGGAAATTGGGAATTTTATGTTCATTTATGTCATCCTACACTTTCTGTTTTATATTTTCTCACGCTAATTGTAATTTTTTTGTTTGGAGAATGTGATAAATTCCCTGTCTCATGGATGAATGTCATACGACATCTTCTTTAAGATCTTTATCATTTTGATGGTTCTTAAATTTTATTTTATGATTTATTTATTTAAGTTCTTATTTGCTTATCAAAGAATCTAATGGATAAAAGGTTCGTTTAGTGAACATTGATTTTTAAGCGATCCATCTGAAATAATTAGCACAATCAATTTTCATGTCAACGTTTACCTTGCTTTTGTTACAATGATTTTTTTGATACAAATCGGATGCTATGCTTTTGTTACAATGATTTTTATAGCTTTTGCTCCTTATTGTATTATGTCTATTAGCCATGTGTATACAAAGGGCATAGTTGCATTCTTGCTTATGAGATTTGGAAGATGGCATCAGAGGTAGTACAATAAATAGTATATCTCTTCATCAGAGGTAGCTTTGTTCTTCTATGCTTCCTTCACTGGATTTGTTGTGTAGTCATATTTCTGTGTTCAACCATTATCATGCCTAGTAATTTGTTGTATGATGCTGTCGGTTCTTATCAATCTGTACACTTGAATTAGAAGGAGCAAATTATCTATGTTATATTCTAAGCAGCATATACTAAGTGTCATATATGAAAGTTTTAGATTCTATGTTATATTCGTTATCTTCCACAACAGCCTTTAAAAACTCAGTATTCTATTTTATTTGATACATGTACACATTTGTTTTAGTTATTTGACATATGGTGGATTATTGGGTCCTGATCATGAATTAACTTTGTATAAAGTATTGTAGATTATCTTTGTTGCAAGTATTAATTAGAAAGGGACTTTCTTTGGTTTATATATTTTGCATTCCAAATTTAGTTTATTGGTAGTTCTCATCCCAAAATCAGATCACTGAAAAGCTTTCAAAATGCTTGATTTCCAGCTTTCAAAATTGCATCTTTAGACTGGCCTCGTTAGAGCTAGAGCAGATATTTGGAAAAAATAAATAAATCAAAATTGCATCTTTACCATTTCCAGCTTTCAAAATTACATCTTTATCATTTCCAGCTTTCAAAATTGCATCTTTACTAATATATTATTTATGTGTTTTTACAGTTTACAAATCTCAAGTACTCCAGAGTTGAAATTGATGAAGTGTGGTTCAAGTGGGTTGAATGCATGCTAGATTACATTTGAAGTGCAGTTCTACCTTGATGTGTTGTTAAAAGAATGTTCTACCTTGATTTTGATATCTATTAGCTAGCTTTTGATGTAAAAAGAATGTTTGGGTATTTTATGGATATTGTTGTAAGAAGATTATTTATATAATTTGTGAATATTTGTGTATTTTATGGATATTGTTGAATGAAGAATATTTGTATAATTTGTGAATATTTTGTGTATTTTTTTTATTATTGTCGGTTTTTCATTGTTTCGGAAATCAAATTGTTAAAAAATATCCATATTACATCGGTTTTCCACCGCTGCAAAACCGGTGTTATTAACTAATATTACATCGGTCATTTATCGCTGCCAAAACTGGTGTTATTAACATATAATATTACATCGGTTTTACACCGTTGATGAAACAATGTCGTTAAATGATACTACATCGGTTAATAACCGATTCGAAGACCGGTGTCGTTAAGTGATACTACACCGGTTTTAAACCGATGTCTAAAATGGCAGACCTTTTACATCGGCTTCATAGACATCGGTCGAAAATGAAATAGACACGGTGGAAAATCGATGTCTATGAGGGTTTTTGTTATAGTGAACCCAATGAGCTCAAATAGGTATTGGGTTTCTAGGAGCGTGATCCCTTCACGCTAGATGGTTTAGGGTGTGCCAACCTTAATTGGATAGGTAGTTAATCTACTCATGGCAAAAGGTGGCATTTTAGGAATTTTTAAGGTGTAATCAAGCCTTGAAAATGAAATTAAAAATTATTCCTAAGGTGATTAGGATATGCCAACCACATTTGAGGAGTTTCCTAGGATCAATCTAATTGGCACATAGTGATCTAAAAATCTTTAGTTTATGATTTTAGGTCTATTACACTTAGGAATATAGAATTTATGGTAAAATGATCAAAATTATCAAAAATGGCAACTAAGGCTAGAATTAGGTATTTTCTATACCTTTATATGTTATTTTTCATACATTGTTTGTCATATGTCATGTCATGACATCATATTTATTATCATTTGAAATGTCATGATAATGCTTAGGTTAGTTATATGTCATGCCTTATTTAAGTTTCATACTTTATGCCATGACATCATGACATTCACACATGTTTCCACTTATGATATTATTTTATACCATGTCATCATCTCTTGCATTTATGATCAATTAAATTGATTTAAGGATAGAAACATAATTTGATATGGAGATCAAATGGTTGTTTAGAAAATGCATGAGAACTTAGCTTAAGATGACCTAAATCCATATCTCACATCAAAATTGACTTGGATGTGTTTGATACACCTTAGATGTGTGTGAGATATTAGGATTATGAGTTAGGATCAAGGTGCATAGTTTTTGTACCTAGATGAGCCTAATTCGAATTTGAGGATCATAGGGAAAACTTGTGTACAAGTCATGTACATTTAGTCCTAAGATTATGGTCCTAAATTGAATGGTTTAAGATCATTTCAAAATTGATTTGAAAAACCTTGATGAAGCTTTTCTAGTGATAGCATTCATCATTGAGCAAGTTGATACAAAGATAGATTAACCTTGAGCTATTTTAAAGTATTTCGAACTTTGTATCAAGATTAAAAAATGAGAGTTATTTTCATAGAAAACTATTTTTCCATGATAATATATGTTATGAGGAATGTATCCTCAAAATTTTACAATTTTTGAAATTTTTTGTAATATTTTAGGGGTTTCTGAATTTCGGGAGAAAACTCAGAAATCCTTATCAAAGAGTCGTGGACCGATCAGAGGAGATCCTGATCGGTCCAGGGAAGTCTGGATCGGTCACTGGACCGATCCAGGGCAGTGTGGATCGGTCTAGTGACCGATCCAGTGAAGTCCTGATCGGTCTGGTGACCGATCAGAGTGTGCCAAAATGCTGATTTTCGACTGTTGTCTGAAATTTCAGCTGTGGAAGTTGGTGTTTTAGATTTCTAAAGGGTTGAAACTCTCCAAGACATTGTTGGTGCAATGGTCAAGGAGGAGTTGACCTTTAAGGGGAGTTTTACCTATTGGTCAAGGGGGAGTTGACTTTTAGAGGGAGTTTTTTACTCGTCAAGATTTCTGATGATGAGTGATATGGGATTATCACTAACTTGATTGTTGATTTTAGTATCAAGGGGGAAATTAAGGGTTTCAATGAAAGGTATGGGACTTTCATTAGGAAGAAACTTTTGACCTTGATTCACTCCTTTTTAATGTATGTCAAAAAGGGGGAGAATGTCCAGAGAATGTTCAAGGAAGAACATTGGAGTTTGGGGAGAATGTTCAGAGAATGTTCGAGGAAGAACATTGGAGAACTATTGGAAAACCTAAGTTAGGTTATCGGGTTAACCTAACTTGATTATGGTTTTTGTCAAACATCAAAAAGGGGGAGATTGTTGGTGCAACCTTAGGTCAAGGTTGACCTGGGTGACCCGACTCGAGTTGACCTGACTTGAGGTATATTTTGATGTTTGACAAGAATGGAGAAGTTATACTTTGATGTTTGACAAGAATAGGAACTTGGGGGATTGTGGGTGCAACCTTTGGTCAAGGTTGACGTGGTTGACCCGACTTGGGTTGACCTGACACGGAAAAGTCCAAGCAGGAAGCTTGGCACGGGAAAAGTCCAAGTATGGAGACTGATGTGTGAAGATTATATACTCTTTTATGCATGTTTTTACGCACATTTACATACTTTGAGCATGCTTGATCTATGCATTTTTATACTTCCATCTTTCCTTTTAGCATATTTACTCTTTTGGTTTGGAGATATACTTTTTGTGCATTTTCTGTACACAGGAGTCGATTTGGTGAAGAATCTACATCTTTGGGCATGCATTGGAGGAAACGAAAGGAGAAAGCACCGGGCCGTGTACCTCACACGGCCATGCACTGGGATGGAGCTCGGGCCGTGTGGAGTTTGGCACCAACAGAAGAGGAAGATGACATGGCCGTGTGGACCTCGCACGGCCGTGTCAAGATTTGAAGCCAACCAGAGCAGAAGCCTTACATGGCCGTGTGGATCTACACGGCCGTGTGAGACTTCCAGAGACCAAGCAGGCTGTGGCCGTGTGCACCACACGGCCGTGTAGCATTTCCAGAGAGCAGAAGGGTTCTGGCCGTGTGGAGTCACAGGCAGAGAGGGAACTGGACATGGCCGTGTGAATCTCACACGGCCGTGTCACAGGGCCGTGTGGTGCCCGATTCCCTCCTCTATTTAAACCCTTCTTCATGAATTGAAAGGGGATATCTCCCCCTTTGGGAGAAAGCAGGATTTGGTGGTTTCCTCCCATTCTTGGGAGGATTTCTGGGCGATTCTAAGGGAGATCTCGACGATTTCGACTCCGGAGCGAGGATTGGATCCGAAGACAAGGCTTCTTCGTAGATAAGTTTTCTCTTTCCCCCTCTTCTTGATTTCTTGGATTGGGGATTTAAGGAAAGCTTGTAATCTCTATTTCTTCGGATTTTCTTCCTCGATTCATGGAGTAGATCTTGTATTCTAGGATTAAGGGAGTATTTGTATGATGGATTGATGTAATCTCTTATGGATTTGCCATTTTCTTGTTTCAATGACATTATCTTGCTTGTATCAATTAGATCTTGAATGATTGATGGTGATTTGTGCTTAATTCTCATTCTTGATTGATTGTTTGGATTTCTTATGGACTTTATAAAGATAAACTCTCACTCGATCATCCGAGGGATCCACGTGACAGGTGCAAGCCCGTGTAAGGACGTTTGAGAGATAATCTTGAAGAGGAAATAGGGATATTCAAGAGAGTAGGATGGATTTTATGATTAGCTTCTTGTATCTTTATAGATTAATGAGTCGTGGGCTTCTACGTTGATATCCGAGGAAGGCATAGTGATAGGTGCACTTCTGTGTAAGGACAACATAGGTTCATGTCTAATTAATCCTATTTAGATACATTTCTCAGTCCTTAGCCGGTTGTCTATTGCAAGAGGGAACCGGCAACTTTCTACATGTTTGGCAATTGAGGGATAAAAATTGGTGAACCATTTACATTCAAGAAATCTTACAAAGAAACCAAAACTCCTAGAATCTTCCTTTATCATAACCCAAAACTCTAAACTCTTGTTTGTTGATCTTTAATATTAGATTTGATTACCTTTACTTTGCTTTTGAAACAATTGGATAGTTGTTTAGCTAATTCGCATTGAGACATTTCTAGTGCTTATTCCAGTCCCTGTGGATACGATAATCTTTTATATTACTTGCGACATTTCCGTACACTTGCGGAGAGTAACAAGTTTTTGGCGCCTGCGCTATAACATTAGGAATTATCAATTGAGTTAGACTAAACATAACATTTGTTTTCCTTTCATATTGCATAGTTGTAACTAATCATTAAATTTCTGTTTTTTTAGTTTCTTGTATAACTTTCACTTCTTGTTAATTCTTTTTGTACAAATTCAATTCTGCATTTTTTATTCTTCTAATTTTCTTTTTGTGTCGAATTGCTATCTGCTATCTTGTTCTTGTGTATGCGAAGATCTAACTTTGCAGGGGAATTCTTTCCTTTTGACCCTGAGATTGATAGAACTTTCCATAAAAGAAGAATTCTGCAAAGGCAAATTGAAGAACAGGAACATTTGAATATGGCAAATAGACCACTTAAGGATTATGCAGCACCCTATGCGAGAGGTTTTTGATCTAGTATTTCAAGACCTTCAGTGGAAGCTAATAACTTTGAGATCAAACCCGCAATTATATCTATGGTGCAGCAGAACCAATTTGGTGGAGGACCTCATGAGGACCCTAATCAACACTTAGAGGTCTTTTATGAAATATGTGGTACCATGAAAATGAATGGAGTTCCTTCAGATGCAGTTAGATTATTATTATTTGGGTTTTCTTTAAGAGATAGGGCAAAACAATGGCTGAATTCTTTGGCCCCTAATAGCATCACCACTTAGGAGCAGTGTGAGCAACAGTTTCTTGATAAGTTCTATCCACCAAGCAAAACAGCTCATATGAGGAATTTAATTGCAAGCTTTAAGCAAACCGACTCAGAATCTATTTTTGAAGCATGGGATAGATATAATAGTATGCTCAGACAATGCCCACATCATGGGTTGGAAAGATGGTTAGTGTTGCACACTTTTTACAATGGTATCAATTATCATACCAAAGTGTCCCTTGATTCAGCTGCTGGAGGGGCACTTATGAACAAAAGCTTAGATGAAGCCGAAGAAATCATTGAAAGTGTAGCACAAAATCATCATCAATGGGCAAATGAAAGAAGTGGTGGCTATTCCTCTGTAAACCCAACAATTAAAGCATCAGGGAAGTTTGATGTAGATGCAGTCACTCTTTTGTCTGCAAAATTGGACGCTCTTACAAAGAAATTTGAGAATATGGGGACTAGTGCTAATATGGTCAATGCTATTAGTACATCTTGTGAAGTATGTGGGAGTTCAGAGCATTCAAATGACTCATGTCCATTGGGAGCTATCACTGCACAAATCAATCAACTTGAACAATGTGATGCAATCATGAGTTACAATCAAAGGCAGAACAACCCATATTCAAATACTTATAACCCTGGATGGAAGAGTCATCCAAATTTTTCTTACAGAAATAATCAAGATCAAGGACCATCTATGGGGGCAAGACCAAATTTTCAAGCTGGGCAACAAAATTTTCAACATCTATCTTCTCAAGGCTTACCAAAGTCAAATGTTGAAAAGATGCTTGAAGAAATTATCTCAACTCAGAATGAAATGAAGCAAGATATAGCAAAGCTCATTCAGAGAATGGATAATTCTGAAAAGCATCAAAAGATTCAGGAGAGTCAAATTGCCCAACTAGCTTCCTCATCATCCAGAGCACCAGGACAACTTCCAGGAAAACCTGATGTGAATCCTATGGAGCATTGCAATAGGATTGAGCTTAGGAGCGGATGGACCTTGGGAGACTCCCAAGTGACTGCTTCAAAAGGGATACAAAAAGAAGAAGAGCTCCCTCCTCCTATACCGAATCAGATTCAAGCTAATGAGGAGAGTACTATTGAGGTTGAAGAGACTCTTCCACTGAATCATCAGAGCAAGGCTGTCCCTTTTCCTCAGAGACTTACAATGCTCAAGAAGGATGAAGAATTTGGCAAGTTTCTAGAAAAGGTTAAGGAAATTTGCGTAGAGGTACCTCTTATTGATGTTATTCTACAAATGCCTAGATTTGCCAAATTTCTGAAGGATCTCATGTCAAATAAGAGAAGAAGAGGAGAGGTCGAGACCATTGCGCTTAGTGAGGAATGTAGTGCTATTTTTGAGAAGAACACTTCTCCAAAACTGAAGGACCCAGGGAGCTTTTATATTCCTTGCAACATAGGAAAAGAATTTTTTGAAAAAGCTTTTTGTGATTTGGGGGCGAGTGTTAGCCTCATTCCCTATTCAATTTGTAATAAATTAGGTCTCAAAAACATTAAACTTACTACTATGGCACTTCAACTTGCCGATCATTCCTGCAGGTACCCTTTGGGTATTATAGAGGATGTGCCGGTAGAGGTGGATGGGAATGTTATTCCCACAGATTTTGTCGTGTTGGACATGGAAGAGGACCCTAGGATTCCTATCATATTAGGAAGACCTTTCCTTGCTACAGCTGGAGCTATAATTGATGTCAAAAATCATAAGCTTTCTTTGGTAATTGGTAAGGAAAAGTTGGAATATGATTTATCTAATATCTCTAACCGTGTCTCGTCTCTCTTAAATGCTTGTAGCAGGACAAGCATTTATAAACTTGAGGAATGGAATTTCCATCCTCATGGTAGGCCACCAAATGAAGGAGACAATGTGGTGGAAGATGTTGGGAGAAGATCTCCCAACGGAAACGAAAAGTATATCTGTCCTCCAAGGGCGAGGAAAAGGAGCGAATGATTAAGTTTGGTCGAGCTAAAGACCTCAAACAAGCGCTTCTTGGGAGGCAACCCAAGGGTTCTTTTAGTTAGTTTTGATTTGTATTGTAATTTCTTTTAGTTTGATGCATTCTTTTGATTCTGTTTTCAGGTTAGGTGCAAAACAGAGTCAGGCCATGTGCTATACACGGCCAGGCAAAGGTTGCAGAGAAGGGAAGTGTTTGGGCCGTGTCATCCAGACACGACCGTGTGGGATCTCCCGAGGAGAAAAAGGTATAGGCCGTGTCATAGACACGGCCGTGCAGAGGATCCCGAGAGGAAAGATGGAGAGGCCGTGTCCCAGACACGGTCGTGCGAGGAATCCAGAGAAGGAAGAGGCGGAGGCCGTGTGGATCTACACGGCCCGTGCAAAGAATCCCGAGAGGAAAGATGGGGGGGCCGTGTAGATCTACACGGCCCGTGTAGGAGAACTACTAAAGTCTACCTCCTACCTCACACGGCCAGATCTTGGCCGTGTTCCGCACACCCCCAACTCTCCAAAACATATCTTTCTCTCCCAATTTCTTAAAAACTCCTCTCTAATCTCTCAAGATCTTTTAGATCCGATTCTCCTCCTCTCTAAGACTTGGACTTTTGTTCTCTTAACCTAAGATCTTTTGTTCTTTGAAGTTTCGTTCTTTGAGTTCCACCACTCTAGATAATTCTTCCCCTATCTAAACTCATCAAGATGTCCAATATTTTGAAGAGATTGCGCAAAGGAGGTGGTGGATCTAGTGGAGACAAAGAGAAGGAGCCATCAAGAGACAAAGGAAAACAACCAGTGAAGGGCAAAGGCAAAAGGACTTCACGCGACGAAGGTAATGACAATGAATTCAATATTGTGTTCAGAAACGATGATCAAGTAACTAGATTTGTAATTCTTGTCAATAGAAAGATAGTGTGTACTAGATATATGGACCCAACTGTTCTTGATATGCTTGGAATTAGGGAAGATGTAGATTTGATGATTGGGTTTTTGGACTGGAGTGATATTATGTACACACATTTGCCTACATATCCTCGTCTTGTTTTGGAATTTTTAAGTTCATTGGATGTCCATTTTACTAATGAAGATGATTATTATGGAAAAATCTCTTTTAGATTAATGAATCAAGAATTTCTATGGGTATTTAGTGACTTTAATTCTTGTTTTGGAATAACCACCGGTAGCCCTCGTAGGTTTGACCCAAGGTTTAATTGGAATCATTTTTGGAATGCAATAACTGGGTTAGATCAACCTTATGAGCCTTCAAGAGCTAAGGCCTCCCATATGCAAAACCCCATCTTTAGGTATCTACATAGAGTCATGAGTAAAACTATTTTTGGTAGGGGAGAGAGTGATGGGGTGGTTAAGAAGATAGAGCTTTATGCTTTATGGGCTATGCTTTATAAGGTTGAATTTGACTCTGGTTTTCATTTTGTTCAAACCTTATTGAGATCAGCTAGGGCATCATCGGGATCAATTGTTTTTGGTGGTTTGATTACCCGAATAGCTTGTAATTTAAATCTTGATGTTGATGGGTTGGAAATAATTCATGGTAATGACATGATTGACATTGATACATGTCTTGCTATGAAAATGATCGTTCGGGATGAGAATGGTTTCGCGTTTCCTAGGAGGAATGGTTCTCCTTTACCCCTTCCTTTTCCTGAACGAACTACTATTCGTAACCGGGCTAATTGGGTAATTTCTGAGTTAGATTTTGAGGATAACCCTTCTATACCTGGAGACACTGAGCCACATAATGAACCCTCGTCATCTGGACATACGCAGCCTTCTAGTTTTATGGAGCCTGCTAGGCATTCTTTTGCATATGGCACAGGATCTTCTAGGTTTGATTTTTCAGATTTTCGTACGTCTCTAGAATCACTTCATGAGAAGCAAGATTCCCAACAAAAAATGTTGGAGGGGCGCTTCTCTTTATCTGATGATCAGTTTAGGGAGGTACAAAATCATTTTCAGTTTACGAGGAATTTTCAAGGTCAAGTGGCTGAGTTTGTGCAGGATTATGATACTGATCAGGCTAGGATGAGAGATTTTATATAGAGTATGACGCTTACTAGCCAACAAGTTGATGCTTTATATGAGTATCATAGATCCTTGGGTGAGATTCCAGGTTTTCCTAGTTTTCCTATTGGCCAACCACGTCGTAGACCTCCTTTCCCTTGTCCACCTCCACCTCCTCCACCATACTGATTTCATCGGGACGATGAAAAGTTTAAGTCTGGGGGGGTGTCATGTATTGTTTAGTTTGGTTTTCAGTTTTTGGTTTTTGATTAGTTTTTCATGTTGGTTCTTATTTTCTTTGCTTGTTGCTTTATTTTGCTTGTTTTTGAAATAATCATGGCAAAAAAATTTTGAGAACATCAAATCTTCACTTATATGCTTTCTTGGATTCAAGTGAAATGTTAGCACGATTATTGTCTCGATTCATGATGTTCGCATGATGCTACTAGTAAACTTTGTGTAGTTCTTTTTTCTATCTTGGGAAGCATTAATAAGCTAAGAATCTTATGGTGATGAGTTTTAGTTTTGGTTCAACCTTAAGGATTTTATCTTCACTACACTTGTGCTTGATGCTTGAACAGTTGATGTCATTGAAATAGTCATGATTCATCTTGTTTGCTTAGTACTTGGTTTCCATGGTGATCTCTCAACTTTCATTTTGGTTACTGGATGAGGCTCAAATCATTAAAGCTCATTTGGAAAAATCAAAATATCCCAACATGTGTGCTAAAAGTACATTTGTGAATAAGTTTTGCACAATGCAAACACTTATAAAAAAAACAATAAATAAAAAAGCAGTTGTCATGAGTGGAATCTAGCAAGTCACCCCTTTGAGACCGAGTTAGGTTACTGGGGAAATGACTGTTTAGTTTCTCTTGAGATTGAGCACACCTTTGAGACCTTGGGTTAGTTGAGAAATATGAACCAAGTGAACGGTAAGTAAGTGCCTATCACTGGTTACTTGTCTTTCACTGGAAACATTAGGAATTCAAATTTGATGACGACTTGACTAGGACATGGATTGAAACTTGAAGGGTGTTGAGTTACTTTTACACTGCGCACAAGATTCTTATGCTTGAACCATACTTTACTTGTTTCCATGATCAAGCTTGTTAATGAAACTTTTTGATAGAGTTAGGAAAGTGCACTGGGTTTTATGAATGTGTTGTAGAACATATGAATTTAGACTGCAGCATTTTGCTTGAGGACAAGCAAAGGTTTAAGTCTGGGGGTGTGATGTGCGAAGATTATATACTCTTTTATGCATGTTTTTACGCACATTTACATACTTTGAGCATGCTTGATCTATGCATTTTTATACTTCCAGCTTTCCTTTTAGCATATTTACTCTGCTTTTTGTGCATTTTCTGTACACAGGAGTCGATTTGGTGAAGAATCTACATCTTTGGGCATGCATTGGAGGAAACGAAAGGAGAAAGCACCGGGCCGTGTACCTCACACGGCCATGCACTGGGATGGAGCTCGGGCCGTGTGGAGTTTGGCACCAACAGAAGAGGAAGATGACATGGCCGTGTGGACCTCGCACGGCCGTGTCAAGATTTGAAGCCAACCAGAGCAGAAGCCTTACATGGCCGTGTGGATCTACACGGCCGTGTGAGACTTCCAGAGACCAAGCAGGCTGTGGCCGTGTGCACCACACGGCCGTGTAGCATTTCCAGAGAGCAGAAGGGTCCTGTGGAGTCACACGGCCGTGCAGCTTTGGCAGAGAGGGAACTGGACATGGTCGTGTGAATCTCACACGGCCGTGTCACGGGGCCGTGTGGCGCCCGATTCCCTCCTCTATTTAAACCCTTCTTCATGAATTGAAAGGGGATCTCTCCCCCTTTGGGAGAAAGCAAGATTTGGTGGTTTCCTCCCATTCTTGGGAGGATTTCTGGGCGATTCTAAGGGAGATCTCGACGATTTCGACTCCGGAGCGAGGATTGGATCCGAAAACAAAGCTTCTTCGTAGATAAGTTTTCTCTTTCCCCCTCTTCTTGATTTCTTGGATTGGGGATTCAAGGAAAGCTTGTAATCTCTATTTCTTCGGATTTTCTTCCTCGATTCATGGAGTAGATCTTGTATTCTAGGATTAAGGGAGTATTTGTATGATGGATTGATGTAATCTCTTATGGATTTGCCATTTTCTTGTTTCAATGACATTATTTTGCTTGTATCAATTAGATCTTGAATGATTGATGGTGATTTGTGCTTAATTCTCATTCTTGATTGATTGTTTGGATTTCTTATGGACTTTGTAAAGATAAACTCTCACTCGATCATTCGAGGGATCCACGTGACAGGTGCAAGCCCGTGTAAGGACGTTTGAGAGATAATCTTGAAGAGGAAATAGGGATATTCAAGAGAGTAGGATGGATTTTATGATTAGCTTCTTGTATCTTTATAGATTAATGAGTCGTGAGCTTCTACATTGATATCCGAGGAAGGCATAGTGATAGGTGCACTTCTGTGTAAGGACAACATAGGTTCATGTCTAATTAATCCTATTTAGATACATTTCTCAGTCCTTAGTCGGTTGTCTATTGCAAGAGGGAACCGGCAACTTTCTACATGTTTGGCAATTAAGGGATAAGAATTGGTGAACCATTTACATTCAAGAAATCTTACAAAGAAACCGAAACTCCTAGAATCTTTCTTTATCATAACCCAAAACTCTAAACTCTTGTTTGTTGATCTTTAATATTAGATTTGATTACCTTTACTTTGCTTTTGAAACAATTGGATAGTTGTTTAGCTAATTCGCATTGAGACATTTCTAGTGCTTATTCCAGTCCCTGTGGATACGATAATCTTTTATATTACTTGCGACATTTCCGTACACTTGCGGAGAGTAACAGAGACTTGGCACGGAAAAGTCCAAGCAGGGAGCTTGGCACGGGAAAAGTCCAAGCAGGGAGCTTGGCACGGGAAAAGTCCAAGTATGGAGACTTGGCACGGAAAAGTCCAAGCAGGGAGCTTGGCACGGGAAAAGTCCAAGTATGGAAGCTTGGCATGGAAGGTCAGAGAGGTCTTGGTAGCTCGTTCTCTGGACTGGTTGGAGTCGGAGAGGGCTCGGTAGGTCGTTCTCCGGATTAGGTCAGAGAGGGCTCGGTAGCTCGTTCTCTGGACCGGACGTGGAAGTCGGAGAGGGCTCGGTAGCTCATTCTCCGGACTAGGCCTAGGGCAGATAGGCATTGGCTCGGTCTGGAACGATCCAGTGAGACTGTGGCTCATTCTCCGGACTAGGTCGAGAGGGCCTCGGTAGCTCGTTCTCGGACCGGACGTGGAAGTCGGAGAGGCTCGGTGGCTCGTTCTCTGGACTAGGTTAGAGGGCTCGGTGGCTCGTTCTTGGACCAGAAGGCGTTAGGGTTTAGGGGAAGCTCTAAAACCAAGGGTATGGATCGGTGCATTGACCGATCCAGGTATTGGTGTCGGATCGGTCTATCGACCGATCGGTGATACCTAGTTATCCGATCGATCTCGTGACGATCGGTAACCTGAGTAACTTCAGGGTTTTCGATCGTCCGGTGACCGATCGGAAGCAGACAACAGGGGATCATAGGGGATCGGTGCCTGACCGATCCACCTATAGCTCCGATCGGTCCACAGACCGATCGGGGCTCCGCAACCCTCACCGTGAAGAGTTGGGATTGGTCCGGGACCGATCGGACTTAGCCTGATCGGTCCACGCACTAGCAATTTCTGGACCGATCAGGCTATGGCCTGATCGGTCCTTCCCTAGCCATTGAGACACAACGGCTAGATTTCTGTCTTCTTCTTCGCAGGTTCAGGTTATAAAAGAGGTTGAAGGCCTCTACAAAAGTTCTTCTTCTTCTTCTTCTTCTTCCTCCTGGCGATCTGAGCTTTGTTGAGCTCTCTACTGCTGAAGCTTCGTGTGAGCTTCCCTCGGCTGGGTCTCCAACAATAGTTCTGGTGGTTGGCATCTAAAGATTTCATCAACAGTCGACGAGAAGGCAAGCAAACTAGTGTTTTTACATTCATATTGTTCTTGGCTTCTTGCTGTATTTCTTTTACTCTGATCTTGCTGTTGCAAGAGAGATTGTGGCGAGGTTTCTCCACCCAGAAGGAGTTTTTATTAGCCGATTTTCTGGGGTCTCATCCACCGACGAATTGATAGGATTCGTCCACCTTACGGACACGCCGAGGAGTAGGAGTATCATCTCCGAACCTCGTTATATTGTCGCGTTTGAGGCTTGATATTCTCCCGTTTCGTTTCTATCTTTTATTTCCGCTGCGCTAACTCATATTGTAGGAAGAAACGAGAATTTGGAGTCGGCTATTCACACCTCCCCTCTCTAGCCGCATCCGAAGGTCCTAACAGATAGATCCAATCTACATCACTTACATCCCTCCACATAATTTGTTACATACCCAGTAATCACCTTTATAGTCCACCCATTTACGAGTGACGTTTGACGAAGCCAAAGTGTGTAACTCCTTATGTAGGGAACCATGGTGACTTCAGGTCTAAGGACTAATAGTCATACTAATAGCCACATGAGAAAGTATATGACACTCATATAACGATCCATTATACTTTCTCATGGCGGGTCATTCAGTATACATTCTCTAATGCATACCCATGTGTCAACTTGATATCCCTATATCCATGACTTGTGAGATCAAGTCATCGAGTTGACCTACATGCTAGTCTCATCGCATTAACATTGTCCTTGAATGTTAATACTTGACTAGCAATGATTAAGAGTAGTGTTCTCTATATCATCTCACTATCGATTTAACCAATCGATTGATATAGATAAGAACCTTCTACTCAAGGACGCTATTATACTTAGTTATTTGTCACCAATACAAGTAAGTATAATAACCAAAATAAATGCCTTTATATACATAAGAATATGATACAATGAGTCCATATAACAATCATCATATGATTGGCTCTAGGGCTCTAACTAACACCCCACACGGCCCGTGACACGACCGTGTGGATTCACACTGCCTTGGACCTCTTCCCCTCGGCCAAGGTGACACGGTCGTGTGGATTTACATGGTCGTGCACCTCTCCCTCTCAGCCAAGGTGACACGACCATGTGGATTCACACGACCGTGCATCTCTCCCTCTCGGCCAGGGTGACACAGCCGTGTGGATTCACACGGTCGTGCACCTCTTCCTCTCGGCTAAGGTGACATGACCGTGTGGATTCACACGGCCGTGCACCTCTTCCTTCGGCCAGGGTGACACTGTCGTGTGGATTCACATGGCCCATGCACTTCTTCCTCTTGGCTAAGGTGACACGACCGTATGGATTCACACGGTCTTGCACCTCTTCCTCTCGGCCAAGGTGGCACGACCATGTGACCCTCACGGTCGTACACTGCCAAGGTGACACGACCGGTCATTGCCACACGACTAGGTACCGCTCCTTCTCGGGTAAGGCTGCACGGTCGGTTAGGGCCACACGGCTCAGACCCGCTAGAAGCTCTAGACTCCCTTCCAGCTCTGCTTGGCTCCAAGTCACATCCTATCAGTCGAAACAAGTTTGGAGTAGATCTCAGGACTGAGTAGTATATAATAAGTAAGAATGTCAAATTTTAGATAAGAAAAAGAGTAGCGTATGCCCTGTAAGGTAAGAATAGAAGGGTGGGTTGTTACAAATAAGATCTTTCGAGCAAGTGATCGAGCACCCGAGTGACTTCCACATGAACCCTGATGCATTTCCTATAAAATATATTGCACATTCTCAGGGCCTACACATTTAAGAAATGGTCAGGAGAAAGCCCTCTTGTATAAGTGATCCCCGATCAAGGTTAATTGACTGTCTCTTTTCTTGATCATACGTGCTTGTTCCTGGTCGAATGGTGGGGTGCCTTGCTAGATAAATGAGACTAATGGTGCCCGCCAATTACTTTATAACTCTAGCTTAGCTTATCTTTCAATGTGTCCTACCAATAGTGTTTACTCTACAAGCTTAGCTTGTCCAAAGTACATGGAATTAAGAAGCCAACTAATTTGGCTAACTCATCTGTCTTTTGATTTTTTGCTCAGGGAGTCTTTTGTAAAATAACTTCTTGAAACCCTATCTTCAACTTTTCAAATGCTTCCGCATATAACATGAGCCTCTTATTATTAATCTCAAAATTGCTCAAAAGTTGTTGAGCTACTAACTGAGAGTCTGAGTATATTAAGACTAGAGTGACTCCTACATGCTTTGTAGCCTATAAACTAGCCATTAATGTCTCATATTCTGCTTCGTTATTGGTAGCTCGATAATTTAATTCTGTCCTTCTAGGGTGATATCATAAGTACTCTCACTCCACTCCCATGTTGGGTGGACGACCCATCCATATATATTTTCCAAGTCTCCTCCAGTTCGTGGCTTTGTATCTTAGTTACAAAATCCACTAAAGCTTGAGCTTTGATGGTTGCTCAGGGTTTTACTGTGCCTGACTGCCACTGAGAAGATATCCAATATGGAGCACGATTCTGATCATCTTCGAAAGTGTTGGGTAACGAAGTTTAGTTCTGTACTTAATTATTGCAAAACGAAAAGTGCAATGCGTTACACTTTCTCCTATTACTTTTTGTACTCGATCCCCTCTTCCGGTAGTTCTGAAAGAGGTTATTAGTAGATTACCCGTCGATAGGTCCGTGGGACTTGGGTCTTGGAATAAGAGTCACCTAAGGCTCTCAACTAAGTAAAATTGACCGAGTTTTTTATTTTCGTGTTTAATTTTCCGTTGCGCACTTTATTTTATAAAATCGATAAAATAAGTTTTTAAAACCACGTGATTTCCCCCCCCCCCCTTTCACGTGCATCTTGATTCAATAGAGGGAACGCCCATGGGCACCTAGCTAAACTTTTTTATGTAGGTCCTTAGCGTCTCCTTGGGTTCCTGTTTGAGGGAGAATAAGCTCAACGTGGTTTTGTCGTACCTGTGGTTGTTGGCAAAATAGTGAAGGAAAGCCTTGCAGAAATCCTTAAAGCAACAAATGAACTCAACAGAATGTGAGTTGAATCATCTTTATGTTGAGCCAGAGAGTGCGGTGAGAAATACTCGATACTTTATGTCATCTGTATATTGGTGAAGGATGACTGCATTTTTGAACTTAAGGAGGTGGTCTTTTGGGTTGGTTGCCTTCCATATTCCCCAATTGTTTGGGGTCAGAAGTGTCTTGGTAGCTTCTCCTCTAAGATTTCGTGAGAGAATAACATGCTTATCCACTCAAGGGATTCTGACCATCGGGGCTTTTCCCTTGCGTAGATCTCATGTGGGTGCATCTTCAGAAGATGATACTTAGGGCATTTTTTCTTGGCCCATCTCCTTGAGCGATGTGCTGAATAATGTCTAGTGATAGATAGTCGAGGATGGTGGAACAGATGACTGTTGATACAGTCTGACCTGGCTGTTGTTTTGATGTTGACACTGATTTAAGTTTGTATCAGATATTAATTAAACTCAGACTGATTGATAATCAAAGTTGATCATGAGGAGAGGAAAAGTCCAAGTATGGATACTTGGCACGTAAAGTCGAAGAGGGCTCGGCAGCTCGTTCTCTGGACTAGGTCAGAGAGGGCTCGGTAGCTCGTTCTCTGGACCGGACGAAGTCGGAGAGGGCTCGGCAGCTCGTTCTCTGGACTAGGTCAGAGAGGGCTCGGTAGCTCGTTCTCTAGACCGGACGAAGTCAGAGAGGACTCGGCAGCTCATTCTCCGGACTAGGTCAGAGAGGGCTTGGTAGCTCGTTCTCTGGACCAGGAAGACGTTAGGGTTTAGGGCTGGGAGGCTCTAAAACTAACACAAGACATTGGATCGGTCTGTTGACCGATCCAGTGATACTCTGGTTGTCTGGATCGGTCGACAGACCGATCCAGTGATACATGAGTCACCTGATCGGTCTCGTGACCGATCAGTGACCACACAGAAAGTCTCTGTGGGTTATCTGATCGGTCTGGGGACCGATCAGTAACCACACAGAAGCATTCTGTGGGTTATCTGATCGGTCTACAGACCGATCAGAAAGAAGCGATCAGAAACGCTGGGACTCAAAGCGAGAGGGGGGATCGGTCTGTGGACCGATCCACCCATAGGCTGATCGGTCCACAGACCGATCAGACTCTTCCCAGACCGATCAGGATGAGTCCTGATCGGTCCAGAGAGCTCCAAGAAGGAACCCGAGACTCTCGGATCGCCAAGAGAGACTTGTTCCTAAACCAACTACAAAATCTCACCATGAAGGAGAACGAAACGGTAAGTGAACTACACGGAAGGTTCAAGGAGATCATCAATGGTCTTCATTCCGTGGATGAACGCGTAGAAAATCGCGATCTCGTAAGGTACGCTCTCAAAGCTTTTCCAAGGAATGCCTTGTGGTCATCTATGGTAGATGCCTACAAGGTCTCCAAGGACCTCTCAATTGTTAAGTTAGATTAATTCTTTTGTGAAATGGAACTTCATGAGCTTGCTAACAAGGGTCAAAAAGAGAAAGGTATTGCTTTAGTTGCAGGAGAAAAGAGCAAGGATGGAAGGAGGAAGAAAGAAAAGAAGAAGGAGAAAGAAATTCCTATATCCTCATCCTCCTCTGAGTCCGATGATGAAGGAGGATCATAATCAAGCGAGATGGCCAACTTCGTGAGAAGAATCATGAGAAGGAGCCGAAGATACAAAGGGAAAGGTAAGTCTATTGATCAAAATATTGATAAGACTAACGTTACTTGTTATGAGTGTAGCAAGAAAGGACACTATCGGAGCGAGTGTCCGAAACTCAAGAAGAAGGAAGAAAGGGACAAGAAGAAGAAAGCTCTCAAAGCTTCTTGGGATGAATCCTCCTCAAGCTCATCGGAGGAAGAGAAGGAGAAAAGCACTAGTCAATTAGCACTCATGGCAAGGGAGGAATCGGACTCCGGAAGTGATACATCAACCGCGGCTTCATCATCTTCGGATGATGAAGAGGTAACCTCTCCACATTTAGAAAAATGCTATAAGACTATTGCTCATTTATCTACACTGCTTAAGAAATCAAAAACTAAAATCAAATTATTAAAAGAAGAAGTAGAACACTTGAAAACTCTTAGGGAAGATGAAGTTGATGACCTTCATCAAGAGCTTCTTGAGGATGAAAATAATGCCCTAAAGAGTGAAGTTGAGAAACTCAAGAAAATGCTTGAGAAATTCTCAACTAGCTCTAAGACCTTAGATATGATTCTAAATGCCCAAAGGGCGGTCTACAACAAGGCTGGATTAGGATACCAACCTAAGGAGTCTAGTTTCGTTTCCTTAGTGTCTAGAACCCAATTTCATAGATCACATGCTTCTAGGGTTCATGAGACTAGGAAGGGTGTGACCAAGGCATGAGTTCCTAGGTCTTTCATTGTAGATGCATTAGTTCCCAAGATTTGGGTACCTAAAACATCTATCTTTCGTGTCTTGTAGGCATTTGTCAAGGGGGAGCATCTATCAACTTGGTTTGTTGATAGTGGATGCTCCAAGCACATGACCGGGGACAAGTCACTCTTTACCACCATTCAAAACAAAAATAGAGGTAATGTGTCTTTTGGTAATAATGGTAGTCTTAAGGTTATAGGAGTTGGAGATATTCAAATATCCGAATGTCTCCAAATCAAAAATGTCCTTCTAGTTAAGGGGATGACTTTTAATCTCCTAAGTGTCAGCCAATTGTGTGATACGGGTTACACAATTGAGTTTCATTCAAGTCAATGTCTGGTCAAACACATTGACACACTTGACACGGTACTAGTAGACACAAGGGTAGATAACATTTACCAAGTATCCTTTAAAAGTGCTACTAATGCCTCTGCTAAGTGTTTCATGTCAAAAGAAGAAGAATCATGGTTGTGGCATAGAAGATTGACCCACGTAAACATGAAGAATATTCGAAAGCTGGCCAACAAAGGATTAGTGCGAGACTTACCAAGCATCAAGTATCAAAAGATAAAATTATGTGATGCATGTCAAAAGGGTAAGCAAACAAAAGCGGCTCATAAAGGTAAAAGCGCTGTAAGTACATCTACTGCTTTAGATTTATTGCATATGGATTTGTTTGATTGCAGTAATGTTATTTCATTGAATTGGAGTAGATACTGTTTAGTGATCATTGATGATTTTACTAGATATACATGGACCTTCTTTTTGAAAAATAAGGATCAAACCATAGATGTTTTTGTTTCTTTTTGTAGAAGAACTGAAAATGAAAAATCGACAACAATTAAAACAATTAGAAGTGATCATGGTGGAGAATTTCAAGACCATAGATTTTTAGAATTTTGTCAAGAAAAAGGATATAGGCATGAGTTCTCTACTCCAAGGACCCCACAACAAAATGGGGTTGTGGAGAGAAAGAACCGAGTCTTGCAAGAGGCTGCGCGAAGCATGCTCAATGAGTACTCACTACCAAGCTACTTATGGGCTGAAGCGGTAAATACCGCTTGCTATGTGCAAAATCGAGTCTTGATACATAGGTTTTTAGGAAAGACTCCCCATGAACTTTGGTTTGGGAAACCTCCTACGATTAAACATCTTAGGGTGTTTGGTTGTAAGGTATTTATCCTTAACACCAAGGATCGTCTTGGAAAGTTCACGGCTAAGGCTGACGAAGGGATACTAGTTGGGTATTCTCTCACCAGCAAAGCCTATCGAGTCTACAACAATAGGACTAAGTTGATTGAAGAGTCCTCGGATGTAGCATTTGAAGAAATCCCTAAATCGAATGATCAATCAAAGGATGTAGAAGAAATTCAATTTGAACTTAGAAATCTAAGTTTAAATGATCAAAACATAGAAAGAGTCGAGGCTGACTCCGATGACGATGAGCAAAGGCAAGAGAGGGCTCAGTCTGATCCTTTACCTGATACTGAGCCCTTGCCTGTGTCAAGTGAGATCACTCATGAGGCACCGTCAACACCAAGGCAATCTAGGATAGCCTCTAGTCATCCCCAAGACCAGATTGTGGGAGACATTCAACAAGGGGTTAGGACTAGGTCATTCTTTAGAAATGAGTCTAATGAGGTTGCCTTGATCTCAGAAATCGAACCAAAATTAGTTGATGAGGCATTGCACGATCCTGATTGGATCATAGCTATGCAAGATGAGTTAGGTCAATTTGAAAGGAGCCAAGTGTGAGACTTAGTTCCTAGGCCTAAGAAGACCACCATTATTGGAACCAAATGGGTCTTCAAAAATAAGTTAAACCAAAAGGGAGAAGTAGTAAGAAACAAGGCGAGACTTGTAGCCAAGGGCTATAGTCAAGTCGAAGGCCTCGATTATGATGAGACTTATGCTCCCGTGGCTCGATTAGAATCCATCCGCTTAATGCTAGCTTTTGCTGCACATAGAGGCTTCAAGCTCTATCAAATGGACGTCAAATCAGCCTTCTTAAATGGTTTCATTAAAGAAGAGGTCTATGTTGAACAACCACCGGGGTTTGTGAATACCGAAGCTCCAAACCACGTGTACAAGCTCAAGAAAGCTCTTATGGGCTTAAACAAGCACCTCGAGCTTGGTACGAAAGGTTGTCAACTTACCTATTAGAAAAGGGTTTTGTGAGAGGTCAAATGGACCCAACACTATTTCTGCGTAGAGATGGTGAAAACATATTTGTAGCCCAGGTGTATGTCGATGACATAATTTGTGGCTCAAATAACAAGGGTTATTTGAATGAATTTATCACTCACATGGAAAGTGAGTTTGAAATGAGTCTGGTGGGAGAATTGACATTCTTCCTTGGACTTGAAATCAAACAAACTCGAGATGACATTTATGTCCATCAAACAAAATATACTCAAGAGATGCTCAAGAAATTCAAAATGAGTGACTCTAAGGAAGTATCCACTCCAATGGCGACAAACACTCGCCTTGACAATGATGAGAGTGGAAAACCAGTTGATCTAACGCAATATAGAAGCATGATTGGTAGTCTTCTATATCTCACAGCTAGTAGGCCGGACATACTTTTTGCTGTGGGCATGTGCGCTAGATATCAAGTCTGTGCCAAGGAATCTCATTTAATTGTAGTTAAGAGAATTATGAGATACCTTAAGGGCACAATTCGAGTAGGTCTATGGTACCCTCGCACGGAGTCTTTTGACTTGATAGGTTATACCGACTCCGATTACGCTGGGTGCAAATTGGATCGGAAAAGCACTAGTGGGGGTTGCCAATTTTTAGGTTCATCATTAGTTAGTTGGTCAAGTCGGAAGCAACATTGTGTTGCTCTCTCCACGACCGAGGCTGAATACATTGCCATGGGAGAGAGTGTATCATAATTGTTGTGGATGATCCACACTCTAGAAGATTATGGACTTTCGTATAAGGGAGTGCAAGTGTTGTGTGACAACATCAGCACAATAAACCTAACAAAAAACACAGTCCATCATTCAAGGACCAAACATATTGAAGTGCGTCACCACTTCATTAGAGATCACGTAGCTAGGGGAGACATTGCACTCACCTATGTTGAGTCAAAGTCAAACCTAGCCGATATTTTCACCAAACCTCTTTCGGAAAATGAATTTAGTCATTTGAGGAGAGAATTGGGAATGTGTTTGGCTCAATAGGCCATTAGGACTTCATCATGATCAATAAGGACAATTAAAACAACAAGAGAAATAGGGAAATTAATTTGGGCAACTTAGGAACATCTCACACAAACTATAAGGTTTAACAAATGATTTTTGTTTGCTAGAAATGGGGTGAGATGCTAGGATCAGCCGAATTATTCAAAATGTATCATGCATCCCTTGAATAATTAGGTTGAAGAGACATAAATTGAGTATGGGAAAGACCATTACATAATTCATGTGTATTTGGTTCCTAGATCTTACTCATATATTCCAACCAAGGAAACTTGGTTGGACCTTTACCTAGAAATTATGAAACTTTGGTTGATGGACTGTTTGATACACTTGAACGATGCTTTTCATGATTTTGATTGATACTAGGACAAGTCCTTGAAAGAATGATAGCAAGTTGGTTATATTTTGACAAACTTGAAACTGAACATAACAAAGGTCAAAATTTCAGTTTTCAAGCCTTAAGTTGTTTGTTGTCTAAATGTCTGCAACTTTAGGGCTATAAACAAGTTCAGACCATAATTTTTAGGTAATCGTTATGCTTGTAGATCCTCCAGGTTCTAGGTTCTGAACTTGGAAGTTTTCCTAGAGAAACTTCCACGAACTATCGAACATCTCTATGAATTTCAGTTACTGAAATTACTAATTTCAGTTACTGAAATTACTGGAGAGATCTAAGTATCAGACACTGATCGGTCTACGGACCGATCAGGTCAGCCTGGCACGCAGAGCCCGCTACTGATCACTTTCTGATCGGTCTACAGACCGATCAGGGAGTTCCCTGATCGGTCCGGAGACCGATCAGATCAATCCGGTACGCAAGGCCACTGATCATTCTCTGATCGGTCTACCGACCGATCAGGAAGTTCCCTGATCGGTCCAGGGACCGATCAGTGAGTACTGATCGTCTCCTGATCGGTCTACAGACCGATCAGGATGTTCCTGGATCGGTCCATGGACCGATCAGGAGGCTCCTGATACCTCCTGATCGGACAGCCGTCCGATCATTTCATCAACTGTACACCCATCAGAAAACCCTTAAGACTTCCCGATCCTTTCTTTTCCCTCTTCACGCGGAAGCCCTAGCCAACTCTTCCCTACACCTCACCTCTTCTCTTCTCTTTGCACGCCGGAACCCTAGCCAAAGCTCTAGTCAAAACTTCAATGGCACCAAGGTAACTCCTTACTTCTCTAGAACTTGGCATTTCGGTCTCATTTCTCACCATATCTGTGGTTTTTGTTTCGGGTGGCTCCGGTGCTCACTTACTTGCCCCATTATATCACTTTGTTAACTCTTAGAAAGAAACCAGTGGGTGAGGGGACCTCTAAGTCACCTGAGAAGTCGAAGTCTAAGGCTCCTTCCCGACCTCAACCATCTGTTTCCGGGAGATTTCCGAACCACAATTTTGAGGAAGCCTTTAGACAAAGAACCTTTAAATTACTCCCTTGTAGGTCTGTAGATCATAAATTCATGGACGAATTTTATCCAACTGTGTCTGAAATCATTGCCTACTACAAACTTGACTCACTTGTCTACTTAGAACGGGATATCAACTATGACTTGGTCTCTGAGTTTTATAACAACCTTCATCAGACTAATGATGCAAGTTATAAAACAAGAGTTGCCAAGCGGACTCTTGATTTCAGTTTCTCATCCTTCTTTGACTATCTCGGTTGTCGGAGGTGTTCCGGTAATGTCTTTTCGATATTTCCTGATTTACCAGATCCTTTACCTCCACCCTTTGATATCTCATCTGATGATATTTATGAGTACTTCTTCAGACATCCTAGACCGGGTAGCCTTGATGAGCTAGATGTTGACTTTCCTACTTTTGCAGCCTTGAGATTATCTCCTCAAGACTACATTCTTTTTAAAATTGTCACAAATTGCCTTCTGCCTATCACATCTAAACCATTGTCTGAGATCCGACCATATCATTGCCTGATGCTTTATGGATTGCGTCGGCGTCTTGACTTTGACATCATATCTAACATCTACTCTTCGATAATCTCCTATAGTGAGCCGAGCGGCTACACTATTTATATGCCTTATGGGCATATAATTACAGATTGGCTCGAGACCCTTCAGATTGATGTCTCTAAGGGTAGAATAGTCAAGATGGTCAGACAGGATTGCAGACTTGGGAAGCGAGCATTTTCCAAGTCTGGAATCATAGGACAAAATGGGGATGTTTGGTGGAAGGATGGGAGAGCTCTAGGTGAGTTACCACGGGGACCTCCACGACAGGTTGCAGCTGCTCCTGTGCTCCTCCTGCTGCTGACGATGGAGAGGTCGATCCTGATCTGCGCTGGCAGATCGCCGAGCTGGAGAGTCGCTTTGATCGGCACGATGAGCTGCTGGTTGCTGAGCTTCATGGGCTGCGCGTCCGGATTGACCAGCGCTACGAAGATTTATGCAGTCAGCAGCTGGTGACACATCAGGCGATTATGGATTGGATGGCCAGATACCCACCTCCGCAGGATTTCCCGGGCTATCCATCCTCGAGCAGCGGCATACCACCTCGAGCAGAAGCATTCTGTGGGTTATCTGATCGGTCTACAGACCGATCAGAAAGAAGCGATCAGAAACGCTGGGACTCAAAGCGAGAGGGGGGATCGGTCCTTGGACAGATCCACCCATAGGCTGATCAGTCCACAGACCGATCAGACTCTTCCCGGATCGATCAGGATGAGTCCTGATCGGTCCAGAGAGCTATGGATCGGTCTGTTGACCGATCCACAACATGTCATTTGTTTCTGCTGCTTCTCTGATATCTCTGATTCACTTCTGACAAATCATCTGCTGTGAGATTTTTAAGTTACAGGTTGCATGTATCGTGCCATTGGTTAATTTCAAATGAAGCTCCATCAGAAGAATAAGAACAAGTGCCCTTTATGCTGTATTTCACTACAAGTGATGCAATTCGGGCTTCAACGTTCACTGGCCGCGATCAGTTGGAATCTTGCTCATTGGTTCGAGCTCAGAGACACCAGTGAAGACCATGGATGGTATTGGTGTGAGTTCAGAGAACCAGATGAGAAGGAAGAGTGATTGGCGACGCCTGAGTTGGTTGCAGCGATTCGACACAGGTGACAGTGATTCGGGACAGTGAGAAAGCAGAATAAGAAGAAGGAAGAAGAGAGGTTTGCTAAGGTTCTGGAAAAACTCTCTATCGCTCAAGCAAGAGGCTGTGTTGTTGAGCTCTTGGCTGAAGCTTCCTTCTGTCTTTGCGTTTTTCACTTCGTGGCTGTAAGTTCATTTGCTCAATCCTTTGGCCACTGAACTCTGTAAGTCATTGTGCTTTATTTTACAAATCTATTCTGTGACTTTTGTGGAGAGGTCACTCCACCGAGAAGGAGAAATACTTAGCCGGAATTTGTCCGGGGTGTGATCTACCGAAAGATCAAGGGATCGTCCACCTTACGGACACGCCGAGGAGTAGGGGCAAGTTATCCCCGAACCTCGTATATACTTGTGTAAGCTGTGGGTTGGTTTCCTTTCTTTGCATCAGTTTTTGTTTTGTTTATTTCCGCTGTGCTAACAAAGTTTTGTGAGGAAATTGATTGACTTTCTAGTGGAGGCTATTCACATCCCCCTCTCTAGCCATCCGAAGGTCCTAACAATGACAAGTTAATTGGTTGCACATGCGCTTACATGAAACTAGTTGGGGGAGAAGGAGCCGACTAAAACCTAGTTGGCCCCTCCACCAATGTCCTTAGCTTGGCATGTAGCCTTGTCACCGATAGGGCCGAGTCATTTGGCAAGGGGCATTATGCTATCGCTTGTTGTTGCTGCACTAATTTCTATGCTCATGCAACTATAAGTAACTCCAAATCTTCATGCAATAAAGTGATGGTTGTGAGTTGTCCAACTTCTTCTATCTCCTTGTTTTAGATTCAGGTAAAAGTTCCTATAGATGACGCTAAATTTAATCCTATCTAAAAGTGATGGAGATGACGCGTTGGGCAGATGTCTCTGTTGTTGACTCGGAGAAGACTCTGAGATGGAGAAGAACTAACACCTAGCACTCCTCTGGGGTACTCCTTCCTGTGCACACCGTAAAGACAGAGAGCAAAGAGAACGTTAGAATGAGAACCAGAGAGGGGGTCCCTAGCATAGACCCTCCGATGCTCAAGTCAGTGTGATGCTCAAGCGAAAAGTGGAGAAGAAAATGAATAGTAGATGTGTACGCGTAATGTAAGGCTTGAGGACATTTTTACATACCATTGGGCCTTTGACTATAACATCACCTCTAGATTCTGCTTTTGGGCCGACCGACTATACATTAAATGAACACAAATAGAGCATTAGATCCCACAAGTCTGACTGGCTCTCGAGTCGACCACCCTTATATCGAAGGTTTTAGCGCTGAGGAGTGTAACACCCCTAGAAAGCCTAGATAAGAAAGTAAGGATAATGAGAGTTTGAAGGTAGTGAAAAGAAGGTGTAAATATTCTAAGTTGAATATTAAGATGGGAAGGATTTAGATGATTAAAACTTTATGAAAGAAAATAAAGTTGAGAATATAAATCATCTATATTTATAATACATGGAATTAATGTAAACAAAAGGAAGGAATATGAGATAATATATATGTGTATGAAATATTTATGCATAATGCATAATATGGTGATATATGAATTATTATGTACAAAAGAATATCAATAATATGTTAGAAGAGAAATAATATTGAACCTTGGACCTCTTGTAAGGAACATGTATAGGATATCAAAGGGGATAGGAGAATTATTGATAAGGAGAGAAAGGACTAAGTAGTTAAGAATAAGAAAGGATTCTTTTTACTTAAAAGGAAAAGGAAGTAAAAAGAAGTAAAAATATACATAACCAAGTTTTGATCCTTGGTTCTCTTGTGGATGCATGCATATGTTAACCAAGTGTGATAGGAGAGGATATTGTAAGAGGAGAGATAGGAATTTTAATTAAAGGAAAGAAAAGAGAGAAATTAAAGGAAAGAAAAGAGAGAACTCAAGAAGCATTTCTCTAGAATATTCTTATCATTAAAGAGGAGAAATAAATAAGGAGGATGAATCAAGTCAAGTTTTCCTCCCCTCATTTTAGTATAAATAGGCATGGAGGGGTGGCTTCATCCTCAACTCACTCTCCTCCTCTTCTCCTAGAGGTGCCGAGACACTCCTCTTTCTTTCTTTTTTTGTCCAAGCAACACAAGAGGAAGAAGCCTCCCCTTCTTCCTCCTCCTCTCCACCAAAAGACCTAGCCACTTCTTCCTCCATTGGTGCCGAGCAAAGCAAGCAAGGAAGAAAAGTCCACAAGCAAGTTCTCAACTCTAGGAAACTTAAGCAAAGAAGGTAAGCTTCCCCCTGTGGTACAAGGCTTTTATGTGATTTTCGGATTTATAAGGATTAGAAAACCTAGGAAAGAATTTAAGAAAATTCGG
This sequence comes from Zingiber officinale, assembly GCF_018446385.1. Taxonomy (NCBI): domain Eukaryota; kingdom Viridiplantae; phylum Streptophyta; class Magnoliopsida; order Zingiberales; family Zingiberaceae; genus Zingiber; species Zingiber officinale. Next base: position 77,979,867 of record NC_055990.1, read on the forward strand.
CTAAAGAAAAGGTTTTCAAATCTAAGATGATTTAAACAAGACCTCATTTCATGATAAGATTTTCTATGCTATGTAGAAGGATTCTTTTCCATGATTTTATACTGATATGATGTATGATCAGAGGAGTATCTAACCCTAGGATTTAACCAAAAATATTTTAAAGAGGCTAGGAAGATTATAGTCTAACCAAACTAGTGCAAGGTTCCTTCTATGAAATGCTAAGGACCTTTCTATAGTTTTCTTGCTTGGAAATTAATTGGAACCAAAAGAAAACTCACTTGTATGCTTCGGACCAGAAAGGTTAAGGGTTAGAAAGACCTTCAAAAAAATTTAAATAAACATGCTCCTATGATAGGATATAAAGTTTCTTAAAGGGTGTTCACATTGCTAGAAACTCATGAACTCTTTTTAGGGTTTTTCGGCCATGATAAAAGGGATAGCTTAGATTAGCCTAAACAAAATATTAATATGCTCAAGACCTCTGTGATATTATGATATGAAAGTTGATTAATGCTCTCATGTTTAATTGGAATGTAGAAAATTAGTTACATGATATAAGACATGTAAGATCACAAGAGTCCTAGCTTGTTTATGATCCAATTTTGTGTATGATGTTCTTAGTAACTTTTGCCATGATATTTACTTAGGCTTTCCATGCTTTAGGCCACTTAAGAAACCTAGCTTAAGGACTGGTAGGTTTCGGCCATGAAGGAAAATAAAAGAAAAAGGGAAAGAAACCTAGGAAATGCTATACATAATGAGAAGAAATGAAATTATGTTATGTAATATGCCATGATATGTTATAGCATAGGAAATGTTATACATAATGAGAAGAAATGAAATTATGTTATGATATGTTATAGCATAGGAAATGCTATACATAATGAGAAGAAATGAAATTATGTTATGTAATATGCCATGATATGTTATAGCATAGGAAATGCTATACATAATGAGAAGAAATGAAATTATGTTATGTAATATGCCATGATATGTTATAGCATAGGAAATGCTATACATAATGAGAAGAAATGAAATTATGTTATGTAATATGCTATGATATGTTATAGCATAGGAAATGCTATACATAATGAGAAGAAATGAAATTATGTTATGTAATAGGCCAGGATATGTTATGGGAGTAGAAATCCTATACATAATGAGAAGAAATGAAATTATGTTATGTAATATGCCATGATATGTTATAGCATAGGAAATGCTATACATAATGAGAAGAAATGAAATTATGTTACGTAATATGCCATGATATGTTATAGCATAGGAAATGCTATACATAATGAGAAGAAATGAAATTATGTTACGTAATATGCCATGATATGTTATAGCATAGGAAATGCTATACATAATGAAAAGAAATGAAATTATGTTACGTAATGATATGTTATAGCATAGGAAATGCTATACATAATGAAAAGAAATGAAAAAGGAAATGCATGAAAGATTGTTAGGGACACGATATGATAGTTATGCATGATAAGTTATTTTTTTTGTATGGTTTGTACCAAGGGTGGGCTCCGTAAACGCCCCGGGGTCGATGGAGTAAGACTCGGGCCTCGTCAGTAATGGGCCTCTGAATGCCCTAGGTCGATGGAGTAAGACTCGGGCCTAGTATGTATGCATGGTAGGGTTCAAGACTTGCTACCTTGGACCTACCTATGAAGCGCGCGCATTATGTATGTGGTACAAACCGGGATCCCCTCTATGATGATATTAATTTCAAGTACTTATAAGTATAAGTTTTCAAATTCATGATGCATTGCCTATATATGTGCTTGAATTATCTGATGATTAGATATAATGTCATGGGATATTATATGAATATGAATATGATACCCTTGTATGTCGTATGCTTATGATACCTCGCATGATATTGATATGCAATGATATGAATTCGGTTTTAGTGAGTAGGAAAGGAACTTACTGAGCCATGAGTGCTCATAGCTTACTTTCCTTGTACCGCAGATATGGGGGACGGATATTCGGAACGACGAAGCAGCAGGAGGAGCAGATAGTGATGTATGTGGTGGTGGCTCAGCAAGAACGATTCGGACAAATTAATATTTTTAGTTATATGATCAATATATGCACATTCGAACTAATCAGAATATGTGATATCATGCTTATTTAAATAAAAGGAATGATTTAAAATTTTCCGCTGTTATAGTATAACTAAAGCATGTACGTAAGTAGTATAAGATCGTAGCGCCGCCCTTGGGTAAGAAGGGTGGGCGTTTTACAGGTGGTATCAGAGCGAGGTTTTGCCAGCTCACTACACACACATCAAGCTCCTTCCTGTCGCTCCAAGTAAGTACAGTTGCTTAATTTATTTATATGCAAAAATTAGTACGATACTTTAGGATACATGAATAATAGCCTAGGAAGGATACCTTAAGCTATACCCTAGGGAAGGGTGCATGATGACAAGTATGTGTTAAAAATAGTATGATACTCTAGGATGCATGAATGGTAGCCTAGGAAGGATACCTTAAGTTATACCCTAGAAAATGGTGCAAGATGATAAGTAGGTGATATTCTAGGATGCATGAATGGTAGCCTAGATACAAGAACCTTAGGCTATAACATAAGAGGAATAATGAATCTTTAAAATCTTGTAGAAATGGACTATATCCCGTTCGAATACGATCCCGAGGATGTAGAATATTTTGGCGAATACCTCGAGTTCGCGGATGAACCCGATATGCTGGAATACTTCGACAACTATGTGAGCGACTCGGAATCTCCGGAACACGGCGAGTTCGGAGAGGAAGATCTCGAGGAAATCGAGGAAGGGAATTTGGACGATAATGAAGATGAAGATTCAGAAATTATGGAATATTATGAAGGAGAGAACGAGTTTCCTGAGATGGGCGAGGATGAATTTAACCTTGCTGAATACATGGAAATGGGTTTCAACCCCAACGATATAATAGACTTCGAGTGGGGACTGAACAACCTCGAGGGGGAACTAAACGAAGACCCGATGGAACCGGACGAACATGTTGAAGAAGACGAGGGAATGGATGAAGAGACAATAATCGACCCGGAAGAGGCATCGGAGATTCAACCTCCGATAATGCCTGATCCACCCCAGAATGATCTGGGCAAGTCGATACAGGTTGGGTTGATGATGACTACTGCTATCATGTCCTTTATGGCAGGAGTAGTCACAACCTACCTGGCCTTTTAAGAGAAGAAGTTATGAACAAAAAAATGTAATAAAAGCTTTTGATGAATAAAAAGAGTAGAAATGGTATCAATTTAGGCATGAGTCAAGTAAGAATGATAATACCATCGGCTAGATCTTGACGTGTATGAATGGTAAGGTAATCTAAAGATGATATGACAACCTAAGAAAGAATACCTCAATGATAACCCAAACATGGCATGAAACCTAGACATGATATGTTAAGATATTCATGCATAAATGATAACTTAGACTAAACTTATTATCATTTAGGAAAATAAGTATGACTAGAAGACGAAATGCCAGAACGGAGGAGACCGTACCTCCACCTGATTGGGCACATGTAGTTACTGAGCTACAACGACAGGTTACGGAACAGCAACAGATGATTGCTGCCATGATGAATCAACAAGGGAATCCTGCTACCCCAAATCAGAATAATACGCCAACTATACCAGTAGTTGAACCGGAGCCAGTAGCAGCACCGGTACCACTAGTGAATCTGGCACCGGTAGTTCGTCAAGAAGCGTATCTGATCCAGTGGCAAAGACTGAGGCCAGAGAAATTCTCTGGTAATTGTGAAGCATGGGACGCACAAGCTTGGTTTAAGACAATGGAGAGCATGATAGAACTATTGGACTGGCCTGAGCATGAAAAGGTCAAATGCGTATCATTCTGTCTCACGGGAGACGCCCGAATGTGGCGGGACAGAGTGAAAGTGAAAAGACCAGTAAACCAAATGAGTTGGGCAAATTTTGAGACGGAATTCTTCGAAGAATTCTTCCACACTCGGGTGACAAGTAGGCACTATGATGAATTCACCGAATTTCGGCAAGGTGACCTAACGGTAGAAGAAGCGATGAAAAGATTCAACCGCCTGGCACGACTATGCCCGGAATTAGTTAGGACGGAGGGAGAAAGGGTCAGGCTTATGCTAAAGATGCTCAGACCCGAGATAGCACTTAATGTGGCCGGCAGAGTTAACAGGCCGCGGACCACAGAAGAGTTAATTAGCAGTGCCCTGAATACTGAACACTACCTGAAGGCACTAGGCAAGGACAAGAAGCAAGCTCAGATGGAAGAACTGGAAAATATCAAGGCCAACTGGAAAGGGAACCACGGTGGAAAGGGAAAGCGACGGAACGCCACTAAGAATGGTCCGTCCAACAAGCAGCTCAAGTTTTCTCAGTGCAATACATGTGGGAAGAAACATCCAGGAACATGTCGTACGAGCACTAATAAGTGTTACAACTGTGGGATAGAGGGTCATAAAGCAAAAGACTGTCGTAAGGGCAAAATTAAATGCTACGACTGTGGACTGGAAGGACATCTATCTAGAGACTGCCCTACCAAAACTAAAGCACCACAGTATGTTCTGAATCAAGGTGGTCCCGCAAGGTTACACCAACTGCAGACTTCTATTGAGGGACCTTCAATGAGTCAAGGGAGATTGGAAGCTCCACCAACGTCTAAGGAATCTGAGCAGAAATTGTCATTCTAAGTTCGGGGACGAACTTTCAATAAGTAGGGGAGATTGTAACAACCCTAGAAAGCCTAGATAAGAAAGTAAGGATAATGAGAGTTTGAAGGTAGTGAAAAGAAGGTGTAAATATTCTAAGTTGAATATTAAGATGGGAAGGATTTAGATGATTAAAACTTTATGAAAGAAAATAAAGTTGAGAATATAAATCATCTATATTTATAATACATGGAATTAATGTAAACAAAAGGAAGGAATATGAGATAATATATATGTATGAAATATTTATGCATAATGCATAATATGGTGATATATGAATTATTATGTACAAAAGAATATCAATAATATGTTAGAAGAGAAATAGGATTGAACCTTGGACCTCTTGTAAGGAACATGTATAGGATATCAAAGGGGATAGGAGAATTATTGATAAGGAGAGAAAGGACTAAGTAGTTAAGAATAAGAAAGGATTCTTTTTACTTAAAAGGAAAAGGAAGTAAAAAGAAGTAAAAATATACATAACCAAGTTTTGATCCTTGGTTCTCTTGTGGATGCATGCATATGTTAACCAAGTGTGATAGGAGAGGATATTGTAAGAGGAGAGATAGGAATTTTAATTAAAGGAAAGAAAAGAGAGAAAGAAAAGGAAAGAAAAGAGAGAACTCAAGAAGCATTTCTCTAGAATATTCTTATCATTAAAGAGGAGAAATAAATAAGGAGGATGAATCAAGTCAAGTTTTCCTCCCCTCATTTTAGTATAAATAGGCATGGAGGGGTGGCTTCATCCTCAACTCACTCTCCTCCTCTTCTCCTAGAGGTGCCGAGACACTCCCTCTTTTCTTTCTTTCTTTTTGTTGCCGAGCAACACAAGAGGAAGAAGCCTCCTCTTCTTCCTCCTCCTCTCCACCAAAAGACCTAGCCACTTCTTCCTCCATTGGTGCCGAGCAAAGCAAGCAAGGAAGAAAGGTCCACAAGCAAGTTCTCAACTCTAGGAAACTTAAGCAAAGAAGGTAAGCTTCCCCTCACCTGTGGTACAAGGCTTTTATGTGATTTTCGGATTATAAGGATTAGAAAACCTAGGAAAGAATTTAAGAAAATTCGGCTAAAGAAAAGGTTTTCAAATCTAAGATGATTTAAACAAGACCTCATTTCATGATAAGATTTTCTATGCTATGTAGAAGGATTCTTTTCCATGATTTTATACTGATATGATGTATGATCAGAGGAGTATCTAACCCTAGGATTTAACCAAAAATATTTTAAAGAGGCTAGGAAGATTATAGTCTAACCAAACTAGTGCAAGGTTCCTTCTATGAAATGCTAAGGACCTTTCTATAGTTTTCTTGCTTGGAAATTAATTGGAACCAAAAGAAAACTCACTTGTATGCTTCGGACCAGAAAGGTTAAGGGTTAGAAAGACCTTCAAAAAAAATTTAAATAAACATGCTCCTATGATAGGATATAAAGTTTCTTAAAGGGTGTTCACATTGCTAGAAACTCATGAACTCTTTTTAGGGTTTTTCGGCCATGATAAAAGGGATAGCTTAGATTAGCCTAAACAAAAATATTAATATGCTCAAGACCTCTGTGATATTATGATATGAAAGTTGATTAATGCTCTCATGTTTAATTGGAATGTAGAAAATTAGTTACATGATATAAGACATGTAAGATCACAAGAGTCCTAGCTTGTTTATGATCCAATTTTGTGTATGATGTTCTTAGTAACTTTTGCCATGATATTTACTTAGGCTTTCCATGCTTTAGGCCACTTAAGAAACCTAGCTTAAGGACTGGTAGGTTTCGGCCATGAAGGAAAATAAAAGAAAAAGGGAAAGAAACCTAGGAAATGCTATACATAATGAGAAGAAATGAAATTATGTTATGTAATATGCCATGATATGTTATAGCATAGGAAATGCTATACATAATGAGAAGAAATGAAATTATGTTATGATATGTTATAGCATAGGAAATGCTATACATAATGAGAAGAAATGAAATTATGTTATGTAATATGCCATGATATGTTATAGCATAGGAAATGCTATACATAATGAGAAGAAATGAAATTATGTTATGTAATATGCCATGATATGTTATAGCATAGGAAATGCTATACATAATGAGAAGAAATGAAATTATGTTATATATGTAATATGCTATGATATGTTATAGCATAGGAAATGCTATACATAATGAGAAGAAATGAAATTATGTTATGTAATATGTCATGATATGTTATAGCATAGGAAATGCTATACATAATGAGAAGAAATGAAATTATGTTATGTAATATGCCATGATATGTTATAGCATAGGAAATGCTATACATAATGAGAAGAAATGAAATTATGTTACGTAATATGCCATGATATGTTATAGCATAGGAAATGCTATACATAATGAAAAGAAATGAAATTATGTTACGTAATATGCCATGATATGTTATAGCATAGGAAATGCTATACATAATGAGAAGAAATGAAATTATGTTACGTAATGATATGTTATAGCATAGGAAATGCTATACATAATGAAAAGAAATGAAAAAGAAAATGCATGAAAGATTGTTAGGGACACGATATGATAGTTATGCATGATAAGTTATTTTTTTTGTATGGTTTGTACCAAGGGTGGGCTCCGTAAACGCCCCGGGGTCGATGGAGTAAGACTCGGGCCTCGTCAGTAATGGACCTCTGAATGCCCTAGGTCGATGGAGTAAGATTCGGGCCTAGTATGTATGCATGGTAGGGTTCAAGACTTGCTACCTTGGACCTACCTATGAAGAGCGCGCATTATGTATGTGGTACAAACCGGGATCCCCTCTATGATGATATTAATTTCAAGTACTTATAAGTATAAGTTTTCAAATTCATGATGCATTGCCTACATATGTGCTTGAATTATCTGATGATTAGATATAATGTCATGGGATATTATATGAATATGAATATGATACCCTTGTATGTCGTATGCTTATGATACCTCGCATGATATTGATATGCAATGATATGAATTCGGTTTTAGTGAGTAGGAAAGGAACTTACTGAGCCATGAGTGCTCATAGCTTACTTTCCTTGTACCGCAGATATGGGGGACGGATATTCGGAACGACGAAGCAGCAGGAGGAGCAGATAGTGATGTGTGTGGTGGTGGCTCGGCAAGAACGATTCGGACAAATTAATATTTTTAGTTATATGATCAATATATGCACATTCGAACTAATCAGAATATGTGATATCATGCTTATTTAAATAAAAGGAATGATTTAAAATTTTCCGCTGTTATAGTATAACTAAAGCATGTACGTAAGTAGTATAAGATCGTAGCGCCGCCCTTGGGTAAGAAGGGTGGGCGTTACAAGGAGTGAGGAGCTAATCCTCGTTGAGATTGACATTTTGGCCACCACCTCGTTTTAGTTTTGACCATCATCTTATCTTGACTTTAACTATAACATCATCTCTAGATTCGCTCGACCTACCCTATCACTTGTAATTATAAATCTAGAGTTTAACCAAGAAATCAGTTTTTTTTAATGGAGAATAAAAACCAAAACTATATGCAAATGCCAAAATAGAAAAAGTGCGTTATTATTATTATTATTATTATTATTATTATTATTATAAATGACTAAAAACATAAATATGAATTATTATTATTTATGTTATATTTAGGGGTGTAATCGAACCGAGCCGAGTCAAACTTTTGAATATTTGAGTTTTGCTAGTTTATAATCGAGTCGAGCTCGAGTTTTATTTAACGAATATATTCATGGTTCACGAGCTTATTCTATCGAGCCTAAACGAGCTTAATAAATATAAATTATAAATTTAAATACTGATTAAAAACTAAATTATATATTTATAGAGAAAATTATAATATTCTTATTAAAATTTATAATTTTATTCTAATAAATAAATTTAATATATTTATCTATATGTTGCATGTGTAGAGTGTAAAATCTATAAATTCAATATCAAAACTATTATTTTTTTATTTAAAAGTTGATTCATGAGCTTAACGAATATGTTCATGAGCTAATAAGTTAAATATTATGAAGCTTGAGTTTGGTTTGTTTTAATGAGCCTTATTAAACGAGCTCAAATGAGCTTTTATCGAATCGAGTTTCGAATAGCTCATGAGCGGCTTGAGTCATTTACACTCTAGTTATATTGTATATAAAGAATTTTTTATTGGGTGGTTCGCCACCTTAGTCATCTCCGGCCTTACAAGTATAGAGGAAGATACATAGACGGATGGTCGGATAAATTTTAGATCACGAGTTTCTATGAAATTCAACCCTTAATTATTATACTAAAAATATCATGTGTTACGGTACGTGCTACGCCCTAGGGCCTAAAGAATCTTTTATTATGTATATTTAAGGTTGATAATATTGAGCACCATCTAAACACATTTAGAATTGATTAAAAATAATTGGTGAAGAAGAAAGTAGGAAATTAAATAATACTGACATGTATTTATTTATTTACCAAACTAAATTAATTTAACTAACTATCTAATATTTTATATTGCATAATAGGCAACTTATCAATACATGGCTTTTTAATTACTAATGTCAAAACGTACCTCTATATTTATAAGATATTTCTAAAAACATACCATCAAAAACTTTGATAGGAGTTGCATATGCAACAACAATCCAAAGAATATCCAGATAGAGACTTAGTTTCACTCGTACTTATCATGGAAAGAGGTTAGAAGTTTAATTTATATGCAATAGGAGATGACTACCTAAAGAAAAAAAATATTCAGAGCCTTCAAATAATAATATCGATACATTTGTATTTTGACGGAGGCAAGGCATCTAACCGCCACATGTAGATTCAGCATATATGGATGACTAAGAATAAAGATATTTTTAAGAGGGAGAGGATGAACATAAGGTCCTAGGTAAAAAAATTATTTTTAAACCTTTAATATTTTGTAAAAAATTTCAATATTCACTCTCATCTTTTTGTCTTTATCCGGACTTGGACATTGGTTTACAATTTCTTTTAAAATATAAAAAAATAAAAACAATATTAATTTTAAAATTTTTTCACCCTCACTTTTTGCAATTTGATAATACTTTAAAGTAGACTATACCTACCCAAAATTAATAAAAGAAAAAATATTAATTTTTATTTTGGTTTATTAGAATGAACACAGACGGACTGTATAAGAGATTATTTACATTAAACGATTATCAAATTTTATTATGAATCATGCTAAGTTAAATATATGATTACTACAAATCTATGAAAACTAATTCTAAACCCTAAGTTTTCCAATAAAAAATATTGGTCCTTTTCTGATTTATGTAAAAAAAAAAGGGAAAAAAATAATTTGATGTCTGAAAAGACTAACATCCTACTCTGCGTGTCCCATGGATAGAGAACTACTATTTTTTTTCTTATTAAGAAGAAGAAAAAGAGTAAGAAAAACATATTCTTGAGAAGAATGTTTTTTTAAGAGTATCATCTATAGTGAAAGAAAATGTATAAATCATTGATGGGGGAGGAGAAGAGCTTGAAGCATTGACAAGAGAGATGATGATATGCGATCACCGACAGACGCTATAAGAAAGTATATTTTTAAGAGATTAATATGGAAAAGGTAAAAAATTGATTAGGTTTAAAAAATAAAATATATTATTTAAAAAACTACAACAAATAAAATTAACATAAATTTAAATTATAAATGAATTATTTTTTAAAAAAAGAATAAAAATTATATTAAAAAATTATATTATAACCCTAGGCATAAGTCCTATGCCTTATAGAAAAGTCAGATAGATATAACTTTGAATATCTATTCAGATTTGTTATCTCTTATTAATTTATATAAAAATATTTACTTATAAAAAAACTATACCATGTTAAAAAAAAATATAGGCATTGCATAATCACTTATCAACATAAAAAATGCAAAACAATTGAAAAACATAACATTTTTTTTATAAAACAGAGGAGAATTTACTCTTTATAAAAAAACCATCATTTCCCTTAATTAAGGGTATAAAGTTACTATCAATATTCTATTTGCATAATTGTAAAGTCTTTAATGTTTAGTAATAATGGTAAATATCAAAATCATTTTATGCCTATTATATGTCATTTTAAAATATGTAAGTCAATTTATTACTCATTGTAAAAATAATTATTTTTTAATTATTTATCTTTTTTTCTTACATATAAAATAATCATATATTTTATAAATTAATATATACTTTTGTTACCCACTCCTAAAGCCCAAACATATTTTAAATTAAAAAATTTAGTGATTATAATATTTTTATTTAATCTAAATAAAATTCAGATATTTTTTAATTTTATATATATATATATATATATATATATATATATATATATATATATATATATTAGGATGCCATTTGACACTATTAACTAAAATTTGTAAATTACTTTAGGTAAATTATTCTTTATGGCATGTTGTATTTCGTTGCCCGGATGTTATGGCCCTTTTGTTAATATACTTTGCTGTTTACATGCGCCCGTCTTTAAGTTTGGCGCAAAATAGGACCGATAGCTTCATCCAATGAGATACTAGGTATATCAGAATCTATGTTTATTATATTTCTATGGATAGATAGATTAATTTGCCTGGAGATTCGCGTATAACTCAATCTAACGGCGGATGAACCAGTGCGCACCTCGAAGCAATCAAATCCTCTATACCTATTCCGTGAGAGATACAGAGGAGCGAGGCGGAGGAGGAGGAAGAGGACGAGGAAGAGAAACAGAGATTTATAGATCAGATCTTTGTTTTCTCCTCTCCCCTCCGATCTTTCGTTTTGTTGGCCGTCGTGAATCGGATTACTCTAGCTCGTTTTGTTTCCGTGGATCGATCAGATGGAGGGGATCTTCGGGAAGCTGCGGAACCTCGATGTCAATCCCAAGATCAACGAGGATTTCCACAGCCGAACGCTCTCCGGCGGCATAATCACCATCCTCTCCTCCGTCGTCATGTTCCTCCTTTTCGTCTCCGAGCTCCGTAAGTTGGATTTTCCTTATTCTTCTCTCCTGTCTTATGTTTTTCCCCTAATATTCGAGAATAAAAAAGTATGATTTGGATTGCAATTTCAAAAAGATGTGCCATGTATGAGTTCTATTTGTTGCAACTATGATTGTCAATTCCTTGTTTTTAAAGCTGATTAGGATAGAGCCTGAAATTGGAGCAATGAGAGCGAGGTGCTCAAGAAAAAAAAAATTATTTTCATTCGAAAATGTTTGAACTTTAAAATTTAAGTTGAATGGAAGAAGGAAGCATTGACTTGCTCGAGATATTGGCTAGTCTAGTCATGCATACTAGTATTTTAGATCAAATATAAGCGTCCTATTCTACAACTTTGACTATTTGAATCCATTCACCTCTGAGAGCTGAGCCAATAAACTGTAAACATGCTTCACTTATTTTTGAATTTTTTCTCTCTATTATTTCTTATTCATCTGCATTGAATTTGTAACTTGATTTATTATATCTCTTGAGTAAAATTTTATTCTTAATAATAAGATTCCAACAATCTAAGGCAAACATCTGACTATTTCAATCATTAGACATAAAAAACATTCTATATTTCCTGTCCCTACTACTTGACACAGATTATCAAGTACATAAACAACAATGGGCTCTAATTTGATGATCGCCAGAAATTAAATCCACCAATCACCATCTGTTATGAACTTACGATGTGGAAATCGAGGCATCAATTCCCACACTGATGTTCTTTGTATGTCTGGAAAAACCATTTTTCTTTCCCATCAACCACCGCGGCATCACTAGGATGTGGAAATCAGGACATTGACTTTTGCACTCATCTCTACTCAATTTAAATCCATATTGAGATTGGATAATCTACACCACCTCTGGATATCCCTTTTGCAACGTCACACACCAAATGTGGCCTTGCCCGAACCCCTTGTTGATCAAAATTAGATCTTGGCCAAGCTTTTCAGAGACACCAGTTCCACTGAACCAGCAGTCTATCAGTTCGTATATCTACCTAATATCATTGCTCATCCTTCAGCTGAGGAAGATGGAATCTTGTTGATCACCCAATCTATAATGACATACAAGGATATTCTTCTATTATGGAGGCATTTTTGAGGTTTTTTCATGGGATTCAGAAGTGTTGAAATAGCCAAGTCTTTATTGTAGATTGTTGGTTTTGGCTTGCTTCTAGGTCCATTTTCTCTAAGCTTTTTTTTTTATCTCTATGCATTATAGTTGTTGACCGATTCATGTATCTCTTGTTCAGATTAGACCAAATGAAAATTTCCATAATAATTTAATGGAATCAATATTTCTAATATGGTTCCAACAATATTCACATGGCAATTTTATATGTTTCGATTATGGATAAAACAGACGGAATTGTAGAATTCCGGATTCAGTTTGGCCAGATTTGTTGATGCTGTGTTCTTTTGGGCTTGGATTTTAAGTTGTCAACTTTTCATTTTATGGTTGCAGGATTGTATCTTGAAGCAGTTACAGAAACAAAACTTGTAGTTGATACTTCAAGAGGCGAAAGACTTCGGATCAATGTATGTGTAGCCCTAATCTAATTATGAATCAAGGCTTCTCAATGATATTTGCTGGCCAATGGTTTGACCAATTTTTCCATTATCCCTCGTGAATATTACTCATGGAAATGCAGTTTGATGTCACCTTTCCTGCCCTTTCATGTTCTATGCTCAGTCTTGATTCCATGGACATCAGCGGTGAGGAACACCTTGACATAGTATGTTTCTCGCTAGAGTTTCTCTTTTAATAGTTGTATCTCTTACGCATTATTTACTTGGTTTCAACCTTCCTATGCTTGTTAACCATAATGTAATTTTCTTTTTCCAACTTTTTCAGAGACATGATATAATTAAAAAGAGGTTAGATTCCCATGGTAATGTTATTGGTTCTAGACAAGGCGGAATTGGTTCTCCTCAGGTCAGTATTGATTTGGTTAATATTTTTCAGTAACCAAGATTTTACAGTGAACTAGCCTTGTATAATATGTTTTTCTAGCCATGTTTATGATAAGACATCATATTTTGTTTATCAAAGTTATCAATTTTCAAGATTCTATGGTATATGCTCTTCACCTTTCTTTTGTGGATTTTACTAAACTTCTAGTCAAACACTCTTAGATCTTTATTCTTTGAGAAATTACGTTATAATCTTTACACCTTCATCTTGGGGAACATACATCTTGAGAGCTCTGAAATTTTAAATTATGTAACGTTATGCTGCCATGGATCTAAATTCACATGCAAGTCTAGAGCACTTCTTATAATCTTACTATTCAGGAACTTGGTGGCCATTTTAGAAGAACCATAGACACATATGCTTTAAACAAAAAATATGTACCATAAGTCTGATTCTTATAATAATCAACATAAAAACCTGAAGTGCATAATTGAAGTTGATCACTTCTGTATTGATTAGATTCATTTCTTATGGTAGCATATATGTTGAAGTTGAATGGGGTATAATTCAGCATTGTGTTGTCATCATTACACAACATGTATGATTCATTGCCACACCTTATAACCAAAAACTCAGCAGTAGTCCTATTCAACATATAATTATGAATAATGATTCTTAACAATAGTTTACTAAGCTCAACAGTTTGTTATATTGATCTTCACACAGTAACAATTTTCTTGGATTTGGAGGCCGGTTAATTAGTGGATTGTCAATTTCACTATCTTACTGAATTTGAATGCTAAACCAATAATTTTCAAAATGATGACCATCATAGTTGTAAAAGATACCTCTAGCAAACTACTTCCGTATAAGATTTATGCTTATATGCATTGAAAAGTAATATACACTTATTTCTCTGACTTAAGCTGCTATAGAATTTTACAGACTGAACTGTACATATGTAATATACACTTTCGTTGGTGACATGGTGGTATGTAATGTTACACACAAAATCTACTGTTAATTGAGTTCCCACTATTTGTCACAGATTGAGAAGCCTTTACAGAGGCACGGTGGAAGACTTGAACATAATGAGACATATTGTGGTTCCTGCTATGGTGCAGAAACGGTATGTTTGCTGATTGGTATTTTTTTAAATTGCTTGCTGTATTTATGTTCATGGCTTCAAGACACTGTTGTTTCAATATACCATATTTCAACTCAGATAAAATACAACTATTTTATACCTTGTAAACTCAGATAATTTTTAATATAAGAAGAATTATGTGTGTGATTTAGTGACTGACTAATCAAATTTGAATTTTCTGTCTGTAGTCTGATGAAGATTGTTGCAACTCTTGTGAAGAGGTTCGTGAAGCTTATAGAAAGAAAGGTTGGGGGCTATCAGATCCGGACATGATTGACCAGGTAATAATTATATGTTCTTTATACACCCTTTTTTCCATCTCAAGAAAGTTTATTAATTTACAAATCTTTGCCCTCATCCCATCTAAGAATTTTGGTATGAAGTGGCTTCCAGATTTAAGGAAATGAGTTAATATGGTTTCACCATATTGTAAGTGTCATCTATTGTGCAATATTCAAGCTAAATAGTTTATGGAAAAGCTGCACACATGCAAGTAGTATAATATTGTAGAAACCTTAATTTTATATTGTTATGACTGTCAGACTGGAATCTATCCATTTCTTCTTCTCCTTCATGCTATTTCTTTCATTCGGTAGGAAGTAGCTTCTCTAAAGTAACCATTTTGTTTGTTTCAAACAACCTGTCATTTCAGTGATCCGTTTTACTTTCTTTTTCTCTGGAAGGCTAGTGACTCTTCAAATTTGCATGCTATTGTAGTGCAATAGAGAAGGTCTTGTTCAGCGCATCAAGGACGAAGCGGGTGAAGGGTGCAATATCTATGGCTTCTTGGAAGTCAACAAAGTGGCAGGAAATTTCCACCTGGCCCCTGGCAAAAGTTTTCGCCAATCTAATGCACATGTTCTTGACCTACTTCCATATCACATAGACAGTTTTAATGTAAGTTGTCCCATGCAATTTAAATACATTCTTATTTTTTGATCTTGCTCTTGTTTTTGTACTCGATAGTGATTACTGTCTATGTAATCTATTGGTATCCTTGTGAATTCAGATTAGCCACAAAATCAACAGATTAACTTTCGGAGAATATCTTCCAGGCATCATCAATCCTCTTGATGGGTAGCTTCCTAACTTCCTTATTTGCCAACTTGTGTTGCCGTGTTATTGCATTTTGTTCTCTTAATTCAATTTGTTCAAACAGTATGATCATTTATCTGACAACATCCACTCTTTTTTTTTGGGAAATTTCAGAGTGAGGTGGGTGCAACACACACAATATGGAATGTACCAATACTTCATCAAGGTTGATTTAACAATGCCTCTTATCTAATTCAATGCACATGAAACATCTTCATTTGTGTTAAATATGTAGCTGAGCAAATAGGATAACAATCAAGAATTTTATCAGTTGTTCAAGAAGATTCCAGAGGAATACTAATGCGTTTATTATCTTCCTATTTAGGTTGTTCCGACTGTTTACACTGACATAACTGGCCGCACTATCCAGTCCAACCAGGTTAGCTTGGTAGCAAAATTTATGTAACTTTTGACAGTGACCTCTTACAATGTTTGTTACATGTATCTGTAGTTCTCCGTTACAGAGCATTTCAGGAATGAAGATAGTGGCGGAATACAAATTGTTCCTGGGGTTCTGTTCTTTTATGACCTCTCTCCAATTAAGGTGATAATTTATGAGCATCTCTAATACTCTAACTCTTCTTCTATCTCTTCCATACTTATGTCGATTGACACTTATACGCTGACACCTTGAATGAACAATCCATATTTTTTATTGGTCACTTACAAGAATTTTAAAAAATAAACGTACCAAATACTGTTGTCTTGAAGTAGTTAATATAACCATCATTCATTTAATTGCTAATGTATCCACACATCATTGCACAAATCTGACCTGGTTGCATTTATTCTTTCATTGTTTGGCTCAATTCTTATTTTATCTAACTAATGAAACATTGTTTCATTTTACAGGTTACCTCTACAGAGCGATATATACCTTTCTTACACTTCTTGACTAATGTTTGCGCGATCGTTGGAGGTACCATTTCTTTTGTTCTTCTCAGGACCCTCGATTTTGATATCATTTGTTCTTTTCAGCACCATCCATATATACAAGGGAAATGTTTTTATCTTCCTTTCATTTCCTCTATTTTCCAAATGGATCTATGTTGGATCAAGCTTCACCCTCTCCACCATTGCTTGCTCGTTTGATCCATTAGAGTAGGAACAATCAAGAATTGCACCTGTGCCACCAGATCAAATGGAAGATATCCATGTGATCTATTGACCAGCAGAAAATTTTCTAAAAAATCAGAAAAATAAACCAAATTTGGACGAGTAAAAGTCATTTCCCTTAAAATGGTCAATTTTCAGTCTCCGTTGCATCAAAAATAAAAAGTTGGAAAATTATTTTTCAGAAAATAGGAAACGAGTGAAGGCTGATCCACATCTTCCTTCATTATCCATATCTCTTGAGCTTATTATATTAGCAATATATTCTCCCTAACGTTTAAACATGTGCACTTCACTTGCAGGCATATTCACCGTCTCGGGAATACTGGATTCATTCATATACCATGGTCAAAGAGCTGTAAAAAAGAAGATGGAGATTGGAAAGTTCAACTAGATTTCATCCATGTCGAGGCTCTTTTTTCTGCAATTGAAAGGCTTTTACGAACAATTTGCAAAGACATCAGAGTCCCATTTGATCCACCAAAAAAACTTGTTATTCAATTGTATCAGCTTCTACTTTCTTTACTTTATCTTTACCCGTGGGGGTGGGTGTAGCCGACATGAGACTCGCTTAAACCTTTCTGAAGACTTGTTCAAAGAGCAAGCTTGAGTGTGCTGGATATTGTACATGGGACTGACGGGTGAGTTGCTGTGTTCATAGAAAGAAATATTGTTTAAATTTATTTACTGTGGTTTTAATGTGTATGCCTTTCTGTCTTTTCCTTTGACTAGTACGTTTTTACAAATAAAGTTAAAAGGGTGTCCTATTCAATTTTTCCTTTTAAATATACCTTTGTTTATTCGGCCGATCCAATTGTAGGTTTTTAACCGTATCCACCTACATTTCTGACAATTTAAAGTAACTTTTATTTTTTTAAAATGGTTGAGATCATTTGAACCATCATTAGATTGCTTTCATCTCCAATTTGAATAGAATGAAGTTCTGAAAAGTTAAGGAAATAGATATTTTAAATGTAGATTTTGATAATATTCGATTTATCGATGAGGAACTAGAGTAACTTTTGATAGATGAGACATACGGAATGATCTTTAAAATTATTTATTTTTATTAAATATTTTAAGAAAATCATTCTCTTGTCCAAAGAAATATGTACAAAATGAAAATATATACATTCCAATCGGGTGACAATTATGGGTCATTGATGCAACACGTTGAGTTGAAGCGCACTCCATTGAATTTGGAGTCGAACGTTTTCAAATATAATTTTCTAAATTTTTATCGACTAATGGAGGCATTGATTGTAGTTTATTTAAATATTTAAATATTAAATTAAAAGAATGATTGGTTAAATTTATTTTTATAAAATATATTTCTTTTAATTTTAATCTAAATGCGCAATCAAAAATCACTTAACCCAATTGCTAAATTTGTTTCTAGAACAACACTGGTAAAAATTTAATGAAACAGATAAAATTTAATTGAAAATTTTAATAAATTAAATAATAAAATATTTTTATGTTCTGATATTTAAAATAACCATTATAAACTCATTCATAGAGAAGTATGATTTGTCATTGGGTTGACAAATTTTGACAATTCAAAATATTCTTTTTAGCATATAGAGTCTTTGATAAAAAAAATAATTAATTAAGTTGGGTAATCTCAAGTATGAGGTGATCGGTTTGGTCCCATGAAAATTTTCTATCGACCACTAGGGTAAATCGGGAAGTGCTCGCAGCGGGCAGCCCAGGAGCCCAATATCCTTTAATTACGTGTCCGTAGGAATATAGTCTTTGATAAAGAATACACAACTCATAACCTATCTCAATTAATGTGCTTAATTTTAAAAGAATATGAATTAATTTATTTTTAATATTATTTGATAATACTAATTTTAATATGATAAATATTGACGGACTTAAATTTATATGTAACACATTATTGATAGTTTATTTTTTCATATTTGATATGGATGTCATTCTTTAAATTTGTGTCTACAATGAATTTAAATTTTTAAAAAATCAAATTAAATCAATTAAAATTACTATTTCTTATTTGTGGTCACATTCTAGTATAATAAAACAATAAGGTGGATTTATACAATCAATGAAATGAATTTTAAAAAATTTCCACATATCAATATATTGAAATTCAATCTATAAATTATAAGAGAATTCATTTCAATATAAAGAATTTATTATGGTTATTTTATGTATAAAATACTAATAATACGATGTCGAGTTTTTTTTCATACCAATAAAATATATGTAGTAGTATTTATAAAATTTTAAAAATATTTAATGATGTAATTATATAAAATATTAAAAATAATTTATATGATACTAATATTATATAAAATATTAGAAATAATTTATATGATATTTATAAAGATTATAGTTTAAAATATAAACTAAAAGCTAATGTATCTGATTTATAAAGTATTAATAGTACTATTAATTTAAAATTCATAAAAACATAACTTTTATTAAGAGAATAAACAAAATATCCATGAGAACACTTGGGAGCATTTGATTTGTTTGCATTTTCAATTTTTATTTTTAGAAAACAACATTTTCCAATTTTTTAGAAAATAATTTTTCTACGTTTTTCATTTTCTTAAAAAAATGCTCTCTTTTTCTAGAAAACAAATGTGAAAAATGTAAATTAAACATATTTTTTATTCTCTCAGAAAATAAAAAAACAACGGGAAAAATATAAACCAATCACTCTCTTAAGTTCTAGTCAGAAATTAATAAATATTTTATGATTTTTTTTTATTCTAGTGAAACAAATTACAGAGTGAATTTTCATATTTTATAATGATAGTCATAGGAGATTCAAATTCAATAGTTGCTATAAAACAAACATTTAATTTCAAAGGTTATTGGATGAAAGATGATCTATTTTGTCTCCCAGATCTTTGAAAGCACAAACATTACTTGATAATTGAAGGAGAGTTGCAAAAAGAATATAAGGAATACAATTTTCAAATGACAAGATAAAAGAGTTTAATACCGAAAGAACTAACACTATATAGGAACGAGAAACAAAAGTGAGTAAAATGTCATTTCTTAAGACTATATATATATATATATAACACACCACGACTTTGCACGCTTGTGGGCGATTGAGTGGGATTCCGGGCTCCTCGAGTGCTTGAAATTGACTCGGGGCATTTGGAAGTGATTCATACACCTAGAATGCCGCTAAGTTGCCCACATGCACACACAATTCAGATTTAATTAGAATTGATTAATTTAAATAGATAGATTTAGTTAGATTTAATTAATTAAGTTATCTTACATTTATAGAATTCAGATTGATTAATTATATTAAGTAATTGTTGGATATAAAATTGACTAAAGATACAAGAAATCTAAATTATGTACATATAAAAATTTATATGATTTAGTATATATAAAAATTTATATGACACATAAATATAAATTTTTAATATGTATAAAAATTTATTACATATCCAAATATGTGTAGGATCGAAAAGCGCTAGAGGAGGGGGGAGGGGGGTGAATAGCGCTCGTGACTAATTCATTTTTTTTTGGAAAACTCAAAGTAAATACGCAGCAGAAAAGTAAAGACACAGAAGCAATGCTAACACTTTTGGTTACATGGTTCGGAGCCTATGTCGACTCCTACTCTAAGGCTCGCGATCGTTGATCGTTTTCAATGGGCAATCACTATATGCTTGAGAATCTTCACAAGATTAATTACAAGTATATAATTTAAGTGCAGAAAAATATACCAACAACTAAGAATGAGAAATTTCGGGCTTCAGGTTGTCGGAGCAGTGTTACGACTTCTTCGGATCATTTTTTGGACCAATGCACAGAAGAAGGATCATGATTTGTTGTTGTTCCTTGGCATCTGCTCGGACCAGCCTTATATAGGTTGTTGAAGGCACCTTCCAACTCCATGGAAGACACCTCCAACTCGGATCCTATCCCTTCCGCGTCGGAGACGATAGCTTCCACGGCCTGACTGCTTATCCACCCAAAGATGCCTTCAAGCTCCATGGAAGACGCCTTCCATCAGTTGTCCAAGACACCTTCAGCACACTTGGAAGGCGCTTTCTGCCCTGCTTCCTGCGTAGCTGCAGCCAAGGCGGCTGAGGTGTCTCCAATAGCCCCGAAGGTGCCTCAGACATTGTTCATCCAAGTCAAACACTCCCAATCCATTTCCTGCAAAATACGTTAGTCCAAGAAACCAACCATACCCCACAAAACAAAGTTAGCATAATATAGACATGAAAAATAAAGCATTTGACAGTCTTCAGACTGTCGAGTTTCTCAAAATCCTTAGGTTGAGTCGACGCCTACTGTCCCCTCGCCAAGGAATGTGCCCTCACTTACTCTTCTCAGGAGAGTTTACTTATTGCCAGATCGATCCTCCAAACCAACTGGACTTTCTGCCTAGGGTTACCACCCCCTAGGGTTTTCCATAGCCTAGGGTTACCACCCTCTAGGGTTTTCCACAACCTAGGATTACCACCTCGTAGGACCTAGTGTTACCACCCCTTAGGATTTTCCACCTGCCTAACTGCAGCTAGGACTTTCCATCACCTAGGGTTACCGACCCCTAGGACCTAGAGTTACCACCTCCTAGGATTTTCTATCTGCCTAGAATCCACTAGGTCTTTTACCTAAGAGTACTTAGGACTTTCCTGCAAGCTTATTCAAACTTGTTAGATCACAAATAACCTTAACTTTGAACCCTTTGCCATTATCAAAACCTAGGTTTGATTGTCTGATACTTCCGCACCAACAATCTCCCCCTTTTTTATTATGGAAACAAAATTCAAAGTTAAGTAAAACATAACTCAAAAAAGAAAGACAATTTGTAGAACATAAATACGCATAAGTTAAAAGGATGCAATATCAAGTGCAATTAAAAAAATGCAATATTTAGAACAACTTAATCACTTAAGTTATAGCTCCCCCTTAATCACTTAGCTTTCGCTTAAGTTAAGTACTTAACTTTCACTTTTCTTTAATTACTTAACTTTCACTTTTTTTTCCCCCTTTGCCATATATCAAAAAAATAGTTGAAATAATTTAAACCAGATTGAGTTTTTGAAAAAAAAAATGTTTAGTTAAAAATTTAAGAAAACTCATAGTTGAGTAAGAAATTTGAGAAAACTCATAGTTAAAAAGTTTAATT